>NC_069792.1:8315000-8940000 GCF_027406575.1 Nycticebus coucang
GAGCCCTGGATCCACAATCCCCCCCACCAGACCCAGTTCACCCAGTTGTCTGCTTCTCTGCTCACAGGCCCAGTTGGAATCAGGGGCCACGTACCTGCCCATCAGTCTCAGTCCACACCCAGCAAGCCTTTGCTTGACAGACCAGTTGGAGTTAGGGGACCATAACCCTGCCTTTAGGTCTCAGTCCTCACCTGGTAAGCCTCTGCTCACTGCCCTGCTGTAGACAGGGGACCACGCCCCAGCCCTCAGGTCTTACCTCACACCCAGCAAGCTGCTGCTGGAGGGTTCTGTTGGAGCCAGGGACCATGCTCTTGCCCTCAGGTGTCAGTCCATTTTCTGCTCTCATGCCCAGCCCTGCCTACCGAACTCAGTCCACACGGGGCAACCACTGTCCCACTGTGGGTTCTGCACCCCATCCCACCAGGCACAGCCTGAACTCAGGGTCAACACCACCACTGGCTGTGCATAGTCATAACCAGGGCACTGTTCCTCCTCCCATCGAGTATCCCTTTATTCTCATAACCTCTTTTTTCCCCCGTACTCACAGATTTCATCCTGATGTTTGGCGGTCAACACTATGCCCCAATCACTCAGGAAAAGACCAAACACTGTGCCCTCTGCAGGGGGCAGAACTTCAGACCACCATGCTGGGTGGCAATGGTAGACTGGGAGTTCGGAATTGTGGGGGAAATTGTCTGTTCAATTTTAAGTGTGGTGGTGTTGTGTCTAGGTTCATAAGTGGGACCTCTCTGGAGAAAGAGATCTGGTTTTTAGTGGCTCTCTCCAGCGAGGTAAAAGGAGAGGACTTTAGTTCCCCGCTTGCTCGCAGGCTGTGGTGGGCCTCCTACGTGGGGGAGGGCTCTCCTGTCCTCCAGTCAGTAGGCTTTGTATCTGTATTTTGTTTTCTTGAATGCTCTTCCTTGGACGTACAGCTTGCTGAACTTCTTTGTTGGCTCAGCTCTCCACCGTTGGCTTCATAGCATCCGATTCTGTCCACTTGTCCTTCCTCTGGTCAGGAGCCTCTGCCGAGGTTTGCAGTCAGGCATCTTCCTGAGCAGTAACCTTTATTCTGACACCTTCGTTGACTCCAGTGGCCAATTAAGGGAGCAACTCCTAGATTTTCCTGGAGTATAAAAATTAGTGTCTCTGTGGAAGGAATGACGCCCTGAACCCTCTGCCACATTCAGGCCTACTGATACGGGATAATAAAAGTCTCCTGAGACTGTGTGAGAGCCCAGCTGGATCCTGGGCTCACTCCACTCTACCCTTTCTCTCTCCTGTCTCTGCTAATAAAGTGTTCCCAATCCATGGACTGGCCTCCTCTTCCTTTTGTAGACCCTTGCCCCAAAACTCTATCCCTGGTACGTTCGGTATGTTTTTCAGGTGGTATTTTAGAAAAAGGCATTGTTATTGTAGGAGATGTCTGCGTGTATGTTGTTTTCCCTGAAGACCTTCCAGTGGGACAACATGTGGTGCTGAAAAGGTGGTAGCAATGATCCTGACCCTGTGTAGGACTAGGCTAATGTGTGTGCCTGCATCTGAGTATTTAACAAAGGAAAATTGTTGTTATTGTTTTGAGCCCAAGTCTCACTCATTCGCCTTGGGGTTGAGTGCTATGGAGTCACAGTGCGCAGCAACCTCAAACTTCAAACTCTCGGGCTCTAAGGATCTTCTTGCCTTAGTTTCCCAAGTAGCTGGGACTACAGGCACCTGCTACAATGCCTGGCTAGTTTTTTCTATTTTTAGTAGCAACGGAGTCTCACTCTTGCTTAGGCTGCTCTTGAACTCCTGAGCTCAAGCGATCCACCAGCATCAGCCTCCCAGAGTGTTAGAATTACAAGCATGAGCCACTGCATCCAGTCACAAAAAAGCTTTAAAGGTCAGAAGAAAATCCTTTTTTAAGTTTTAAATGCTGCCTTTATTAGCCACGTTCTGTTGGACCTTTGACAAATCACTTTGCCATTGATTACCTTCTTCAATTTTTTTAATCAGAATGACTTTCATTTTTAATTCTGTGAAATCATGACTATGTATAGTAATGCATTTATAGGGTACATTGTGCTAAATTGATATACAGGTTGCAAAGCTCACTTCAAACTTGTTAACATAACCAGCACCCGACTTGCTCATTTTTCATGGTAAGACATTTATGCTCCACACTGAATAGTTTTAACATGTACCAGGGCATTACGTACAATAGATGAAGAAAATCGTAAAAATAGAAAAAGCTTATAGAATAAGGATATAAAGAAAGAAAATACTTCTGTACAGTTGGGCTATGTAAAATTTTATTACAAAAAAGTAAGTATGTTCACAAAATTCAAAGATGTACAAATAAAACAATACAGGAAGGTAAGGTTAATTTATTACTGAAGAGACAATACTTTTTAACATAAATTTAGTGTAGCTAAGTGTACAGTATTTATAAAGTCTACAACAGTACATGGTAATCCCCTAGCCCTTCACATGTACTCACCCCTTAACTCGCTGACTTACCCAGAGACTTACTTCTAATTTTGTAAGCTTCCTTCATGGTGAGTGTCCTGTGCAGGGATGCCATTGAAAACAATCTCTTATAGTGTATTTTTAGTCCACCTTTTCAAAGTTTAGACATGTTCAGACACACAAATACTCACTGTCATGATCGCCTGTTATGTTCAGAAAAATGCTGTACAGATTTGTAGTCCAAAATCATTAGGCCATGTCACACAGCCTAGGCATGCAGCATGCGGTACCATCCAGATTTGAAAGGTAGGGAAACCGGCCTCAGGCCAATATGGCCCTTCAGAACCCCAGGTACCAAATCCCTTGACCAAATCCAAATTTCACAGAATAAAATCATTTTTTTTTTGCAGTTTTTGTCCAGGGCCAGGTTTGAACCACTACCTCCGGTACATGGGGCCAGTGCCCTACTCCTTTGAGCCACAGGCTCTTCCAGAAAATACATCTCTTTGTGAAAAGGATTGGCTCTGTAAAATTTGGATTCATTTAAAAGGTTGCATACAAGGATGAAGAAGGCCACAGGTTTCCCACCACATGAACATACACGTGTGTGTATAGAACCCTTAATTGTGCTAAATCACATTTATTTTATTAGTTCTGGTAAGAATACTGTTCAAGAAAGGCTCAACAAGTCGTGTGCCCAACTCCAGACTCCTGATTCCTGGTCTTTTCTGCTTTACCATTAGTGAGCGGGTCATGCTGTAAAGTTCCCACGTGCTTTCAGCTTTCTCGCAGCATCTTTCTTTAGCTGAGATTGAGAAAAGTGATTTAAATGTTTAGATATTTCTGCTGGGTGGGGTGGCTCACACCTGTAATCCCAGCACTCTGGGAGGCCCAGGTGGGTGGATTGCTTGATCTCATGAGTTGGAGAACAGCCTGAGAAGGATCGAGACTCCATCTCTACTAGAAATAGAAAAATTAGCCAAGTGTCCTGGCAGGCGCCTGTAATCTCAGCTACTAGGGAGGCTGAGGTAGGAGGGTAGCTTAAGTCCCAGTTTAAGGTTGCTGTGACCTAGACGCTATAGCCCTTTACCCAGGGTGATAGAGTGTGATCCTAAGAAATGAATGAATAAATAAATAAATAAATAAATATTGACATATTTTAAACATATGAAACCAAATAATAACAATTTGCCGGCTGAACAAGTTACAGTTCCCTGAAGTAAAATTTTAGGAGTTTTAATTTTTAATACATTTGTATTGCTTTTTTTTTTTTTGTAGAATAATTTATTTTGTGGCTTGGCACCTGTAGCTCAGCAGCTACACCGTGGCTACATACACCTGAGCTGGTGGGTTTGAACCCAGCTCAGGCCTGCAAAATAACAATGACAACTCCAACCAAAAAAATCTCTGGGCACTGTGGCAGGCTCCTGAAGTCCCAGCTACTTGGGAGGCTGAGACAAGAGAATCACTCAAGCCCAGGAGTTGGAGACTGCCGTGAGCTGTGATGCCGCGGCACTCTACTGGGCAACATAGAGAGACTCTGTCACAAAAAAGGAAATCATTTATTTTGTAAGATCATTACATATTTTAAAAATTAACTTTAATAAAAATCATAGCAGAAAACTTGAAATGGTATACAGCAACTTTCACTATTTGCTCATGTGTTTTCTGGTCCCTTTGGGACACTTTTTACTTTATGATCTTGTCAAAAGAAAAAAAATAAAACAAGAAGGAATTAAGAGAGAAATCTAAAACTTATCGGAGCAGATAATCTGCTGTCAGTGGTATCATGGAGGGTGTATTCTTATTTTCTTTGAGGGATTTTCTTCATCGTCATAATTTCAACCAATCATTACACCAAGGCTACATCAAAACACCTTCCTGGTTTATCCTACACATGACCATTTTTGAATTGGAGACATTCTTATTAAATATGGAAATTTTTCTTAGGGAACTTTTTCCTAAGTTGTGCAGTAAAATATCCTATAAGGATATCTTGCTTCATAGTTTAATAGAGTGAATACATAGAATGTCTATCAGAATTGATTAAATCTTCTACACTGTTCATTGGTCCACTTGAGATACATGTGTATTTTCCAATAGGACAATTTCTGCATGTACACTGTAATACATGTACATATTGCTGGGCTCCAGATTTGTATAATCTCTCTTTACAATCTGCTTCTCAGTTTCTACAGGAATTCTCTCTAGAATGCTATGCAGTTAGAGAGATGGTTAGAAGACGATCTTGTTCTCTCCATGTCCCTGGGTTATTTGTAAAGTGATTGACTTACACTAATACTATCCCTGCTTTGAAGTGACGGGGAATCACAATTATATGAAACCCAGACAATGACAGTGTAGGGAAGGTGGAGACTCACACCTGTGCAGTTGCATTCCCCTCCCTCAGAGTGCTCTCAGGGATTAGAACAGATGTGTTTATTTTTTCCCCCAAGGAATTCATATCACTTGAATACCAGAACGTGGTAAACTTGTAGCTGTTTCAAACATCTGGTGGGCTTTTTGAATAACCTCATCAACTGGTATCATTCAGTGTTCTGTCTCCACCCCTTCTTGTGATTCTTCCACCCACAAGTCTGTGTGTTATCCAGAGGTGACAAGACACCGTGAGCTCTCTACGTTGTTTTCAAGTACACTTGATGAATTCCCTAGGATATAGAGGATAGCACGATCCCCACTGTGCACGTCTTCGACTGGGGGACAGAATGGAAAAACACACAGGACTTGTCTAGGGTGACCTTCAAGGTCAGGAAGGGAGATTGAGAGCCAGCCCTGTCTCCACAGGGTGGGGGACCGTGCACTGAGGGGGCTGTGTTTGTATAACAGTGTACAGGTGAGGAGTAGACATAGTGAAGAGGGCGAGGGCCAAATGTGGAATCTTGGAAAAGTGACTTCACTTCCTTGGTGACAGACCCCAACAGAACTTAGAACCCTTGGTAGCCAGGCACCCACATTCTAGACACAGACCTGTGTCCGGCTCATTTGGTGGGAGACGCTCAAGAGAGCAAGATGTTCTCCTGTTGCGTCGCACCTTCTCCTAATCCTCACGTCCGGAAAGCCCGAATTGGGTGCCTTGTCCGAATTGGCCGATGTCGGCGCTCCCTCTACTCCCGTTGCCTGCGGAGACCTGGCAGGGGGCATCTACAGGTAACACAGGGCAGCCCCAGGTAGTCTCTTGCAGGCAAGGTCTCACCTGTGAGCCCATCTGGGGCGGTCCACACGCCTCATATCACTATGTTTGGGGAAGGAAGAGACAAGGGGACCCCCACTGAACAGGAGCAGGGTGTCACCTATGGGAATCCTGGTGGGGCTGTCAGGTTGATACCCCAGAACTCCAGGTCCTGGCTGTTGGGACAGAAAGGGGAGCGTCAAGGACAAGTTTGTCTACTGAGATGTCATCCCTAGACATCCAGCTGTCATCTGTCTTCTTCCCTGGTGGGAGGTCTGTTCAGACGCCCCACTGTGTGTGTTCTGGGGAGCAGAATCTCCCAGGGGGTTTCCCCTGTGGAGAGTGCCAGGCAGCCATTGATGCCTCTCGCCCCGGCATGGGGCCTTCCGTTTGCAGAGGTGCGTGGGGATGCAGGACCTTCGTGAGGAGCCCCTGGAGGACTCCACACAATCTCTGATCTCAGATGAAGAGCAGGTGCACCAATCTACCGACTACGGCCAGACTGGGGTGAGAATGGGCACAGAGGGGGTCCCCACAGACCCAAAGAGGGATGCCCCAGGCTCTATCCTTGGCAGTTTTCCCAATTGAGTTATCCACAATCCCCTCCCTAAAGAATCCAGCCTTCGTGTGTCCCCAGCGGCAACTTGGTAAGATGCATCAAAACTGCTCACATACTTGTGGGGATAACAGAGAAAATGCTTCCTGTAGTTTTCACTTTACATGAGTCCAGGAATAGTTCCCAATGTGGCTGCTGCTCTCACAGCTTTAATCCGGCCCAGGGGTCTCCCGGAGAAGTCAGGCAGTTCCCTTCCCGGCCAGGCCTCTCCAACACTAACAGACACTGTACACCAGGGTGGCTAAACAAAATGGGAGAGGTCACACACAGAAGGAGACAAAGCTGCTGCCTGCTCTTGTCTGCAAAGCCCCATCTCTGTGAACAGCTCCTTGTAGCCCCAGCAGGCAGGAGCTCTGCCCTCCCACCTTGGCCATTTTCCCTCAGGGAGGCCATTTCCCGCTGCTGTCCAGCCTTTCAATGCCAGTGGAGCCTGACTGGACAAAATCCTATTTCTCAGTCAGGCATGCTGCAGGGAACCTGCTGTGTCCCAAGTGGCTGGGACAATTTGGGGAGCTGGCAGAACTTAGCCCCAAGGCCGAAGGGCTCCTTCAATAGAAATTGACTTCCTCCCAGTTCTGGAGGCTGGAAGTCCCACGTGATGCTGCCGGCTGGGGAGGTCTCTCAGAGGCCTCTGTCCTCGGCTTCTGTGGCCACGTTTCATCTCCACATTCACAGAGAGGTCCTCTGTCATGCCTGTCTGTGTCCTTAGCACCTCCTCTTCTAAGGACACCAGTCATATGTTATTAGGGACATGTAACTACAAGGACCTTTTGTCCTAATGCAGTCACATTCTGAGGGCATCAGACATGAGGGTCTGAATTTCGGCCCATGACCTGTGCTCAGGTGGGCTCCCAGGAAGGGGGTGCTTGCCAACAGTTTACATTGGAGAGTTGTATTGGCTGCGTTCAGTATAACCTCCAGACTTCCTGGGGCGTGGACCAGTTAGCAGTGGTCTCTGAATGTCGCTGCTGCTCTGCAGCCAGCCTCCCTGGTTTTAATATTGTTTGAAGTGTTTTCCAATGTAGGTTTGGTAGGAAATGCAATCACATCATTGTTTCCATTTCCAGTTTTGCAACTGACACGTGGGAGTCACATTTCAGTCTTCCCTATACATTTCTGCATACCTATTTGAGATTTCTCCCCGCTGGGTCACCTCCTCAGCCCTGTGGACTTGTAACAAGCTTTCTTCCACCCTGGGGTCTCACTGCATTTGCCCCTATGCCAAGCCGAGAGTTGCTCAGGCTGTCTCTCAAGACTTCTTTTAAAGTAACAAAGATAGACACTTGCACGGTTCTCAGTGGAGAGTCCTGTTCTAGGACGCATGGCCCTGTGCATGGTCTCCACAGAGAGGGGGGAGACAGTCTGGGCCAAGATCCTCTCCCTGAGTGAGAGCAGGCTGAGCTGCTGCAAGCTTAGGGGAAAATTCATGCAGCCCTCCCTGGGAGGGCCACAGCTCTGACCCACGTGCGGGTGACAGCCAGGTGACATCCCAGAGCCTGAATTTTCTCATTTGCACAGTGAGGGTCATTTGGGGCCTCACGGGCACTGTGCTCTTCATACAGGGTGTCTGAGCAGGGGCATTCTTGTTCTGCCTAACAAGCCCCCTGAAGCAGCCCGCAGGGTGTCAGGGGTTTCATGCAGCTCTTTGAGCTTGTCACATTTTACGTCCTAAGTGTAGAATTGGGGACACCCATGACTTCTAAAGGCACAAGTCTCTGAAGGGCTGGAGCTTCCTGCATTGAGCATCAGACCCCATTCTCTGGAGGGTCACGGTCACTGACTGTGTGTCCCTCTTTGTCCCCGCTAGTATGGAAATGAGTCGACCCTTTGCTTTATGGAGCTCCAAGTGATGAGGACCTCCCAGCCAGCCACCTGGGACATGCTGCTGAGCTCCCTGGTGACAGTCCTTCTGGCACAAACCATCTGCTTCATGACCTCCCAGGGCTCCTACCACGACGTCCACACCATGGCATGGTTTCTAGAGAAACTGGTCAGGAGGTGAGTGGCCAAGGCACAGTGCTACCACCACCTGCCAACTAGGTCTGTGGGTGTCATTCAGTCCCCTGAGCCTCGCTTCACTCCTCTGAAAAGTGGAGTGGTCAGAGGATTACATTTATGAGGTTTTGGAGGAAAATAAATAGAATAAGAGGCGGCAGGTGGGTCCCTCCCTACTGGCTCTGTGGAGAGGCTTCAGGGGCTGCTGTGGCTGTTCACATTTACCGGCTGTCTCCTCACAGAAGGCGCCCTCTGCCTCACACCTCAGTAGCCCATACGTCTGTGTCCCTTTGTGGGAAAAGCACAGAGAGAGCAAACCTGGTCCCACTCGCAGAGGTTGGAGTTTCCTTCCACCTTGTCCCTGTCCTTGGGAGAACAGGGTTTCCTGGGGTGGGGAAAGAGTCCCGAGAACCACTTAGATATCTGCCAAGGTTCTGTCGGAGTCATTCAGTAACCAGCTGCTCGTGCAGGCATGTGCTAGAAACCTAATTTAATGAACAAAGAAGGTGACAGTCTTCAGGCTGCAGTTCTGTGCAGGGAGGCAGGAAGTCAGAGCAGCCACGAGGAGGTAACGTCCTCCTCTTGGTGGACCGCCCAGCATCTTCTATGCACAGAGAAAGATCCCAGATTCTGGGATTTTTCCATCACGAACCCCACGAGTAACTCAAAAGGCATGCTTTGTGGTCCAAGGAAAGAACTCCTTTTCCACTCGGAGTATGGGGCTCTGTGGACTGTGGCTGGGGAGACAAAACAGAACCTGGGTCTCAGCCACTTGAGGATGCTCATGAGAGGGCTAAGGTCAGGGGATTTCAGGGAAGAAATGACTCGGTTAGAGCTGTGGGGGGTCGCAGGTCCCTGCAGAGAGGAGAAGTGGGGCTCAGAGCTGCCCCTGAGGGGCCCATCCTCAGCACATGTACCTTCCCAGCTCTGCCTGTCTCCTCCAGCCCACACCCCCTCCCCGACCACGGCACCAGGAGCCCAGACTGGAGTGATGATGAGCACCCTGCTGACCCTCTGGCCTCCAGTCACAGCCCTGAGGGCCCAAGGATGCAGAGGTCCTTGCTGTTGATCTGTGGTGACAATGGCAGGGGAGGGCGAGGCCCACAATAGTGTGTCCAATCCTGACCTATGACCAGTTCTGTCCCTGCCAGGGCAGCAGAGACAGCCGGGAGAGTTCAGCCTGTCCTCTAGACTGGAGAACCAGGTCCAGGGACACATAAATACACAGGACTGTCCTGGGAAGGGTGTCGGAGGAAAAGCCAGGCCTCTGACTCAGCTTCCGCTTGTCATTCCCAGAACCACATCTTCCTTCTACATCTCCTGGCCAGATGGATACCCTGTGGTCTGTGACCAGTATGTGAACATTCCAAGGCTCAGGTTTGAGGTGGCTGACATACAGGTCACCGCGTCCACATCGTACCTGGGGCATCTAGCCACCATCGCCCTTGCCTGGCTGTACCAACTCGGGCCCATTGGCGCAAACCCAAAGGGTGGGATGGCCGCAGTTTACCAACTTCAGAAAGGTAGAGTTTGGGGCTGAAATTCTCTTTGTCATGGGGAGGTAATGGAGTGTTTGGATAACCCAGTAGGAAGTGACAGATGCGGCTGACTTCATCTCCTTTTCCATCTCCTGCTCAATCTCCAGAACAACAGGCCCTCCCAGTGCTGGCCATAGAACCAGCGCCACCGGCAGATCTGGGCGAGCAGAGGCCTGCTCTGGAGCCAGGGGTGCCTGCATCCCTGGATCTCCCAACGTACATGGAGCCAGCTCCAGGGCCAGGGTCAAGGGCAGCACCCTGGACAGAGCCATCTGGAAAGCCAGTGACAACTGGAAAGGCACAACCAAAGGCAATTCTAGGTCTCAGCCAGCCCTGGACTGTGCCTGAACAAATGCTGCGCAGGGCGGGGCCGTCTAGCATCCTGGAGTACACAGCGAAACATGTGGCTGTCAGCTGACCCTGCTGGATACGGTGAGCAGCTGCTCAAACCCCTTCCCTGACCAGAGGCCAGCGATCTGGTCCCACCCTGCTGCACGGCTTATGGGCCAGGCCAGCTGTTTGAGTTTCTTTCTGTATTTACAGTCCCTGTGTCTGTGGCAGCTACACACATGTGCTGGGCACATCCCATGGGAGGGGACAGAGCACAGGGTGGGGGCCTGGCTTACTAGATGCAGGGGTGGCCCACTGAGCACGCCCCCCCGCCTGCTAAGCCCACTGTCCAAGAGACCTCACCAGCCTCAGCAATTACTACACATCTGGCACAGACTCCATTTCAGACCAGACACCCGCACTGAGACCCTGGAGGTGGCTGCCACGGGCCATGTGTGTCTCAACAGAAAGAAGGCCTGGCACACAGGTGGCCTCAGGAAGGGCCGGGCTGAGCACCTTGCGGAGTGTGGGCTCCGGGAGGCCGGCCTGGGGGAAACACCACGTGCTGTTCTCTCCTTGCCCGGCTCTATGCGTTTCGCGCCCTCCGTGAAAGGGGAATGAAATCCGGGGCTCCGACTACTCTGGGAGAACCAATGCCAAAGCTCAGAATCTGGTCACCTGCCTGAGTCAAGGGGTGACTTTAGACTCAGAGCTGCCCTGGGCCGTGCCCATGTGGATCTTTCTTCCTCCCCAGGAGCAATTCAAGAAGCTGCTGCCCTGGCAGTGCCTGGACACCATGTTGATTGAGCTGGAGTGGACAGGCATAGCGCTGGTGGCACCCACAGTCTGCGCTGCCCTCATTCACTTTGGTACTGTGGTGTATTTTGTGATAAGCACGTGCTTGGAGACCCGCACCATGAAGTCCCAGGACAGGGCCAGGGTGCTGGAGCTTTGGATACAGGTGGCCAGGGTAAGCCGTGGGAGGGCCTGAGACAGGGCCAGGGTGCTGGGGCTGGATCCAGGTGGCCCTGGTAAAGCATGGGAGGCCCTAGGACACTCATTCTCTCCTCTGTCCGATGTCAAATTTGCTGAACAGAGTCCAAGCCCCTGAACAGCCCCCAGCCCCCTTCCTGTCGGGGGCACACTGACCTTGACTTCCATGCCCAGTGTTGGTGGGCCCTTTGAGCCTGGACACCTACCTTGGGTTGAACTGTAATTGTCCTCCCAGAGTGTGAAACTCACTGGGGCCCAGACTGCTCTCCTGTGCCTCCCTGGGCCTCTGCCTCCCCACAGAGGAAAGGTCAGCACAGGGGGCACAGCTGGGGCAGTGGGGCTCCAACTCCCCACCTCACGGTGCATCCTCTTCCCTCCCCAGGAGTGTTACAAGTTGAGAAACTACTCATCTTCTCATACCATAGTCACAGCCCTGAAGGCTACGCCCATGCATAGGCAGCAGGAGCTGAGGAAGGGGGATGCCCTGTATAGTGTGGGAGCTGGGCCACAGAGGCCGGGCCTTTATTCTCCTCCCTGGCATGGCCTAGAGTCAGAGGGCTGTCTGCAGCTGAGGCTGACTGTGGGGGAGATAAAGCATGTGTTTCTTTGACAAAAAGTCCCAGTGGGGGTTAGGTGTCCACATCTACCACAGTGTCTCTGCACGACATGGTGTGGCAGCCAGTGGCATGCGTAACTGATGAAAACATTACCAAAGTTGGTCAATTGGGAGTAGTCTGGATTAATTACAGTGAAATCTCCATACCTGACCACCTTCTTCCGAAGCTGACCTAATTTTCATAGACCGGACATGTGCCACATGTGCTATCTGTATGGTCACCTTAGTTCCTTGTGTAGACCCCCTCCATGTGGTGAGCCGTTTGTTACAGTCCCTTGGGTGGTCATGTACAGAGCTTCCACTGTATTCATATTTATACGAATGTGTGATTCTCACCATGGCCATAATATAGTCGTGTTTAGACACATCTTAAGTAATAGAAAAACACGAAGAAGAAAAGAAAAATAATCGATACACTGTTCAGTATGTTGGTGCAGTTTCAGTACTTTTTCTAACTATTCGCCAAATACATATATTTAATCTACACTGGACATGACTATTATCATACTTTACACACCATTTTGTTTTCTTCTTTACTCATTCATTTCGGTCTTGTGAGTGAACTCCCATATGACTAGTAGCTCTTCATAAACATTATGTGAAATTATTGCCTAATATCCCACTATGGAATTCCTTTAATCCAATAGATTTTTTCCTGTTTAGTATTTTAGTTATTTTAATTTTGTTTTTTGTTGTAATAAATAATGTTCTCTGGGTCATCTTGGACTTTGCTGCATCCTTAAGTTTTTTTTCAGCATATTCCTAGAAATGAAATATTGAACTAAAAACTAGGAACATTTTTGAGGTTTGTTTCCTGCTTGGCAAGTCAAAGGTTTACCAATTTATACCTCTACTTGCATCAAATTAATTTTTGTTTCCCTCTTTGATACTATTGCTCTTTAAAAAAAACTGTTTTCTAATTTGTTAGGTTTAAAACTTTGTCTTTGAGATATAATAGCAAACACAGGGTTTTCCAGGGCTCAAGAAAATGGCAGCAACACCTTTTCCTCTTTATCTGCTTTAGCTTTTATAAATAAGTGTCTTCTTCCCAATAAACTTTCCATTCCATGCTGGAAATAAGGTGAAAATCAGCTTGTCAGCCCAGATTTATGATGGAGGTATTCACCTGTCCAGAAAGTCCTTGAGCTTTGCTTTAATTCTCAGCTTAGTAATAAAATATAATGTTGCTAAGGGCAGTTGGCTCAGCTCACTGGGTATTCACAGTGAGTAGTAACTAATGAAATTTAACATAGAAGATTATATCATTATTTGATGGTTAATAATATCAATACTCTATCTTAAAACCTATAAATCAAAATAGAGAATAAAAAAGAGCTGAAAAAATTACTCTGAAAGAAATTAGGCTTTCATTATATCTAATTATAATGCATATAAATAATTTTCACATATCAGAAAGTAGCGAACAATTTTAATCAATATTTTCAAATCCTCTACCCTGCTTTCATCACCCTACAAAACTTCAATAACAATAGCAACAACAAAGCCAAACAGACAATTAAACAAAATGCACTCCAGGACTATGCGTAAGTATTGAACTGGGCTCATTGTATTTTTTTGATTTGCTCTCTGCTCTGGCACTCTGGCAAATAAAGTCACACACAGTGAAATGGTCAGATACTTTCAACAGAGGAGGAAAGATGCAATAGACTGGATCATCCACAAGCTCAGGGAGCAGCCCTGGCATCACTAAAAGCTGCCTGGAATGAAATGGAAAAGAGCAAACGATGTCTCTGTATACACAAATGTCTGATCAGTATTCAGAACCGCTTAAACACTGTGTGATGATATGCTGATCACTCCCCTGCAGAAAGACATTTCTAAGATTGAAAGGATGCAGGGGAGAGCAACAGAAATGACTCTAAGCATGGGCTTTTGGAACAATGATGCTTTATACCTCCTCTTCGCCGTTCCACAAAGGGAGTGAAGGTCACCCTGTTTGTGAGAGACCAAGCCTAAAACTAGGAAATTCAATTACCAGTGAGAAATTATTTGCTGAAAGCACCCTACAATCCCGCCATTGGTAGATGTTGATGTTAAACTGGGAAAAAAACTTTAGAAATATTTCACAAAGACTTTAGAGGATTAAAATACAACCTTGATGTGGAGCCAGTAAGCCCTGCCACTTACTGATAAGGTAAGATCACATAAACAATCCTGGACTTGGTTTCCATGCTAGGCCTCATGGGGTAGTAAATTCGGGAAACTACTAGAAATAATTTGTACTATGAAGGGTTATACCAGTAATATTTTGATTATATGTATTTGTAGCCCATCTTAGTGACAGGGAAGGAGTTAAACAACCATAAAAGCACAGACTGCTATACTGGGTGGAAATTTAAAATAAAAACAAAGTGCATTTCATAAACTCAGTGCTTCTATGTAGAGGGTAGACATTTTTGCTGGGAAACTATCCCATTTTAGAATCAAAGCCCAGGAAGTTTTCATTCCAAGGCGGACAGAAAGAGGGAGAGGCATATAGAAGGGGGCAGTTATTTTGCAGAGCATACTTGGAAAAATTAAAGACACTTCTATGAATTGAAAATCAACCAGAACTAGAGAAATGCAGACAGGGAAGTCAGGGGTAAATCTGGCCCAGGTTGACCAGCTTTGGAAATGTCTTTGACTTGGTATAAATGGCAAAGTGGAAGCATCTCTCTCAACAAGGCATAGCCCTTGGAGCAGTAAGGGGTATAGCAGAAAATCAGTGACAGCACAAACTGATGAGCACCTGATAGAATCAGAACAAAGGCACAAACCACAGCTGGTGCAGGGTTCTTCCCCCTCTTTGGTGAAGAGACATGACACGTCACTAATCACTATTTGTCAGTTATATTATTACCTGAAAACATACGTGAAAATATATAGAGAAGGATAATACAGCTATAGATAGGGAAGTTAATATTTAGTAAACTTGATATGCTTTCTCTTCTGTATTTTTCAAAGTATCCCTCAGGAGACTTCTTGTCTGTGTCTCCTGTACCAGGTGTTACTTCTAGCTAATTAGTGACCTCTACTTCACACACATGTCTAATGTCTCATTCATTCTTTCAACAAACAATTAGCACTCACTCTGCCCTAGGTACTGTGCTTGGCCTATGAAGATTAGTAAGTAAAGCAGAATGTTGCCTTCAAGAAATTCTTGTGGAAAGAGAATGCCATTGAAATAGGTCGTTAAGTATTGCCATCACCATCCCCTATCTCTATAGTTGTTTTGTCTACCTGATTCTAGAAAGATTTTACCAAACTCACTCGTGTTTGGATCCCATGAAGAGTGTATGAATCTTCATAGATCAACCTATTTTTCACTGCACGTAAAATGCTAGGCTGGTGTTAAAAAATCTAGATGGATCTAGTTACTCAATATGTCTTGTATTTAATTAACTGTAAAGTGTGCATGACTGAAGCCATTCTTTCTTCAAACATCAGTTGGCCAGCTGGAATGTAATAAATCTACTCACAGGACAAAAATACTGACAACAGAATTAGCCTTTGGCTATCCAAGATGGTTAATTTGATTTAGGGAGGGAAATTATGAATAAATACTAAAACCCGGAAGCTGCATGGTGGTTACTATATAATTAGCAATTATGTGCCAGCCATAGCTTTTAATTATATTGCTTGGACTGTAACGGAGCAATAAATTCAGGACAGCTTGAATTTGGCTTCAAAACCTGGCATGACACATGGAACTTGTAAATGCCCACAATGATATTTTATTCCATTTCCTCATGGCAGATGAATTATCCTTCAACAAATCAATCCATATCTCACATTTGCACATACTGGGCTAAAGTAGGGGAAACAGGAAAAAATATCAGCCAACCACCCCCGTCAGCTTGGGTCCAAACCCCAGGAGAGTCCTGCTTTCCCTCACTGTCTTTTAATCCTTCCGTGGACAGCTCTGACCATCATTGCATCTGCTCAGGACAGAGGAGGCCCATCATATACTCTGCACCAGGCTTCCTACTCCGCTAGACTGCAGTGGTATTTACCCATATGCCACCCATGACTCTAGAATAGATCTTTCTATTTCCCTGACAAGCTGTGGAGTCTGGACGGCCACCTCCAGATAGAGCACTGAGTGTCTGCCAGATATTCTCCCAACAGTGGTAAAGAACACAGCCTTTGGCTTTGTCAACACCAGACTCAAACCAAAATCCCTTCCCTATGGGATTTTATGAAGGTCATTCTCTTTGTGTCTCTGTCTTCTTCTCGGTAAGCTGCAGGTTTGTATCTGTGGAGTTGAATTAGAAGCAGGTGGCCGCATGCTGGAGGATGTGGGCTCTGGTACCAGCTGGGGTCCAATTATAGACTGTTGGACTGTGGGCAATGACTGGTTCTCCCTGTGTCTTACTTTCCTCTTTTAAAACAGGAATACTTACAGGACCTCCACAGAGGGCTTTTGTGGCACCTAGAACAGTGTCCAGCACATAGAAAGCACTCAGAGATGGTGGCAGTTATTATTATATTGTTATAACTTTACATAGTATTTTATATAATGATTTCATTCTGACCTAGCAGAGATTTATCTGTTCCTTGACTTCTGGTTAAATTATGCCTGCATAACTGTTGCTCCTCTAGATAAGAGGACAAATATTTGTAAGAATAAGTATTTGAACCAAGAACAAGAGTACTCAGGGTAGGATTTTATTTTTCCTTCCATTATTCCAGATTTTAACACAGCAGGCTGTAATGTTCCTAAGTATTTCTGGGACTGCCATGTGTGACTGAGGCCTTTGGGAATGCAAAAATGTAAAAATTGAGATAATGAAGCACCAATGGGACAAGGCTGGCTCCTCCTTGGTGTACAAAGGTGAAGCCACCTTCAAAACACCTTTTAGGTCAAGGTGCTGATTTTTTTGTTGATGGTTCATGCCATGTTTGATGAGCTGTTATGGGAATGCTGGCCTGAGTTCTTTGCTCAGAATGAATCGGAAGCCTAAATGCATCCCAAACAGGCACTTCAGTTTTCTTTACAGCCCTCTGAAGGTTTCATGCAAAGGGCTGAGAAAAGCAGCATACTCCTTTTTCTAAAGCTGAAGAGGATTTGACATACAAGGTCTGCCAATTAAGTTTGTGAACTCATCCTAGAAAAAGTACTACCTACCTCATTGCTGAATATTACTACAGTCTCCTTCGAAGCACTCCAATTGGAAAGCTGTGCACCAATGCCACTGCCTAGTCCACTCTTCAAAGCAATTTTGGAACTCTTCCTTTGGAATGACCATCAGAGCCATCATCCTAAAGCACACAAAAACACATAACAATAATGAATGCCACTTAGCAAGATACCACCACGTCAACATGAACGCAGCTGTGAGATGCTGATATACCAAGGTTAGGAAACCTTACTGAGTTGTTTGTACAGTGCTGCCACTGTAAGAGCAGTGGCAAGTTCATAAACTTAATTGGCAGACCTCATATGATGACAGTTCTAATGGTCATTCAAAGAAAAGAGTTCCAAAATTGCTTTGAAGTGTGGATTATGTGCTGGCAGCAGTGGATAGCTTCCCAAAGGAATACTTTAAAGGTGACAATAAGGATTTTCAGAAATGAGGTATGTAGCATTTTTGCTAGTATGAGTTCATGAACTTGATTTTCAGACTTTGCGTATGATTCTTTTATATAATTTTCTTGTTTTAATAGACACCAAACCATGGGTTCTATATTTCTAGGAGTAAGCTTTTAGTTCAATCCCTTTGTTTCTATAAAGGATACACGATGGGTATATTTAATATTTTAAATAACTAGAACTGAAATTTAACATTGTCATAATCTATTTGTCCTCAAGTTTAACAAGACAATTTTGACCAGTCCAATAAAAATATTTCCACAAATTATTTGTACAATATATCCTTACTTTTCTTACATAGTTTACAAATAATGGAATAATGGAAGTAAAAGCAAACTTTGGGAGGGAAGAAAAAGGCTTTTGAGTTGCAAAAATGATCTAATCAACTCATAAAAATGCAAAGAATCTCTATTCTCTGTTATTGCTAATTTTGCTAAATTTAACCTCAAAATACCATCTTTATTATAATTTACTTGTCTTCTTTATGGTATCTTTTAATTGACAAAGATATTCTATATTTCCTTTCATATTATTCTCAGAAATGACCCCTTGGAACTTGTCGATGTTTTCTGTGTAGCCAATAACTATTTTTTTTTTTATATTAGTGATGAGATGTGGTTGTTTTTCCTCCATAGGAAACATAACAAGTGATATTTTCTAAAAGCCAGAAATCTCTTCATTATGTTTTCCCAGTGAAACTTCAGGCACTTGTGCTGCGTACAGAAGGGGAGGACCTGTATAATGAATGGAATGATGGCTGTTCATCCTCAGGACCCTACTCATCATCATTGCTTGGTAGGGCTACTGGGCTTGCTACCCACCCACCTCTGCACTGGCCAGTCTGAGACACTGAGCAACTGAGTAACTAATGAACTGAGCCCCTCATATGTCTCTTCATAACAAAATCCACCTTTGGATACAAGAAATACATATAACATTGATGTAATACAATGCAAATAAAATATTGATAAAAACAAACACTGATGATGACTAGAATTCATTTTCCTTATCTTCCTGATTCTATCTCTTTACCTTTATAACTTGATTTGACTCTAGATTCTCATAAACACTTATCTTAGTTGTTTCTTAAGTCTTTGTATTAACATCTGGGTTATTTGTTAGACCATTTGTTAGACCATCTTTCTCAACATCTGGGTTATTTGTTAGACCATTTTGTTGACAGCATTTTACTCTATCTCTCTCTTGATTATGAGACACAGTGTCTTACTGGCTCACAGTCTAATAAGTTTTGAATGTGTATCATACTTCATGGATGCTTATTGTAGAAACTCTGGATTTTGTTACTTCCTTCAAAGATTGTTAGGTTTTATTTTAGCAGGCATTTAAACTATTATTTCTTAAAAGTAACCATAGATCCTTGAAGCAAAGAAAGTAAAAATGGCTCAAAAACAGGAATAGGGGAAAGAGAGCTTGTTGAAAGGAGCCGGGAGCAAATATGAAGGAAATTCTAATGGCCAAAACTGGAATAATTTGAGCAAGACAATAATGATTGTATGAATTATAACTCATAGAATAAAACAGATATTCATGAAATCATGTTGTTTTAAATAAATGATACCTGGGAGAAAGAATAAATAATAAATGGGAGAAAAAAATAATCAATAGTTGCATGGGAGAAAAGGGAAAGCTCTTTCTTACAGAAGAATTGTAATTAATATATGTCAGACAAATGGAGGAAATATGAAATTACCATTATACAAATACCACAATAATAATTGCCATAGATGAGATCCACCAATGGATACTAAAAGTAGTATCTTAGGAGAAACAGAATATGTAATCTCAAAATAGTTCTCACAAAGTAATGACTAATTGTAAAATGAAAAGTAGTAACAGGCTCGGCACCTGTGGCTCAAAGGGCTAATGTGCCAGCCACATACACCTAAGCTGGCGGGTTCAAATCCAGCCCGGCCCACCAAACAATGACAGCTGCAACCAAAAAATAGCCATGCATTGTGGTGGGCACCTGTAGTCCCAGCTACTTGGGAGGCGGAGGCAGGAGAATCGCTTGAGCCCAAGAGTTGGAGATTGCTGTGAGCTGTGATGTCACGGTACTCTACCTAGGGTGACAGCTTGAGGCTCTGTCTCAAAGAAAAAAAGAAAGAAAGAAAAGAAAAGTAGTAACAAATCAGTGGAGAAACTCTGCAGACATCATCTTCACCAAGTGTTCAAGGTTAAGAGGATAAGTAATAAGACATATTGACATCATATGTCACCCAATACAATGCACTAAGAATGGTCAAATGTTGCTTCTGTGCCACTCTCACATAAAATGCATAATCTCAATCAAATCATGAGAAAACAATGGACAAACCCAAGCTGAGGCTCATTCTAAAGTAACTTATTGTACTTATCAAATGTTAAGGTCATAAAAGACAAGCAAACAATAAGGATTAGAAGGCACTAAAAAGACACAATTTAAAGCACTGTGGGATCAGGATTGGATTCTAGAACAGAAAGAACATTTATGAAAAATCTGTGAATTATGAATAAGTCTCATTTGAACTTTAGTCAATAGTATTGTACCAATGTTATAAGGTTTTCTGGCTCTGGTAATTGTATTATAATTATGTAAGATGGGGGAAAGTTGAAGTATATAGTCCATAAAGTTCATGTAAAAATTAAAATAGTGTGCAATTTAAAATTGTACTTGAACTTTATGGACACCCTATAAATGAGAACTCCCTATATTACATTTGCAACATTTCTCTAAATCCAGAATTATTTCAAAATAAAAAGTTAAAAAATACTGTGGTATATCACTTTCATTATACAAAATCTTCCTTCCTTCCTTCCTTCCTTCCTTCCTTCCTTCCTTCCTTCCTTCCTTCCTTCCTTCCTTTCTTCCTTTCTTCCTTTCTTCCTTTCTTCCTTTCTTCCCCTTCCTTCCTTCCTTCCTTCCTTCCTTCCTTCCTTCCTTCCTTCCTTCCTTCCTTCCTTCCTTCCTTCCTTCCTTCCTTCCTTCCTTCCTTCCTTTCTTTCTTTCTGAGACAGAGTTCTCTCCTGCCCTAGGTAGAATGCTGTGGCATCATAGCTAACAGCAACCTCAAACTCTTGTGTTCAAGTGATCTTCCTGCCTCAGCCTCCTAAGTAGCTGGGAATACAGGCACCCATCATGACACCAGCTAACTTTTCTATTTTTAGAAGAGACAGGGTCTTACCCTTGTTCAGGCTGGTGTTGAACTCCTGAACTTCAGGGATCCTCCCATTTTGGCTTCTCAGAGTGCTAGGATTACAGAGCCACTACATCTGGAGGTTATATGGAATCTTGTTGTACGCTGTGCTAGAGTGATCGTATTCCAATTTTGCCCTTAGTTTTAAGGTTTTGTTCCTTAATTCATCCTGGGACTAATTAACACAAATGCTTTCTATTATGTCTTTGATTATAGCTATAAAACAGTAAACTCGTCATTAGCACATGACTTTTTTGGAACTCTGGTGAAAGTCTGACTTATGAGTCTTGAATACCCAACTCTTCCTCCCTGGCATCAGGCTCACAGCTGGGATCTTGGATTTCTCTTCTCACACATGCAGTTCAAAGACAGTAGAGAATTTGAGAGGATTTACACGCAAGTATTGGGGCTCCTGAGCTCCTGCTCCTTCCTTTCTTGGATTTTTTGCCTTAATTATTTACGGTTCCAACAACCTTGAATTCTGACCTGCTCTTTAGCCTGCTGTGACAGCTACTTTATGCTCAAGTTTTTTCCCCCTGCACCCTGTGAGCTGCTCAGGAGAATGCTGTATATATGTGCCCGGGCAAAGTACCTGTCCATGTAACATGAAAAACAGAGACATACATGACTGGACACTTTCCAGACAGCCCTTGTATACCTTCTCCAGTTTCTGGCTGTGCTTGGTTGTTCTATAATGCCTCCAAGATGTCATATTTTTTGTATTTTCTTCAGAGTTTAAAATTGTCATTCAAAGTACGGATGGTTTGATATTATTAACTACTCTGCCAGTACCAAGACATCTGTCCATAATGACTTTTACTTAAGGTTTAAATACTTTCATATTTTAACATGTTAAAAAGAGAATCATTATTGGAAGGACAGTACATCTGAAAGGTTTTTCACGGCCATCACAGTCATCCCAGGGTAAAATGTACGCTGGCCTCAATGTTTGCTTTGGCCTTCCCACCTTGCTGTCAGAACCTTGCCTTCCCTGTAGAGGTTCCTGGTCCTTGCTTTTAGATATTTTGCAAGAATCCATTTCGTTTCAATTATATAACTTATATAGTGCCTTCTTTAGTCCTAAACACAAAAATTTATGAATCCTTGCCAATATTTTGTTCAACACCCATCAGTAATGGTCTTAACATCTTTTATTATCCTTGCCTGAATTAGTCATTTTGTTGGGAATTATAAATGGTGATTAAGTATTTCATTCCTTATTAAGAAAAAAATCATACAGTTATTAGTTCTCATTCCTACATTAATAAGAGCTTTTCTTCATGCCCAAAGAATGACCTAATTTCTATTGTAGCTTTTCTAAAAGTGAGGTGCTTCTTAGAATCAATTACATGGTCACTGTCAGCTAAGTAGCAAAGGTGCACAAAAGTTTGCACTTTTTTTTTTTTTTTTTTATTGTTGGGGATTCATTGAGGGTACAATAAGCCAGTTACACTGATTGCAATTGTTAGGTAAAGTCCCTCTTGCAATCATGTCTTGCCCCCATAAAATGTGACACACACTAAGGCCCCACCCTCCTCCCTCCATCCCTCTTTCTGCTTCCCCCCCCATAACCTTAATTGTCATTAATTGTCCTCATATCAAGATTGAGTACATAGGATTCATGCTTCTCCATTTTTGTGATGCTTTACTAAGAATAATGTCTTCCACTTCCATCCAGGTTAATACAAAGGATGTAAAGTCTCCATTTTTTTTAATGGCTGAATAGTATTCCATGGTATACATATACCACAGCTTGTTAATCCATTCCTGGGTTGGTGGGCATTTAGGCTGTTTCCACATTTTGGCAATGGTAAATTGAGCTGCAATAAACAGTCTAGTACAAGTGTCCTTATGATAAAAGGATTTTTTTCCTTCTGGGTAGATGCCCAGTAATGGGATTGCAGGATCGAATGGGAGGTCTAGGTTGAGTGCTTTGAGGTTTCTCCATACTTCCTTCCAGAAAGGTTGTACTAGTTTGCAGTCCCACCAGCAGTGAAAAGTGTTCCCTTCTCTCCACATCCACGCCAGCATCTGCAGTTTTGAGATTTTGTGATGTGGGCCATTCTCACTGGGGTTAGATGATATCTCAGGGTTGTTTTGATTTGCATTTCTCTAATATATAGAGATGATGAACATTTTTTCATGTGTTTGTTAGCCATTCGTCTGTCGTCTTTAGAGAAAGTTCTATTCATGTCTCTTGCCCATTGATATAAGGGATTGTTGGCTTTTTTCATGTGGATTAATTTGAGTTCTCTATAGATCCTGGTTATCAAGCTTTTGTCTGATTGAAAATATGCAAATATCCTTTCCCATTGTGTAGGTTGTCTCTTTGCTTTGGTTATTGTCTCCTTAGCTGTACAGAAGCTTTTCAGTTTAATGAAGTCCCATTTGTTTATTTTTGTTGTTGTTGCCATTGTCATGGCAGTCTTCTTCATGAAGTCTTCCCCCAGGCCAATATCTTCCAGTGTTTTTCCTATGCTTTCTTTGAGGATTTTTATTGTTTCATGCCTTAAATTTAAGTCCTTTATCCATCTTGAATCAATTTTTGTGAGTGGGGAAAGGTGTGGGTCCAGTTTCAGTCTTTTACATGTAGACATCCAGTTCTCCCAACACCATTTATTGAATAGGGAGTCTTTCCCCCAAGGTAAGTTCTTGTTTGGTTTATCAAAGATTAGGTGGTTGTAAGATGTTAGTTTCATTTCTTGGTTTTCAATTCGATTCCAAGTGTCTATGTCTCTGTTTTTGTGCCAGTACCATGCTGTCTTGACCACTATGGCTTTGTAGTACAGACTAAAATCTGGTATGCTGATGCCCCCAGCTTTATTTTTGTTACTAAGAACTGCCTTAGCTATACGGGGTTTTTTCCGGTTCCATTCAAAACGCAGAATCATTTTTTCCAAATCTTGAAAGTACGATGTAGGTACTTTGATAGGAATGGCATTGAATAGGTAGATTGCTTTGGGAAGTATAGACATTTTAACAATGTTGATTCTTCCCATTCATGAGCATGGTATGTTCTTCCATTTGTTAATATCCTCTGCTATTTCCTTTCTGAGGATTTCATAGTTTTCTTTATAGAGGTCCTTCACCTCCTTCGTTAGGTATATTCCTAGGTATTTCATTTTCTTTGAAACTATGGTGAAGGGAGTTGTGTCCTTAATTAGCTTCTCATCTTGACTGTTATTGGTGTATACAAAGGCTACTGACTTGTGGACATTGATTTTATATCCTGAAACATTACTGTATTTTTTGATGACTTCTAGGAGTCTTGTGGTTGAGTCTTTGGGGTTCTCTAAGTATAAGATCATGTCGTCAGCAAAGAGGGTTTGACCTCCTCTGCTCCCATTTGGATTCCCTTTATTTCCTTGTCTTGCCTAATTGTATTGGCTAGAACTTCCAGCACTATGTTGAATAGTAAAGGTGACAGAGGACAACCTTGTCTGGTTCCAGTTCTAAGAGGAAAAGCTTTCAGTTTTACTCCATTCAGTAAAATATTGGCTGTGGGTTTGTCATAGATAGCTTCAATCAGTTTTAGAAATGTGCCACCTATGCCTATACTCTTCAGTGTTCTAATTAGAAAAGGATGCTGGATTTTATCAAATGCTTTTTCTGCATCTATTGAGAGGATCATGTGATCTTTATTTTTGCCTCTGTTAATATGGTGGATAACATTTATGGACTTGCGTATGTTAAACCAGCCTTGCATCCCTGGGATGAAGCCTACTTGATCATGATGAATGACTTTTTTGATGATAAGCTGTAATCTATTGGCTAGGATTTTGTTGAGAATTTTTCCATCTATATTCATGAGTGAGATTGGTCTGAAATTCTCCTTTTTGCTTGGGTCTTTTCCTGGTTTTGGTATCAGGGTGATGTTTGCTTCATAGAATGTGTTGGGGAAGATTCCTTCTTCCTCAATTTTTTGGAATAATTTCTGCAGTACAGGAATAAGCTCTTCCTTGAAGGTTTGATAGAATTCTGGAGTGAAGCCATCTGGACCAGGGCATTTTTTAGTTGGAAGCTTTTTTATTGTTTCTTTGATCTCAGTGCTTGAAATTGGTCTGTTCAGGAGGTCTATTTCTTCCTGGCTAAGTCTAGGGAGAGGGTGTGATTCCAAATATTGATCCATTTCCTTCACATTGTCAAATTTCTGGGCATAGAGTTTCTGGTAGTATTCAGAGATGATCTCTTGTATCTCTGTGGGATCAGTTGTTATTTCCCCTTTATCGTTTCTGATTGAGGTTATTAGAGATTTTACTTTTCTATTTCTCATTAGTCTGGCCAATGGTTTATCTATTTTATTTATTTTTTCAAAAAACCAACTCCTTGTTTCATTAATTTTCTGAATGATTCTTTTGTTTTCAATTTCATTGATCTCTGATTTGATTTTGGAGATTTCTTTTCTTCTACTGGGTTTAGGCTTAGATTGTTCTTCTTTTTCCAATTCTGTAAGATCTCTTGTGAGATTGTTGATGTGCTCTCTTTCTGTTTTTCGAATGTAGGCATCTAAAGCGATGAATTTTCCTCTCAAAACTGCTTTTGCAGTATCCCACAGGTTTTGGTAGCTTGTGTCTTCATTGTTGTTATGCTCAAGGAAGTTAATGATTTCCTCTTTTATTTCTTCCTTCACCCATCTGTTATTCAACAGAAGATTGTTTAATTTCCATGCCTTTGGGTGGGGTTGAGCATTTTTGTTAGAGTTGAGTTCCATCTTTAGTGCCTTATGGTCTGAAAAGATACAAGGTAAAATTTCAATTCTTTTGATTCTGTTGATATTTGTTTTGTGTCCCAGGATATGATCAATTTTGGAGAATGTTCCATGGGGTGATGAGAAGAATGTATATTCTTTATCTTTGGGGTGGAGTGTTCTATATACGTCTATCAAGCATAGTTGTTCTAGGGTCTCATTTAAATCTCTTACATCTTTGTTTAATTTCTGTTTAGAGGATCTGTCCAGCTCTGTAAGAGGTGTGTTAAAGTCCCCTGTTATGATGGTATTATCAGATATCATATTGCTCAGACTGAGTAAGGTCTGCTTCAAGAATCTGGGAGCATTTAAATTGGGTGCATAAATATTTAGAATTGAAATGTCTTCTTGTTGTAGTTTTCCCTTGACCAATATAAAGTGACCATCTTTGTCTTTTTTGACTTTAGTTGCTTTAAATCCACATGTATCTGAAAATAAGATTGCAACTCCTCTTTTCTTCTGAATTCCATTTGCCTGAAAAATTGTCTTCCAACCCTTGACTCGGAGCTTTAATTTGTCTTTTGAAGCCAGGTGTGTTTCTTGCAGACAGCAAATGGATGGCTTGTGTTTTTTAATCCAGTCAGCCAATCTATGTCTCTTCAGTGGGGAATTCAAGCCATTAACATTTATTGAGATAATGGATAAGTGTGGTAGTATTCTATTCGTCTTATTTGGTGAGAGTCCATTGCTTAGTTTTATCTTTTGCATCAGTGTGGAGGTTAGGTTCTGTCCTTTGATTTCTGAGTTCTTACTTTGCTGCTGATCCATTGTGGTGGTCAGTGTGCAGAACAGGTTGAAGTATTTCCTGTAGAGCTGGTCTTGTTGTGGCGAATTTCCTCAATGTTTGTATATCCGTAAATGATTTGATTTCTCCGTCAATTTTGAAGCTTAGCTTAGCAGGGTACAGAATTCTGGGCTGAAAATTGTTCTGTTTAAGTAGATTAAAGGTAGATGACCATTGTCTTCTTGCTTGGAAAGTTTCATTAGAGAAGTCTGTGGTAACTCTGATGGATTTGCCCCTGTAGGTCAACTGGCGCCTACTCCTGGCAGCTTGCAGAATCTTTTCTTTTGTCTTGACTTTGGACAGGTTCATCACAATGTGTCTTGGAGAAGCTCGGTTAGAGTTGAGGCGACCCGGGGTCCGATATCCCTCTGAAAGCAGTGTGTCAGAATCTTTGGTGATGTTTGGGAAATTTTCTTTTATAATATTCTCTAGTATGGCTTCCATTCCTCTGGGGCATTCTTCTTCCCCTTCTGGAATTCCTATAACTCGTATGTTGGAATGCTTCATAAAGTCCCATAATTCTGACAGTGAACGTTCTGCTTTCTCTCTCTTCTTTTCTGCCTCTTTTACTGTCTGAGTTATCTCAAGAACTTTGTCTTCTACCTCTGAAATTCTTTCTTCTGCATGGTCTAACCTGTTGCTGATACTTTCCATTGCATCTTTAAGTTCCCTAATTGACTGTTTCAGTTCCTTCAGCTCTGCTATATCCTTTTTATATTCTTCATATCGTTCATCTCTTATTTGATTCTGTTTTTGGATTTCCTTTTGGTTATTTTCCACTTTATTAGCAATTTCCTTCATTGTTTCCATCATTTCTTTCATTGTTTTCAACATGTGTATTCTAAATTCCCTTTCTGTCATTCCTAACATTTCTATACTGGTGGAATCATCTGCAGTAGCTACCTTATGGTCCCTTGGTGGGGTTGTTCTAGACTGGTTCTTCATGTTGCCTGGAGTTTTCTGCTGATTCTTCCTCATGAGTGATTTCTTTTATCTGTTTGCTTGCCCTAATTTTCCTTTCACTTCCTCTTGCTCTTTAAGTTCTTGTGCCTGTGGACTAAAGGTTACAGGACCAGAAGGGTGAGAAGGTTGAAGAGCAAAAAAAAAGGGGATGAAAGAAAGGAGGACCGAGTGATAAGAAAAAAAGAAAGCTAGAGAAAGGAGAGGCGGTGGGTATAAGGAATATTGACAAAAAGAAGAGAGGCACAGAAAGAGGGAGACAGGGCAATATAGATGTACAGTAGGGTACTTTGACACAACCTTAAAAAACCCCACCTTCTGGGGGTGCCCAGTTGCGTGGTTCCCTTGAGGTCAGCAGCTCTTTGCTAACCTGATCAGACACAGTACCCCACCTCCACCAAGTAGAGAGGAAAGACAAAAATGCTATAAATCAAACCAAAAGAAGCAAACAGAAAACTTTACAGGGATAAAATTGGGTGAAAAACCAAATTATATCGGTAGAAACACTAGCAAAAATGAAGTTGAAGTTATTAAAAAAGGCAGCAATGGGAAATTATAATTAAACTAGGAAAATTGAGAAAGAAAAAGGGATCTGTGTGGAAAAGATTGAAATTAAAAAAACAAAAGAATATTAGCAACGTCAAAATAAACAAACAAAAAAACAACCAAGCAAAAAAAGAAAGAAAAAAATGCACAACCAAAAACAAAGCGGTTTGTATATGTTATTGAATATTGTCTGGGCAACACGTGGTCTTCTGGGGTATGAGATGTTAGTCACAGTTCAGATACGACTGGAGGCTGCTGTTTACTCAAACCCCAGCAGGTAGACACCCTGAATCTCTCTTCAGCCTACTTAAAAGGCACTTCGAACTTGTAAACTTGTTGAGCAGAAGCTTTCCCAGCTTTCTTGCTGGAATCGCTGCTGAAGTGGCTATCCACTTACTCAGTGTGCCAAAACCGGTCTCACTCTGCCCCTGAGGGTTAGGGCTGCAAGGCGGCTCAGACCCCACCCTTAGGCTACTTGGTTGCTGGGTTACCAGCTCCCACCCGTTTCTAGCTCTGCGACCCTGAGGGCGGAGCTTGCCGGGGCAGATCGCTGACAATGGATCCGTGTGACCCACCGCCAAACACTATTAGCTCCGTCTGGCTCAGCGGCTCAGACTGGGGCCCTAGACAACGGCCAAAGTTCTCGCACTCCAGCTCAGGCCTTCCCCAAGGCAGTTCAACTCAGTGCCAAGTCCAAGGACATCAAAACAGTTCACAGGTAAGGCCTTTCTGGTTTGCAGTCTCGCTGCTACTGAACTTACAGTTGTGGGCAGGTTTAGACGGATTGAACACACGCGACCACTTGCCGGTTTTCCACGGATTTAGTCCTCCTCTTGGGGTCCAGAAGTCTCTCGCTGACTCCCTGTATCCTCATAGGAGTGATGATAGGCAGTTCCCACCAGCCAGAGACGCCTGGAGTCCTATCTCCCCAGACTCACGGTGCCCAGATGCAAGGAAGCTATTACTCGGCTGCCATCTTGCTCCGCCTCTCGGGTCTGGATTTCTTAATAGAAGGTACTTAAGGACATCACTGGAGGTGGCCAGGGAACTTTTCTTAAAGCTTAGCAAGCACTTTGTTCTCCTTTGCAGTGTGTGCTGGTCAATGTTTAACAGCTGGCTGGGACCGGGGGAGGCTGATTTGTAGTGTGTGCCCACATCCTTCTTGTTGAATCCTCTCACCACGGCCACTTTCTTGCTACCAATATGAAATCAGCTCCGCGCAGATCACCACCTCTGGGGCAGGTAAAATTGTCTCCGCCTTCCACGCCAGACTTCTGGAAACCAAAGAGCCCGGATTACAGCATCCAGGGCCTCAGGTCTCGCTGCCCCTTCCCCATCACAGAGTTGAGGATTCTCACCAAAAGTATGCACTTTTGAACAAACATTCTGTTGACAGTTTCTGGAAATATCAATAAGGTGTCAACATCAAGGCATTTTAAATTCTAAGAAATGCAGCTATCCAGGTGAGATGGATAAACTCTGACTGAATATGGTAAAGTATTATTTATTCAAAGCAGCAGAAATGTCAATGTACGTAGAAAGAGGACTGTGCATATTAGTTTTAGTGAATCGAAAGTCAAGTCTGCTGGACTTTTTTTTTTTTTTTTTGAGATAGACTGTCACTATGCCACCCTCAATAGAGTGCCATGGCATCACAGCTCACAACAACCTCAAACTCTTGGGCTTAAGCAATTCTCTTGCCTCAGCCTCCCAAGTAGCTGGGACTACAGACGCCTTCTACAACACCCAGATTTTTTTTTTTTTTATTGTTGTTGTTGTTGCAGTTGTCATTGTGTTTAGCTGGCCTGGGCTGGATTTGAACCCACCAGCCTCAGTGTATGCGGCCGGCACCCTACCCACTGAGCTATGGGCACCACCAATTCTGTTGGATTTCAAAAAGCACAATAGACATAACATTAATTCCATTAGAAAATACATCAGGTTTTGAGACATTGGACTCAGAGCTAAATGAGTTGTCAGAAGAATTCCGGAATTCAGTTCTTGCTATTGAAGGACTGCAGTCTCATATCCTTGCTGGCTGTCTGCTGAGGGCCATTACTGGCTTCTAGATGCAGCCGGCACCCGTGGTTCACGGACCTTTGACTCTGTCTTCAAAACCAGCAACAGTAGGCCCTTGTACTCATGTCTCCTGCTATTCTGTCTTTGCTTCTGTCTGACTTACTCTTCTGCCTGTCCCTTGAGATGTTAAGGGTTCATGTGATTATATCAGGAGCACCACCTAATCCAAGGTAATTCTTTCTTTCTTTCTTTCTTTCTTTCTTTCTTTCTTTCTTTCTTTCTTTCTTTCTTTCTTTCTTTCTTTCTTTCTTTCTTTCTTTCTTTCTTTCTTTCTTTCTTTCTTTCTTCCTCTCTCTCTCTCTCTCTCTCTCTCTCTCTCTCTCTCTCTCTCTCTCTCTCTCCTTCCTTCCTTCCTTCCTTTGACAGAGTCTGGAGTGCGGTGGTATGATCATAGCTCATTGCAGCCTTGAACTCCTGGACTCAAGTGATCCTCCTGCTTAAGCCTCCTGAGTAGCTGGGACCACTGGCACATCCCACCATGACTGGCTAATTTTATTTTAAGTTCAACTAATTAGCAACTCTCTTTCCATCTGAAACCTTAATTCCTTTTTGTCATGTGGTAGAATATAGACACAGGCATAGAACCAGCAGGTGAAGAACACAGGGCTCTAAATTCCATATAAGTCAAATAGATATTATGCCATCTGGAAGTAGATGGGTAGCTGGAAGAAATTCTAGAAATATCATTCTTGGACATGGATTTCTCTGGATCAATGCACCATTTAGGGAAACTCTAGTTAGATGACAAAATTAATGAACTCTCACAGACCTAAAATTAGAAATAATCTTACTTCAATGATGTAAACCTTGATCTCAGATTGTAAGTATGTTTCCCTGATTATAGAAGAGTAGAGAGTGGCCCAGCTAGGCACATCTGGAGGCAACTGATAAGAGTAGTGATTACAGCATGAGACACAGAAAATGTGATTCTTGTGTCTGTCATCTGGGACACAGCAAACGGCAGGAACGCTCTACTTTGGCTGTATTTTCTGGGGCCTCCAGATGAGAATAAATCTTTTCCCTGATAAAAGAAAGCATAACTCAGCTCCAGAGAATGTCTCCCATTTCTCTGTTCCTCCAAAAGCATGCTTTGACACTGCCCTGCTAGTGGGACGGAAGGGTGCACTTTTGTGTGCTGGCAGCTGTGACAAAGGCAAGCTTGGGGTAGATCCTGAAAGTAGTCATGTGTGTATTTCTACTTACGAGGCAAAAGTCACAGACCTTAACACATGCATTACTCTTGGAACCCTTATTCACTATTGCTGTGAATGTAAAATAGTGCAGCTGCTATGATAAAAAGTATGGAGATTTCTAAAAATAATAAAAATAAACTTACTTTCTGACCTACCCATGCCACTTCTGGATGTATAGCCAAAAGAAGTATCTTAAAAAGATATTTGCACACTGATGCTAAGGGCATCATTATTCACGTTAGCCAAAATGTGAAAGCAACCCAGTGTTCATTAACAGATGAACAGATAAAGCAATGTGTCATATACATTCAATAGAACATTATTCAGTTTCAAAAAAAGGAGGAAATACTTTCATATGTAATGTGTATGTAACTTGAAGGACATTACACTAAGTAAAAAGCCAGTCACAAAAAGACAAATGCAATATGATTCTACTTACATGAAGTATCTAAAAATAGTCAAAGGTGTAAAAAGAAGGTAGAATTGTAGTTGCCAAAGGCTGGGAGGAGAGGGAAATGGGAGTTGTTGTTCAATGGGTATAGAGTTTTAGTTCTGCAAGATGTTGATAACATTCTCAAGATTAGTTGCACAACAATGTAAATATAGTTAGCCCTACTGAACCATACACTTAAAAATGGTTAAGATGGTAAATTTTATCATAATTTTTCTAAACAGTAAAGAAGAAGAAATATATTCACTAATAATTATGCAATATGTATACTCAATTTTCTTCCTCAGACGTTACTGGTGCCTCAGGGTTCTACAAAAGAATGGTAGTTTGTCTATTCAGCAAATCTAGGGTTCTCCATTGTGAATAGAAAGTTCTACCACACAAGTTCTTCATGAATATTTTCTTCAATACCATGTACCTTACTTGGAACGTACAAAGTCCTAAGTACGGATCTACTCAGTATTGGAGGGAATGAGCAAATTAATGGAAAAGTGATTTAAGAAAAAAAAAATCTAACTAAAGAAAATTAAAGTAGCAATGTCCATAACACACATGGACTGGGGCAGATTTACCTAAAAGAAGCTTTTAGAGTAAATATTGAGCCCATTGTGAAGAAAATGACCAACATAAAGTCATAGAGTTCCATTATATTTTTTGTGAAAAAAATTAAAAAGCAAGTCTGAGAGGAGATGGTTAGAAGAAGATCCTGTTGTTGCTAGAAGACTCCTCAAGAGAGGAGATGAAAGCGGTGGTGGTGGGGAGTATGCAACAGGCATGGAACATGGAAAGGGAAAATGAACATAGAGCCAGTAACGAATTTCAGGTCAGCACACTGAGTCTGGGTCTAGATAGAGATGCATGGCTTGACTAGATAAATAAACCTTGAAGAATAAGTATGCAAAAGAAAAAGTTGATAGGAATGATGTTTGCAGAAAAAGCATCAAATTAGAAGCAAATAATGGAAAGAGACACACAATGAACAATATTGAAGTGGATTTGAAAAGGTGCAGGGTAAACATTGGGACAGAAATTCTCTTTCCAAATAATCTTTGTTTCTGTTGGCTCTGCTGGCTGTTTTTGTTATAACTGTAGGTGGTGAGTAGAGTTTTACAAGTCTATCATGCCTATCCCTGTTCACAAATTCTCAGTAGTGCCTTGTTTCTAGCAAATTAGATAAAACATCCCAAATTATTTTCCTTCTAACTGACTTAATTCAAATACTAAAGATTTTTCCGAACTTGGTGATTTCTAGAATGGGGTAGGGCAAAGAAAAAAGAAGTGAATGACTCAAAAAGAAAAAATAAAAGTAGCACCTTTAACTGCACATCTACAGGAACTATTCCACAAGCCTGAAAACCAGGTAATTTTCCTCTTTGTCACAGCAATAGTCTAAGCTTCTTTTTAAGACTAAATATAAAAGATATAATTTAATACAGATATTCTATTAATAGTGACTACTTAAGTAATCTTAGTTGATTAATTAATTGCCTCTGCTGTTCCTGAACATAATTTAATACTGAGTTAGATGTTTATCCTTCTGTGGTAGACAGACCACCAGAGTCCACAGCTGCATGTGTCTTTGCTGGAGGAATGGTTTACATTAATTTACTCCTTTTTTGTTTTCACACATTTCTGAAATACATTCTTTTGTCAATTATACTTCCTGCAGATAGGAGGTTAGCATTAAGTGCTGCATTTCAAAGACTGGTCTGAGTCCACTCAGAGCCATAGAAGAGCCTTCCCACATGCCAGTATCTGACAGGCCTGTACCTGTACTCTGAAGGAAAATCAAAGTGAGTTTCTATTATCCACTGGCATCCTTGACCCCAGAAAACAAATGGTGGTATACAATTTTTACAAAGAATGGTGACAAGTTCTGCCTGGAGAATAGCTAACACTCTACTTCTGAGTTCAGTAGGAAATAAAAACAGATTACTGTTTCCTTTGCAAAGAACTGAGAACTCTGCATTCATGAGACTACTGACTTGCCTCTTTTTATGTGCAAGAGAGAACATGAAAGCTCATTCTTCCCCTAGCTAGACAGAGGGGAGAAGGGCCTCTCTTAGTACCAAAGGGTCCTCAAACCATAAAAATGACTGTGGGCAAGTCCCTAGCATTTGTATTCTTTGTTTGTTTGTTTGTTTGTTTTACTTGTTTTGAGACAGAGTCTCACTCTGTCACCCTGTGACATAGTAGAGTCATAGTTCACAGCAACCTCGAACTCCTGGGCTCCAGCAATCCTCTTGCCTCAGCCTCCCAAGCAGCTGGGACTATGGGCACCTGCCAACACACCTGGCTAGTTTTCCTATTTTTAGTAGAGACAGGGTCTCTAATCGAAGTCAGCACTAATCGAAGTCAGCACAGTTATTTGCCCCTCTTCTTTATATAACCCAGGCAGAGAAGAGGGAATGCCTGGAACACCAGAAATTTGCTATTGCATTCGTCTTTTGTATATTTGCTTATTGATTTGCTGTCTGCATCCTCAGCCAGAGAGTGAAAGCTGTCTGAGTGCCGGGCCTGTGCTCACTATTGAATCGCCAGTATCTAGAACACCAGTTGGTGACTGCTAGTGCTCATCAAATGCCCAGCAGTTCAACAAAATGTAAGGCAACAGTTAAATACGAGGTCCCTGCCTAATATAAAAAGGCTCAGCCTGTATCATCAATAAATCTTTGAGGCTCCGCACCTGTAGCTCAGCAGCTAGGGCGCCAGCCACATACACCAGAGCTGGAGGGTTTGTATCCAGCCCAGGCCTGCCAAACAACAATGACAACTACAACCAAAAAATAGCCAGGCATTGTGGCAGGCACCTGTAGTCCCAGCTACTTGGGAGGCTGAGGCAACAAGAATCACTTAAGCCCTAGAGTTGGAGGTTGCTGTGAGCTGTGATGCCACGGCACTCTATCCAGAGCAACATAGTGAGACTCTGTCTCAAACATAAATAAATAAATAAATAAATAAATAAATAAATAAATAAATCTTTGAGGCAACAATGCTTATTTTCATTGGTCAGTCCATTTTGACATTTTGTTTTATCAGCCAAAGTTCGCTGGTATCATCTTGACCTTTTATGCTGTATGTTTCCTGGGATATGTGCAACACAGACTCTTATTCCTTTTTTTATCCTCTAACATTCTTGGGGTGTGAGGCAGGAAGGGAAGGATGTCCATGAATCGTCACTGCCCTCCTGCTCTCATGGCTTATAGTCTACAGTAGAATTTCTGAAATAGTTTTTCGGCCTTTGAAGCAGAGCTCTGACAGCTTTGTTTTAAAAAGTTTATATATATATATATATATATATATATATATTTAAAATTTAGGTTAATATGAAGGTACAAATGACTAGGTTACATTGTGTTTCTAAGGTAAAGTTCAAGTTGTAGTTGAGGCAGTTGAGGCATTTGAGCCCTTCATCCAGGTGATGTGCTCTACACCCTCACAATGTGCCTATCAGATGAGAGTTTACTAATCCTCCTCCTTTCTCTCCTTTGTTTTTCCTCCCCATCCCCCACTTGGATATACTTGTGTTATTCTCCTGTATGAGCATGATTCATATTAGTATTGAGTACATTGGATATTTGCCTTTCCATTCTTGTGTTACTGTACTAAGAAGAATGTGTTTCAACTCCATCCAGGTTATTACAAAAGATGTAAGTCACCATCTTTTGTTATAGCTGAGGAGTATTTCATGGTATATATATTCCACAGTTTATTAATCCATTCATGGGTTGATGGGAATTTGAGTTGATTCTTTCTCTTGGCAATTGTGAATTGAGCTGTGATAAACATTTTAGTGCAAATGTCTTAACAAGTTTCTAATGCAGTAGGCATTTATTTCAGATCTCTTGTGTACTAAAAATGGATGTATTCAACACAGTGCACAATTCCCTATATTTAATCTTAACTGTTAGGTCACTTTAGAACTAAATTCCTTTAATATTTTTTCTTATGCTTTTTTCTTCAAATAAACTATGGAAGAACCCAGAAAAGAGATTTAAATTGCAAAAACAAAAGCATAATATTTTTTAAAATGCTGCAATGTCAAGTAATTTATTTACAAAGCAAGGACATTTTAAAAATAGATAAAATTCAGTAAGTTTATTTTGTTGTATTATCTCTAACATCTCCTGAGTTATTCATATTTCAAATGTCAAGCACACTAGGCAGATTCCCCCAAAGCAGGAGAGAAATGCTCTTTTAACACAGTGGGCACCGTGATTTATCATATTTCTGAGCATATATCAACATTGCTTATTAATCTCTCCATTCAACTCAAATATATGATAAGCTCAATAGTTTGTTACACTCACGGCATCTTTGTACATAGAAAGATTATGCTTATTCTGCAGACACAAATAAGTAAAATGAGAATGACCAGTGCAAAAGGAGGGAAAAGCTTTGTCAGTCTTGCATCAGAAAAAAAAAAAAAAAATCACTGTTTTTCTAAATGATAATTGTTAATCTTTATGAAATGGCAAGAACCATAGAAGAAAAATAGGAGATTTTAGCAAGTATCTCCACCCTCCTTTTGATAATGCCATTAATATCCCCTACCCCACGGTGTCCTGTGGGACTAATTGTCCTCTGACTACGCGGTCATGATCTCTGCCTTCTCCTCCTCTGCAGGAGCTGATCTGGTGCCCTTGGCACTCTGCAGAGAATATTCTCCTGCTGATCCTAATTCACTAAGTGAACAAGGAAGGGGGCCTCCACCTCCTTAGTCCACATAGCCGTGTTCATCAGGGTCCCACTTCTGCCTGTCAGTATCCCTGTGCCCAGTTATGCCTTAATCCTCCTCAGCTCATCTGTCTAGGGACTTAGCTCAGGGAAGAAAAAGGCCAGGCAGGAAGTGGTGGCTGATTCTGAAAGATAAATATTCCTTGGGGGGAGACCACATGGGTAAGCACCAGGATAAGAAGAAGGAGTCTATGCAAATATTTTCTCTTCAGCATAACATTTAAATTTAGATATGACATATTCTCACTCACGTGGAAGCTGAAAAGGTGGATCTTATGGAATAGAATGATAGTAACCAGAGGCTGGGAAGAGAAGAAGGTGGGGGATGAAGTCAGGTTAATGAGTACAAAAATACAGTTAAATAGAAGGAACAAGTGTTCAATAGCACAGGAGGGAAGTCATAGTTAACAATAGTTACCTGTATATTTACCATATATTTTGGAATAGGTATCACAGAAGAATTGTAATGTTCATGACACAAATAAAAAAAAAATGCTTGAGGTAATGCATATTCCAACTACCCTGATTTGGTCATTAAATATTATATCCAGATTCCAAAATATCACATTTACCCCCCAAATATGTGTACTATGATATATAATTTAAAATGTAAAAAATAAGTTTAGATTACAAATAAATTTGTCTAACCTCTTACTCTTAAGAAACAACACAAATTCAATAGTCATAAACAGTTAAGAAATATTTTATTATCAGTGTAACCTGGCTTATTGTACCCTCAATGAATCCCCAATAATAAAAAAAAAGAAATATTTTATTAAATTTTTTACAACTATAGCAGTGATTTAAGAGCTAGAAATGGTAGCTAGAATTCTTATCACTTACATCTTTATTCTGACATAATATTTTTTACAAATATCATTTACGAAGAAAGAATACCCTCCATTTGGAAGTGTATTACTGGCAATTCACAACCTTTAAGAAGGCAAATATTAAAAGATTATCAAGTCTTTCTCTCTCTTGATAATAGTTGAGTTTGATCTCCCTTAGATAAATGTCAATTTGTTTTATAACAATTATATTGCCAAAAAGATGGCTCAGTCTTCTATAATATTGGAAGTGAAAAATGATCACTAGTGAAATTAACAGATTGTGTAAGTATATTCATAATCTGCTAAAGATTTTTGTTTTTTTCTCTAAGTTCTTCTTGTATCTTTCAAAAATAATAAAAATGTAAGCACTAGTACGTGCCAAAGGAGCTCATTTTCTACCTCCTACTGTGTCATACGATAAAAATGTGACTAACATTATTTATAAGCAACATCTGTTTAAATCAATATATCTAAAGAATCATTGTCATAGTATAATGATTTGCACTTATGAATCATATTTTTCTCTTCATTCCAATGCCCATTTTCTTTATATATATTTTTTTATTGTTGGGGATTCATTGAGGGTACAATAAGCCAGGTTATACTGATTGCATTTGTTAGGTAAAGTCCCTCTTGCAATCATGTCTTGCCCCCAGAAGGTGTTTAACACAAAGATATCTGCTGTCCTTTGAAAGGGAAAAGATTATAATGATCAAAGGGTTTTCATGCATTAAAGAACATTGACTGATAAACATATAGACTCTCATCACCTGATTTGATATATACATCAAGATGCAGTGGTGTTTGTTCCCAAATCTATTTATAACAGTTCTACTTGTCATGATAAGTATATAAATTAATAAAATAACAAATAATGCAAGAATGACGAGGCTGAAAAGAGAGATGTAAATAAAACTCTGAACGCATTGGAAAGATCAAATAAATGCAAAACGTTTTAAAATGTCTACTTGGTGCAGGGAAGACCATTCTCAAAGTTTGGAGAAAAATTACAAAAAAACAAAATGCATCCTTTCCTAAATTAAGGTTGTTTGGGAAAACACACAAATGGTTAATCATCTTTAAAAAACTGAAATTAGAAATCATAGGATTTGATTGCATAATGGAAAAACCTAAGTCTCTACAAAAAGGTGATGGAGAACTAAAATCCAAGTGACATAAGTAAGTGTATTACTTCAAATAATATAAATACTCCAAGTAATCCTGCTTATATAGTCAAAGATTATAAATAAATACACTTTCTCTGTGTATAATTAAGATAAAACATGTAAAGTATGTGCTTGTGTGTTCAGCTTTATTTTAATTCTCTATGTCAGCCTGGTTTCTATTAATTAGCCAAGTGTCCATCCTTTTTTTTTTTTTTTTTTTGTAGAGACAGTTTCACTTTATTGCCCTCAGTAGAGTGCTGTGGCCTCACACAGCTCACAGCAACCTCCAGCTCCTGGGCCTAGGCAATTCTCCTGCTTCAGCCTCCCAAGTAGTTGGGACTACAGGCGCCCAGCTATTTTTTTGTTGCAGTTTGGCCGGGGCTGGGTTTGAACCCGCCACCCTCGGTATATTGGGCTGGCGCCCTGCTTACTGAGCCACAGGCACTGCTCGTGTCCATCCTTATCATACTGTAAGATAAACATGTACGTAGCTTGGAAATAAAATACCACACTTATGTGATTCTTCTCGTCTCCATACCACAGAAGAGAAATGGTACAGGTCTAACTCTGTGAAAAAGAGAAAAAAGACATCTCAGAAGAAGGATATGGCAGATTCAGAGACAGGACATATGTTCAAAGTTGCAGGAGCAGAATTTCCATCAGTAGATAACATTTATATTAAATAGAATTTGAATGCTGCCTGCAGATTTCTTTTGTAGATACAAACAAAAAAGGAATCAAATGTTTTGATTATGTCTCAAAAAGAAGAGGAAAGAGTGGTTAAAGAGATATGTGGAAAGGGGGGTAATGTGTATAAACCATGCACTAGGAGGCTGGACCTGACCAGGCAAACCAAAGGTTACTAGAACAGAGATATTTAGGTAAGACAGATCCATGGAGGATTTTTCAGGAATGGCCCGATCTTGAGAGGTGGTAATGGGATGAGTAATGCTGCTGAAAAGTCAAGAAAAACAAAAACTGAGAATACCCATTGTACTTAGTAATGTGGACATCAGGGGAATAAGAACAAGAAAGAACAAGATGGAGTTAGATTTTACAGAAAACAAAGTCAAGCTCTGATGAATTACTGGGTACTAAAATCCAGAGGAAAAAAGGACATGAAATCTTTGTTATTAGAGGATGAAGACACAATGGAACAAGATAGGTTTGGCAAAGAAGTGCAGGAAGTGGAAAGGCTAATGTTGGAGTTGTCTCCTAGGAGATTAAACAACATAAGAACTTAAAATTGTCCTTTTATTTTGGATTGTGAAATGGGAAAATGTGGATTGAAGAGTGAATGAGAACAGAGCAAATGGAAAGAGAAAGTGCCAACAACTCACTTGAGAAGCTTGGCTATGAAGGAAGCAGAGAGATACAGCAGCAAGTGGGGAGGCAGGCAGGGTCAAGGGAGAATTTTATATCACATTACAACATCTTGAATCTTTATAGGAAGGCTCAAATTGAGAGAAAAAACTGAGATGCAAATTAGAAAGAATTATAGATAAAATGAGAGTTAATAGAGGGGAAACCAGAGCTCACATGGAAGGACTGGCCTTCCATAGAAGGGATACTTTCTGCATTGTGTTGGGAGAAAAGAAGGAGAGAATGGAACATGGAAGCAGACTTGCTGATGTGGCACTGGAAATGAGGGATATTCCATCAGAAATTTTCTGTCTTCTCAATGAGGTGAAGGACATTGACTCCTCCAAAGAATAGTGGGCAGAAGTATTGGAAATCTGGAGAAGATAGGAAGGAGTTGCATATGGAAAAACCTAGCATTGTGGGAGTAAGATCCCAGGTGAGGCTGGTGAACACTAATATATAGCAATACCAACATGACTTGAAGATCTTCCCCAGCAATGCTCTGCTGCTTAGATGAGGCAATAGGAATTAGGGTTTTAGAGGTGGGTGGGAAAAAAGAAAATGAAGGCAACAGAGGTGATGATATTTGCAAGAAGGTGGTCACAACAGAGAGTTATAGACTGTAAGCCAGACAAAGAAGAATGATAACAAGAAGGAGCTACTGAATACATTGTGTGAGTTAATAGATTAGAATTTGTAATGAAGTTGAAAAATTGTTGACGCACCAATACTTGTATGTAAGTTGAAATGACAGGAAGTCCTGATTAGGAGGTTTTAAATCAAGAATGCAGAGATGGTACCATATCCACCCGTCAGCCCAAGATGTAACTACGGGAGGTGGGTGGATATAGAACAACTGTTAAAAGCTCATTGAAAATGAAGTGGTCTAGGAATGAAGAAACTACAGTGTAGAGCCTTCTTCAAAGTTGTTGAGGTCATCTGAGATTATGGCCAAGAGTTTAAGTGAGAAAAGCTTGCACTATGTAGAGATGAAAGGATTCAATAACTAAAGGCATGTCAATAGATTTTGATTGTTAGAAGGAAGAGGCAGCTTATATAGGTACAAATGAATATGTGAGCTTCAAAACACCAGGGTTGATTTTATTTTATTACTTTCTTTTGTTCCATTTTGTTTCAAGAGAAAAGGGGTTGGGAGAAGCAAGATGGCCAACTGGAGCCAGCTTTCCACAGAGGCTCCCATCCAGAAGGAGAGTTAATGGACAGAAGTTTAGCAAGTAAGCTGATTGTTTGGAGCTGAGCCAAGAGAGAAGATTGAAGAGCGCACATCCCCCTTCCTGAGGTGAGCTGTGACCCCAAGGAAACAAACAATAGGTATGAAACACATTGCCAAGCTGATAGGAGTCCCCTCCCCCATGAGAACAGCTCACAGTATACTTTCTACAAACAAGTGAACAGAGTTCAGATCTCCTCCTATTTTATCCCACGGGAGAAATCCACTAAAAAACAGAACTCCTTTCCCAGAAAGAACCCACTTGTGGGTCTTGGCATTCTCCTGCCAGCCATAAAACTGAACATATACTCTACCTGAAATTCTGAACTCCCAGTACTCTCCTCCACTCCCACTGTGAGGTCTGGAAGCCTGTCACCCACAGAGTCCAGAAACTTGGGCAATTTCCCAAGAGGTATAGGCAAGGTGTGGGCTTCTACAAGTCTGTGCTGAATCAGCATCAGAGGTGTAAAGCGGGGACTGTGGAGTGAGGGAGCCAAGTTGGACAGGGAGAAACAGTGCCCTCCAGCAAAGTGTGGCAGTGGCACTGGCGGGAACAATACGGCTCACACCCCTGGTGGTATTTTGGAGAAACTCTTCCCATCTCTCTTAGTAACCAGAGGGAGCCAGGCCTCTACTCCAGGGGCAGCCACAGGTGGAGCAGATCTGGGACAAAAAAAAACCTGTAAGCAAAGGGTTTGCCTGTGGCAATTCCTGTCTGGACAGGGCTTGAAGGAGACGGAGACGGGAATACGCACACACAGAGATGGCATACTCCCAGGGCAGAGCTGAGTCAGAATTGCTGCTTTTGTGAGCCCAAGATTCACCCCGTCCCCAGTGAAGCATAGCCAGGACAAGAGGGCATGTGGCAGCGGCATCAGCCCAAGGTGGGACAGGAACTGAGAGCCCTTTGTGAGCTCTAATCATACCCACCCCAACAAAGAGTGCAGTGGAGACAGAGACGCCAGCTCCATGAGAATTTGTGAGGTGGTGGCAGCACAGGGTGGGGCTGAGTTGCAGCTTCTGTGAACTCAAAATGCACCTGGACCACAGTGGAACACAGCCAGGACAGAAACATAAATTCTGTGAGAATATAAGTGACAAGAGTATCAGCCTGGGGCAAGGCTGGAACTGAGTGACATTCCTCAGCTTCCATCGAGCATCTGAGGTAGTTAGGCTTCAGCTCCCTCTGCCAGCTGGTAGGAGAGTGTGGCAGAGTAGCTGAGGAAACATTGATCTCTCTGTGACGCTTGCAGGAGCAAACCCCTGGCACATTTGCTCATTGGAGGGAACTGGGCCACAGCCCCATGGGATTACCAGTGACTGAGTGTGACAGAGGTGCAAAGTGGGGAAGGAGGTATCATCTCCCTGGACTAACTCACTTGCTGAGCGGGACTTTCTGACTCCATGGAGCACTGGAGCAAGCCACACTTGAGCTGCCAGTAGACCCCTGCCATCTAGTTGCTGGAGATCTATTGATCTCTCCCACTTGAGAATTGGTGCTGACTGGACAATTAGTTTGGATCTCTTGACCTAGGTCAATTACCCAAGGACTCTCAAAGGTGGTACCCTGGTTGTGTTGTAGTGGGAATGTTTGTTTTTCCTCTTCCACTTATTGCCTGTGGGGTGCGGGGTGTCTTAGTTGCTTGTATTTCTCCACAGCTAAGACTTCAACCCAGAGTCACTGATTCACTAGGATTTGACAGAGACAAGCTGGAAACAAGACAGAGTCACCTAGTCCCACCACACCAAGCAGGTCCCCAGAGTCACAGGCTATAATACTGTACAGGTCCTTTGCAAAGTGGTAGGGGAAAAGCTGCAGACACCAGTCCCAGCTCTTGGGCAAATGGCTGGTTAATCACTAGTCCAGGATCCCCTAATACGATTTAACCGTACCTGTTCATCTAGCCAAACAGTGAAAAATAATCATGGGGTGGAATCAGCGGAAAAACTCTGGCAACATGACTAATCAGAGTAGATCAACACCCCCAAGGAAAGATAAGACAGACACACCAGAAGATCCCATTCATAAACAAATAGCTGAGATGTCAGAAATTGAGTTTACAATTTGGATGGCAAATAAGATTAACAGAATGGAAGTAAAGTTGGAATTAAAAATTCTAGGAATAATTCAAAAGTTGTCTCAAGGATTCAATGAATTTAAAGACAAAATCACCAAAGATTTTGACACATTGAGAAAAGAATTTGCAGCCCTCCAAGATACGAGAAGTACAGCAGAATCCCTCAGTAACAGAATGGAGCAGGCAGAACAAGGTATTTCTGACATTGAAGACAAAGCTTTTGAATGCTCCCAAACACTCAATGAAGAGAGGTGAAGAGCAAAAATGGATCATTCTCTCAGAGAGCTGTGGGACAATTCCATAAAAAAAAAAAAAATTTACCTTATAGGAATTCCTGAAGGCCATGAGGTTTTTTTGAAAGGTCCAGATGCTCTACTCTAAGAGATAATTGAGGAGAACTTCCAAAACATGGGAAGAAATTCTGAAATTCAGATAGCAGACAGTTTCAGAAACCCAGCATGACTCAACCCAAATAAAGCACCTCCCAGACACATTGTAATTAACTTCGCCCAAGTTAATATGAAGGAGAAAATTCTACTTATCAGAAAGAAATTCAACCAAATCAGTGAATTGGATATTGGATATAGGGAAATACAGTTTCAAAACTCATTAATTCATCTCTTTTATTCTCAACAATTTCAAGGACATTAGGACTGTTATAGTGGCATTATATCAGAAAATATAACGGATAAAAGAGAATACCTATTCAGTTCCAGAAAACACAGTTTTTAGAAGCTCCACGTAACTCCAGAAAGCTAATGTGAAAGTAACAACTCAGGTTAGTCCTTTGGAGCTGGCAGGGATATTATATAAATTGAGATTTCAATGCTATTTTAGAGCTTATGAAGCACTTTTTATAAACTGTTGTTGCTGTAGAATGCCTCTTGCAAGAAGCCATTTAGAATGAAAATGACAATAGGAAGATCAAATTCTCATCAAAGTTGATTATTCTGGCAGAAAGAGTACGCAAAATATCTTGAAAGCATATGCGCTATGCTTAATGTGTATTATTCAGTATTCATTATCTTAAATATTGCATATAATTGAGAAAACATGTTCTGCTTTGGAAAATTCTATCCCTAAGCCTTTTAAACAAAATGATATTATTCCAGGTCTAAAATTCTACTGAAGCTCATATCTTTTCAATGTGCATAATGATACAGTATTATAAGGTCATGGGTTCTAAGAACTAAATGTTAACTGTATTTGCTTACCCCTCTTAATCTGGGACCATAAAAATAATTATAAAGTACGGACAAATTCCTCTTACATCTATTGTAACCCAGCCAATTCCAGACTGAAGAATTCCTGTAACATGAAATGATTGCAACGTTTCCTAGAAACTTTGGGTCTCTAGGGACAATGGGACACTTTAGGTCTTCTTTTCCCCAATCTATTTTGAAAAAATGAATGTACTGATGAGTCTTTCTGCCATTGGATGACATAAATCCTGAGCCATAATCTAATTTTCTTAGTGATCTACATTACCTCTATTTTCCTAAGGTATTATCCAAGAAAAGTATTTTCCTTGGCTTTCCATGTACAGTGGCCACTGACCATTTCATCTGCCCAGTGCCTTCTTGGATTTTCCTTGACACCCCACAGCTCCCTTGTACCTAAACACATGATGATGAATGAATCAGAAAAAAACACATGACGTAATTTTGTCCACTTTACATTGGTCCAGGGCTAGACAACTGACCTAATCAGATCAATCAGAGAAATCAAAGTCTTCCAGGGACTTCACAACTGCTTGGATGCTGGATCTAATAAGTAAAGCTCAGATGCTGTTGCTACTATATTGCTTCTAGTTGAGACTAAATAAATGAAGGAAGACAATCTGCAGGAAAAGAAAGGTGAATCAAACATACATAACATTCTATGTTATGTTGTGTCATGTGTGTCATGATGTTTCTCTCAAGCCTGTAGTCCCAGCTACTTGGGAGGAGGATTAGAAGTATCACTTGAGCCCAGGAGGTCAAGGCTGCAGTGAGTTATGACTGTCCTACTGTACCCCAGCCTTGGCTACAAAGAAAGACCCCATCTCTACAAAAATAAATAAATAAATAAATGAAACAAAGTGGCTATAAGGCAAAGTAAAGACAAGAAGATCAAGAGAAAAAAAGTACATCAGTGTGTTTTCACTGATACGCTACTGCTTAAGAAAGCAGAGATAAAGATGCCTTCCTACACCAATTGTCCCTAAAATTCATCTGCATTCTTTGTCCAAGAGTTATGCGAGACACTTCAGTATCTTTGTATCTTTATATGATTCTGCCTTCCCTATTTCTCCAAAGCTACTATATATCTTGGAGTTTTGCTTTTAAAGCAAATAAAATTCTAGGTATTCAAGAAATCATTGCAATTATAATTTCTGTAAAAAGCACTTATGGGTACTTTTTGATGCTGAAAGCATCTATACTTTTGTATGAACAGACAATTTGCAAGTATCTGGCCCAACCACAACCCTCTGGGTAAAAATGACAGTGAGGGTTAATGTCTGTTGCAAGAGTTACAAGGACCTAGGCACTGCGCTACAGGTCTTTTTGCATTCAAACGGCACACAGTACGTGTAAAGAAACTGAAGCTCAGCCAAGTTAAGTGGGATGGACAGAGATTCCCACCTAGGTCCACTGTCAAGGAAGGACTAACCCCAGCTTTGGGGAACACTTGTTGGCTTGTAGTCTTCAGCTGTTGGCCCCCTCATAGTTAGCCTTAGGTGCAAGAGTTGCCTCCATGAGGTGAGACCTTCCTGGTTTCTATCCTGCATCTGGTGCCTGCCTGAGGGGTACAAAGGTCCCACATGGGTAAGTCTAAAGAAACATCCTAGCTCCAAAGCTACCAGTCAGGGTGGCTGAAGGTATTGGGTACATCTCACAGCTCAAATGCCTCCTGCCCAACCTGCTTTCTTCCCTGCCCTTCCACAGCTGTTCATCCCAATGTGCTCCGTAAGGAACACATGAACACCAACAACTCTCAGAGTCTGTGTCCAGGAAACCCAGCCTATACCATTAAATGAACTGTTCAAGTTCTTTTAGCCAGCAAGGGCATAACTGGAACATATATTAGGCTTTCTGACTCCAGGTAAATACATTTCTGCTCCATGCTGGCCATAGTATATATAATGCATCCATACAAAATACTACTGAAATACCACTGAGTCATAACTACCTAATTTACAGGGCTTGCTTTGTTAATGGAAATACCATCTTTTTCCTAAATAACCCAGACAGAGAGCAAGCTTTTGAAATTTGTAAAAACAAAAATTTTTCTTGATCTTTCCTTACTGAAAATACCCTTCTCTATATAAAACCCAAAGTTGGCAAGTTAAGGTCTTTTCAATAATTATTCCCATTGACTGCAAAGACAATGGGAATCTTTTCACGGCATTTGTGAAAAGAAATGATATTCTATGCTTTCATCAGTTTAAAATAAACCTATGTATTTTGCATTTTCATCTCAATTTCAAATACTAATTTGTATTTAGTATAATTTACTAATATTGTCTCACAATTGTTGCTTTACTGCTGCTGAAAAATTTAGACCCTAAAACTAATGGGGAAAAGCAAAAAAGCAGGTGAAAATGTCAGAATATGTGACTCATGCTCTTGATACTTTTCCTCTTCATAGAGAATTAGTATTCAGCTTTTTAGAGAAAATAAACTCACAAGCCATTCCTCCAGCCCATCTTCAACCCTTAGAAGTTACATAAGTGACTTTTCTTTGTGTACAAAGATTACAGAAAGCTTTTCTCAAGAATTTGACTTAGCTGGAAAATAAAACAATTTCAAAGACTCTTGTAGGATTTTTTTTTTTCCCACAAAGTGACGGGCATTAAAGAGTTAATGGGTAGGAGGCCTTAATGAATGTCATTTTTTATTCTGCAATAGACCTGGAGGGAGCTGAGAGCTGGCAGAAGAACAAAGGTGAAGGAATACAGATCTGAGGAACACAGCCCCCGCCACCGTGGGGGAGGCCAGCTGGACAGATTTCATTCCAATTAGGAAAATGTTTTCCTTCTTTCATGTGGATTAGCCCACACTACCCTGAGAACTGCTTGTCCTCAGATGCCTGTGTGTTGTAATTTGATATTTACCTCCTGGGAGATCCAGAAGGATGAGGAGAAACATCTTCTTCAAAGGACCCTGCCCTGAGTTGTAAAAGGCCACTCCAGAACTTTGTGCTGATTGCGAATTGTGTTCCTGAAACCCACTCTGAAGCACTCTGCTCTTGGACCCCCAGAATCTCCTGTTCTGTTTCTCCATTTCTCCCTCCCCACACAGAGCCCTGTAGAGCACCTCATCAGTGTGACCCAGACAGTGAGACATCACCTATGTCTGCTTGCTAAGGGGCAAAGAGGAGCCAGAGAGATGTCCCCTGCTTGGGAGTCACTGCTTCTGGGTTGTGGGTGAGGGGATTTTCTGGAGACAGGGAAGAGGAGGCAGCAAGGCCAGTCCCTGAGTATTTCACTGTCTTGTGCTTGCTCTTTGTTCTAGGAAGGCATTCCTAGCACAAAACAGTAGAATCTCTGTAAGTTGATCACCCAAGGGACTGTAACAAACTGGTCAACGTACAGAGGTGGTCAACATAAGGAACTAGGCCTACTGTCCTGATACATACATGTGGTACATGTCCGGTCTCCGAACATTAGGTTAACTGAAGGTGGGGGTCAGTGTAGGGAGGGTATCAACTATGGAGGTTCTAAAATGAATACAATTTTTCTGAATTTGAATCTCCTTAGTCAGTTTCCCGTCTACAGTACAACTGGGTGCCATGTAGCTTTGGGTGGTCACAGTGTGGAGTCAAAGAAGAGAAACAAAGGTGGGGTGCCCATTTGCATTTACCCCCCCACACACACACGCCTCTGGGCTCAGCACCCCATGAGTTAGCAGCATCCTCTCTAGTTGCCTGACACCCAGCAGCTCTGGGCCGTTGCTCCTGGTGAACAAGATAAGACAAGAAAAGAAACAGCCAGGACAAGATAAGAAAAGAAACAGCCAGGAAACACCCTGAAAGCAGATATTAGACAAGCTTTCTTTCCACATAAATTAGCACATAGATTCTTTGCGCCGGTGACCCCTAGAGGTTGGACGCTAGTCCACTTCTCACAATGCCTTCTTGGAAGGGACCCGTCCGCATGTGGTCCAAGGTGTCACATGTTGAACTACTGTAGGATTTTATTTTGTGGCTGGGTCTCTGAGTATTGTGGCCTGTGTGTAGATTTAAAAATTTTAATTAGTTGCTGACATTTGAAAATCATGGGGTTTCTGTGAAACTTTGGATTTCTAGCTTCTCTAAATTTGGTAATACCAAACCCAAATTCTAGAATGACAATGCTTAGACAGACACAAGGATTTGCTCCTATCTGTGGGCAGGAGATCACTCTCCACAGCCCCTCCTGACAAACACGAGGATTTGCTGCTACTTGTGGGTGGGAGATCACTCTGCATAGTCCCACCTGAGAGTTATGAGGATCTGCTCCTACTTGTGGGTGGGAGATCACTCTCCACAGTCCCACCTGACAGACATGAGGATCTGCTCCTCCTGTGGGTGGGAGATCACTCTCCACAGTCCCACCTGACAGACATGATGATCTGCTGCTACTTGTGGCAGGAGATCACTCTCCACAGGCCCACCAGGCCTTCTCTGACTTGTGTATGCCTGAACCAGGTCAAATGGGGAAGGGAGAAGTGAGTAGACCAGGCAAAATATTTTATTTTTGCATTTTGATGTTCATTTCTGTGATATAAGAGAGTAGATGCTGCAAAATGACTAAAAGGAATTGACATCTGGTTCACAGCTTAAAACCACAGATTTCAAACACTCACTCTCAAAGAAACATATACACATACACATTTTTAACAGTGTGAACTCATGCAGAAGTTGGAAATGCAATTTCAGATACACCTGAGCATCAGAGTCCAAGGGCTTTGAGGGAAATATCTTAGAGCATCATCACTCAAGTCACAAATGTCCCTATTTATAAACACAGAAAGAGAAAAACAACTATTCCCTGATATTATTCCCCTACATATTGCTTTTCTGGTTGAGGCAAGATATTAGCAAGTTAAGTTACACAACGCTGAGCAGACTCATTTCATCCTGCCAGACTTGGCTTTCTCAGTACAGTTGGACTGTACGGAGTAACAAACTGAAACAAAATCGTATTGCACATGTCCCCGTGAAATGCAGAATTTAAAATGCTCAAATTCACAGCTTAAATGTAAACTTTTATGATATATATATTTATATATATAAACAGACTTTAGAAACGTATCTTCATAAAGTATATTTCCTGAACAATTTTGTCAAATGCCTTCAAATGGAGATTTCTTGCATCCCCAGTTCTCTTGGTGAAGATGAGAAGCATGTTGCATTTTAATTGTGTTGGTCTTTCCCATGACATCTTGTAGAACTGTTTCTGAAATGTCATCCCAATTTTAGTCTTCCCAGGACTCAGTAATAGATAAAGTACGCATTTAGAAAATAACCTGGCCTAAGTTAGTCATTCTTATTTGAGGAATTCTGGATAATGACAGTGAGCAAAGGTATGCTGATCTTACTCAGTTCCTAGCCTCTGAAGGACTAATAATTCACTCTCAGAATCTAGCAGTTCAGCAAACACATTCAGAAAGAGTGGCCGGGAGAAGGACCCCAGACCAACAGGTGACTCTCGCTCCTTGTTGTCACTGCACATTCGTACACTGCTAGTGCAGAACATAATTAGAAAAGCAGCCAGGCTGAGCTTGAAAAGAAGTGACGCAGACACCTGCTGAGGAGGCATTCTGTGACTGCCTACCCATGATGACATTCCTTTACTCTTCCAGTCCAAGCATTCTGCCCTCAACTTCAGGAAGCACCAATGGGCTCAGAGTCTGAACGCTGAGTCTTAATCCAGATCCACCACCTAGTTTACAAGTTGGCTATTTTCCTGATCTTGTTTTGATGTCTGTTAAATGAAGATAAAAAATGAAGATCCTGCAAGATAGTTTGGGGATCCATTTACTCATTCAGCAAATATTATGGAGTTCTTAGTGAGTTCCAGACATTGGTCCAGGTTCTGGAAATACAGCTGTAGCAAAAATGTTATTTTCCTGTTTATTTTCTAGGGAAGAGCCCTTAGTAATGTAATACAGCATAATGTAATACAGTGTTGCTATACTCTAAGCATAAGGCAGAGCTGATCAGTATAAGGAGCAAGATAAACAGAGGAAAAGAGTAGAGATTAGGCTTGGTGCCCAAAACACAGTGGTTATAGCACCAGCCACATACACCAAGGGTGGCAGGTTTGAACCTGGCCAGCTCAGCAACTGCAACAAAAAAATAGCCAGGCCTTGTGGTGGGCACCTGTAGTCCCAGCTACTTGGGAGGCTGAGGCAAGAGAATCACTTAAGCCCAAGAGTTTGAGGTTGCTGTGAGCTGTGACGCCAGGGTATTCTACCCAAGGTGACATAGTGAGACTCTGTCTCAAAAAAAAAAAAAAAAGAAAGAAAGAATAGAGATTGGCAAGTGGGTACTCATTAGAGAAGGTTATCACAAGATCACTTGGAGGTAAGAGGTGACATTGCATCTGAGACCAAAATGAACGAGTAAATGAACCTTGAAGGGGACCAGCAAGTGAAAGAGAATTGACAAGAGTGGCTGCTGAATTAGCTGAGTATGTGACAGAGGCTCCAAAACCAAGATGGCGTCATAGATACCACTAACAATTTTAGGTGAGCCTGGGCTTTTCCAGGTTGGGTGTCCTGTGTGTGGAGTTTTGCATTAGCAGGGGTCCTGTTTTCCTTTAGTCATTCATTTATCTTTTCACTCATGCTTGCACAAAATTACAAAGGGGAAATATACCTTCACAGTGGCTCTCTCTGTCAACCATCAGTTCCAGACAGTGACCCAAGTCAGCTTTGAGAAGAGTGGGTCGACATGAAGGTACATATTTTGTGCTAATTCATTGTGGAGTATTCAACATCAATTATGACATATTCTATGAAGATCAGATTAAAGGAGACCAAAGAATAAAGTAAAAAATTAAAGTGGACTAGAAGAAAACATTAAAAAAAAATTTAGAATGGGGGATATTCTGTAAGACAGAGAACCTTGTTTCTTTATAGTCATCATCATGAAAATAGAAAGGAGAGTGTTTTAATCATTATTTTTTAAATTGACACATAATAATTTTACAATTTATAGACTTCAATGTGTTGTTTCAATACATGACATTATGTAATGATTCATATCTGAGCCATGAGCATATCTGTTCTTACTACAAGTTTTGGAATTGCATGTAACTACCCAGGATTGTCTATTAACTTCATTTGCTTAATATGAACATGACTTTCTCACACCTGCAACCAATAGTCCATGTGTGCGTTTCACTCTCGGCTTCACTTGTACACATATTGACACATATTTCTCATGCAATTTCTTCTCTTTTTTCATTCCCTGGTTTCAGTCTGTTTTCTATTTGTCTTGTTCTGAATATACACCTTCACCTCACTGTATCTCTCTATAGATAGATACATGTATCCCTAGAACCAGGACAGGCAGTGCTTGTAACATCTCACTCCAACATTTGGCCAACTAATCCTGGACAAATCTGCCAAATGTCTCCTCTATCCCATGTCTGTCATCATTTTTCTGACCTTTCCTTTTCTTTTCTCTGAAAAATGACCACAAGAAGATAATTGCAATTCATTTAGATGAAGGTGAAACTACTACTAAATTATTAGTGATAACCATTAATAAGATCTCTTCTAATGTGACCGTGTGGGATCTAAAGTCTGTATGAAGGAAGTGCAGTCCTAAGGTGGGACTGCAGGGTGACCGAGGACATAGGAGGTGGGTGGGTCTCTGAGCAAATGCAAAGATTCAGGGACAGTCCTGGATTCTCCCCATTCACGCTGACTTGTGTTATGGTCTTGGGCTTGTTTCCCACCTGTTTGAATCCCGGTTTACTCATCTGTGTATTGGAGGTAATAATTTAATTTCCATCTTCACTGGCTGGTATGAAAGCAAGTGAAAACAATCATCCACATGAAAGGGCTGAACCCTAGTCAGAATTTCGTAAGAGGAATTATAGACCAGGCTTTGCCCTGGTTACAACATCAGGATTGAAAGAGAAAAACACAAAGGAGGTCACTTAAAGTCTCTTCTGCAGTGTTTTCTGCTCGGCCTGGGAGCTGTACATGGAGCTTCAGCTTGTTCACTTGCTTGGCTTTGTATGTAAATATTCATAACACTACTTTGAAATTTTGGCCAATCCCTTTATACACAATATGCACATGACTTATAATGTTACTGTGCAATTTAATATTTTACTAATTCCATTCCCCTAAATTTGTTGTGACATTATAATTTACAAAGTATTGTTAAAAGCATTTATCACTAAAGTTGAATTTCAAAACCACCTCACAGAATTGAAATTGTTACTCCATTTGATAATGAGGAAACTGAGTTTTTGACATTTGGCCAGTCATTCATTCAACAAATGCTTAAATAACTTTAAAAATTGTATTTGCAGAATCAATATTTGTTCAGTGTTTTTATGAGTATTATTGAAAGAGACAAAAATGTCTTCCCAGTGCCTCTGTAATCATAGCATTATTCAGCTCTTTCCTCCCATTTTCTTGCACCTGTGTGTAATTTCTGGCTTGACTCTGTACAGCATTATGTGTGATTAAGCAGTTTGGAAGAGCTTCAATGACAATTGAAGGTGATGTGTAGAGCCTGTAATTACCTCTTTTTGGTCCTCTCCATTTGCTAGATATACACAATTCCTCCCCCACTGTCCACCCTTACAAACAATTTTTTTACAAGCAGTATGACTGGGAATTTATTTTTATAGCTTCAACTCTGCACACAGATATGTTGATGCACAATTAACAGCAGTATTTGTTGCAAAGAAATGTTATGAAAAGCATTTGTCTTTTCTAGTTGTAACTAAATCAGAGGAATTTATGTCTGTATCAATGAGAGGGGATTGTGAACACTAAAGAAATACGGCTGAAAGTTGTGTTAGATGAAAGGAAGAGTTCAGCTATAGGAAAGTATGAACAGAAATTTGCAGGCTTTTATAAACAGCTGTATTTTGATCATTTATTCACATCTTAGCAAAAGCTAAGTGATTTTTTATTTTGAAATATAATTACAATTCATGGAGAAATCTGGAAACATGTTTATTTTGAGGCTGGTCCTGATAGGTATTCAGTGATAATGGTGGTTATTAGATATGAAAGAGAAATGAAGACTCAACTACTCCCCAGTGGCCCTGAATCAGGCGGTGCTCATTTTGTGATGGACAATTGTTTTTCATGCAAAAGAGACTAAAATATTCACTAGCAGTCACTGAGAAGAAAGGGCTGTGTATGTGAAACTGAAAACTAACCACATAAATAGCAGCATTTATTTAAGATTGATTTAGAACCTTTACTTTCCAAAATAGCATATTGTTTCCAGTCAATTTACGTCCCTCTTTTGCCCTCATATTGGAAAGTAATCGGAATCGCATATGAGTGAAAGTCAGGAGTGGCCCAAGTTCTTGAAGTTTTACATTCCTCTTTCCATAAAAACGATAAACCGTTTGAATTCAGTTTACAAAAATGATTCTCATTTTAAGAAAGATTTCTAAGAATATTCTCAGGGACACCTGTCCCATACATACGACTTGTATGTAACTATTCATAGCAGAGCTTCACAGAACATGTAAAACGGAGCCAATGATATAATTTAGTACCATTCTATTGTTTTAGAGGAAAAAAAGGAAGAAGGGGAGAACGCAGAGACAAGAGGATGAAATTGGGGAAGAAAGGGTAGAGGAGAGAGAGAAGGGAAGGAGGGGGGCAGAGCAGGGGAGTCAGGAGAGGAGAACATACAGAACAGCTCAGGTGGTTTGGTCAAAGAGAACAGAAAGTACCCGGCAACACCCAGACTAGAGGTCTCTGAGGGCATTCTCTTGAGGGTCTCTGACCCCTCGTTCTTAGCTCTCTCAACACCAGGCAGAATATCACAATATTCACAGTTCACTATCTATTAACTGGGTGACCTTGTTAATAGTTAATATCACAATATTCATAGTTCACTATCTATTAACTGGGTGACCTTGTTAATAGTTAGTATCACAATATTCATAGTTCACTATCTATTAACTGGGTGACCTTGGGTAAATTCCTAAATCTATATTTACTTTCATTTCCCCATCTGTAAACCAGGAGTTTGACAGTACTTAGCTCAAGGATGGTTGAAAGGATTAAGTGCAATGGCATTTGTTTGCATCTGTGTGGGTGCAAATGTGTGCGTCTGTGGTAGGTTTCATAGTTCATTTCTTCATTACCATTTTATCTGGTGAACTGGATTCCTAACTTCATAGTTCACATTACAATTTGATGTGAGGATTCCTGCCTCTGTTTTTCCAGTCTCATCTTTGATCAGTGGTAATGCCTGGAGTAGGTTCCCAAGGGAGAATCCTCAGAGCAACGGTTTAGTTTAAACTTAAAAAGAAATTAATTCTCAAATGAGGCATCACTGGATGGATCGACCTGAATGTGTACAGTCTGTTTGAACTCTGAAAACAAAGGGAAACCATAGAGATTCTTTTGAAAGCGAATTTGATTTTGAATAGCAAACACCGTTAACAATACTCATAAAACCTGGGGGTTGCCAGGCTGGACTCTACTTCTGTCTTCAAGCTGAATTCATTATTTATGATCTTTGTCACACACAGAGGCCTGCCTTAGATAATTACATGAAAGAACTTATTCATAGACCTACTCAGAAAAGAAATGGTCTGACTCAAGGGAGCAGACTTTGCTGGGGTGTAAGCACAGACACTGAGCAACCCACGCGAGGATCCACAGCAGCAGGGACAGGGTGTGCAATTGGTGGGCTGATAAATGCACATCGAAATTCCTTACGGGAAAGAGATTTTAGGTCTGGAATTCTTGAATTAAAATTATTGAAGTTAGGGAACGTTTTCTTCTACATTTCCTTAACCCATAAGGGATTATGTTACTTTGTTATAATGAGCAAATAAAATTATTTCTTTAAAAAAAAAAAGCTTTAATTTTTTGAGTGCAGTTTTAGATTCACAGCACAATTGAGAAGAAGGTTTAGTGATTTCCCATATGTGCTCTGCCCAGCCCCCATGCATAACAGCACCCATAATCAAATCCCCCTCTAGTGTGGAACATTTTCAAAAGTTGATAAAGTTACACTGACACGTCATGATCGTTCAAAGTCTGTAGCTTTACCTCGGGGTTCACTCTTGATGTTGTACATTCTGTGGGTTGAACAAATGTGCACCAACATGTAGTCATCTTTATAGTATCAGAGCATTTTTACTGCCCTAAAATTCTTCTATACTCCATATATTCACCTCTCCTACCCTTACCCCCCAACCCCTGGAAACCACTGATATTTTCACTGTCTCCATATTTTTTCTTTTTCCAGAATGCCTTATAGTTTGAATAACATAATATGCATCCTTTTCAATTACCCTCTTTCTCTTAGTAATATACATTTGAAGTTCCTCTATGTCTTTTCAGGGCTTAATAACTCATTTCTTTTTAGTGTTGAATAATATTCCACGGCGTGGATGTACCAGTTTCTTCATTCAGCTGCTGAAGAATGTCTTGGTTGTTTCCAAGTTTCATTATAAAAAGTCCTGTGGGTGAGTTTTAAGGAGTATGATTTTTAGAACATCTTGGGAAGAGTATGTTGTGTTTTGTAAGAAACCACCAAAATGTCCTCAAAAGTAACTGTACCATTTTGCATCTCTACCAGCAAAATCCCTACCCTTCCCATTACTCCACAATGTTTTTGGCATTTGGTGTTATTAGTATTATGGATTTTTCTCTTACTCACATGTGTGTAGTGGTATCTCATTTTTCAAATTTGCATTTCTTGGATGACATGTGATATAAAGCTTCTTTTTAAAATGCTTATTTTACATATGTATAACTTCTTCGTTGATGTATATTTTAAGGTCTTTGGCTCATTTTTAATAAGGTTGTTTGTTTTTTTGTTCCTCAATTTTAAGAGTTGTTCGTATATTTTCAATAATAGTCCTTTACCAGATGTGTCCTTTGCAAGTATTTTCTTCTGCTTTGTGGCTTATCTTCTCATTCTCTGACACTGTCTTTTACAGAATAGAAGTGCTTGATTTTAATTAAGTCTAGGTTATCAATTGTCTATTTCATGAATAGTGCCTTTGGTATTACATCTAAAAAATTATTGTGATATCAAGGTTTTCTCTTATATTATTGTAAAAGTTGTATAGTTTTGTGTTTTATATTTAGGTATGTGACACATTTTGAGTTAATTTTTGTGAAGTGATTAAGGTCTGTGTCTAGATTCACTTTTTTTTTTTTTACACGCAGATGTCCAATTGTTTCAGCACCATTTATTGAAAAGACTGTCTTTGCTCCATTTCATTGCCTTTGCTTTTTTTGTCAAAATTAGTCAATTATATTGTGAGTCTATTTCTGGGCTCTCTTTTCTGCTCCATTGATCTATTTGTCTATTCTTTCACCATGGCATTCTCTCTTCATTACTGTAGCTTTATAGTCAGTCTTGAGATTAGGTATTGTCAATCTCCTAGCTTGGTTTTTCTTCATTATTGTTTTGGCTATGTTGGGTCTTTTACCTTTCTATATAACCTTTAGAATCAGTTTGTCAATATCCACAAAATATTTTTTGGGGATTTTGTTTGGGATTGCAATGACTTTATAGAACAAATAGGGAAGAACTAACATCTTGACATTATTGAGTTTTCCTATGCATGAATATAGAATCTCCTTCCATTTATTTTGTTCTATAATTTTTTTCATCAGACTTTAGTATTTTCCTTAGATAGAACTTCTACCTTCTACACATTTTATTGATGTTTTTTTTACCTAAACATGTCATTTTGGGGATGTTAATGTAAATGGTATTGTGTTTCTAATTAAAGGAATATAGAAATGCTATTGACTTTTTATATTAATCTTGTATCCTGAAACCTAGCTATACCTGCTTATTGATTCTAGGAGATTTGGGCAATTCTTTTAGATTTTCTACATAAATGAACATATCTTCTGTGAACAAAAACAGTTTTATTTCTTCCTTGCCAATCTATATACGCTTTATTTCTTTTTTGTTTTTTATTATATTAGCTAGAACTTCCACTCCAATATTGAACAGAAATAGTGAAATGGATATTCTTGCTTTGTTCCTGATCTGAGTGGGAATGCATTAAATGCCACAACATTAAGTATAATGTTAGTTGTAGGTTTTTTTGGTAGATATTCTTTACTGAATTCATGAAGTTCTCCTCTATTCATAGTTTACTGGACGTTTTTAATCAAGAACAAATGATCTATTTTAACAATTCTTTTTCTGCATCCATTGATAATGATCATGTGATTTTTCTTCTTTAGCCTGTTGTTGTAATGGAATATATTAATTGATTTTCAACTATTTAATCAGCCTTGCGTACTTTGAATAAATCTCAATGTGTTGTGGTATATAAGTATTTTTTATACATTGTTGAATTTGATTTGCTAATGTGTCTCTGAGGATTTTTTGTATCTATGTTCACAAAAGATCTTTGCATAAAGTTTTCTTGTAATGTCTTTCCATGGTTTTGGAATTAGGATAATGTTGGCTTCGTGCAATGAGTTAGAAAATATTCTCACATGGCAGAAGGTGGAAGGACAAGCTAGAAAGCTATCCAAATGCTCCAGCACGAAGCCTCTTTTATAAGGGCCTTAATTCCATTAAGAAGGAAGGAGCTTTCATGGCCTATCACCTTTAAAGGCCCTCATCTCTAAATACTATCACATTGGCAATGGTTGAATTTTAGAAGGAATTAAGTTTCAACATAAATTTTAGAGGGCACAAAACATTCAAACCATAGCATTTCTCCTCTGGCTTCTCCAAATTCATATCCCTCTCACATTCAAAACACATTTATTCCATACCAGTACCCCTCCTCCAATCTTAATTTGTTGCATCATCAACTTCGAAATCTAAGTCCAAAGTCTCATCTAAACATTATATAGATAAGATACAATTTACTTTCAGGCAAATTTTGCTCTAGCTGTGAACTTGTGAAATTAAACAAGTTCTGTGATTCTAAAATACAATGATGAGATAGGCATAAGATAGATTTTTTTTTTTTTTCCAAAAGGGAGAAATAAGAAAACAAAGAGTAACAGATACCAAGTAAGTCCAAAACCCAATAGGGCAAACAACATTAAATCTTAAGTTTTGAGAATAATCTTCTTTGATGTTCATGTCCTGTCTCTAGATACATTTGGGGTGAGGTTGGGCCCTCAAGACCAGGTACAATATCCCTCCCACAGTTTTGCTGGGCACAGTCCACACTTTAGTTCTTGTGTACTGAAGTTGCAAGCCTGCAGCTTTCCCAGGCAGGAGCTCTACACTGGTGGCTTTACAGTTTTGAGGTCTCAAGGTCAGACCTCATCCCATAGCTCCACTAGTCTTGCCTTGGTGGAACTCTATGTGGTGGCCCTGCCTCTATTACAACTTGACATCTGAGTCCTGAGGCTGTCTGCAACGTATTTGGGGATCTAGGTAGAGTAATCTATGTCTTCATAGCTCTTGCAGTCTGTGTGCATGTAGAACTAGTATACCATGTGGATTCTACCAAAGCTCACTGAACTTGGGCCTGCTTGAGCCACAGTTGGGCAGCCAAAGGACCATAGACCATAATGTGGGACCAGAGACCCAAGACAACCTCAGGCAGGGAATCCTGAGTTCCCATGGACACCCTCAGCCCATTTCTATAAGCTGTTCTGCCATCAAGGCTCTTGCATACTTAGCTTGTGCTGTGAGTGTCAGCCTCAAAGTTTTTGAAATCTTTGGGGGTCATTCCTCTATTTGATGAACAATACCTGGCTTCCTTATATCCATACTAATCTCCTTATCAAATGTTTCCTTGGTCACATGCCTGGTTTTCTCTCCTATAAACAGTTTTTTATTCCTTATATGACCAGGCAGACAGTTTTTCACATTTTTACATTTTGCTTCTCTTTTAATTATAAATTCTGTATTTAAATCATTCCTCTCTTCTTGTCTATTGCTGTAAATGGTTAAGAGAAATCAAATAGCACCCTGAGTGCTTTGCAGCTTAGAGTTGTCTTATGCCAAATAGCTGAGATAAGTACTCTCAAGTTCTGCCTTCCATAAAGTTCTAGGACACAACATAATTCAGTGAACTGCTTTGCCAATTTGTGACCAAGATGCCCTTCCATAAAGTTTCCAATATCTTGGTCCTCATTCCATATAAGATTTCATCAAAATGGTCCCTTTGTCTACCAACATTCTGTTCATGGAAATACAGGTTTTTAAAGCATTTTCTTCAAAACTGTTCAAGCCTTTATCCATTGCCAAGTTTCAAAGCTATTTCTGCTTTTTTAGGTATTTGTTACAACAACATCTCTGTTCTCTGGTACTAATATCTGTTTGCTTTAACAGAATACCAAAGACTGGATAATTTATAAAGAGGAGAAATTTATTTTTCATAGTTCTGGAGTCTGGGAAGTCCAAGATCAAGGGGAAAGCACTTGGTCTGATGATGGCCTTCTTGCTATGTCTTCACATAGAAGAAGATGCAGAAGAAAGCTAGAAAGCTACCAGGAAGACGTGTGAAGCCTCTTCCATAAGGACTTAATCCCACAATGAGAGAGAAGCCCTCATGGAATAATCACCTCTTAAAGACCCTACCACTTAACACACTGCACTGGCAATGCCCGAATTTTAGAGGGCATTAAATTTTAAAATAATTCTGGAGGGAATAAAAGCATTCAAACCATACACTATATGTGTATACTGTGATTTATTTATTCACTCACCGACTGATAGATATTTGGATTGTTTCTCGTTTGGGGCTATGGTAAATAATGCTTCTGTGAATATACAGGTATACGTATTTGTTTGAGTACTGTTCTCATTTCTTTCAGGTATATACCTAGGAGTGGAAAGTTGGTTATATAGTAATTCAATGTGTAACCTCTTTTAGAAATGGACAAACTATTTCTCACAGCAACTCAATAATTTTACAGTTCTGGCAGCAATGTACAAGGGTTCCAATTTCTTCAGATTATCATCAACACTTGTTATTTTCATTTTAAGTGTGAAATGTTACCTCATTGTGGTTTTGATTAGCATTTTCCTACTGACTAATGATGTTCAGAATTTTCCATGTGCTTTGTGCTTTTTTGGCCATTTGTATAACTTCTTTGGATAAATATCTATTCACGTCTTTGCCTATTTTTAAATTGAGTTTGGTCTTTTTGTTATTGAATTGTGAGAGTTCTTTACATATACTATATATTAAGCTCTTATTAGATATATGATTTACAAATATTTTCTCCCATTCTATATATTCTCACTTTACTCTCTTAATAATGTTCTTTAATGCAATAAAGTTTTAAATCTTGATGAAGCCCAGTGTTTAGGCATCCTCTTCTTGCTTGTGCTTTTAGCATCATATCTTGAATTCATTGCCAAATTTAAAGTCATTACGATGTACAATGTATTCTTCTAAGAGTTTTGTAGTTTTAGTTTCTAAATTTAGGCCACTGACACATTTCCAGTTTTGTATATAGTGTAAGGTAAGGGTCCATTTTCATTCTTTTGAACATGAATATCCAGTTGTTTTAATATAAACCATTTGCTTAAGATTATTCTTTCCCCATTGAATAGTCTTGACACCCTGGTTAAAAACAAGCTGTGGTATATGTATACCATGGAATACTATTCAGCCATTAAAAAAAATGGAGACTTTACATCCTTCGTATTAACCTGGATGGACGTGGAAGATATTATTCTTAGTAAAGCATCACAAGAATGGAGAAGCATGAATCCTATGTACTCAATTTTGATATGAGGACAATTAATGACAATTATGGTTGGGGGGGGAAACAGAAAGAGGGAAGGAGGGAGGTGGGTGGGGCCTTGGTGTGTGTCACACTTTATGGGGGCAAGACATGATTGCAAGAGGGACTTTACCTAACAATTGCAATCAGTGTAACCTGGCTTATTGTACCCTCAATGAATCCCCAACAATAAAAAAAAAAAAAATCAAGTGGTCATAGATGTATGTTCCCTCAATTCCATTCAGTGGATTTATGTCTATCCTTGGGTTAATATCACATTTTCTTGATTGCTGTAGTTTTGTATAATAGTAAGTATAGAAATTGAGAAGTCTTCCAATTTGGTTGTTCTTTTTCAATAATGTTTTAACTATGTAGGACTCTTTTCATTTCTATAGGAATTTGAGGATCAGCCTTACACATCTGCAAAAATGAGCATTAGAAATTTCATATAAAAATGATATATTTAAAATTATATGATATATGAAATTATAGTAAATAACTTTAGATAGTATTGTCATCTTAAAATATTAAGTTTTCCAGTTCATGAACACATATGTTTTTCCATTTATTTAGATATTAATTTTTTTCTACAATAGGTTTTTAGTGTATTTTTCCTACAATACTTTTTATAGTTTTCAGTGTACTAGTTTTCCACCTTCTCAGTTAAATTCGTAACTATTTTATGTCTGTGAATGCTATTGTAAATGAAATATTCTTACTTTCCTATTTAGATTGTTCATTGATGGTGTGTATAGACACAAATGATCTTTGTGTGTTAATCATGTATCCCACAACTTTTCTGAATTTTTTTTACTAACGAGTCATTTCTTCTTAAATTATTTGAGATTTTCTATATATAGTCATATTGTCTGTAAACAGAGATGGTTTTGTTTTTTCCTTTCCATTTTTTTGGACAATTTTTATTTCTTTTTCTTCCCAAGTTTCTGTGAGTAGAACTTTCAGTCAAAAAGTTGAACAACAAGGTAAAAATTAGGCATCCTTTCCCTAATTTTAAGGAGAAAGCTTTCAATTTTTTACCATTGTGTATGATATTAACTATGAGTTTTTCACAAATTCTTTTTATCATGTTAAAAACTTCTTTTCTATTCCCAGTTTTGTGAATGCTTTTTATCATGGGAAAATGTTAGATTTTCTCAAATGATTTTTCTATGTCAATTGCGATAATCACATAGTTTGTTCCTTTATTCTATTAGTGTGTAGTATTATATTAGTTGATATTTTCACCTTTGTATTTCTGGATAAATCTCCCTGGTCATAGTATATAGCATTTTAATATGTTATTAGATATGATTTGATAGTAATTTGTTGAGGATTTTTATATCAATATTCATAAGAAAGGTTAATTTTTAGTTTTCCTGTCTTGTGGTTTCTTTGTCTGGCTTTGGTATCAGGGTAATATTGGCTTCATGAAATAAGTTAGAACGTTGCCTTCTTTTCTTCTATTTTTTGGAAGTGTTTGAGAAAGGTTAGTAGGAAATCTTCTTTAAATGTTTGGTGGAATTTATCAGTGAGAGCACCTGTTTTTTTTGCTTTAATTTGTTGGGATAATTTCTTCCTTTTATCCTGGAGATGTATTTGGAAATTATCTTGAAATATTCTTGGTATCTGAAAGAATTCTTGGTAGCTTTTCATATTTTTCTGAATTAAACTTTGATAGCTAGCCAGTTCTTTGAACCACCAAATCGAGTTTTTTTTTTTTTCATTTTATCTTTGCTTATGTGGGAGGGAGAGGGTCAAGGTTTCGATTCTTTCATTCACATTTATAGTTTCTTTATTCCTTCAGGATTAGCAGCCATCTTTCTTAACAATGTTATTTTGTTGAATTGAATTTAAAACTGTAATGCTTTGGACTTTTGTTAGCATTATTAGGCTTCATCACATAGATGAATCATATAGAACTATCAACCATGGAATGTGTACAGTCCTCTGATAGTACTGGCTCTCTTCAGTGTTGATGTTAAAAATTGTAAAAACATACCTCTTTTTGTTGTGTCTCACTTTATTGTGTAACTAGGGTGCTGGAGCCAGGAGCAAGAGCCACACACTCATGTGGTTTATAAAGTTTTCTTTTGTTATCAAGATTCAGAATCTCTGGGAGACAGGGAGATCATTCCTGAAGCCTGACTTACTTTTAGAAAGTTTCACAGAGTTCTTATGCCTTCTTCCCAAGTTGCTATTTTTAGCTATTCATCACCCAGCCCTCTAATCTTGAGCTATAGCATTCTTTTCCATATTTTCAATCTGTACATGTTACATCTATTATTTCTTCTTCAGCACTGGGTTGTGATGGATTGGAACCAGGTCAGAAGTGGCTGACATGTCTGATAACTAGTTAGATAATTAAGTACATTTTACAGCTAAGGGAAGGGGAATTGAGGGAGTTTTAGCTCTTATAATTGCACTTCTCAGATATTGTGCTTTTTTAACATTGGGGACCTTGTGTCAAGCAAGTCTATTAATATCCTTTTTCCAAGGGCATGTGCTCACTTTGTGTCTTGTCACATTGTAGTAATTCCTACAATATTTTAAACTTTTTGTCATTATTGTATCTGCTTTGGAGATCTATGACCAGTGGTCTTGGATATTATTGTTATAATTTTTAAGGGCACCAGGATCCTTGTCCATATACATAAAACAGTGAACTTAATTGATAAATGTTGCCTGAATTCTGACTGTTCCACCTATCAGCCCTTCCCCCATCTCTCTCTTACTTTTCAGGCCTCTCAATTAATTAGGCCGATTAATAACCTTACAGTGGCCTCTAAGCACTTTAAACCAAAAGCTAGAAATCATTAAGCTTTTGGGGAAGGCATTTTGAAGGCTAAGGTAGGCCAAAAGCTAGGCGTCTTGTGCCAAACACTTAACCAAGTTGTGAATGCAAAGGAACAGTTCTTAAAGGAAATAAAAAGTGCTGCTCCAGTAAATACGTGAATGACGGTAACAGTTTTATTGTTGATAAGAAGAAAGTTTAAGTGGTCTGAATAGAACATAAACCAGCCACAACATTCCCTTAAGCCTAAACATAATCCAGAGAAAAGTGCTAATTCTCTTCAATTCTTTGAAGTATAATTGAGGTAAGGAAGTTACAGAAGAAAAGTTTGAAGCATAGAGGTTATTTCAAGTAAATAAAGAAGTTGTTTAAGAAAAAGGGCTGCCTCCTAACATAAAGGTGCAAGATGAAACTGTAAGTGCTATTGGAGAAAGTACAGTAAGCTGTCTAGAATCTAAATAATTTAATTGATGAAGATGACTACACTAAACAACAGACTTTCAACATAACACATGTGTGTTGGAAGAAGATTCCATCTCTGGCTTTCCTAGCTACAGAGGAAAAATAAATGCCTGGCTTCAAAGCTTACAAGGACAGCCTGACCCTCTTGTTAGGGGTTAATGGAGCTGGTGACTTACAGTTAAAGCCAATGCTTACTTGCTCCTTGGAATGTCCTAGGGCCCTTAATAATTATGCTAAAATCATGTATTCGCAGTGTACCATATAACCCAAGTGCTCTAATGAAGATGTACAAAGAGATAGATGTTGTTTTCATGCCTGCTAATACAACATCCACTATGCAGCCCAAAGATCAAGGAGAAGTGTTTACTTTCAATTCTTATTATTTAAGAAGTATATTGTGTAAGACTATATCTGTCACAGATAGTGATTCTTCTCCTACATCTAGGCAAAGTAAACTGAAAACCTCCTGGAAAAGATTCACCATTCTAGATATTAAGAACATTCATAATTCATGGGAGAAAGTCAAAGTATTAACATTGACAGGAGTTTGGAAGGAGTTGATTCCAGCCCTTATGATCTTAAGGGGTTCAAGACTTCAGTGGTAGCAGTAACTGCAGATATGTTGGAAATAGCAAGAGAACTATAATATAATTAGGAATGTAGTCCGAAGAAGTGACCGAATTGCTTTCGATCTCATGATAAAACTTTAACAGATGAGGAGTTGCTCCTTGTGGGCTAGTAAAGAAAGTGGTTTCTTGGGATAGAATCAACTCTTGGGGAATATGGTATAAATTTAGTTTAAATGACAACAAAGGATTTAGAATATTCCATAAACTTAGTTGAGATAACAGTGGCAGGAATTGAGAGGACTGATTATAATTTTAAGAAGTTCTACTATGGATAAAATTCTATTCAACATTGTTACATGCTACAAAGCAATCTTTCATGAAAGGAAGAATTCATTAATGTGGAAAACTTCATTGTTGTCTTATTTTAAGAAATTTCCACAGCCACCCCAACCTTCATCAATAGCCACCTTGATCAGTCACCATCCATTAACATTGAAGCACAACCCACCAGCAAAGAGAGTTATGAGTCACTGAAGATTTGGATAATTGTTAGTAGATTTTAGCAACAAAGTATTTTTTTTAAATTAAGATGTGTTTTTTTTTTTGTAGAGACAGAGTCTCACATACCGCCCTCAGGTAGAGTGCCGTGGCATCACACAGCTCACAGCAACCTCTAACTCTTGAGCTTACGTGATTCTCTTGCCTCAGCCTCCCGAGCAGCTGGGACTACAGGCGCCTGCCACAACGCCCGGCTATTTTTTTTTTGTTGCAATTTGGCCGGGGCTGGGTTTGAACCCGCCACCCTTGGCATATGGGGCCGGCACTCTACTCACTGAGCCACAGGCGCCGCCCTAAGATGTGTTTTTTTTTTAAAGACATAATGCTTTTGCACACTTAATAGACTATAGTATAGAATAAACACAACATTATGTGCACTGGGTAACCCCAAAATTCTTGTGAATTGCATTACTGCCATATTCACTTTATTATAATGGTTGGCACTAAACTTGCAATATCTCTGAGGTATGCCTATATAAAAAATGCTGCTTTGGTCTATTCTTGTTGAGAAATGAATTAATTCACATAGGTGAATATCCAGATTAGCTGATACTTAATGCTTCAGATAGTGAAAAATATCGTTAAAAATATTAATCCACCAAATTTTTTTTCACACAGTTCTTTGCTCCTGCTAAACCTTGTATAAAAAAGATAATTTGATGTTCTTTTTGATGTCACAAAAGCACATTATGAGCCTCATTTATTGGATGGGGCTATACTGTAGGCGCTCAAGTATGGAGCCTTCTTCCTGTGTATAACTCTTCTTTTTCTCTCCAAATCACAACTTCTCCTTTTGCTATACTATCTGTAAATCTTACCCAAAAGCTTTCTATTTTTCTTAGTAACAAGTGACTGTTTTCTGGTAGAGTGGAGAAAAACAAGTAGACCAGATGCATTTTGCACTCAAGCATATAGTAAATACAGTAGAACCTCCACAGTTGACTATGTCCTTACATCGACCTCCTCCTCGCATTGACCTAATTTTCATAGATCAGACACGCACCACATGCATGTATCAGTACAGTAGGCCTATTGATTACCTCTCTTTGTTGACTAGTTTGTTATAGTCCCTTCAGTGGTCAACTTTAGTGATTTTTAAAAGGGCTGTTCTCCTGTTCTTTGAGAAGTGGACAAGACCAGTGCCTCATGGAAATGACTCATTGCTAATTCTGCCAGGAAAAGATGAGAAAAACATGTACCACTTCAAATGCTTACCATATGTTTTGCTTACATCTACCATTTTACTAACTCTTCAGGTTTACTCTGGTAGCTGTGCATTTCTATCTTTAGAAATCTTTTCTATCTTTTATCTCTATATTCAATGAAATGAAGATACATATAAAAGAAAATCTTTGGTCCAAGTTACAAACATCTAGTTAGTGACAAAATTATACTTCTACTCAGGAAGCTGACTTCTAAGCCTGTGTTCTTTATATTGCATCTTGCCTGTGTTCATTACACATTACACATATTATATTCTGGCTTGTTTATGACCTTATGGAACTATGCATATGAAGGTTTATGGCATGTAAATATCAAAGGGTATGCTGCAGGTGTTTGGGGGAAGGAGCACTTCTTCACTTTTCATACCTTGCCATCACCCACTAAATGCCAATAAAATTCCCTGGTAATTAGAACAACCAAGAAACCTTTCTCATGTGTGTGTGTGTGCACACACACACACACATGCACATTAAGATTCATTGAAAGACCTTAGTCCGACCCTTAACCACATAAAAGATACATGAGATATTGGAGAAGAAATGCGGCAATAATTACATTTCTTCAAGGACTTCTACAGCCTAGAAAAAGTCTTTTGGAGCCAGAGTCTCACTTTGTCACCCTTGGTAGAGTGCCATGGCATCATAGATCACAGCAACTTCAAACTCTTGGGCTTAAGTGATGCTCTTCTCTCAGCCTCCCAAGTAGCTGAAACTAAAAGTACCCACCACAACACCCAGCTATTTTTAGAGACAAGGACTTGCTGTGGCTCAGGCTGGTCTCAAACATATGAGCTCAGGCAATCCATCCACCTTGGCCTCCCAGAGTGCTAGGATTATAGGTGTGAGCCACCACACCCAGCCCTAAAATGTCTTATATATTAAATGAAAAATATGAAAATATTATCATATAGTATTCTTTTTAACATTTTTAAGCAACAAAATATGAAGATTTGTAAGATTTTAATTAATTCAATATGGGAAAACTCCAAAGCTCAGTTCAGTACAAAAAGAGCAAGTTAACAAAAACAAAATACATAAGGAAAAACAATTTTCAGCTTCTTCCTGGTGGGAGAAGGAAAGGGCAAGACCATATGCCTAATGTTCTGATTTTTCTGGTAGCTCCTTGAAGCGTGGGCTTCTGCCTTAATATTTTGGAGCTATTGACAGGACCTGGAATATTCTAGTCACCTGGAGATCATTGGGAACAAAGACAATGGTTTAAACTAGTAACTTAGCACTCTGCACAGCCCTGCTCCCTACCTCAATGCAAAGCAAGTGGGTAAAAAGATTAGCTCCTAGTTTCTCCTTAGGGAAAAAGGAAAGGACCAAATCATAAATCGAATGTTCTAAATATTCTGGGAGTTTCTGATGCACTAGCTTCTGTCTGACTTGTCTTAGAGCACTGATGGAACCTAGCATACTCTATTCCTGAGAGTTGGTGAATATACAGCTATTCAAAGTAACAGGGATGTTTGTGAACCCTCTCAGAATTTCTGGCTGGGCTGGTTGATAACCATCTTCTCCTGTATGAGGCCAATTCATGAAGACTGGGTGATGTGACTTTTTTGTCTACTATACATACACTAAGGCGAAGAGCAAAATAATATGACAAAACAAGGAAATACATTCCAAACAAAGGAGCAAATTAAATATCCAGAAACCAATCCTAATGAAAGGGAGATATGTGATTTACCTGAATGAGAATTCTAAAGAACTATTATGAAGATACTCACTGAGGTGAATGAAGAATGTGAAAATTTCAATAGAAAGATAAAAGGAAATTTTAAAAATGAACAGAAATTTTACAGCTGAAGAATACAGTAAGTGAACAAAAATTTTACCAGGTGATCTCTATAGCAGACCAAATCAAGCAGGGGAAAATATTAGCAAATTTGGGGCAGTGCCTGTGGCTCAAAGGAGTAGGGTGCTGTTCCCATATGCCAGAGGTGGTAGGTTCAAGCCCAGCCCCAGCCAAAAACTGCAAAAAAAAAAAAAAAAAAAAAAGATTAGCAAATTTGAAGACAGAAAAGTCATGGGAAATTACCAAGTTAGAGGAGTAAAAGAGAAAAGAATAATAAAATAATAAAGGAAGCTTAAGGGATTTATAGGATACCATTAAGCAGACCAATATGTGCATCATGGATTTTCAGAAGGAAAAGAAAGACAGAAAAGGGAGAAATTTTTATTCAAAAACATGGCTGGAAACCTCCCTAAACTGGAAAATGTAATGAAAATTCAGATCCAAAGAGCCCAGAGAACTCAAATAAGATGAACCAAAAGGAATACACAGCAAGACACATTGTAATCAAATTGTCCAAAGTCAAATACAAAGAGAATTTTGAAAGCAAAAAGAAAAGTAATGTGCAGTGTTTAAGAGAATCTTTATGAGACTAACAGTGGATTTCTCAGCAGAAATACTGCAGGCCAGAAGGGAATGGGATGATATACTAAAAGTGGTTAAAGAAAAAAATGTCTGCTAAGCAAAACATTATACTTGGCAAAAATATTTCCAAATAAAGGAGAGTTTAAAGATTTCTTTAGATAAACCAAAGCTGAAGGAATTTATCATCACAAGACCTGCTTTACAAGAAATGCTAAAAAAAAAAAAAAAAAAATCAGTAAAGTTGAAATGAAAGAATACTAAATAGAAATATGAAAGTATAACACAGGTAAAAGTAAATGTATGAGTAAATAAGAATGCTATAATGGTGATAGGTAAATCATTTTAAATTTTAGTATAGAAGTTAAAAGATAAAATAATTAGAAATAAGTATGTCTATAAAAATGTTAGCAAAATACATAATACAAAAATAATCAAATGTGACATAAATAACATAAATTGTATATGTTAGCCATAAATAAAAGTGAAGAGTTTTAATCTGTGATTAAATTTAAGTTATCATCTTAAATATGCTGTTATAAGTTGTTTTATGAAAACTCCATGGTTATGGCAAAGAAAACACCTATAGAAGATTAAAACAAGGAAAAGAGAAAGCAACCAAAGTTTATCAATACAGAAGAGTCAACAAAATACAAAAAAGACAGCAAAAGAGGAAAAGAGAGACAAAAGAACTACAAGACAGAAAACAATTAATAAAATGGCAACTTTAAAAGTTTTTTTCCCCTATAAGAACTATTCTAAATGTCAAAAGATTAAACTTCTCAATAAAAATACATAGATCAGCTAAATGAATAAAAAAAACAAGATTTTATTAAAAAAAACACAATATTTTATTATATGTTGGCAACAAGACACTACTTTAGATTTAATGACACATATAAATTGAATGTGAAGGGATGAAGAGATTTTACATGCAAGTGGTAACCAAAAGAAATCAAGGTGGCTATATGGCTATACTTATATCAGACAAATGGACTTTACAGGAGATAAAAATGACATTATAAAATGATAAAGGGTCAATTTAAAACCATCCTTATAAAATTAAGTAAAACTAAGTTGCTGAGATTTTTATAAAGGCAAAAATCTTGAAAAAGCACAGCTGAGAATTAAGCAGCTCTTCTCTCATATCCCTCCTCTTATAGCTGTTTCCTGCTTTGTCACAAAGTCCTATAACTTCCTTTAAGGTCTTCTATAGATAATGTCTTCAAAGTTAAAGCTAAGATCATTTTCTAAGATATTTTCCAGACCCTGCATTCCAGTTACCTAATGTTGCCAACCAGTCCTGTGACTCCTGCTGAGGAACTGACTTAGTGAAAGAATACAGTTTCTACTTCCCTATAATTTTATCACCCTGACCTAAGCAATTATTTATGCTAATTTCCTAGGGTAAATTTTTCCCCCGCCTGACAAAATTTACCTAAAAATCCTAGCCAAGGACTCTTCAGGGAGATGTATTTTACGAGTTCCTCTCATTTCCTCATTTGGCTGCCCAATAATTATTAAACTCTTTCTCTGCTGCAACTCCTGCTGTTTAAGTGTGTTGGTGTGATTATTGTTTGGTAAAGAAACAAACCTGGGGGTCTTACAATAAATTCACCAGAAAAATATGACAATTATAAATAAATATGCAATCAATGTCAGAGATCTCTAAATATGCAAAGCAAACACTAACAGAAATGAAGAGAGAATTAGACAGCAATTCAATAGTAAGATATTTCAATATCTCACTTCCAATAATGTTTAGAACATTCAGAGAAAGGGTGGAGCAAGATGGCAGACCAGAAGGATCATTCAGCTGAGCTCTCCTAGAACAACTTGGGGAAAAAGAGACAACCCAGCCATACCTGAGGACCTTGAGGACCTTACTCAGAGTCATAACTCAGGGAACACAGCAAGGAAGTGGTGAGCTGGATACAGTATATAATCCAGAGAGGTGGAAATCTGATAACTTAGGCAAGTGATTGTGATTGACTGGGAACTCCTGGCTCCTCACAGATGTCTGGGATAAGAGGAAGCCTTTATGAAGTTTTCGGTTGTTGGGGAGAAGCTGAGAATTTAGTAGAAATCGGCAGACTCAAATAGTATACAGCAACCAGATTTGAATGCCAGTTGGACTTGCCACCAGGTTTGGCAGCCATACTTAGAAGGTCTTGGAGGCCGGGGGCTACTATTGTGGGAAGGTTGTGAGAAGGTCTTAGTAGGGTCCCAAAGCACAGCCATCTTAATTCCACCTGCTGAGATCAGAACTTCAATCTTGGGATAGGCTGAAGGACTCCTACACCCCCATGGAAACTGGAATCAGGGGCCACTGTGAGACCTGCCCCTGAAGGATTCTAGTGAGTTTTAAGATCCCAACCTGGCAGGATCTGAAGGCTGAGAAAACAATAAGACAATCACCAAAGGCAACCAAGTTTGGAAGAAGGACTATAGAGGTTGCTGGCTGTGCTCTCTGTCTCCTAAAAAAACCACAGCACTACCTTGTGTCCCAGAGACAAATTGCAATATATTGGAATCAAGAGCAAGGACTTCTGTTTATTTTCCCACAAGGAAGAGTTTGGCTTTGCTCAGGCTGAGTCTACTTCAAGACCTAAGCTCTGAGAGAAGGTAATGTGAAGCAAAAGAAGCAGTGAGAAGGAAAAGGGAGGACAAGGAGGTGAACAAGAAGAAAGAACACATAAGGGAAACCAACTGAAAAATTCAGTAAACATGAAAAACCAGAACAGAGGAACTCCCCCAAGGGACCATGAGGCAGCTACTGCAGAAGATTCCACCTATAAAGAATTAATTTACATGACAAAAAGGGAATTTAAAATATAGATGATAAAGACAATAAAATGAATGGATGAGAAAATGTAACGACAGAACCAAAAGTTGGACGAGAGGTATGTAGAATATAGAAAAAATAATGTGGAGCTTAGGGAAATGAAGGGTACAATTAGGGAATGTAAATATGCAATAGAAAGTATCAAAAATAGGTTAGAATATAGAGAAGAAAGGACCTCAGAGCTAGAGGTCCTTTTGAGTTAACCTAGGTGGCTAAGTAGGCAGAAAAGAAGAGAGAAAAAGCCAAATAGGCACTTGAACTATGAGACTCCAGGAAGCATTCAAACATATGAATAATAGAAATTCTTGAATGGAAAGAAGATTGTCCCAAAGAAATGGAAGCCCTATGGGAGACTATAATAAATGAAAACTTCCAGTGGAATATGTAAGATGGCTGACTAAAGCCAGCTTTTAACAGAAGCTCCCAGCCAGAGGGAGAGATAATGGTCATAATGAACCCAATAAGGCTGAAGGTTGTGAGCTAAGCTGAGAGAGAAGATTGATAAGTGCACATCATCCTTGCTGAGACAAGCTGTGATGCCAAGGAAGCAAATTTCAGTTACAAAACCCATCCCAAAGAGGACAAGAGTCTATTCCCTCCCCAAAGACAGTAGCTCGCTGTGTGCTGTCTCCAAGCAAACAGTGAACAGAAGACGTCTTATTTAACCCCACAGGAGAAAGCTGATGAAGGGTGGGACTCCTTCTCCAGAGAGATTCTGCTATGAGCCTGGGCATTCTCTTGCCTGACATAAAAGTTGAACAAATGTTTTCCCTGCCATTCTGAATCCCCACTTCACCCTTACCCACTCGCCTGGTGGTCTGGAACCCTATCTCCTATAGAGCCTGGAGTATCTGGCATTTCCTTGCTAGGGCTAAGCATTGCATGGGTCATTACACAGCTGCACTGAAACTGTGACTCCAGTAGAAGTGGAGAGATGCAGGTGGAGAGGGACTGGCCTAGGGCTGCATAAGGGCCTAGTGGAAGCACAGAGACCTTCATAGAGGCACCTGTGAAGCAGCAGCAGCAATAGTAGCATGTTACACTCTCCCACTGGGGTCCAATTTTTGAGATATACCTACCCAATTCTGTGGACCATAGGAGGGAGCCAGACCTCTACCCACAGGGGTACCAGAGGACTACGGCTGAGACAGAGGTGTGATCTCTGAGGGAGAAAAAACACATGCTGTGACAGTAATCTCCAGCTTGGAACAGATTCAGGAGGAACACTCCCCAGTTTCCAATAAGGACCAAAAGCCTTGAACAAAATGTAACATCTATAATAGTGAAAGGATTAAATTATCCATTGGACACTTCAAAAACATGACAGCTAAAATACTACCATGCTCATAAATACTCTCAATTAATGTGAATGGCTTAAATTGTCCTCTAAAGAGGCACAGGTTGGCTGACTGGACAGAAAAACTCAGGCCAGATATGTTAAATACAAGAACATCATCATACTTCAAAGGATAAAAATAGAGGGTGAAGGGATCGACATCTATAATTCAGGCAAGTGGAAATCAGAAAAAAGCAGGGTTTGCAATTTTATTTGCAGATACAATAGGTTTTAAACCAACAAAGTAAGGAAAGATAGGGTGGTCACTTCATGTTTATCAAGGGAGATACTCAATATGAAGAGATTTCAATTATTAACATTTATGCACCCTTCCAGAATGCTCCTCAATTTATAAAGGAAACCCTAACAGACATGAACAATTTGATATCTTCTTGCACTATAATAGTGGGAGATTTTAACACCCCTTTGGCTGTGTTGGATAGATCCTCCAAGAAAAAAAAATAAACAAAGAAATATTGGACTTAAACTTGATCCTACAACAAATGGACTTAACAGAACTCTACAGAACATTTCATCCTAATAAAATGGAATACACATTTTTCTCATAAGCCCATAGAAAATCCTTCAAAATTGATCACATCTTAGGTCACAAATTTAACTTCAGCAAATTTAAAAGAATAGAAATTATTCCTCATATTTTATTGGATCATCACAGAATAAAAGTTGAACTTAACAACAATAGGAATCCTCACACTCAAAAAAAGTCATAGAAACTAAATAACTTTATGCTAAAGTATATGAGGGTCAAAGATGAGATTAAGAATAAAATACCAAATTTTTGGAACAAAATGACAATGAAGACACGAATCATCAAAACTTGGGGGATACGGCAAAGGCGCGAAATTTATAGCATTGCAAGCCTTCCTCAAGAGAATGGAAAGAGAGGAGGCCAACAACTTAATGGGTCATCTCAAGTAACTGGAAAAGGAAGAATATTCCAACCCCAAACCCAGCAAAAGAAAATAAATAACCAAAATTAGAGCAGAATTAAATGAAATTGAAAAGAAAAGAATCATTCAGAAGATCAAAAAATCAAAGCTTGTTTTTTTGAAAAGATTTAGAAAATTGATAAACCTTTGACTAACCTAAACAGAAACATAAAAGTAAAATTCCTAATATCATCAATCAGAAATGATAAAGGAGAAATAACAACAGACACCGAAGAAATTAAAAAAAATCCTTAATGATTACTACAAAAATCTCTATTCTCAGAAATATGAAAATCTGGAGGAAATAGACCAATACCTGGAAGCACACCATCTTCCTAGACTCAGCCAGAAAGAATTGGAAATGTTGAATAGACCTATATCAACCACTGAAATAGCATCAACAATATGAAATCTCCCAAAAAAGAAAAGTCCAGGACCATATGGCTTTACATAAGAATTCTCCCAAAACTTTAAAGAGGAACTAGTACCTATATTACATAATGTTTTCCAAAACATATAAAAAGAAGGAATATTTCCCAGGAAAAGATCCAACAAACAGAGAAAATTATAGACCAATATCATTAATGAATATTGATGCAAAAATTTTCAATAAGATCCTAGCAAACAGAACTCAATAGCACATCAAAGGAATTATACACCATGACCAAGCTGGTTTTATTCCAGGGTTACAAGGCTGGTTCAACATATGTAAATCTGTAAATATAATACATCACATAAACAAATAAAAAACAAAGACTATATGATCCTCTCAATGGATGCAGAAAAAGCTTTTGATAATATCCAGCATCCTTTCACAATCAGACACTTAAGAAAATTGGCTTGGATGGGTCATTTCTTAAACTGATAGAGACCATATACAGCAAACTCACAACCAATATTATATTGAATAGAATAAATTGAAAACATTTCCACTCAGATCTGGAACTAAACAAGGATGCCCATTGTCTACACTGCTATTCAACATAGTAATGGAAGTCTTAGACATCACAATCAGGCAAGAAAAGGCAATCAAGGGTATCCAAATGGGGTCAGAGGAAATCAAACTCTCACTCCTTGCAGATGACAGAATCTTGTACCTGGGAAACCTCAGGGACTCAACTACAAAACTCTTGGAAGAGATTAAGGAATATAGCAGCATTTCAGGATACTAAATCAATGCTTACAAATCAGTAGCTTTTATATATACCAATAATAGTCAAGCTGAAAAAATAGTTAAGGACTCTATTACTTTTGCAGTAGTGCCTAAGAAGATGATATATTTGGGAACTTACCGAACAAAAGATGTGAAAAATCTCTATAAGGAGAACTATGAAATTATGAGAAAAGAAATTGCTGAAGATGTTAACAAATGGAAAAACATACCATGCTCATGGCTGGAAAGAATCAACATGGTTAAAATGTCCATACTACCCAAAGAAATATACAGATTTAATGTAATCCCTATTAAAGCACCATTGTCACACTTTTAAAATCTGGAAAAAATAACACTTCATTTTATATGGAAACAGAAAAACCTCAAATAGCAAAGAAATTACTCAGAAATAAAAACAAATCAGGAAGAATCACACTACCAGACTTCAGGCTATATTATAAATCTGTAGTGATCAAAACAGCATGGTACTAGCACAAAAATAGAGCTGTACATGTATGGAACAGAATAGAGAACCAAGAGATAAACCAAGCCACTTATCATCATTTGATCTTTGATAAGTTTATCAAAAATATAAATTGGGGCAAAGATTTCCTATTTAACATATGGTGCTGGTTGAATTGGCTGGTGACCTGTAGAAGACTGAAACTGGACCCTCATCTTTCACTATTAACAAAAATTGATTCTCACTGGATAAAATATTTAAACTTAAGACATGAAACTATAAACATACTTGGAGAGAGTGCAGGGAAAACACTTGAATAAATTGGCCTGGAGTATATTTTATGAGGAGGACCCCCCACTCCTGGCAATTGAAGCAACACCAAAAATATATTTCTGGAATCTGATCAAACTAAAAAGCTTCTGCATAGCCATGAACACAGTAAGTAAAGCTAACACACAGCCATCAGAATGGAAGAACTTATTTGCAAGTTATGTTTCTGACAAAGGTTTGACAACTAGAATCCACAGAGACCTCAAACTTATTAATAAGAAAAGAACAAGTGATCCCATTTCATTGTGGGCAAGAGACTTGAAGGAAAGCTTCTCTGAAGAAGACAGGTGCATGGTCTACAAACACATGAAAAAATGCTTGTCATTTTTAATCATCAGGGAAATGCAAATCAAAATCACTTTGAGATATCATCTAACTCCAGTAAGAGTAGCCCACATCATAAAATCCCAAAATTACAGATGTTGGTGTGGATGTGGAGAGAAGGGAACACTTTTGCACTGGTGGTGGGAATGCAAGCTAATATGTTCCTTTTGGAAAGAAATTTGGATAACACTGAGGGAACTAAAAGTACACCTGCCCTTCGATCCTGCAATTCCTCTACTAGGTATATATCCAGATGAACAAAAATCATTTTGCAACAAAAAAAAGTTGTGCCAGAATGTTTATTGAAGCCCAATTCATAATTGCCAAATCATGGAAGAAGTTCAAGTGCCCATAGACCATTGAATATTGGAGTATTATTCTTTGAATACAGAATATTATTGAATATTGGCTGGGCGGTGCCTGTGGCTCAAGGAGTAGGGCGCCGGTCCCATATGCCAGAGGTGGCGGGTTCAAACCCAGCCCTGGCCAAAAACCACAAAAAAAAAAAAAGAAAAAGAATATTATTGAATATTGGAATATTATGCAGCCATAAAAAGATGGAGACTTTCCCTCTTTTATGTTTACATGGAGCTGGAACATATTCATTTTAGTAAAGTATGTCAAGAATGGAAGAAAAAGTATCCAATGTACTCAGTACCATTATGAAACCAATATATAATCACCCACACTTTTATATGAATGATAAAACACAACTATAGCCCAGAATGAAGGAAGGAAGTGGAGGGTGAAGGCAGGGGAGGGGGGAGTCTTGGTAGAAGGAGAGTAATCGGGGGGACCTCACCTATGGTGCACATTGCAAGGGTACATGTCTACTCTATCAAGAATAGAGTATAAATGTCATAATACAACAATTAAGTAAGTTAGGTAAAGGCTATGTTAATCAGTTTGATGTAAGCACTCCAAATTGTATATAAAATCAGCACATTGTAACCCATAAATCTATTAATGTACACAGTTATGATTTAATAAAAAATAAATAAAATTAATGAAAACATCCAACGTTTTACTAAAAACCCTGACACAATCCTTTCAGATGGATATCAAATCCTGGGTCATCTCAACCCAAACAGAGCCTCTTCAAGACACGTTGTAATGAACCTATCCAAAGTCAAGATGAAAGAAAAAATTCTTTAAGCAGCCAAGACTAAGCACCAACTGACTTACAGAGGTGGAGTCATCAGGATAACAGCAGATTATTCAATTGAACCTTCCAAGTCAGAAGAGCAGGGTCATCCACTTTCAACATTCTTAAGCAAAATAATTTTCAGCACAGAATATGTATCCTGCTAAACTAACCTTCAAAATTAATGGAGAAATCAAATCTTTTGTGGATATATAAGCACTGAGGAAATTCACCACAACAAGTCCAACTCTACAGGAAATACTTAGACCTATTCTCAACACTGACCACCACAATGGACCACCAGCAAAGTAAATACTCAGGAGCTAAAGGTCAAAACTTAGCTTCCACAATGGCCCAAAGGATAAAACTACACAACAAACTCTCACAAAATAAGATGAATAGAACTCCACCCCATTTATCAATTCTCTCAATAAATGTCAATAGACTGAATTCACCACTGAAGAGATACAGGCTGGCTGATTGGATATAAAAGCACAAGCCATACATATGCTGTCTCCAAGAAACATAACTAGCCTTAAAGGCCAAACCAATGTTCAGGGTTAAGGGGTGGAAAACAGTATTTCAAGCAAATGAAAATCAGAGGAAATGAGAGATTGCAATCTTATTTTCAGATGCAAGCGATGTAAAGAAACTAACATTAAGAAAGATGAAGATGAAATTATATTTATTATACTGGCCAAAGGAACAATACAACAAGAAGGCATTTCAATTTTAAATATTTATGCACCCAATTTAAATGCTGCCAGATTTATGAAACAGTCCTTGAGGGGTCTAAGCTCATTATATCCCATAGCACCATAATAGTCAGGAACTTTTGTGTCCCTCTGACATACCTATAACAAAAATGTTCATCCTCACACAAAGACTTGGAAATTAAACAACTTATGAGAATGGTAATTTGGTTCAGAAAGAGATAAAAGAAGAAATTGTTAAATTCATCAAACATAGCAACAGTGAAGATACAAGTTACCAAAACCTGTGGTATACAGCAAAAGCAGTCTGAAGAGTGAAATTTATCACATTAGAAGCCTACATTCGAAAAACAGAAAGAGATCACATCAATAAACTCATGAACCATCTCATGGAAATGAAAAAGAAGAACAATATAATCCCAGCAGAAGAAAAGAAATAACCAAAATTACATTAGAGGTTAATGAAATTGAAAACAAAAGAATCATTTAGAAAATAAAACAAAAAGCTGGTTTTTCAAAAAAATACATTAAATCAATAAACCTTTGGCCAGATTAACTAGGAACAGAAAAGTAAAATGTTTAATAACCTGAAACAGAAACATAAAGGGTAAATAACATCAGGTGCCATAGGTATTGATCCATTTCCTGCACATTGTCAAATTTCTGGGCATAGAGTTTTTGTAGTACACAGAGATGATCTCTCGTGTGTCTGTGACATCTTTTGTATTAACCTGGATGAAGGTGGAACACATTCTTCTTAGAACACATTCTTCTTAGAACCTGGATGAAGGTGGAACACATTCTTCATTCTTCTTGTTCCATCACAAGAACAGAGAAGCAAGAATCCAACATCCATACTCTCTTTTAATCTGAAGACAGCAGATGAGCTAATTCATGGGGGGGGGTGTAGGAGAATAAGCAAGTGGAGAGAGGGAAGAAGAAAGAAGGATGGGAGGTCCTGGGGTACGGCACCTCTTGGGGGTGTGACACAACTATAAGAGGGACTTTATCTAACAAAAGCAATCTGTGTAACCTAAGTCTTTGTAGCCTCGCTGAATCTCAAACAATTGATAAATTTTTTTAAAAGGAGTTAAAAAAAGAATATTAAAAAAAAGTCTCAACTCAGACAATTCCATTCTAGAAGCTAATTGTGTGGCAGCATATTGAATAATCAAAAAATCAAAACCATTGACCGGATGGTGATTTTATTAAGCAATTTATGGAAAGAATGGCAGATATAATTTGCCCTGAAGAAAGGGGAGATATTTCTAAAATCAGTTTGTCTCACCAGACTATATGCAGGTGAATTGAAGAAAGTGGAAAACGAAGGTCTTAGCAAAATAACTAAGAAAATGCTATGAAAGCTATGTCAACTAGTGTGATGAAAATGTGTCAAACGATCTATGAACCAAGTGTATGGTGCCCCATGATCATACTAATGTACACAGCTATGATTTAATAAAAATAAATAAATAAATAAAAACAAAAAAAGAAAGTGGAAAACGTATGGTTTAGGGAGTAAAGCCATTAATTTTAATTCTTATGCTTTGGTGATAGATGATAGCACTGATGCTATAAATAAAACTCAATTTGCCACTTTTATTAGAGGTATTGATGACAAATACAACATCACTGAAAAAATGGCTTCTTTAATGGCTTTAAAAGAGATAAATAAATCAAGAGATTTATACAAAGCAGTAAAAATAAGTTAAAGCAGGTTTTTTGTCCATTGTCAACATATCCAGTATAGTTACCGATGATGCTCTGGTGATGGTAAGTACAAGAGAGGGACTTGTAAAATTAAAAGAAGATGATGCAACTGTTGCCCCAAACTCACATTTGATGAGGTATCATTGCATAGTACATCAGAAAATTTATGTGCAAAAGCTTTAAAAATGGAGAACATCATGTAAATTGTCATCAAGACTGAATTTCATAAGTGCCAAGGGACTGAATCATCACCAATTCCTGGAATCTCCTAAAAGTATTGCTTCTGACTATTATGAACAGTGCTGCTATGAACATTCACATACATGCTTCTGAGTGAACATATGTTTTCATTTCCCTTGGGTATATACCTGGGAGTGGAACTGCTGAATCATATGGTAATTCTGTGTTTAGCTTTTTAGGAACTCTCCGAATGTTTTCCAAAGAAATGACATAATTTTTCATTCCCACCAGTGATTTATGAAGGTTATAATTTCTCCACTTCTCATCAACTTGGTTTTATCTGTCTTTTTTATTCTAGCCATCACAGTGGGTGTGAGGTGGTATTTCATTGTAGCTTTGATTTTCATTTCCCTGGTAGCAAATAATGTTAACCATATTAAATTAAAAAAGAACATTCAAACATAAAAGTCAATAAGGAAACAGTGGAAACAGGCTGCAGATTGGATGGATCTAACAGGTTATGTGGAGAACATTATACCCCAAAGAAACAGAATATACATTTTTCTCAAGGGTGCATGAAAAGTTTTTAAGAATAGATCACAGTTTAGAACATAAAACAAGTCATAACAAATTTAAGAAGATTGAAATCAGACCAACCATTTTTTTCCAATGACAATGGAATAAAATTAGAAATTAACAGAAGGAAAACTGGAAACATTTCTTACAATGTGTGAAATTAAACACACACTTTTTAGCAATCAATGAGTCAAAGAACAAATCAGAAGGGTAATTAGAAAATATCTTGAAACAAAGGAAAACAAAACACAACACATTAAAACTTAATGGAATGCAACAGAAGTAATACCAAGAGGAATGTGTATAGCGATGAATGCTTCATAAGATATAAGAAGTATTTAAATAAATAAATAAATAAGTAAAATTAGGATGTTTATTTAAATACAAAGAATCGTAAGAGACCATTTTGAACAAATATACACCAACAAATTAAATGATCTATTATAACATCATAAATTACTAGAAAAATATATGAAGACCAAATCATAAAGAAATAGAAAATTCAAATATTCATGTTACCAGTAAGGAGTAAGGACATGTTACTGGTGTCTTCTACTAAACATTTGAAAAAGAATTAATGCCAATATTTCTCAATCTCTACCCCCCCAAAATTTGGAGAGACTGAAACCCTTCCCAATTTATTTTATGTTCCCCAAATCATCCTGATATCAAAGCCAGAGACTATACAAAAAAAGGAAACTACAGGTCAATATGCTTAATTAACATACATGTAAGATTCCCTACCTTCCCAAAGAAACTAGCAAACCAAATTCAACAGCAAATTCCAAAGATTATATTCATAACTAAGCAGCATTTATCTCAGGGATGCAAAGAGTATTCTATATAGAAAAATCCATTAGTGTGATATACTACATTAACAGAATGAAAGATAAAAACACGGTCATCTCAATAGATGCAGAAAAAGCATTTGACAAAGTTCAAAACCCTTTCATAATCAATGGGGAAAAAATTAAAAGCTTTTCCTTTAACATCTGGATAAAGCCACTCTTACCACTTCTTCTTTTTTCTTTTCTTTTTTTTTGAGACAGAGTCTCAAGCTTTTGTCCTGGGTAGAGTGCCATGGCATCACAGCTCACAGCAACCTCACACTTGTGGGCTTAAGCAATTCTCTTGCCTCAGCCTCTCAAGTAGCTGGGACTACAGGCACCCTCCACAACACCCAGCTATTTTTGTTGTAGTTTTCATGGTTGTTTAGCAGGCCCGGGCCAAGTTTGAACCCATCAGCCCCAGTGTATGTGGCCAGCACCCTACCCACGGAGCTATGGGCGATGCCCCACCCATTTACACTGAACCTGATCTTTTACACTTCTATTTAACATAGTAATAAAACTCAGAAATCAATCAGGCAAAATAAAAAAAAAAGACATCCAAATCAGAAAAGAAAAACCAAAATTATCTCTGCTTGCAGATGACAAGTTTTTATGCATAGGAAACCCTAAAGACTAAACTATACACACACACACACACACAAACACAGAGTTAGAACGATAAACGAATTCAGTAAATCTACAAGATACAAAATTGACATAGAAAAATCAGTTGTATTCCTATATATTAACAGCAATTTATTCAAAAAGTAAATTAAGAAAAAATGCCATATATAATTGCCTCAAAAAGGATAACATACTTAGGAATAAAAGAATCAAGTAAGGGAAATTTACATTAAGATCAATGTAAATGTTTTACAAAATTTTACAACATTTTACAAAATGTTTTACAAAACATTGATGAAGGAAATGAAAGAAGACACAAATAACTGAAAAGATCTCCAAATCCATGGATAGGAAGACTTAACGTTGTTATCCAAGTCCATAGGTAGGAAGACTTAATGTTGTTAAAATTTCTCTACTGCCCAAAGCAGTCTACAGATTTGTAAAATTAAATAATTCAAAATTAAAGTTGGAACTTTAAAACATTTTGAGCTTTCAGGGAATGTAATTATGGGTCCCGAGTCATGTGGTAGGCACCTCAGCTATAACCCAGGCATATGTAACCTTTGTTTCTATGATTATAAATTACCTTTTGTTTACCTGCATCATCTTGTGCAAGGTTGTGAAAGACTAAAGCATGCCAGGGCCAGAGAAGACCACTTTCCTCTCCGCAGCTGACCCTAACTTCCCCCTTCACTTACACAAAAACCTCAGGACTATCACATTGACTGAGATGGAAAGTAAAATATACTTGTTAAAATTAGAAAAGGGAAAAAAATAAGTTGGAAAAGAATTCAAGTTGTACCTAACCAAATAGCTGCAAGTCATAAACCAGTGTTGCATGGAAAATGCTGTAACCCTGTTAAGATTCTTTATTTTCTACCTATTTAAGCCAGACTTTAACTTTTCAGTTTTGAAAAACTAACCCCATTCCTTTGAAGTCTGTGTTACCTGGATGGGCATTTTCAGCTTTGCACTTAAATACACCCATTTTCAGTGGATTCTGATCCTTTCACTCATTTCAGGTTGACAAATTCAATGCAATCTCTATCAAAATATCACTAGTATTTGTAGAAATACAAAAAGCATTCTAAAGTTCATATGAAACTACAAAGTATCCCAAATAGTCAGAACAACCTTGAGACGGAACAAACCTGGATCATCACACCTGGTTTCAAAATGTATTAGAAAGCTACGGTAATTATAACAACATGATGCTGGCAGGAAGACTGACATGCAGACAAATAGAAAACAATGGAAAGTCCAGAAACAAATCCACATGTATGTGGTTGAATGATCTTTGAGAAGAATACACAATGAGGAAAGGATAGTCTCTTAAATTGTTTTGAGAAAACTGGATATCCACATGAAAAAGAATGGAATTGGACCATTATACTACACACAAAAATCAACTCGGAGTGAATAAAGGCTTAAATGTAAGACCTGAAACTATAAAACTCCTAGACGAAACTATGAGGAAAAGCTTCATGAATTTAGTTGTGGCAATGATTTCATGGATGTGACGTAAAAGTACAGGCAATCAAAAGCAAAAATAGCCAAATAGGACTACATTCAACCAAAAAGCTTCTGAGAAATGCAACTGGTACTCTGTTAAGGGGAGTGTAAAATGGTGTGCCTTAGTGATAAACAAAATAGGAGTTCATAAAAAAATCAGAAATAGAAATGCCATAGTACCCAACAATCCCACTTTTGGGTGTGTATCTATAGCACACAAAATCAATGTCTTAAAGAGATATTTTCATTCTCATGTTCATTGCCACATTATTCACAATAGCCAAGATAGGGAAACAACTTGAATGTCCATCAAAGTATGAGTGAATAAAGAAAATGTGGTGAATACATGCAGTGGAGCATTATTCAGCCTTCAAAATGTGACCACATGGATGTACCTGGAGGACATAACGCTCAGTGAAGGAAGTTGGCCACAGAAGGACAACCTGAACGATAGTCCAGTGTATAGAAGCTGAGGGAAGAATGGTGATTGCCAGGGGCTGGGGGTGGGGGAAGAAAAGAGGACTTGCTATTTGATTCTTACAAACTTTCAGGAATGCCAGGTGAGTTCTGGAGGTCTGGTGAATAACATTGTTCCTGTACTCAACAAAATTGTATTGTACATTTAAAATTCATTAAGTAGGTAGATCTCGTATTAATTGTCATGATTGCACATACATATACACAAACACATATACAAATCAGCATGGGAAAACTAAAAAAGGGAGCGATCAATCACATTTTTTTTTTTTGCAGTTTTTGGCCGGGGCTGGGTTTGAACCTGCCACCTCCAGCATATGGGGCTGGCGCCCTACTCCTTTGAGCCACAGGAGCTGCCCAATCAATCACATTCTTTAAAAAGAGTGTTAGGTTTTCTACTTGACTGAAGTGGAAAACACACTAGATTAGATATGGGTTGATTGACATTCCTTTGCTTAGTTCCTTGTCATATGAGTATTGAGTATTTTTTACAAGCCAGACAGAGATAAACAACTTGCCAGGCTTGCTGTTTATAAACTAAAGTTAAAAAAAAATACAGCAACTGAAAAGAATTTTATTTGAGATAATGTGTCCCACAGTCATGGATGTACAGCAAAGAGGGAAAAAAAGTAAGGGGAACTCCTGTGTTGGGATGGTGTTAGAAATGCTGAAGGGAAAGGTCAGCTTTGAGCTGAATTCGTATAAACCGGAGCTGATCGAGTGGACAACAGGATCACAGGACACAGCGTGTTAGTGAGAAGCAGTGTGGAATTCTGAGCAAATGAGGTACACCTGGGGAGTGTCTAGTCCCTGCCCTGTCAGATGGGTGGGGAAGACTCTTAGAGCTTTTGTTGCGGAACCAAACCACTTACAACAGAATGTGAAGCACAGGAGCACTGATTCTTTTGAACAGAGACAATTTTATTGCAAGACTGCCAAGCAAGGAGACAGAAGCTGGGCTTAAATCTGTCTCCCCAAGCTGGGAGTGGGAGGTTTTACAGGCAGAGAGTAATTAGGTGCGATCTGGTTGGATCTGACAGTGAGTCACCCTAAGACAGTGTTTTCCAGCCTTCTTTATCTCACGGCTCACTTGAACCTCTAGTTAAACTTCCACAGCTCACTTACATGATGTTGACCAAATGAAAGAGCAAAAAAAAAAAAAAGAATATACTTACTGTGCTTTGAACTTCTTTTGAAAAATAATTTGATGAATGATCTTTAAAAATTTTCGCCATACACCCAAGCGCCTCTCGTGGTGCCCCAGTGATGTCAGAGCTCAGTGTGATGGAACCATGGTCATGCCACACGGCATCTGTTTCTCTTCCTTGGTCTGTTCACTTAAGTTCTGTCTGTGATTGTACACTTTGTTCATCTGGGCATGGAACTTGCAAACCTAGGGGTCCATGGAAACTGAAAAACCACTCATATTTATTAACCAAAATTGAGCCACCTTGAACTGATTCTGTGGTTGTACTTTGCTCAGATGCCTGGGGCCTCTTTGACCATTTCCACCTACTCCTGATTTCTGCCTATATATTCTGGTAACAAAACACCTGCATCCCTTTTTAGGACATGGGAAGGAAGGATACCTAAACGTTTGCATGCTCAAGGCAGCCCTTCACCAACACCTGCCTAGTGCCAGAGAACAAAAGCATTGCACCCCAGTCAGGATCACTTACACCCAGAGCTTCTCCAAGGCATTAGACTGATGCTTAAAAGCATCTCTTTCCTGGGCTGCTTCTTCTCCTATGTCTTTATTCCCTTTTCGCTCACCAGTTGTTCCTGAGAGCACTTTCTGAATAAATCACTTGCATAGTAATAATTGGTTCAAGGTATGTTCCTAGGCAACCCATCCTCCTACAATGAGAAACTAACACTTGCCTTTAAAAGCTCCTAAAGTCATTTTCAAAATCAAATGTGATAATGTCTTTGGGACTTTAAAACTATAAAGCATCAAATAAGTGCAAAGTATAGTTTATTATTAACCACTGACTTTTTGGCACTTTTAGCAGTATAAAGTGAGGGTAGCAATTATATGCCATTACTGTAGTATCCTGATCAATTAGTTTCTAAGAAAAAACTATTCTGACACCAACACTCAGGACTTCGAATGCTTATGAATACGGTAGTCCTTGTTACGTTAGCAGAGTAGCTGGATCAAGATGAACTTCTCAAGGAAATTGTGGAATGCCTAAAAAACTTACAAGCAATGATCTCCACTGAATACCTGAAAAAAAGAAAAAAAATCATAACATTGAAAACTACACTTTGGGGGGATAATTTAAGTGATTTGCTTAGAGGTCATTCTGATCATTCATTATGGTTTCTTTAAATTCTTTGGTCCGGAGAAAAACTGCATGAGAATGGCTGTGTGGACCAGAAGTGATATTAACCTACTCGCTACAGTTTGGGTAATTAAAAAATATATATATAGCTGAAGAGTATGGGGAAAAGTAAAAAGGCTATTCAGGCCAGTGCCAACATACCAAATTTAGATTACATGTACAAAGTTCATAAAATTTGCCTCCTCTCAAGGCCAAGACTGACTTTTTCTTCCTTGGCCTTTTCTTAATAAATAAATCTGCTGTTTGGTAATGCTGGCTTTTATTACATTTGTGTGTGTGTGTCTGTGTGTTGTTTTGTTTTGTTTATTTTAATTTAATTTTTTGGAGACAGGATCTATGTTGCTGAGGCTGGACTTGAACTCCTGGGATCAAATGATCCTTCCACCTCATCCTCCCAAGTACCTGGGCCTATGATTGAGCACCACACGACTGGCCCATTAAGCTTTTTATTATTTTTTAACACCAGTAAAGGGAGAGGACTTTAAGTATCTGTGCAGTTTGGGCCATTTCCAATGTGTATCTACCATCTCTAGGTGGGTGAGGACTTTGGGGGCTCATAGATGCGTGCTCTGTGATTTGCATACAATGTTCAATTGAGTAATCAAGCTCTGAGGACTCCATAATCATTACCCTGACTGCTTTTGTGTTGTGAAGCAGTTTACATTAGATAATGAGACTCTAACTATGCTCCAGATTCCTTGGTATAGTTAACGTGTGTCTATGTGCACTTGTATGTCATGTACAAACACATCAGGGAGGGTCCTCACCAGCTCCTAGTGTGCTCACCTCTGGATCTGAGCAAGGACACCAGGTGCAAATAACTATCTGGTGTAACTACTAAGAAAATGCACAGAAGGATCTTTTGATCCCAGGAGTTCAAGTCCAGCCTCAGCAACATAGTTCTAGTGTAACTACCAAGAAAATGCACAGACCACACTGAAAAATGACCTCTTCTCCTCTTGGAAGCTTTCACTGACCAGTAAAAACAATAACAACCATCGTAGTGACCTTTCTATGGCTTGTGCAGGATAGCATACACAGGCAAAAGTAACAGCATCACCCTAAAAATACCAACTCTGCAAACACCAGACTGTGAAAAGACAGCAAAGATGCCCCACTGAACTCAGGCACCTCTCACTTCTGTATCAATGGCTGTCAAAGTGCATGACAGAGTTTCTGGTGAGCTGGGCCTGAGGCAGGAACACCCCTCTGATTTTCACAGGAGAGAGCTGCTGAGCTGGTGAGTCCATCCAGAGTGTTGAGATCTGTGTGCTCTCCATGCTGGTGTCTTTTCCAGTGGGTGGCTCGCAAGGGTTGCAATTCATTAGAAAACACAGAGCTACACATAGCTCTAATAGGTATAGTCTGGGTTATTTTCCTGATTTTATAATGGTTCACTTTTACAGCTTTATCTATCTTTTGCTACTTTTTTTTTGGTTACTTGCTTGTTTTTTGGTAGGGTAAGTTATAGGGAAAAAAGAAATACTTTCCCATTATTTATTTTTAAGAAGAAAGGTGTTTTGAGAAATAGAATCTCCACCTGCAGTTCAGAGGAGAACTTGAAAGCTGCCCTCCCAAGAAAGGGTCATCTGTTCAGTTGTTCAGGACAGGAATAGGGTGGAAGTGAAGATGAATGATCACACCCCACAGCAAGGGGAACTGTGATTTCGCTGGTCCTCCCTTGGGGGGTACGGATGCTGAGTCTTCCAGCCACCCCCACACCTGCCTGGCTGTGTGCCTGTTCCCCAGTGGCTACTTATTAAGCTTATACACAACAGGTGTGGAGAGTTAAGGTAATTACATATGAGGGCTGCATGCCTAAGGATTGCAGCGTGCTCTTTCCTCACATGCTCTTTCCTCACATGTTCTTTCCCCACAACCCCCGTGAAGAAGCACCAAGCATCAATGTTTAACACATGCTTCCTAATGACCGATCTTATCTCATTCCAGAACACTGAGTTACTTGGGGAACTGCCCCTAAGTCACAAAACGTCTCTAGGCTTGCCAGGAGACTGTCCTGTTCTCAGCGTTTCCTTTTAATGTGAAAGAATCAGTAACTGTGCTTTGCAAGCCTGGTGTCCATTCCTCTATACCCATTTCCTTGTGTTATCGACCTTTTGATAGTTTTATCCCAAATGGCTGACCTGAGTTCCTTCATGGAATTACTGCTCATTCAGGGAAAAAAAGCCTTTTTATACAGCTCTTTTGTTAGACTCTAGTAACTAGCATCAGTTGTTTTGAAATTTTCTTTTTAATATGAATAAACACCATGAAGCAACAGGCTTGTCTCACTTGGGGGAGGCCACTCAGATCAAGGGACAAATGCCACTAAAAGCATAGAGACTAAGGGAAGGCAGAATGCTGATGTGGCGGGCCTGTTTGGAAAACCCAATTGCTGTCAGCACCAGTTGTTAGGGCCATCTCCAGAAACAGCATTCTGGGATGAAGTCCTTACTACACGGCCCATCTTCTTTTAGCTGTTTTATAAATCTCCATCCCTGGAAAGTTAAAACAAAACTGGTTTGAGTGTTGTATGCATAGAGATGCCAAGTCACTGTTGTCTTTCCTTCTGGACTTGGAGATAACCTGTAATTATTTACTCTTCTTTGTTATGGGTGAGTTGTGTTCTCTCATAATTTATTTGTTGATGTCCTAACCCCAGTAGCTCAGTATTGGAGATAAGATCTTTAAAGAGGTGATTAACTTATAGTAAGGTTATTTGATTGGTCCCTAATTTAATATGACTGATGCCCTTATGAGCCGGGGAGATTAAGACAAAGACACAGGTGTGAAAGGACCATCCTGGGAGACACAGAGAGAAGACGGCCATCTCAACCTCGAGGAACTAACTCTGCCAACCTGGGTCTTGAGCTTCCAGGTGAGAAGATAAATCTCTGTTGTTTGGGCCACCCAGGGTGTGGCACTGTGCTATCTATGGCAGCCGTAGCCAGTGAATACTCCCTCCCTTCTGTAGTCTCCATCCACCAACACTGTCACGCAGCTTGATAATGGCACCAGCTATTTATGGACAAAAGAGTGAATTCAGGTCTCAGAGCACCCTTCAGAGTTTTGCCACCTTTCACCTTTCAACTTCCAACTGTGGGTGGCACAACTCAGGTGGTCAAATTGTGATCTCTGCCCCTCTGTCCTGAACTACGTCTTCTTGTCCTAAACCACTGGAAGGGAAAGGGGTACAGGGCCTTGGCCTGGCCCTGGGGTCCTTCCAGATCTCATGTCTGCCTTGTTTTCTTGGACTCAAGGACAAGCCTGCCACCTTAGGGCATTTTTAGTTCCCTTCTCATCTACACCCAGTAATGATATTCTCATCAGATTTCATATTGGAAATATGGATTTTGTTTGTGTGAAGAGAAATTCTCACCTGCTGGATGATAAGAGGCTCTGCTTTTAAGGCTTCTTTGACTTGAATTTAAGAGGCCAGTTGCAGCTGAAGCACTGCACCAAGCATACTCGTCGCCCCAAATGCATTCCCTGTACTTTCCAGAGTCTCTATCCTCCTGCTTGGATTTCATAGAAGGAGGTAAAACCCCTGTCTAGGGGTACAAAGTTATAGTATCATTTGCTAGAGAACCATACTTCTACCTTTATCTCTTTACCAGTATTTAACATATTTGGCAGATTACTTTACTTATCTATTTATAGTATGCTGAGTGCACCTGTAGTCCCAGGTACTTGGGAGGCCGAGGCCTGTACTCAGGAGTTCCAGCCCAATCTGGACAACATAGCAAGACCCACTTCTTTGCTCTTTACAGTCAGGCTCCTCACCACTAGGATTTAATCTCCTTAAGATCAGGCATTGTTTTCCCCTGTTCTGGTTTTCTCTTGTATCTTTAGTACCCTGAAGGGTACCTAGTCTACACCCGGCCCTCTGTAAAGCCTTACTGAGTGATGGAGAAAGTGCTTTCCCTTCCTATCCCTGTGGAATTTTGGCCCTAGTCAAATACAGTCCCCACCCCATGAGCTTTCTTCACCACGTAGCTCTGACTTTTCACCACAGCTCTGACTTTTCAGTCTTGCAGTTCAAGCAGCCTGACCATAGAACCCCAGCATATTTGCTTCTGTCTTATAGGTTTTTTCTTCTTTAATATTAGCTTTGACAAAATAGACGTTCGTAGTTCATATTTCAGGGGGGCAAATGTCATATATGAAAAACAGTGGCCCCTGCCCCACCCTGCCACACTCCTTTTCTCCCTCCACCCCATCCCACTGGCCACAAGTTACCCATGGACTTCCTGGCATTGACTTTCACATTTTCAGCAACAGATTTGTGCTGGTGCCAGTGACAGGACTGTTTGCTTCCGGTCTATAACAAAACCAGTTCAGGATTTGAGAGTGCGTTTTAGAAACTTTTATAGTCACTTAACAGTGTCACATTGTCCTTCACTGTTGTCAATTTCTTGAAATTCATTTCTTCTGTATTTTATAAAAGTATCAACCTGTGCTGGGTTGGTAACTAAAACCAAAACCAAAATGGGTCCTTCTCCCCAGAAAGTCTGAGCAACACTGCCCTGGGCTGCCTCCCCTGTCCTGGCACCTGCCTTGCCCACTCCCTGCTGGCTCTCTGCTCCTGCACACCTGGGGAGTTCTCAATTTACACGTGAATGGGGGCGGGAGCGGGGGGAGGGAAGTTAAGGGGCTTCTCAGTAGCTTCCTGAGAAAAGGAGCAGGAGGATGAAGGGTGAGATTTATTGTTAGACATTGCTAGTCTGATATCTCAACTTAACTCACAGATGAACAATAATTCTGGATTAAAAAGTCATTGCCACTAAGAATTTGGCGATACAACTCCATCATCTTCTAGCATCCAATACTCCACTAAGAAGTCTGATGCTGGTCCAGCACTTGTGTCTTTTTGGTTCTAGGTACTTTTCTCTTATTATTTCATTAGTAATTTTCTTTCTGATGTTTTATATTCTCTTTCTTTCTCCAAAATTCCTTTCAGCCAAGTAGTGAAGGTATTGAATTGATGATTTAATTTTTTATAGATCCCCTATCATCCACTTTTCACTGCGTTCTTGTTCCCGACTGTGCAGGCTGGGGCAGGGCCGAACGCCCCCCACACACACTCCCAGAGGCTGTCCGCCTGGCCTGTTTCTGGCCCTCCTCATGCTCTTCCTTCCACCATGTGTGGGATTCCACTTCTCAAGGCTTCACAGATTTCCTGGGTTTATGTATTTGTTTTATAACAGTGTTTCTCCCTGTAAAGACTTACATTTCTGTGTTTTGCACTTTGCCAAGTCATTTTCCACTCTTTTGCTTGCTTTACATGTTGTCGCCTGAGGTAACAGATGTCCCTAGCTTCACTGAAGTTGGAGATCTGTTTTGTGTTCTCATGTGGCATAGAGGTAATTCTAAGAGAGGAGAGTGAAAAAAAAATTGTGGTTTTGTATTACTTTCAAACTGGAAGCCCCTTACTTTATGGGGGGTTTGCATTCAAATCCTTATACCTTCTTGTCAAGGAGTGTTCTTTTTTTTATTTTAGAATATTATAGGCGTACACACGTTTTAGTACATAATTTGCTTTTGTACATTTTAAGACAAAGCTATAAGCGTGCCCTTCACCCAGAATGTGTACTTTGAACTAGTTAGGTGGGAATTCACCCAGCCCCTTCTCCTCCAGCCACCTACCTGATTCCTGTTGGGTTTTATTTCCATATTTGCTCTCCACATGAGTGTAGATTGGCTACTCCCAGTTAGTATTGAGTACATGTAGTGTTTTTCGTCTCTACTCTTGTGCTACTTCACATAGAAGAATGATTTCCTGTTCTATACGAGCTAAAGGGCATTAGCTCACCATTTTGGATGGCTGAGTAGTACTCCATGGCATGCATATACCCCATTTTATCAATCCACTCATGTACTGATAAGCACTTGGGTTGTTTTCTCATCTTTGCAATTGTGAATTGTGGTGCTATAAACATTTGAGTGTAGGTGTCTTTTTTACAAAATTTTTCTTTCAGATAAATTCCTTATAGTAGGATTGCTGGAGTTTTCCTGAATGGCTCACATTTTCTCAATACTTTCATATTCTACATGCCACTTACCTCTATATATGTGTGTGTACACAAAGGTACTTTTATGGTAATAATGTGCTAAGATAATTTTATGCCATTCTGGATTTATCTAGTTATAATTTTACTTATTTTCAAGTTCCTTGATACTAGAAATAAATCAAACTGAATTAATCCATAAAGGAAACAATAACCAAATTTTTCTTCCTACAAAGGACTTTATGTGAAATTATCTCAAAGAGAATGTTAGTATAATCGTGCAAAAGTGACTTTTCAAAACCTCTCTACTTACTTGTAGTAATGTGTCTTCTTCTTAGATATCTTATTTGTCCCATGGAAATACTATAAACCCCCCATAAGATGAACATCCAAGGGTCTGTACCAAACTCGTCAACATAGGGAGGTGGTCAACCTAAGGAACTTGGCCTACTGTGCTGATATGTACATGTGCATATTCACTCTATGAAAATTTGGCCACCTTAAGAGGTGATCAGCATAGGGAGGTAGTCAACTGTGGGGGTTCTACTGTACTTACTTATTTGATAAATACTGAAAAAAATTTGTACACATGGTCATTCTTTAGGAAGGTATAAGAATGAATAAAGTAGAGCAAACCAAAACCAATTTTATGCGAAATTGACTTCTTTTGAGAAAAAGGTCATGATGTGTTTACACAGCTAAAAGGATGTACAAATTATTACCAGGTGCTTTTAACCCGTTAAATATCATCAACTGAAAAGACTTTCTTTTCTGCATTGAGACGTATAAAGAGGTCTTTCAGGCCACTGGGAAGCCTGCTAATAAAAGGCTAATATGAGATGAAATGTTGTGATCATGGCCTGAGTGGTATTAAGCACTGGCAATACCATTTCCCTAGTGGTATTAAGAACTAGCATTCGAATGATCAGTGCCTAAGAGATGAATGTCTGGGAGTACATTCGAAGCAAAAAAATGTTTGTTCCATTTGTTCCTTACCCACTTAGTAAAGACTTCACAAGTTTAGAAATCCAATTTAACGGAAATTTTTTATTTGAAGTTTATTGTTGTTATAATAATTATTATTTCATATTTCCCCTTTGTTGAACTGACTACTCTTAGCTATGGACCATTGTATAGCCTGTCTGTACTTCATTAGTCTTATTAACTAACTTAAGAATATCTCTTTATCAACCATATGCCTACCAAAGGAAAAAAATGATGTCCTATGATTCTTACATTCACAAGAAAAAAGTGATCAGTTAATAATCATTATTGTGTAAATGAGAGAGAAATATCCCAAATAAGGATCTCAAATTTATTTACAAAGCATACTCCTTTATTCAGAAAAGAAAGTTATAAATTATAAGCCATGACCAATTTGACCCCATTGCAGGTCAGAGCCTTTAGCATTGCTATTTCTTAATCATTATTTCCCCAAATTCCTCAAAGTACTTTACAAGAACAGCCTTTGGATTTCTCAAGTGTGTGATAGTCATTATGGTTCATGACTTTTCCATCTTTCCTCAAGGTGCCTGAATGGTTCTCTTTCCTTTAGTTATAAAATCATCAGCCTCCTATTGGCTGTTCACTGGGGCTCTGTAAAATGAATCTGCAAGTTTAAAAGTAATGAAGGTTGAATAAATGTAATATTCACACATTTTAGAATATTCAAAAATGATGAATGGAAGACTTGAATATGTGGCTTAGATTTTGGGTCACTTTCCTACTTTTGGCTGTACTTTCTATGAGGCATGCGTTCAAAGGAAAACTCACAAAGTTATGTTCCTTATAATATTTGCTCTGCCCAAGAAACATTTTTCAAATGTATTTTAGCAGACATGAGACATATACCAAAACCAAATTCTGGCCCTACTGCCAATAAAGCTTGGCCAATGCTTCTTCACACAGATGCTCAATGTTTATAGATAGCATACCTGATTACTTTATCATTTACCCACAAAAGACATTACTTCTTCCACATGGGCTGTGGTTTCCAAGGCAACAGAGAGCTCCTCTAACAATGAAAGGACACACAAGTTGATTTCCATGTCTACATGCCAAAATCTAACCACCTTCTCTGGCTATATGACTTATGTTTCCCACCAGGAAGGCCAAGCTGAAAATAATATACTAGCAGTAGAAAACCTTTTTAAATAGGTCAGCATAGTTGGGTGTTATCAAGAAGAAACTTTTCTAAACAGGCTTTAGAGAGAGTTTGATGGGGGATCACTTGGGTGAAGTATAGAGAAGCTATATCTGAGCTAACCCCAGAGGACCCAAGGAATGTTGTGGGGAGGGCAGGAGAGGTGATCCATCCTTCTTCTACTCCTAGAATCTCTTGGTGAGCTAAGTCCTCTGTTTTTATTTTGTAGATATTTTATTGAAAATGATCTCTACCTTTTCATTTTTTATCTCTTGCAGAGCCCATTGAAATCTGCATTCTTGTCTTAGAACTGTCACCCATATCTTTCTAACCCAGCAATCACTTGCCATCCTTACACTTTGTTGATTATCCTTCCGTCTTGCCTCTCCCTTTTCCAGGAATTTATATTTACTAAGTTATCTTCCAGCATAGAGTGCCCTCTTATTCTTCTTTGCAGTCTCCACTTCTTAGGTTATGGTTCTATCCTTATTCATTTTTTATTCTAATTCTGCATGTCTCTCTAGACAAGGGTCACTAAACCTACTTGCACACAACAACCACTTGAGGATCTTATTACAATTCCAAAGACCGGACCACCGTGCAGTCTAGTCTCTGGAAATGGGGTGCAGGAATCAGTATGTTTTGAAATTCTCTCAGGTGACTTCAATGTAGATAATTTTGGGACTGCCCTAGAGTGTTTCCTCTTAACTAACTCCATATTAGCTGACCCCTAATATTCTAGGCTTGTTCCTTGTTCAGGACTCATCATGTCTGTCACATATACACATATACTCAGTTACTCCTTCTGGAAATTTTTGAATTGTATCTTATTATTTCAGGATAAAATAAAAAAAATGTTATCAGGATATTCAAAGCTTCTATGGTCCAGGCTGTTCTTACCTCTAAGACTTATGTCATACCTCTCCGTAGTGCTACTTGGAGCTCTCAGGCACATTCGGGCCCCTCTGCCTAGAACTGCCCTCTTTACCTCCAACTCGTCCTTCAACACTCAGCTGGGACATTTCCCTAGAACTTTTTCCTTTCACAATATACTGAGTTTTGTTGATCATAGCTCTTACCTCACTTACCAGGTCTGACAATTAAGTTCATGAACTTGCCACCATGTACTTACGTTGGCAGCACTGTACAAACAACTCAATAAAGTTTCATGACCTTAATATATCTGTCTCACAGCTGAGTTCATGTTGACATGTAGAAGTCTTGCTGAGTGTTGTTCATTACTGTTGTTGAGTGTTTTTGTGCACCATTGGGAGAATGTCAAAGCTTGAATTAGATCTATAAAAAAAACATTTTTTGGCAAGAGTGGAAGTAAAATCGGGGACATTTGAGTCTGAGTTTATGAAGATAATGCCACGAACAAAATAGCACTGTACAAATGGATTAAATATTTTTCTGAGGGGAAAGAAAGTATCACTGAAGAAGAGAGGTTGGTGAAGCTAGCAACGAGCAAAACTGATGAAAAATTGCAAAAATTCACCAAATTGTTTATGAGAATAATTGACTGACTGTGGGAAGCATAGTAGAACAAGTAAACATCAATAGAAAAACTGTTAGTAAAATCTTAACTGAAAACCTTGGTCAACAACTCATGGCTTTTGCATCACAACAATGCACCAGCTCACACAGCACTGTCTGTGAGGGAGTTTTTAGCCAGTAAACAAATAACTTTATTGGAAAACCCTCCCTACTCACCTGATCTTGCCCCCAGTTACTTTTTTCTTTACCCAAAGATAAAGGAAATACGGAAAGGAAGACGTTTTGATGACATTCAGGAAATCGAGGGTAATATGTTGACAGCTCTGATGGCCATTCCAGGAAAATAATTCTAAAATTACTTTAAAGGATGGACTAGGTGCTGGCATTGGTGCATAGCTTCTCAAGGGGAATACTTTGAATGTGACTATAGTGATATTCAGCAATGAGATATGTAGCACTTTTTCTAGAATGAGTTTAATTGCCAGACTTTGTGTATCCTTATATTAGTTTATTTCATAGTAGATGAGAATTTATTTGAGGGTAGTGTATTTGCTTTTTTATTTCTTTACTCAGAGTGCAGAGTGAGCAAGCATGAAACATATTCAGTGTTAGATGAATGAGTGAATAAAAGGATATAATGGTTGGAAATTTTTGCATTGAAGCTGTGTATTTAGAAAAGGTTTGATCAGTTTTACTTCTTCAAGGGCTACAGAGCCACAGGGCTTTCCTGCAGGTACCAGGGCATTTCTTCCTTCCTCAGGCTCCCGCCTTATTCATCTGGCAAGTAGAGCTTCTATAAACACATTCCAGGAGGTGAGACTGATTTTGATTGCCCTTGGGAATAAGTCTGGACTGTTTTTAGTAACTGAAAACTCAGCAAGAGTGGTCATAGCATCAGGGAGTGGTTCTAACAGCTAGATAGTATGAGCAGCCACCTGCTAGCAAGGGCCTTGGACAACTTTGGGGTCAGTAGGGGATAGAGAGAAGATACTTGCTATGGAAAGCCTGAGGGCTCTGTCACTTATCAGATAGATGGAAGATGTCTTTAAAAAATTCATTCTGAATAAGATCAAAAGTGAACCGTTTCTACAACTAGTTCTAGTAAGTCAAACTTGAGATCATCCTTTGAATACTGACATGAAAGCTAAAACTTAAAAAGAAATGGTGGGTGAATATTTCCCCCCTTTGCATATTGTATTTTGAATGACAAAGAAGAAAGTCCAGTAGAAATATTCATAATTAAAATACGCATTTAATGATAGCAAGGGCAAGACACAATAATTACAAGAAAGAGGGTTATGAGAAACTCTCCCATTTGTACTTTGAAATCCTCTTTTGGTTTTTATATAACTCCCATTTTCGTGGTAAGTTGTAAGCATTGCAGAAAAAATTGAAATGTAAGTCACTTTCCCACAGTTATTTAGTGAAGACAAATACATATAAACAAAGAATGGGAGACAATAACCTGGTTTCCTGAATGTCCAGCTGTTCTGTGATCCAAACATTAATTTCTAGATTTGTTTTTTGCATATTATTCTCCAAGAAACACCATAGTTATCTCTGATAACATAGACTCTTCTGAACATTCAGTGTCAGCCAGCTGTCATATGGGATGCCAGTGACGGTCTGTGTTGTCTTTCTAAGCCTTTTCCTATTGTCAGTGGTAGCAAGTGGTAAATACATAACAATCTCGGTCTTATTAAATTAACTTTATGTGGTTATGCTCAAAGGCATCAAAAAGATGGGAACTTAGTGCCACAAGGGAGTCATCCGCTGGAAATGCTGTGTTCAAGCAACACATGCTGTGATTCGAGCTGGTGTCATGGGTATGTGAGCTGGGCGGGCACACAGAGTCCTGCTCGGAGGGGACCCTGTACCTGTTTCAATGCTCCAGTGCTGCCACATTGAAACTCTTGATGTTTAAATGAGGCTGCCAAATTTTCATTTTTCACTGGGTCCTGCAAATTATATAGGAAAGTTATCATTATTATTTCACCTGTAAATCCTTGCTAAGCATTTTCTAGTGGGTACAATGTGTCTAAAATAACAACAGTCAGCATTAATAGGAAAAAGAAATTTTGGATGGCTGTCTGTTGCTCCAGGGGTGATGGTTGACCAGAAGGAAGGACAGTCTTTCTACCCTTCCTAAGGCCCTGGAATTCTTTACAGACTATTGAGGATGCAGGTGAATCACAGTCCCCTTCTTTACTTGCTTTCTGCTTGCTGCTTTCTCACCTGGAAGGACCCGACTTAGACCCCCAGGGATTATTCATATTTGCCCAGGAATGGTTGCTTCTGGGGTAAAGTCTTCTAACTAAAGACAATGCAAACATTCTCAAAAGCTTCATCCAGTTGATTTCTTGTTTCAGGCTCACATCTGCAGAAATAAATCATCCCCCTGCAGAACCAGGTGAACTATGATGGTGTGGTTCAGGGGGACTAAGTTATTTGCTGACACCAGGGTAGACTGACAGACTGCTGGAGTTGATGGATGTGCTTGACAAGTATGAATCTCACTTTTATTATTCCTTCTCAAAAAATATTTAAACTAGCAGAAGAGAGAGTCCTGGCATGAATTGTGGCAATTACCTTTTCTCTGAATTTGTACCTATTTGGTAGAAACAGAGATGCAATTGTAATGTGAATCTTCAGATGGCATAGCAAAGAAAGAGATGAGCCTTATGCAGTTGAGACATTTACTGAATTTTCATTGGGACTGAGACAGGAGTAGTTTAGATAATAGATGTGGAGCCATTGCTTTGGCTAGAGAATAACTTCAGCTCAAATTGATCCAAGAATGGAAGGCATGTGGTCTGTAATTATAGTTCCTAATATCTTTTTTTAAGTGATGTCTGAAACTAGTGTAAGCTTTGGAATATAAGTAAGTTTAAAAGTTGATATTTTCTTTCTTTTTTTTTTTTTTTTTTTGGCCAGGGCTGGGTTTGAACCCACCACCTCCGGCATATGGGACCAGCGCCCTACTCCTTGAGCCACAGGTGTCACCCAAAAGTTGATATTTTCAAAATCTCTTTCCTTTTGCTCTAAGTCTTTTGTTCTGATGTCCCAGAAGATGCATGACTCAGCCGCCTGTCACAGTTCCTTTCCATCCATAACAACTTGGTGAAATTGGTTACCATGAGACATTTCTGTGTTTATATACAGCAAAGACAAACATTGAGATAGTAGAGTAATGGTGACAAATGTCATTTAATAACAAAATAAAGCCACCTTTAGTACTTTGTTTCAAAACTTTATTTTGAATAAAAGTAATCAATAAATATTTGTTCAATATGAATGAATGGGTGATGTAGACACCCATCATTCTCAAGAAAGGGAACATATTCAAAAGTTGTGCCTAATAGTAAAGATCACTCAAAACAGTTGCGAAAAATGCACATTCTTATGTTCCACCCCCCCTCTCTGCCCCAATGAGGAGATTTTGCCAAAAGGTCTAAAGATCTATATTATAAAGCCTCCGCTGCTGGAATTCCTATGATCAGGCAAGTGTGAGGAAGTGGTTCTCAGGGAAGCCACTAGAGGTGGTCAGAAATAGCTGGAGGGCTTGCTAAAATTGGGTCCCACTTTTAATATGATTTTTTATTCAGGTATTTGGGGAGTGAGAAGAGGATTTGCATTTCTAACAAGTTCCTGGGTGACACCAGAGATCCTGGTGCAGGAATGACACATTGAGCATCCTGGTTTTTAGAGCACCTTGGGGTGTCGGCTGCTGTGATCTGTGTGCCTCAGGTGGCTCCATGGCTCTGCCTCTGGCCCTGCCGTTCTCTATCCCAAATCCTTCATAGCTTCCTATAAAAAGAGATCACAAGACTGCTCCCTGAAATCATGATGTCCCATAGGGTAAAAATACAGCCGTGAGTAGTGCCAGCTCTTGCCTGAACCTCAGAGCAAACCCCAAATTGTGAGCATTAAAGGACAAGGGCTTGTTGGTCATCAAGCTTGGATGCAGGCAGAGTGGGGGAGGGAGACAAAAGTTCCGAGGACCTGAAGGGCCTCAGAAGCTCTTTTTTTTTTTCTTTTTTTTTTTAATTTTTATTAAATCATAGCTGTGTACATTAATATGATCATGGGGCACCACACACTTGGTTCATAGATCGTTTGACACATTTTCATCACACTAGTTAACATAGCTTTCATAGCATTTTTTTAGTCATTTTGCTAAGACCTTTACATTCCACATTTACTAGGATTCACATATACCCTTGTAAGATGCACCGCAGGTGTAATCCCATTAATCCCCCTCCCTCCACCTACCTCCCCCGTCCCTCTCCTCCCTTTCCCCCTTCTCCCTATTCTTAGGTTGTAACTGGGTTATAGCTTTTATGTGAAGGTCCTACATTAGTTTCATAATAAGGGTGAGTACATTGGGTACTTTTTCTTCCATTCTTGAGACACTTTACTAAGACGAATATGTTCCAGCTCCATCCATGTAAACATGAAAGAGGTAAAGTCTCCATCTTTTTTTAAGGCTGCATAGTATTCCATGGTGTACATATACCACAATTTATTAATCCATTCATGGATCGATAGGCACTTGGGCTTTTTCCATGACTTAGCAATTATGAATTGGGCTGCAATAAACATTCTGGTACAAATATCTTTGTTATGGTGTGATTTTTGGTCTTCTGGGTATATGCCCAGTAGAGGGATTACAGGATTGAATGGCAGATCTATTTTTAGATCTCTAAGTGTTCTCTATATCTCTTTCCAAAAGGAATGTATTAATTTGCATTCCCACCAATAGTGCAAAAGTGTTCCCTTTTCTCCACATCCACGCCAACATCTCTGGTCTTGGTATTTTGTGATACAGGCTAGTCTCACTGGAGTTAGATGATATCTCAAAGTAGTTTTGATTTGCATTTCTCTGATGATTAAAGATGATGAGCATTTTTTCATATGTCTGAAGGCCGTGCGCCTGTCTTCTTCAGAGAAGTTTCTCTTCAAGTCCCTTGCCCAGCCTGCGATGGGATCCCTTGTTCTTTTCTTGCCAATGCGTTTGAGTTCTCTGTGAATTCTGGTTATCAAACCTTTGTCGGAGACATAACACGTCCGTCCTGTCCGCCATCATCTCAGAAGCTCTTAAATTCAGAGTCTAGAGAAGCCTGAATTGCAGGCAGCATAAACCATTTCTTACATTTTTCTTTTTACAGAATGGCGCTGAGACAAGTATGAAAAGCATACAGTATTTCCTGGTCTAACTAAGATTTTGTTCATAGAGGAGGTAGGTAGAAAAGGACATAGCCATGGGCATTTCTCTTTGGATGTATCTCCTTAAAGGAAGTTTGCTGAGCTCACCCTTACTGGCCAAGCCAGACTCTAGCAGCCTTTGCTACATTTCTCTTCTAATACATCCCTTTTCATCCAGAATTGAGTTTACCTATAGATGTTTTGTTTTGATTGAGGTCACTTTTATCTGAGTACTTACCTATTGTCCCCCAGGTGTGGGAACCTCACCCTTTCTCCAAGCTGCTGCTATGCGCCTTACCCTCACTAAGTACACACCTTCATTCTCAAATAATACTGTAAGCGGAGTTAAATCAAAACTCAGAAGGTCTGTAGTGTATTTCAGAATCCTAAACATTATATTAACTTTTTAGATTATGACGTTTCCAATCCACCTAGCAAAGATTTGATTTTAATAGTTGCAAATGTGCTTTCAAGGGGAAAGTATAAAAAGCCAAAAAGAAGTCAAACAAACATTTCGCTCAGGCATCATTTTTGTCCTGTGGTTATTCTGGACACTAACCAGATGTTTACCGTACAAATATAGAATGGCCTGCATAGCTCCCTTGCAGCTCTCTGACTCCTTAGTAAAGTGACAGCTCAAGAGCAGCAGAAGTAAAGTTACCCATAGGAAGCAGAAAAAGACACACAAATACTCCATCCATAGTTATTTGCCAGCAACACATGCTCTTAGTTTTTCTTCATCTAAGAATGTTTTTCTTTCTCTTTCATCCCTGAAGGATATTGTCACCAGATAAAATTACTTGCAGCTGACAGTTCTTTTCTTTCAGTACTTGAAAACTGCTGTGCCACTTCCTTTTGGCCTCCACAGTTTCTGATGAGAAACTCACTGTCATTTGAATTGGTGCCCCATGAATAATATGCCATTTCTCCACGACTACTTGAAGAAGTTAAATTATGATGTTTTCTGTGCATATCTTTCTTTGAATTTATTCTTTTTAAGATTTTCTAAGTTACTTGAACGTGTAAGTCTAATATCTTTAACCAAATTGGGGAAGATTTTAGCCATTCTATTTTGAATTCTTTTTTCAGTCTCAAAGTCTTTCTCCTCTCTTTATGGGACTCAGATGAGACCAGTGTCTGACATTATCATCCTTGGGGCCCTATTCATCTTTATTCAGTCTATTTTCTCTCTGTTGTGAGGACTAGGTGATGTCTATTGATCTGTCTTCAAATTTACTGATTCTATTCTTTGTCATCTCCACACTACTAGTGAGCTCATCTAGCAAGTTTTTAAATTCATTTTGATGATTGAATTTTTCGGTTCTAAAATCTACATTTTGTTGTGTTTTCCAATTTCAATTCCTTTACAAGATTTTGTTCTTTGTTTCAAAAGAGTTTGTAATCATTTGCTGAAGCATTTTTATGACAGCTGCCTTAAAAGCCTTGTCATATAACTTCCACATCTGATTTATCTCAGTGTTCGTGTCTGTTGATTATCCTTTCTTTTTTTTTTTTTTTTTTTTATTGTTGGGGATTCATTGAGGGTACAATAAGCCAGGTTACACTGATTGCAATTGTTAGGTAAAGTCCCTCTTGCAATCATGTCTTGCCCCCATAAAGTGTGACACACACCAAGGCCCCACCCACCTCCCTCCTTCCCTCTTTCTGTTTCCCCCCCCATAACCATAATTGTCATTAATTGTCCTCATATCAAAATTGAGTACATAGGATTCATGCTTCTCCATTCTTGTGATGCTTTACTAAGAATAATATCTTCCACGTCCATCCAGGTTAATACGAAGGATGTAAAGTCTCCATTTTTTTTAATGGCTGAATAGTATTCCATGGTATACATATACCACAGCTTGTTAATCCATTCCTGGGTTGGTGGGCATTTAGGCTGTTTCCACATTTTGGCGACTGTAAATTGAGCTGCAATAAACAGTCTAGTACAAGTGTCCTTATGATAAAAGGATTTCTTTCCTTCTGGGTAGATGCCCAGTAATGGGATTGCAGGATCAAATGGGAGGTCTAGCTTGAGTGCTTTGAGGATTCTCCATACTTCCTTCCAGAAAGGTTGTACTAGTTTGCAGTCCCACCAGCAGTGTAAAAGTGTTCCCTTCTCTCCACATCCACGCCAGCATCTGCAGTTTTGAGATTTTGTGATGTGGGCCATTCTCACTGGGGTTAGATGATATCTCAGGGTTGTTTTGATTTGCATTTCTCTAATATATAGAGATGATGAACATTTTTTCATGTGTTTGTTAGCCATTCGTCTGTCGTCTTTAGAGAAAGTTCTATTCATGTCTCTTGCCCATTGATATAAGGGATTGTTGGCTTTTTTCATGTGGATTAATTTGAGTTCTCTATAGATCCTAGTTATCAAGCTTTTGTCTGATTGAAAAAATGCAAATATCCTTTCCCATTGTGTAGGTTGTCTCTTTGCTTTGGTTATTGTCTCCTTAGCTGTACAGAAGCTTTTCAGTTTAATGAAGTCCCATTTGTTTATTTTTGTTGTTGTTGCAATTGCCATGGCAGTCTTCTTCATGAAGTCTTCCCCCAGGCCAATATCTTCTAGTGTTTCTCCTATGCTTTCTTGGAGGGTTTTTATTGTTTCATGCCTTAAGTTTAAGTCCTTTATCCATCTTGAATCAATTTTTGTGAGTGGGGAAAGGTGTGGGTCCAGTTTCAGTCTTTTACATGTAGACATCCAGTTCTCCCAACACCATTTATTGAATAGGGAGTCTTTCCCCCAAGGTATGTTCTTGTTTGGTTTATCAAAGATTAGGTGGTTGTAAGATGTTAGTTTCATTTCTTGGTTTTCCATTCGATTCCAAGTGTCTATGTCTCTGTTTTTGTGCCAGTACCATGCTGTCTTGAGCACTATGGCTTTGTAGTACAGACTAAAATCTGGTATGCTGATGCCCCCAGCTTTATTTTTATTACAGAGAACTGCCTTAGCTATACGGGGTTTTTTCCAGTTCCATACAAAACGCAGAATCATTTTTTCCAAATCTTGAAAGTATGATGTTGGTATTTTGATAGGAATGGCATTGAATAGGTAGATTGCTTTGGGAAGTATGGACATTTTAACAATGTTGATTCTTCCCATCCATGAGCATGGTATGTTCTTCCATTTGTTAATATCCTCTGCTATTTCCTTTCTGAGGATTTCATAGTTTTCTTTATACAGGTCCTTCACCTCCTTCGTTAGGTATATTCCTAGGTATTTGATTTTCTTTGAGACTATGGTGAAGGGAGTTGTGTCCTTAATTAGCTTCTCATCTTGACTGTTGTTGGTGTACACTAAGGCTACTGACTTGTGGGCATTGATTTTATATCCTGAAACATTACTGTATTTTTTGATGACTTCTAGGAGTCTTGTGGTTGAGTCTTTGGGGTTCTCTAAGTATAAGATCATGTCGTCAGCAAAGAGGGAGAGTTTGACCTCCTCTGCTCCCATTTGGATTCCCTTTATTTCCTTGTCTTGCCTAATTGTATTGGCTAGAACTTCCAGCACTATGTTGAATAGTAAAGGTGACAGAGGACAACCTTGTCTGGTTCCAGTTCTAAGAGGAAAAGCTTTCAGTTTTACTCCATTCAGTAAAATATTGGCTGTGGGTTTGTCATAGATAGCTTCAATCAGTTTTAGAAATGTGCCACCTATGCCTATACTCTTCAGAGTTCTAATTAGAAAAGGATGCTGGATTTTATCAAATGCTTTTTCTGCATCTATTGAGAGGATCATGTGATCTTTATTTTTGCCTCTGTTAATATGGTGGATAACGTTTATAGACTTGCGTATGTTAAACCAGGCTTGCATCCCTGGGATGAAGCCTACTTGATCATGATGAATGACTTTTTTGATGATAAGCTGTAATCTATTGGCTAGGATTTTGTTGAGAATTTTTGCGTCTATGTTCATGAGTGAGATTGGTCTGAAATTCTCCTTTTTGTTTGGGTCTTTTCCTGGTTTTGGTATCAGGGTGATGTTTGCTTCATAGAATGTGTTGGGGAAGATTCCTTCTTCCTCAATTTTTTGGAATAATTTCTGCAGTACAGGAATAAGCTCTTCCTTGAAGGTTTGATAGAATTCTGGAGTGAAGCCATCTGGACCAGGGCATTTTTTGGTTGGAAGCTTTTTTATTGTTTCTTTGATCTCAGTGCTTGAAATTGGTCTGTTCAGGAGCTCTATTTCTTCCTGGCTGAGTCTAGGGAGAGGGTGTGATTCCAAATATTGATCCATTTCCTTCACATTGTCAAATTTCTGGGCATAGAGTTTCTGGTAGTATTCAGAGATGATCTCTTGTATTTCTGTGGGATCAGTTGTTATTTCCCCTTTATCATTTCTGATTGAGGTTACTAGAGATTTTACTTTTCTATTCCTCGTTAGTCTGGCCAATGGTTTATCTATTTTATTTATTTTTTCAAAAAACCAACTCCTTGTTTCATTAATTTTCTGAATGATTCTTTTGTTTTCAATTTCATTGATCTCTGATTTGATTTTGGATATTTCTTTTCTTCTACTGAGTTTAGGCTTAGATTGTTCTTCTTTTTCCAATTCCATAAGATCTCTTGTGAGATTGTTGATGTGCTCTCTTTCAGTTTTTCGAATGTAGGCATCTAAAGCGATGAATTTTCCTCTCAAAACTGCTTTTGCAGTATCCCACAGGTTTTGGTAGCTTGTGTCTTCATTGTTGTTATGCTCAAGGAAGTTAATGATTTCCTGTTTTATTTCTTCCTGCACCCATCTGTTATTCAACAGAAGATTGTTTAGTTTCCATGCCTTTGGATGGGGTCGAGCATTTTTGTTAGAGTTGAGTTCCACCTTTAGTGCCTTATGGTCTGAGAAGATACAAGGTAAAATTTCAATTCTTTTGATTCTGTTGATATTTGTTTTGTGTCCCAGGATATGATCAATTTTGGAGAATGTTCCATGGGGTGATGAGAAGAATGTATATTCTTTATCTTTGGGGTGGAGTGTTCTATATGCGTCTATCAAGCACAGTTGTTCTAGAGTCTCATTTAAGTCTCTTATATCCTTGTTTAATTTCTGTTTAGAGGATCTGTCCAGCTCTGTAAGAGGAGTGTTAAAGTCCCCTGTTATGATGGTATTATCAGATATCATATTGCTCAGACTGAGTAAGGTCTGCTTCAAGAATCTGGGAGCATTTAAATTGGGTGCATAAATATTTAGAATTGAAATGTCTTCTTGTTGTAGTTTTCCCTTGACCAATATAAAGTGACCATCTTTGTCTTTTTTGACTTTAGTTGCTTTAAATCCACATGTGTCTGAAAATAAGATTGCAACTCCTCTTTTCTTCTGAATTCCATTTGCCTAAAAAATTGTCTTCCAACCCTTGACTCGGAGCTTTAATTTGTCTTTTGAAGCCAGGTGTGTTTCTTGCAGACAGCAAATGGATGGCTTGTGTTTTTTAATCCAGTCAACCAATCTATGTCTCTTCAGTGGGGAATTCAAGCCATTAACATTTATTGAGATAATTGACAAGTGTGGTAGTATTCTATTCGTCTTATTTTGTGAGAGTCCATTGCTTAGTTTTATCTTTTGCATCAGTGTGGAGGTTAGGTTCTGTCCTTTAATTTCTGAGTTCTTACTTTGCTGCTGATCCATTGTGGTGGTCAGTGTGCAGAACAGGTTGAAGTATTTCCTGTAGAGCTGGTCTTGTTGTGGCGAATTTCCTCAATGTTTGTATATCCGTAAATGATTTGATTTCTCCATCAATTTTGAAGCTTAGCTTAGCAGGGTACAGAATTCTGGGCTGAAAATTGTTCTGTTTAAGTAGATTAAAGGTAGATGACCATTGTCTTCTTGCTTGGAAAGTTTCATTAGAGAAGTCTGCGGTCAATCTGATGGATTTGCCCCTATAGGTCAACTGGCGCTTACTCCTGGCAGCTTGCAGAATCTTTTCTTTGGTCTTGACTTTGGAGAGGTTCATCACAATGTGTCTTGGAGAAGCTCGGTTAGAGTTGAGGCGACCTGGGGTCCGATAGCCCTCTGAAAGCAGTGTGTCAGAATCTTTGGTGATATTTGGGAAATTTTCTTTTATAATATTCTCTAGTATGGCTTCCATTCCTCTGGGGCATTCTTCTTCCCCTTCTGGAATTCCTATAACTCGTATGTGGGAACGCTTCATAAAGTCCCATAATTCTGACAGTGAACGTTCTGCTTTCTCTCTCTTCTTTTCTGCCTCTTTTACTATCTGAGTTATCTCAAAAACTTTGTCTTCTACCTCTGAAATTCTTTCTTCTGCATGGTCTAACCTGTTGCTGATACTTTCCATTGCATCTTTAAGTTCCCTGATTGACTGTTTCATTTTCTTCAGCTCTGCTATATCCTTTTTATATTCTTCATATCGTTCATCTCTTATTTGATTCTGTTTTTGAATTTCCTTTTGGTTATTTTCCACTTTATTAACAGTTTCCTTCATTGTTTCCATCATTTCCTTCATTGTTTTCAACATGTGTATTCTAAATTCCCTTTCTGTCATTCCTAACATTTCTGTATAGGTGGAATCCTCTGCAGTAGCTACCTCATGGTCCCTTGGCGGGGTAGTTCTGGACTGGTTCTTCATGTTGCCTGGAGTTTTCTGCTGATTCTTCCTCATGGGTGATTTCTTTTATCTGTTTACTTGCCCTAATTTTCCTTTCAATTCCTCTTGCTCTTTAAGTTCTTGTGCCTGTGGACTAAGGGTTACAGGACCAGAAGGGTGAGAAGGTTTAAGAGCAGAAAAGCGATGAAAGAAATGAGGACTGAGTGATAAGAAAAAAAAAATGAAAAAAAAGAAAAATAGAGAAAGGAGAGTGGTTGGGTGAAAGGAATATTGACAAAAAGAAGAGAGGCACAGAAAGAGGGAGACAGAGCAATATAGGTGTACAGTAGGGTACTTTGATACAACCTTAAAAAAAAAAAAACACCTTCTGGGGGTGCCAAGTGGGGTGGTTCCCTTGAGGTCAGCAGCTCTTTGCTAACCTGATCAGACACAGTACCCCACCTCCACCAAGTAGAGAGGAAAGACAAAAATGCTATAAATCAAACCAAAACAAGCAAACAGAAAACTTTACGGGATAAAATTGGCTGGAAAAACCAAATAATAGTGGTAGAAACACTAACCAAAATGAAGTTCAGATTATTGAAATAGGCAGCAATGGGAAATTATAATTAAACTAGAAAAATTGAGAAAGAAAAAGGATCTGTATGGAAAAGGTTGAACTTAAAAAACAAAACAACAATCTAGAACGTCAAAATAAACAAAAAAAACAACCAAACCAAAAAAAAAACCAAACAAAGAAACAAAAAAAAACACACACGCAACCAAAAACAAAGCAGTATGTATATGGAATTGAATATTGTCTGGGCAACACGTGGTCTTCTGGGGTATGAGATGTTAATCACAGTTCTGATACGACTGGAGGCTGCTAGTTTCTCGAACCCCAGCAGGTAGACACCCTAAATCTCTCTTCAGCCCACTTAAAAGGCGCTTTGAACTTGTTCACTTACTGAGCAGAAGCTTTCTCAGGGAAGTGCTTGTTGCTGGAATCACTGCTGAAGTGGCTATCCACTTACCCTGTGTGTCAAAACTGGTCTCCCTCTGCCCCCGAGGGTTAGGGCTGCAAGGCGGCTCAGACCCCGCCCTTAGGCTACTTGGTCGCTGGGTTACCAGCTCCCACCCAATTCCAGCTCTGCGACCCTGAGGGCGGAGCTTGCCAGGGCAGATCGCTCACAATGTCTGCCTGTGACCCACAGCCAAACTCTATTAGCTCCGTCTGGCTCAGCGGCTCAGACTGGGGCCCTAGACAAAGGCCAGAGTTCTCCGCACTCCCGCTCAGGCTCTCCCCAAGGCAGTTCAGCTGAGTGCCAAGTCCAAAGACACCAAAACAGTTCACAGGTAAGGCCTTTCTGGTTTGCAGTCTCGCTGCTACTGAACTTACAGTTGCGGGCGGGTTTAGGCGGATTGAACACACGCGACCACTTGCCGGTTTTCCACTGTTTTAGTCCTCCTCTTGGGGTCCAGAAGTCTCTCGCTGACTCCCTGTATCCTCTCAGGGGTGATGATAGGCAGATCCCACCAGCCAGAGATGCCTGGAGTCCTATATCCCCAGACTCACGGTGCCCAGATGCAAGGAAGCTGTTACTCGGCTGCCATCTTGCTCCACCCTCTGATTATCCTTTCTTATCCAGGCTGTGATTTTCCTGAGTCTTGGTATGACATGTGAGTTTTTTTGTTTTTTTTTTTTAATAAGTTTTTGGCCAGGGCCGGGTTTGAACCCGCCACCTCTGGTATATGGGGCCGGCACCCTACTCCTTTGAGCCACAGGAGCCGCCGTGACATGTGAGTTTCTATTGCATTTTAGGCATTCTGGACATTATTTGATGATACTCTGGATCCTACTTAATCTTTTTCAGCAGGCAGTATCTCTGCTGCATTAACACCCATGGGCCAGGTAAGTGTGTGTTGTACAAGGGCTCCACTTCAGACCAGCTGAAGAAAACTTTAGGCATGGAGGGGAGGCACAAAGACTTTTTTCCTTGCCCACACAGTTTATATGCTCAGTCCCCAGAGGGACCACACTGGCACCATTCCAGCAAAAGTGCAGAACACACAGCTTCTTCTTTGGCCCCACTGACATGATAGGGAAGTGGGGCAAACCATTGGAGTGCCAACTAGCCTACCTCCTTCTACCTCAATGCCAGGTGGACAGGTGGGAGAGGCAGGTCCCTTATTAGGCCACCTAGTTTTGTCTCCTCAAAGCTCAGCTTGCTGATATATCCCACTGACATTACCCTGGTGAGAAAAATCCGAACACTGCCTGCTTCTGCTGGGTGAAGACAGAAGGTCTGCTGGTCTCCTGCATGAAAATCAGGTTGCTGTGACTGTTACCACTGGGGGATATGGAAGATCCGCTTCCAGCTCAGCCTCACTGACACCACCAAGGAGGGAGACTGGAGTGTGCCGTCCAGTTCTACAGAGTGGGATTTGCGTGGAAGATCAGGTCCTCACTGGGATACGTCAAATGCAGGAGTGGGCTTCCCTTGGTGTTTGGCCAGAATAGGATGAGTGTGTCAGTCTGCTTGCACTACCATAAAAAAGTACCACAGAGTTTGGTGTAAATGGCTGCCTTTTTACTGCATACTCACATGACATACAGAGAGGCCCGTGAGAACACAGTGCGAAGGTGATCATCTACAAGCTAAGAAGAAAGCCCTCACCAGAAGCCATATCCTGTTTGAAGCTTCATCAGGCCCAGGTCATTGAGAAAATTAATATCTTTTGTTTAAACCGTGAGATCTGTAGTGCTTTGTTCTGGCAGCCTGAGCAAAATCGTATAGACTTTGGTACAGCGAAGTGTCTCTGTTGTACCAAATACCAGAAAACGTGGAGGCAGCTTTGGAAATGGATAATTGGCAGGGGCTGGCAGAGTTTGAGGGTGCCTACTAAATATAGCCTCGCTTGCCATGAAAGAACAGTTGGTAGAAATATGGATATTAAAGGCAATTTTAGTGGAGACTTAGGAAGAAAAAAGAAGAGGTGGAGGGAAAGCCTTCTTTTAGAGAATACGTAATCACAAATGGACTTTTGGTAGAAATATGTACATCAAAGCAATTCAGGTGAGGTTTCAGGTAGAAATGAGGAATAAATCATAGAAATCATCTCTCTGGAGGAGAGATGATTCTTATTATAAAATGGCAAAGAACTTGAGCGAATTGTGTTCTAGTGTTTTGTGGAAGGTGAAACATAAATGAAATTAAACATCAAGTAGAGGAGATTTCTTTTTCTTTCTTTTTTTTTTTTTCTTTTTTTTAGTCTCACTCTGTAGCCCCAGGCTAGAATTCTGAAGCATCATAGCTCACAGCAACCTCAAATTCCAGGGCTCAAGTGATCCTCTTGCCCCATTCTCCCAAGTAGCTGGGACTATAGGCATCTGTCACAACACTAGGGCTAGTTTTCCTATTTTTAGTAGAGACGGAATCTTGCTCAATCTGGTCTTGAATTCTTGAGCTCCCACTTTGATCTCCCAGAGGGCTAGGATTATAGGCATGAACCACCGCACTCCTCTGTGAGATTTCTAAACAAAGTATTGAAGGTATGGTTTGGGTCCTTCTAACTGCTTATAGTCAGAGGAAAAATAAGAGAGATGAATTGGAGAAGGTATTGTTAATCAAAAAGGACCTAGAACTCAAAGATTTGGAAAATTCTCTGCCTGTCCATTTTACAAAAATAAGAGAGTGTGTTCTGAAGACCACACTAAGGGGGAGGCTGGACTATTACCTGATGCAGAGACTGTGATATTGGACAAGCAGAAGCCTTGCTAGTTTGAGCAGAAAGGAATGGGCCTGAGAGGCTGCCAGACCTCATGGATTCTACAGGATGGGACCAGCAGAGCTCTCTGGCCACAAACATGCACTGTCCTTCAAAGAAAGAAGAATGACCATGAAGGCAATTCAGAGATCATCAGAGATGCCACACCTGCCACAGGCCACCTTGGTTGAAAAGTGGGGGACCACCATCCTGGGGTATAATAGGCTTGGCTGCTGTCACTCGGAGCTGCATGGACTGGGCCTACCCCATGCATATTATCAAAGAGGTTTTTGGTTATCAGACCACACACTTCCCAGTCCTTTGGCTCTGGGAAGGTGCTTTTCTTGAGCTTTCGCGTGTGTGCTGTTGGTGGTTTGGGGTTGAGGTTCTGCAGCACTCTGTTGGCCATACATGGAACAATGAAGAACCCACGAGAGACTTGTTGTCCTTCAAGTACCAACAACCCTGGCAGCCTGCTTTCTTCTTTCTGCTTTTGAAGACTTCTCTGCTTGTTGTTGTGTTGTATCCAGGTTTTTATTAGTTGTATGAGGGAGCACCTGAGAGGAATGGGGCTACTTTATCTTGGCTGAACCAGAAGTTTCTATAGTCTTTGGAAGGTCAAAAAATGTGCTAAGGCGGTAAAGATCACACAGAGGAATTTCCAGAATGTGTGTGCACTCTTCTTGAGTGTATCTTCCGTTGCTCCCGTTGGGTTATTTGCTGACACTCCAGAGTGATTACCTTGGATTCTTACCTCTGTTTTTAGTGAGTGTTGTTGCTGAAAGAATTTTTGTCTACAACTTCAGTCTTCAGTGCCTTCTTCAATTTATTTTATCTGAACTAGTTAGAAGGTAGAACAGAAAAGAAGGCAAATATAAAGTGAAAATAAGACTTACTATTTTTTATCCATTGCTTTCTAACCATGTTTTTGTCAAATAATCATGAGGGGAGACAGAAAATCGTATCTCTGTGAAGATGATATTTTGAGACAATCCATTGAAAGTTCAAAGTGTTACCCTGACAGCTGAAACAGAATTTCATCATTCAGACTATAACCACAGAGCCAAGTAAAATTTGGAAGATGCCACCTTGGATTTCAGAGGAGTTTCTGTCTGTCCAGCTGGGAATGTTAGCTGCTTTAGGGTTTCATGTAAAGCAGATCTCAGAAGAATACTAACTGGGAAGGATATCCCATGTTTCATTCTGGAGTCATTGGAGCCTGATAGACAAGATCCTAAGGCCAACAAGAAAGAAAAATTGGAAGAAAAAATATTTCTGCAATTTTCACAATTATTTTCTTTTTTACATTAGTAGTGAGCTATCTTATTTTGAAATTAATATCTTACCTTATGAGGTCTTCATATTTTAAAAGTCTGATGTAATTTTATTTGGAAGAAAGAGATTAGGTTTTGTTACAGAGATATATCTGTTTTAGCACATTATGAAATCAAAATAGACCACTATAAATGCCATGCATGAGCTCCTATAAGGACAAAAACATGTTTGAGATTTGCTTCTGCGTGGTAATGGAATGGAAATGCTTGAAGGCCATTGAGGCTGAAGGTCTCACGTGCTGTGGATAATGGCTATTCACAGTGGGATTAATCTAATTGTCATTAGTAGTCCTCTTGAGGATTTGTCTATAAAGCAGTAGATTTACAAGAAAATTGGTGTTAAAATATGCTTGGTCAGCAAAATAATCTGTAGTTTTCTATGCGATTATAGGGGGAAAGCATGTTGTTTAGAAAGGCTCTTGGGAGGCCTTCTCTTATGTACCAGCTCTTCATCCTCTCAGGTTTTCCCCACACTCATCTCACACAGAGAGGCTGGAAAAAAAAACCATTCATTTTACAGAAACATTTCCTTATTTTTTCAGGGATTGAGGGGCCAGCTGTCCAGGACTGAATCCTAAGCCCACCACTTCCCAGCCCCATGTGACCTCAGGCAACTCACTGCCCCTCCAGAAGCTTCACTTCTCTTACTTACGAAATGGGAAGGTTCCTATCAGAGAGGGGTGGTTCTCTGCTCTGGCTGCAGTGCCAAGCAGTGTGTTAAAACAGGAGTGCCTGGCTCTCCTTCCTGAGATTGCAATTTTCTTGCAGTGGCAGGGCCTAGGTACCAGCATATTGCACTCGTGTGCAGCTAAATCTGAGAAGCACCATCTGAACACAACTACCCCACAGGCTTCTGAGGAGCGACATTGGGAGCAGCTGGCAACTTGTTACCAGTTCTCACACTTCACCTCAGAGCTTCGGAATCAGAACCTGCATTGTAACGAAGCCCCCAGGAGATGTTCATGCAGTTGAAGTTTGAGAAGCATTGGTCTAAAGATCAGAGTGAGGATTGAATGAGGAATCCACATATGCTGCTTAGAATGGTGCCTAGCACTTGGAAAATTCTGAATAAAAGTTAGTTGGGGGCGGTGCCTGTGGCTCAAAGGAGTAGAGCACTGGCCCCATATACCGGTGGTTCAAACCCAGCCCTGGCCAAAAACTGCAAAAAAATAAAAATCAAAGTTAGATGGTTCAGTTCAGTACCTCCTCTATCATTTCATTGACCATTTTAAGAATATTTTTTCGAACTATCTTCCTCTCTGCCATAGTTGTGTCATTTTTCTACCTGTGTCTTTCTACCTGTGTCTTTCTTACCTGTATCTAGAATACAATACAGGTAAATACTAAATATCTGTTGAAAACATAAAAGTTCACACATTAGGACTTTGTCCTGGGGCTTGAGAATTCTTTTCCTAGCACTGGTTCTGCACTTCCTTGTCCGTGGGGCCTGAGCCAAGGCATGCTAGCTCGGAATCTCATGTTCTCCCCCGGCACATGAAAGGGGTGGGCACATAATCTCCAAACCCTCCTCAATAGCCCTGAGCAATTATATTGTACACAGATACATGGGCAAACTCTTTTGTGGGTGGGACTTTTACTGATTTGTTTTGCTGCTGCTTGTGTAATAAATTGATTTTTCTGACTTTTTTTTTTTTTTTTTTGGTGAGGACAGGATCTTGTTCTGTCACCTAGGCTAGAGCACTAAGGCATCATCATTGTTCAACACAACCTCAAACTTCTGGGTAACTCCAGCGATCCTCCTGCCTCAACCTCCTAAGTTACAAGGACTATAGGCGCCCCACGATGCCCAGCTAATTCTATTATTTTGGGGGAAGATGGTGTCTCACTATATTGCTCAGGCTGATCTTGAACTCTTGAGCTTAAGTGATCCTCTTGCCTCAACCTCCTGGAGTGCCAGGATTACAGACATGAAGCTGCCACTCCTAGCCAATTTTTCTGACATGTTTTAATTGATTGGGAGGTATGAGGAAGGCACGGCTTAGTTGTTGCTTTGCAAATTAAGTTTGCCTGACAATTTAAAGTAGCTTTTAACTTTCACTGCATAATAGAATCACGTAGAACCTTAAAAATACTAATGCCCAGGCTGAACTTTAAAAAGATCTGATTTAATTGATCATACAGAGGACCTTGGGACAGGTTTGTTTTTAGAAGCTCCTAGTTGATTCTAAAAGGCAGTCAGGGAACTCTGCCAGAGATGATGCCTAATCTTGCATAGTTTTAAAACAATTTTGCTCACCTTTTTCTATTCCTGTGTGTATTGAGAACTGTGTTGAAACATAGTACCTGGAGTAAAGTGCAGACCTGTGTAGACCATTTTGCTTTTCAATTCTGTTCTGGAGGTTCTTCTTTTTTACCATATCTGCAGTTATGATGTTCATGTGATTTTGAAGTAAGCCTGTGGCCCTGGGGACATCCTATTGCTGTTATCATGATTACAAGTCTGGCAAACTGAGGAGCTAAACGTGTATGTATGAACATATATGCTCACACATGTTATGCGTATGAAATACATATTTAGGCATGTATGTGAAATGATGGTACAGTTGGTTTCTTTTTTAAACTAAAGGCTTCCTGTGTCTATAGTAACACATTCTGACTTCATACAGTAGGCATTTTATATCCACAGCTACGGAAACATAGTTTACTTATCTATTATGTGATTTTTTTTTTTTAAGGGAAGCCAAAGAGAAGGCAAATTGTTCTCTGTCCTTATATTAGGACAGTAAGACAGACTTCTTATGCTATTTCTGTCCTTGGAACCCTGCCTCTAAACTTCCTAAACTGAACGGTGTGTAGATTCAAACAAACTCATGTGAAGGTGGGATTTGAGTTTGTCAACTGAAGGACTATTTTGGATGCTTTGTTTCTGCTTTCTCCCTCTCTTTTTCTAGGGAAATAAATGTAGAAATATAATTGGCCAACCTCAGTAATGTGCGTCCAGGTCTAAAGATCACTGGACGTTTCCATTCAGATCCAGCATCCCAAAAGATAAAGCACGGCATTGCGGCTTTGTTCTAACAGAACATATATCATGTATTGATGCTTTGCCTAATAGTTTTCAGTCTCAGAAGCAAGGGATATATTTCTGGGTAATTATTTTCAATATGGTTTGTTCCACGCAGGAAAATAGAGGGGACTTGAAGTCATAGCCATTTGTCACTGCTATATACGATTGTTTTACATGATTTGCATTTTCAATTTTTGTTAGAAATAAAATAGCTGCCTATGAAGACTGGAGGCAGATGAACTTGAATAGGCTAGTTCTTTGAAAAAAGCCAGGATAGTAAGAGTGTCTCACACCAAGTGCGTCTAGCTAACCAGCCATGGCTCAGTCCTGGATGCTGAGTACAAGAGGTGGTCAGAGACATGGCAGGAATCACCCAGCGGGCTTCTGGCCAAGCAGCCTGGTCACTCGTGGGAGGCAAGGCCTGGACTCAGCACATAGACCTGAGGCAGGTGCTGTACTCTCAAACTGTCTCAGGAGGTGGGGGCCAAATACATTGTCTTGGGGTGACACAAGGAAGCTTGAAGGAACAAACGATGTTTCCTCAGCCGGTAGCAGAGCCCTTCTGCCAGGCTGGGGGTGACATGGTACATGGCCTCCCTTCAAGACTAACAATGTTTCTAACCTATGACACGCTTCCCCAGAAGGATCAAAGCCATCCATTCAAGAAGCAGGAACTTCAAAAGTACCAGGTCTTTGGATTTGCTGATAAGGACACTGAGAAGCGAGGGGGAGAGGGTGCAGGTGGCGTGTGTGTGCATTCCGGCTCTGCTGCCTCACCCCAGGCCTGCTGAGAATTGTGTCCTTTGTAGTCAAAGAGTAGAATTTCAAATGCATAAAGCAAATAAATATATATTTTTTGACTGATTTTAATTTTCTACTCAATCACTAATATAAAAAAAGAAGATTCCCAGAATGCTTCTCCTCTTTCCTTTTCCAAAGTCTCATTTTTAGACATCCTTAGATATCACTGTTTTCTATTTTTTTTAAAAAACAACATTGTATTTATGAATGAAGAGTCTTGTTGATTACTATATTTTAGATGCAATGCCTCAAGCTGTAGCCCTGGGTGGAGTGCTGTGGCATCATAGCTCACAGCAACCTCAAACTCTTGGGCTTAAGTGATTCTCTTGTGTCACCCTCCCAAGTAGCTGGGACTACGGACACCCACCACAACGCCTGGCTTTTGTTGCAGTTGTCATTGTTGTTTTAGCTGGCCCGGGCCTAGTTTGAACCCATCAGCCTTGGTGTATGTGGCCGGCGTCCTACCCACTGAGCCATGGGCGCCACCTGATATCACTGCTTTCTTTATTCATTTGCTCTCAAATTGATGGTCTGAGAATACATGCTGTAAGTTTTCTGAAGAATGAGACACTTCAAGCTGTGGTCTTACGTTTAAAAGATTCAACTTTATGACATTCTTTCTCTTTGCCACAATCTTTCAAAAGCTACACATTTATATTTTATGAACTCATTTTCTTAACCTTTAAATTTGATAGGTGTCTAGTTGCGTCTTGGTGTTGTGATCAAGGTAAGCACTTTTTATTACATCTTACCCTATTTTGAATTTAATTTATCCCTTAACCATGTCTGTTTCTAATTTTATTGTGAAGAAAATGGAACCAAAATAAAATTTAGGCATGAGACATTTTTTGGCATTCACAGAAGATAAATATGAACAAGTTTTGAATCTCTGGGAAATAATTACAGGAATATTTTACATATTTCTAGTTTTCTTTAGAGTTACATTTGTGTAATAAGCAATTCTGATATCATCTGGAATTTTTTTAACTCCCAGTGATCTAGAGTAGTTCAGTTTACTCAGAACACTGTCAATGTCATAGTGTAAGGAAATACAAAATCCTTCCTTTAGGTTTCTACAAATAATAAGGGTTCACTTTTCATGGGCTTCCTGCCTTTCTGTCTTTGGCTGCACTACTTAGAACCAAATATGAAATTCAAACTATGTAAATGAAACAATTCATTTACATACACCACTTGGGAGCAGTGTAGACTACCCTGAAGTTTTCATGTGGGAAGTGCAGAATAGTTCATGACAAATAACAGAAACAGTACTCATTAGCTTTGTAAGTGTAAATATAAACACGTGTGAGACTCATCAGATGCTCAATTCATCCCAGACACCTCCCTATCTTCCCTCTTTCTCAGCTCTCCATTTTTATACTCAGAAGAAAAAGCTCAACATACCTCCCTGGGTCTCATGAATACAAAGTCTTCCCTCCTCTGAAGACCTGGTTTTATAAAGAAGCTAATGGGCCCTCTAGCACTCTCCCCCAAGGTTATACCAAGACATGCTTCTAGGCAGACACCGGGATCTTCCTAAGAGGAAGTCTGGTAGATTAAATTTCTCTACTAGCACTCAATTCCAAGAGTTGGAGGTTGCTGTGAGCTATGGCGCCATGGCACTCTACAAGGGAGACAAAGTGAGACTCTGTTTCAATATAAAAAAAAATTTCTCTACTAGGTACACCTTCACTACAGACATCTCAGCAGATGAATAATTTTGTACTGGTAGAAATATTTATTGAAACAGATTCAAAAATCTATATATAAAAGTGGATGATTGATACCACAGAGCTGAAGAATATTCTGTTTAAAATTCTTTCTTCAATCATCTAAAAATATAAATTTCTGGCTTAGAACCATAACATGTTTTAGATCTTTTCACTTTTCATTTTCTCATTAATTCATAAGCAGCAATAGTGGGCCATCTCTTCAAGGTCAATTTTTTTTGACAAAGAAATGGATTTTTATATTTCATCAACTTACTGTGTTTGTTATAAGGTGTAGAGAACCCCAAAGCCCCATGAAGGAGGCATTCCACAAATATTTATGGAATGAATGGCTAAGTGTTTTCACCCACAACGTCACTCATTGGCCTCAGATAGAATTTTGAAACTGCTAAGTATCACTGGGTAATTTCATGGGATGCCATCAAGGGCATAGATCACCCTGAGAGAGGCCCCTGGTATTCTGCAGGGGAGAAGGCTTTCCTGGTATGGTTTTATTTATTGTTTTATCTCTATACAGGTTGGTAGATCCCAGATCTTCTTATGCATTTTGCTCCAATAGGGAGGACGAGGCAGATGTGTTGAGAATATTTTTCTTTCCTTATCTTTTACACCACCTTCACCTTAGTTAAGACTTTACTATCCTGATCCACTCTTCATTATTTATTTTTGTTTTAGTCAGGCTTCTCCAGAGAAACAGAACAACTAGAACATAAGAAGAGAGACAATTAAGTGTGTGAACTCATCCTAGAAAAGAAATATGTCATTGCTGCATATCACCACGTCACCAGATGGCAAGGGGAGTGCTTTCAAGGTGATTGTAGTGAGATTCAGCAATGAGCTGTGTAGCATTTTTTTTAGGATGAGTTTTAGAACTTAATTGTCTGATCTATACTTCTATGTATGTGTTGTGTGTGTACATACATCCACACACATATATGGAGAGAGAGGAAGAGGGAAGGAGGGAGAAAAGGGGAGGAAGGAAGAAAGAAAGGGAAGGAAAAAAAAGAAGGGAGGGATGAGGGAGAAAGAAGGATTTACTGGGTATTGACTCACATAACTCTGAAGGCTGAGAAGTCCCCAAGTCTGCTGTCTGCAAGCTGGAAACACAGGGAAGTTGGTCGTGTGTAGTTCAAAGGTTGGAAGCTGGAGGCAGATGGGAAGATGGTGTAGACTCCAGTCTGGGTCTGATGGCCTGAGAACCAGGAACACCAAGAGCAGAAGACCAATGTCCCAGCCCAAACTCTCATGAAGAGTGTGACTTTATATTCTATCCAGGCCCTCAATGGGTTGGAGGATGCCCATTCACCCAGGGGAAGACATCTACTTTAATTCAGTCTACAGTTCAAATGCTGATCTTACCCAGAAACACCCTCAGAGACACACCCAGAAATAATGTTTAACTACATATCTGGCCATCCTGTGACCCAGCCAAGTTGACACATAAAATTTACCAGGATACCTTAGTTTTAAGAGCCCCGATGGCATATTTAGTCCACATTCTTCTAAATTGTGAGCAAATCAAAGAGCTCCCAGAAAAAGTTGCATTAACATTCTTTTTCTAGATGTATTCTTCAGTTAAAGCAAAACACACAAAGTAACATACATTTAATGACATTTTCAATTGATCGGTATCTTTCCAATGTCAACGTTGTTACTGGTATTTTCCAAGTAGTTCTGTCTCTTCAGTGTGGCTCAGGCTTTGAATGCCATACTGAGCAACTGCTAGGGCTCTCAGGCCACGTTCTGGTTTTGCACAGGGCATCTGATTTCCCTTCCTATTCCATTCCTTAAAAAGGGAGGAACTCTTGAAAACATACTTCTGCTCTTAGAAATCCAGCCGTGATTCAGAAGATAAGTCCTGTTTTAGCTGCGAAAGATTGACAGTTCTTAAAACCATGTCACATATGTTACTTATATTCTTGTAAATATTTTCTATGTAAATGTTTGCATCTTTTTTTCTGAGTTCCATTTCCGGCCAAAGCCAGATTTACTCACCCTCCTGAAAGAGCCAAAATAACCAGACAAAATGTAGGTGAAACAATGGTTTTCAAAGTACTAGGCATTAGGCGATGAAGGACAATGAGCCCTGAGAGGCAGGAAGAAGGGGAGGTGAGCCCTAACAGGTGCCCCAGCTTCCTGCCTTAAGGGAGTTTCTGGTCTCTATGGAGGAAGGGGAAACCCAGACAGCTCATCATAATTGAAGGAGTGGAGCTGATCATCAAGTCTAAAAATGCTACAAATCCTAGGATTGATTTCTTTCTAAAAAAGAATTAAATGGCTGGCCAGGCACAGTGGCTCACACCTATAATCCTAGCACTCTGGAAGGCCGAGGAGGGTGGATTGCTTGAGCTCAGGAGTTCAAGACCAGCCTGAGCAAGAGTGAGACCCGTCTCTACTAAAAATAGAAAAAACTAGCCAGATGTTGTAGGGGGCACCAGTAGTTCTAGCTACACAGAAGGCTGAACCAAAAGGATCACTTGAGCCAAGGGTGTGAGGTTGCTCTGAACTATGATGCCAGGACACTCTAACCAGGATAACAGAGTGAGACTTTGTCTCAAAAAAAAAAAAAAAAAAATCATATAGATGATTCTGGAAAGTTTGGTTTGCTTTTGTATTTTCTAGCATAAAATCTTATTTACAGTTACACATTGAGAGTGTGAAAATACCTTGGGTTGTGAGATGTTGGAGAGGCATTTTATTTGTTTCCTATTTATACACTTATTCATGATCCTGAATTATGTTCTCCTTCATTCTGCAGATTTCCCTCACATGTTCATCCCAACCTGACAATTCTTTACCTCCAATGTTATAACATTATCTATTCTCAGAAGACTTGGCTAGTTTGTGAAATCTAGTTGAAATATAGAATTTGAATCAATGCTGCTCAGATAATTATGATGATCATAAATGTACCAGTAATGGGATGGTGAATAATGTTAGAAAAATTTAGTCATGCTGAGTTCATTTCCACAAATAGGCCATCTGCCCTATAATTTAAAATTAATGACACGATCTTGGTAGGGTTTAATGTTAGCTACTTAAATATAAATCTCATCTCAATGTTCCCCTTTGTTACTAAATACAATTCCAGGGCATAATTATGTTCTCAAAGTCTGATGTTGGGCATTCATAATCCATCTCAAATGTCACCTACAATAAACTGAACAGAACTGAAAAATGCAAAGTCATCCATCTCATTCATGCTCATGTAAAATCAATTTAATTCCATGCCTAGAGAAAAGTATTGTTGAGAGTTGCCCCCAGCTTTGAACGTGGCTGCAAGGTGGCCTGTGAATCTCTGAGCAGGTCTGGTCAGCCTCCACAGTAGATTGCTTCACACTCTCAGCAGTAGCCCTATTACCTTTTCTGGGGGTGGGGGGGCGGGGGAAGGAATCATAGGATGTCCTAAAAGGAGGGAATCCAGCCCTGAAGACTCTGGCATCCTCTCAACATTTCTATACCCCATATGAGTGCATGTCAGGGCCTCTCTTCCATCTCAGCCCATGGCCTGGGTGCTTCCAAGGCCACATATTCCCTTCTCATAATTTCCATGTCTGCTGACTTTTCATTGCAAAGCAGGCAAGGAAATAACAAAATTATAGTACAAAAACTATGTTCACCATGTCAGGTTAAAAAATAATAATAAAGCAACAGAAATGGAGTAAGCATATTATATTGTTAAGATAAACAAGATCAAGATAATTTTGATTTTTTTAAAGGCAGTGAGTTTTCCTGACCTTTTGAAGTAGTTTCAAGATGCTCTGATCATCTGGGTAGGTCTCAAGTGGTGTTTCCCCTTTCGTGAATTTACATTACTCTATGAGTCAATTTGTCTTCTGAAGTTGTTTCTCCCTGTTCCTGTTCTCTGCTTCTGGTCTGCTTTCCCTTCTCATTTCTTCATTTCCTTCCTAGCAAAGTGTTTTTCTTTCATTTCCTAGCTTCCACCTATCTTTTAATTGAATCCCCGAGAGACACGTGAGAAGTCCTTAGGCCTTGCTTTGAGCTGGGGAAATGGAGAAAGCTCTCTCCTGACTATAAGTACATGTTAGCTTAAGTGAAGTTTAGAAAAATCTCCTCTGCAAGATTCATTTTTAAATTGTTTGTAATATCATCTTTGGCATATGTATCCTAGAGAGACAAATTCCTTTTGGTAAAATATTTTGCATATTTCTAATTCGTCATTGTTGGTGCCCTCGCACCTGTTAGAGTGGTATCTAACTAAATATTGAAGTAGTGGCTCAGTGAATAGGGTGCTGGCCCCATATACTGAGGGTGGTGAGTTCAAACCCAACCCTGGCCAAACTGCAACAATAAAAAAAATTAAAAAAAAGAAAAGAAATCAGATCTTATGAACCATGATGCTGATTGCCTAAATAAATTTCAAGTCTGGAGCAGTGAGTGATGCCTCCCTTCCCCCAAAATAAATGGCCCAGGAGTCACTGCAGTTGAGTGTGTGATTCAGTTAGATTAGACTGGGTCGTGGGGGGAGGTCTATAAACTACTCCGAAATTTCTCATCTGAGCATCTTACTACCAAAGTTGATTTTATCACAGATTAGATGTCAGGGTGGTCATTTATGATCAACATATGCTAAGGTAATGTGTACACTATATAAGATCACATTGAGAGTGTGGGGAATTGAATTGTTTCCAAGTAAATGACCAGAATGTGTCTTCATCTTAGAATCAGGTACATTCTGAATGAGGACAGAGACTATTTTTTATTCATCTTTATATTCCTTACAGCATTCAACAGAATCATGACACGTCATTTTCATTGAACAAATGCCTGTCTCTGTAGCTGCCTTCACCAGGCACTGCTTCAGGAAGATGGGACTTCAGCGTGCCTGTTCTCCCGCTCATGTCTTCTCCTGAGGGCACCACTACGCAGACTTGGCCTGCTCCCCTCACTCACATCTTCTTCTGAGGGCACCATTATGCAGACTTGGCCTGCTGCCTCACTCATGTCTTCTCCTGAGGACACCATTATGCAGACTTGGCCTTCTCGCCTTACTCATGTCTTCTCCTGAGGACACCACTAAGCAGTCTTGGCCTGTTCCCCTCACTTATATCTTCTCCTGAGGGCACCATTATGCAGACTTGGCCTGCTGCCTCACTCATGTCTTCTCCTCAGGACACCACTACACAGACTTGGCCTGCACAATCCCACAGGGGCCAGGCAAATGGCCCAGGAGCAAGACAAGACTTTGTACTTCAGCTCTGAAACTCTCAGTTATGTGCCCTCAGGCTGAACTTCCTGGACAAGCTTTGCAGAACTGCAGGAGTATAACAACTGTCCCCTTTGTCAGAATACTTTTCCCACTTTCTCCTTCTAGGTATCTTTCCCATCCTTCAAGCCTCAGCTTAAAGGGCTTTTCTTGACCCTAGAGCCCCAAGGAACCCCACATGGTCATAGGTCGCCACGTGCCTGGTAGGTCAGAGGTAGCAGCAGATGTCAGCAGGCCACTAAGCATGGCATTTAGTTCCAAGAAGATTGATGTACCAAAAAGGAAGGAAACAAATCCCTTCATATCATCACAGTACTTGTGCCCACCAAAACACTTGGCTATTTTTGCTCAGGCTGCTCTCCAACGCTTGAGCTCAAGCAATTCACCATTCTTGGCCTCCCAGAGTGCTAGGATTACAGGTGTGAGCCAGTGTGCCCAACCTTTTTATACAACTTCTGACTCCCCTAGAACTTAACTACTTATAGTATAGCCTACTAGTGACCAAAGGCTTACCAATAACAAAAATAGTTGATTAACATATATTTTGTAGGTTATATGTATTATACAATTATGCTATGCACTATTCTTAAAATGAAGTAAGCTAGATAAAGGGTTACTAATAAAACTATAAGAGAGATAAAATATATTTACTATTCATTAAATGGCAGTATATTATCATAAAGATCTTCATCCTTGCTGTCTGCATGTTGAATAAGCCTAGGGGGAAGAAGAGGAGGAGGGGTTGGTCCTGCTGTCTCAGGGGTGGAAGAAATATAAGAAAATCCACGTATAAGTGGACCTTGGCTTGAGGGTCAAATGTATACTCTTACCTCAGGCTATATCCTTTCTTCTTTTATGTGTTCATCAGTGGGAAAATCAGGACAGATGGATTATTGGGAATGAAATATCTTGAATGCCTTTCCCATTATAGTAAGGCATGATCAGTGAAGTGTTTGTTGCTGAGAGGTAGGAATTTTGGTCTCATGTGAGGATCACTGTCATACTTAGAGAGGAGTCACAATGAGACCAGACCTTTGCACACTGTTAGAAAAGGAAGGTAAAAACAAAAGGTCAGAGGAAATAATCAAAACCACCCTGAGATATCCTCTAACTCCAGTAAGATTAGTCCACATTACAAAATCCCCAAACAGTAGATGCAGGCCAAATCTGCACAATGGATATGAGAGAAGGGAACAATTCTCCCTGCTGGTGAGATCGCAAAGTAACACAACCTCTATGGAAAGAAGTGTGGAGAATTCTCAAACAACTAAAAGTTGATCATCCGTTTAATATTGCAATTTCATTACTAGGTATTTACCCAGAAGATAAAAAAGCATTTTACCACAAAGACACTTATACCAGAATGTTTATTGCAGCCTAATTCACAATTGCCAAGATGTGGAAGCAGCCCACGTGGCCATCAACCCAGGAATGGATTAACAAACCGTGGTATGTGTATATCATGGAATACTATTCAATCATAAAAAATAGAGAGTTTACTTCTTTTATGTTTACCTGAATGGAGTTGAAGCACATTGTTCTTAGTTGAGTATCTCAAGAATGGAAAAAAAAATATGTAATGTACTTAATACTAATATGAAACCAATATACAAACAATTACATGCTCATACAAATGATAAAACACAAAAATAGTCTAGCAAGGAAGAGGGGAGAGGCAGGAGTGGGGATGATCAGTGTAGTCACTGATGAACTGTAGTCACCATGTCTACCATAGATTCTTCAGCGTGGAGCGGGAGGGCAACTGGAGGGAGGGCATTGGGCAGGTTCTTACGTAATGTGCACCATGTCAGGGTGCTCAGCACACCCCTTTGGTGAAGGGTTCTTCTACAACTTGAACTTTACCTTGGAAGTGAGAACATTGTAACCTAAAAATTTGTGCCCTTGTATTAATTTGAAATAAAAAAAATTACTCATCCTTTACCTGGGAAATATGAAGGTTATTAACAATGCTCAGAAAATGTGAACTACTATAAATGAGACGTTAACAAGATACCTTGTGTATGACCGAATGTGTAGACACTACAAGTGGCTTCCTGTGGTTAATGACCACATTTGGAAGTTCTGAAACCTACTCACGGGCATTCTTTTGTGTAGGATTGACTACCATGTATGTACTGTTCCTAATTAACAGTGTCAGATTTGGGGAGGGGTCTTTTAAATTTTTTTTTATTAAAAAATAAAAATTATGTGTCTGTATCACGGGCAATATGTTGCTTTGAAATATGTATACTTCATGGATTAGCTAAATAAAGTTAATTAACTTATGTATTACCTCACATACTTACTTTTTTATGGTGAGAACACTTAAAATCTAATTTTTTATGGTGAGAACACTTAAAATCTAATTCTTAATGATTTTCAGAAATACAATACATTGTTATGAACTGTAGTCACCATGTCCTACCATAGATTTCTCGAACTTATTTCTTCCATATAACTGAAACTTTGTGTCCTTTGATAAATAACTCTACAATCACCCCCACTCAGTAGATTTTAGGTACAAACACAGAGTGCAAGTGTCTTCTTCTTTTTTTTTTTTTTTGATTTCAGATTAATGTGAGGGTACAAATGCTTAGGTTACATCGTTTTCATCTCTAAGGTAAAGTTCAAGTTGTAGTTGGGCCCTTCACTCAGGGGTGTGCTGAACTACCTCACATTGGTCACAGTAGGTGAGATCCCACCAGTCGCCCTCTCCTCTCACCCCTTCCTTCTCTTTTCCCTCCCCTCCCCCTTGCTACACTATACTTATGTTTTCTCTTTTGTGTGGGCATGTTGTTGTTTTTCCATTGGTTTAATATTAGTATTGAGTACATTGGATGGCTTCTTCCCCATTCTTGAGATACATTAATAAGAAGAATGTGTTTCAACTCCATGCAGGTAAATGCAAAACTTAGGGCTGAATAGTTCTTCATTGTATACATATACCACAGTTTGTTAATTCATTCATGGGTTGATGGCCATTTGGGTTGCTTCCCCATGTAAGCTCAATTGTGAATTGAGCTGCAATAAACTTTCTAGTGCAAATGTCCTTGAGGTAAAATGCTTTTTTATCTTCTGGGTAGATATCTAGTAATAGGATTGCAGGATCCAATGGAAGGTCAACTTCTAGTTCTTTGAGAATTCTCCATACTTCTTTCCATAGAGGTTATATGGCCAATAAACACATGAAAAAAATGCTCATTGCCTCTAGTGATCAGAGAAATGAAAATCAAAACCACTCAGAGGGTGGTGCCTATGGCTCCAAGGGGTAGGGTGCCGGCCCCATATGTCTGATGTGACAGGTTCAAACCCAGCCCTAGCCAGAAACTGAAAAAAAAAAAAAAAAACAAAAAAAAAAACACATTTAGAGATGTCACCTAACTCCAGTGAGATTAACCCACGTGACATGCAGATTCCTGTGTGGATATGGAGAGAAGGAACACTTTTGCAATTTGGGTCCCAACTTTTGGGACTGCAAACTAATACCGCTTGTTCATTGTTAAAGGTATTTTCCTGAAATGGAGGGACCTCTTCTGAAAGCTGTATTCAGGGGTGTTGAACATATTATTGCCTTCCTAATTCCCTCAGAAGAGTTCTGGCTCCATTTTACAAAGAAGGAAAACATTCATTGCTTCTCACCAATTCTTGCTGAGCAGTATGATTACACAGTTATCGCTGTTTCCAGGTTACATGTAATAACAAAAACACAGTAAGGATTTGACAATTTTCTCCACCTTTTGTTGAGATGTCATTCTGATGTCATTCTGATGTCATTCTGACCCACATCCTGACCTCGGAGATATGTCTCATGGTATAGATATGATACTTAAAGATATTACTAGCACTTGTAGCACAGACGCGCAATCTTCCTTTGGTCATTTGTGGCTCTGAATTATGCTTACATTCTAAAGACAGCCATCACTGTGCATCTAGTTTCAACTGCTGACACGGTGTGTGTGTTGAATCAGTTATTTGGAAACCACGTGTAATTCAGAAACCCAACCAATAATCTGAAAGCATCTATTGGGTGTTGATGAGCAGGGTTTTATAGATTTGGGGCAAACAATAGAGTTGCTGACTAACTCAGCTTGTGGAGAGCTATTGGACCCCACTTTCAGTACGTGAGTTATGTGTAAAGAGGAGGATGGCAACCAGACCTGGGGTCAACACACACATCCTAAGGGGATGACGAGTATTCGATATCTTCAATCTTTAAGGGAAGATTCAAAGAGAAAGTGTGAGTACAAACATGCCAATAATTCCTTTCTTTCTTTCTTTCTTTCTTTTTTATTAATTTTAAGGAGATTAGGAGAAATTTTTTTTTTTTTTGCAGTTTTTGGCTGGGACTGGGTTTGAACCTGCCACCTCCGGCATATGGGGCCAGTGCCCTACCCCTTTGAGCCACAGGCACTGCCCTGAAATTTTAACTAGCATTCAAATATGGCACCAAGTGAGTTATGTGATTATTGCTAAAAATACACGTGTCTTGCATTTTATAATCACCAAAGAATAATTCATTGCACAGTATTTGTAGACCCTCACTCAATTCCGTGGAATTTCTCAACCAGGTATTATTATTCTAATTAGCAGATGAAAAAAAGAGATTTGAAAAGGAAAGAAAACAAAGAGTAAAGGAACAGCCCCTGTTCACACATGTAATTATCAGCTAGGAAAATTAAATCACTATAAACTTAATTAAGCCAGTACCAAAAACATTACCATAAAGAAGTATACAATATTCACAACTTTATGAGGTTGAAATTATTACTTCTCTTAAAAAATGGAACAGATTTTTATTTCAGATTTGTCTATATATCTGACTTCTATAAAGGCATAAAATATAAACATTTAAGTTAAGGATCAGACAAAAATAATAAATTTTGAATTACATGTGGCATATTAGACACAAGATAAATGAAAAAAGGATAAGACAATAGACATCAAAAGTGATAAAATAGTACCTCAAAATAATGCAACAAAACTTAAAGAAAAATAGAAAGCTGTCACTTAAGACACAGTAGAGTTAATTAAACTTAATTGTATAGGTAGTATTTTTCTTTTCACTTGCATACATTTTTATCACTATCCAAATCCTAAATGTTTTTCTAGACATTATGATGTATATACACATACTTAACATACATAGATATATTTTATATAAACTATGATTGTTTATATCTGAATCGAGTACTTTTAGAACAGTTTTAGGTTCCCAGCAAAATGGAGCAGAAGGTGTGGTGCTCTCCCACATCCTACACCCCCTGCCCATGCACAGCCTCAACATTCCCCACCATTTTCCAATGTCAAAACACCTATGTTGAGCAAGCCTTCTACACTTGATGTAATTGATTATAAATATACTTTAAATTTTTCTTTGTTATGTTGGCTCTGTCTGTTCATCAAAGTTCAGGGAATCTTTCTTTCCTGTGCCTGTCCTCTGTACCTAAACAGATACAGGGTCTTCACGCTGCCCCTGAGACACAGCAGATGCTGATCCTGCAGAGTGAGGGCGGCCTCTCCTGCACACCACCCTGTTCATCCCCACCTCACACAAGCCTTTGTCTTGATCTTCTTATTGGAAATCGAAGTTCTCCTCTGTCTTCTGCACTGATATTCCCTTACCTGCCATATTTTTCTCCAGAACTCTAACATACTTCTCACATACCATATAATCTTTACTTTAAAAATTGGCCTCCAGGGCTGTGCCTGTGACTCAAAGGAGTAGGGTGCCAGCCTCATATGCCAGAGGTGGCGGGTTCAAGCCCAGCCCAGCCAAAAACTGCAAAAAAAAAAAAAAAATAATAAATTGGCCTCCAACTCATTGAAATGTGAGGCCCCAGAAGGCAGTTTCTTTTCCTAAACGGTTTCCAACCCTGCAAAATGCCTGCCACATAGTAGCACTCAACACATCTCTTGAGTAGCACTGTTTTATTTATGATGTTTATTTTAAATAACATAGAATTTATTTTTATACTCATGGACATATTTTAGGTTAATTACACATAGTATTTTAAAAAATGATATATTACTCAGGTACCTAAATGGAAATAAAATATAAACAAAATACGTTGCTTTTCTCCACTCTGACTGTTGACTTTCAATTCAGAGTCACTGATGACTGTTTTCCTACATAGTATCACCTTCTGTGTCACCAAAACCACTGGGAAGAGAAATTCTTCAAAGAATCCATAAAAAGAACTAAAAGCCTGGGATGTGGCTTCTATGCTGGGTTTTGTGATTGCATCATGGAACCAGCCTATTGGAGGCGCCTGCTTTTGGAAAGGTGATAGACTTCTATTTCACCCATTGTTTGCATTCCAAGCGGTTAAAAGAATGCTTTGCTGTTGGCTCAGAGATTTGTCTTTATTTTTCCTTTGGCTATTCTTTTATTTTGAAAATTTTTCTAACATATATGAAAGTGGAGTGGATCTCCATGTACCCAGCACCAGCTTCAATGGTCTCCCCTCAATTTTTCTTTTTCTATTTGGTTGGCATATTTTAAAGCAAATCCTGGTCATTACAGCATCCGTAATGACTCTGGTGGACCTCGGACTGACCAGGACATGTTTTTCCAAAAGCGTTTCTCAAGGATTCAGGAGAAGATGTTTGTAAATAATACAGATTGAATCTAAATTTTAAAACTACTGAAATGTGTATTTGTGTGAAGCCTGTTGTTTAAACATTTTTCACTTTTTTTGTGTAGAGTGCCTGAATAGTATTTTTTCAAAGGAGCAAATATTAAGAAGATATATTCATTCTACCACTAAAGGAGTTTGTACTATCATTCTACACGCTGTTTGTTCAGACATTGCGGGATGAACAATATGTGATGCGGAGCTGAAAAGGAGCTGTTTCACCCTTGAGAAATACGCTTTCTACCACACACACGAATAACCATGAATTTCAAATAAAATGTTATACTTAGCGTTGAACAACCCAAGTGCACAAGAATTCAAGGGAACAGAAAGGCTCTTTGAGACTGGGTCAACTAGAGGTTATTTTTTTTTATGAGGGGGGAAGAAAGCTTTCCTGTAAGTCTCAATTCAGAAGAACATGGATTAAAACATGGCATGTTCAAGCCAGAGATTGGTACGTGGTAAGAGCTAAGGAAAAACTTTAGAAGGAAAATATGACTGAAGATAAATTATTAAATAAATTTTGACCGTGTCTTAGTTGTGAAGTATAACGCTTTGAGCCCCTCATAAAAGGTCTTTTTATAATGTTTATAAGCAGGCTTTTCCTTGGAAAAGGGGCTCAGGATAATTTTTAAATAACCCCTAAAAGTCTCAAAGGGTTGCATTTCTAAAATGGAACTGCAGGATTTGCTGAGGAAGCAGAGCAGGGAAGCTAACCTGGCAGCAATCGTGTGGGCAGAACAAAGATTTTGCCATATGGATTGAGGCACAGAGAGCCCCAGGACCAGCTTGATTCATGGCTATGACGTTCCTGAGAAATCTGATCACTTGCCTCCTTCCACTCTGGTCTGTCATTCATACAAAATGAAGACCTTTCCCTGGACAATCATATTTATAGACCAAATTCCTTGCAACTTCTCAGCCTTACCCCTTTAGACAAACAAAGATACAACCAGAGACAATTTTTCTTCTCAAAGGGGGAGCCGGGTCCACTTCTGTTGTTAGGTCTTTGAAAGCAATGACAGTAACATATACTGGCCATTATACATGTGTGCCCTTTAATCCCACAACTCTTTAATGGCTTTCCTTTCATCCCAATGGGAAAAGTAAGGAAATTGAAGTGCATGTGGTTACACAGGTAGGCTTTATTCCAGGGCCCAGGCTCTTCACCTTGGTCTACAACCCCTCTGAGGGTTTAACGATTTTATTCCCTCATCTCCGTCTTCTTAAATAAAATGGCAGCATTTCTTGCTGTGTAGTTGTGCCCATGGGCCAGCCAGCCATGTGCTAATGATCAAATAGTGTCAGTTCTCTGAGCTCCAAGGAAAATAGGCAGACATCTGGTGTTATCTTTAGAGATATTGCTCCATTTGCTTACACAATTGTGGTTTGTACCTTCAATTTTTCTTTTTTTAATTATGCTGTTTTTGGTCTATGAGTACAGAATTAATTAACATGGTTATTTCCTTCAGAACCACGTCTACTTATGTAGGAAGTAGTTGGTGGCAATCATGACCCACCATGTGTATCAGATCTTTTTCAGTGCCTGGTCCTCACAGTGCCCCTGAGGGTGGGCAGAGCAGAATATTTTTCACAGAGGTTGAGATTGAGGCTCCAGAAAGAGATGCCGTGCTCAAGGCTGCAGGGCTGGGTGCTTTCTGACCCTCATAGAAGGAGCTTCTGGACCCCCCATTGCTACTCTATAGGCAGGTCATAGGTTCATGATGATGGTTAATGTGGGATGGTGAAATACTGCTGTGACTCTCACTTTCTCTCCTGGACGGACTGTTTTCTCCATCCTCTAATGTGAAGTCAGGGTCCCAAATGGCCATCAGGAGCCAGTCCCTTCTCAGATCTCATTGCCCACTCAGCATCGCAGGACTAAAGTCACACCAACCTACAGCAGCGTTGTGAGGTCCATCCAGCCTGGAGACTTAGGTGATGGAGAAGAAGAAAAGCCTGGCATTGTTCTCGGTCATTCAAAGAGAAGTCATCACATTGACCAGGCACTTTTCAACTATGGAAGTAGCACTAAGTTAAACAATCAGCAGGCCCTGGAATTCTCTAGTTATGAGATTTGAACTAGGAATATTAATCTTACTGAATCTGTTTCCGTATATATGATGTGAAGGTACTCATCATCACTGAACATATCCTATATAAGTAAAAGTGCCTTTAAATGACAAAATATTTCCTGGTGTTATACATCAATAATATTGCAATTGCCCATAGTTGCCAGACACGTGAAATGAGAGATTCAAAAGTGAATTCAACATATCCATGCATGCTAGGTAGAAAGTACATGGCTTACTTCCGACCTGTTCAGCTGTGTCCTAGGGTCAGTGTTATGGACTAAATGACACCCCCCTCAAATTCATATAATGAAGCCCAAACCCACCATGTGATTGTATTTGGAGATGGGACTTTTAGGGGGACAATTAAGGTTAAATGGGCTGCCACATGGGGGCCCTAATTCAGTAAGATTGAAGTCCTTGTAAGAGAAACACCCAGGCCTACACGCACACAGAGAAGGCCGTGTGAGGACAGGGAGAGAAGACCACGGCCTGCAAACCTAGGACAGTGGCCTTGAGAGAAGTTGAACCTTGGATTTCTTGTCTCCAGAATTGTGAGAAATGAATGTCTGTTGGTTGAGCCACCCACCCAGTCTGTGGTATTTTGTCATAGCCACTCAGACCAATCCTGTAGGCAAGAACAAGAAACCTTCACATAAGTGCCCAAGCCTTGTTATAGAGAGTTATTTATATGCTTACACTACACTGTAACTCAATTTTTTAGCTATTTCAGGGGAAAGGAGCACATCGGTAACTTGGGTAACACCCTGCGGCCTGCTTGGCTTCGCGGCCTTGCGGCCTGCCGGTGACAGCCCAGCCTGTTCTGGATGTGGTCTCTGCAGAGCTGACTGTGCTCTTTCCTGCGTTCTCCTGCTTGACGAGTTTTGAAACACAGAGGATGACACATCCATAGTCTTTGATACTCGGGCGCTTTGGTCTTTTATGTTTTTAGAAGGTGACTCTGGGCTGATACTAACTTCATGCGCAGTGAATAAGACATATCAAGTAAAGGTAATCACTACCCTGCTTTGAAACTTTAAGTGTGTTCCTATATAATAAAATGCAATGTAATCTAAATTTCATTCAAAAGAGACAGGTTGAAAACACCTATTAGAAATCTTCACATAGATCTGCAGTATGAAGTTGAAAATTACGCATTAAAGCTCATATGCTTAGAGTAGATTTTATGGTCTGGGTTTCTCCATTGCTTGGTTTCACTTTTCGTCTTTCACTACTGACTTGACCACCGGGCAGTAAGTGGAGGCTTTGGAAAGTATAGGCCTAATTTGACTATTGATCTTGACTGGGGTATAAATCAGGACTTATATATCTTTGAATCTTGTTTTCTTTATTATATATTTTTGAGTGCTAACTCCCTGCTCAGCACTTTGTGAGTTTTCCTGTCCAACAGTGGAACAAAATTAAAATATATATTTACAACCGGTGAAATTTCCAATAGATGCTACCCATCTGGGTAGTACCCTTGTTATTATTATCTAAGGACATCTGCTAAAATACTTCAAGCTATAATATTGCTTAATTCACAGAATTTTCTCCTTCTTAGACTCCACCTATTTCCTTCATCTTAGACCAGCAGTTCTCATCCTAGACCAGCCGTTCCTTTAATACAGCAGAACTATATTAAAGGGCTGCAGCATTAGGAAGGTTGAGAACAACTGCCCTAGACAAATAAATGACACCCTCCTGTTATTGAAATTGAACAGGGGACAAGAATAAAATTGGCCATAGAGTGGAGAAGGCAAAGAATCAGAACAGAAATTCAGCACGTTAAGTAGATCCTAGACCTGCGTTCAGGGATCAGGAGCTGGCAGTGGCCCACGGCCTGGGGCTTAAGATAAAGATGAGGCCCTTGCAGGGGATTAAGTAGCAGCCTGTAGTAAGTGCAATTTTGAGACAGTAAAACAGCTGAACGTTCTTTTATTCCTGTTTCACAGACATTAATTGGCAGCATATGTACGGTAATATGCGTCCTAAGTGGGTAGATAGGTCAATGCTACAGTCTTCTCTGCATATTCATCCCTGATGGGCACCAAAAAGAGCTATCTGTCATAATCAGCGGTGTTGGAACAATACAGGAGGAAATCAAATGAATTCAATGAGGTAATGCTGCTACAGGCATCTGTTAGGTTTACTCTTTACATAATGTTTTTATTATAACCCAGTAATAGTCAACTCTCAAATTCTGACAAATGTTAGGAGACTAGCAAAATCAGAGTATAGGAATAAAGGTTAGACATACAAAAAAAATTCAGACCTTCAAATGTTTTATGCTTTAAATACTAAGATAGTTGTGTAAAAAGTATTTTTTTTTTTTTTTTTTGCAGTTTTTGGCCGGGGCAGGGCTTGAACCCACCACCTCCAGTATATGGGGCCAGTGCCCTACTCCCTTGAGGCACAGGTGCCACCTATGTCAAAAGTAATTTGATCTTTCCATTGGTTGGGCTGGAGAGGGCAGGAGAAAGATGGTGATGGTGATTTGTGTGTAGGGCCTCAGTAGGGAGGATGGTTTGGTTTCAGTCTTTAGGATAATTAAATCAATTCTCTGCCTCCCGTTGCTTGTATTGTATTAAATACATGTGCCCTTTCTTCTCAGTTTTGTAACTTTTCATTGGTGATAGATGTAGTCGTGTTGGTAAAATTGTCCTTAGTCTGCTTCACCGATCTTTTCAAATTCAGCCCACTAATCATGTATAATATGTGCACATCACTTCCCAGCCTTTTGTCTAAGATCAAATGTACATGCAATGTGTAGATTCCTGTAAATATTTGTCAGTCTGGTTGCTTTGAAGTAAGTGGACAGTGATTATTTAATTGGATTAGAGACAGCTGCAGCAAAACCAAGATTGATGAAGTTTGTCTTCAAGGTCTTTCTGTTCTTCTATTTCTTTGTTCTTTATCCTCCTTCCAATGCTAGTGGTCTTTTGTTTTTGTGGTTGTTATTGTTGGTTGTTTGTTTCTTTGTTTTAATTAAGTCTTGAAGGAGGGAAGGCTAGCAGTCTTTTGAATCATGTTTGAGCACAGGAGATTGGGGAAGCTGATCAAAGATTCCATGCTTTGGAAAATTGTATCATCTAGCACTTAAAAGACTTGAGAAAATTAGGAGAAGTAATTAAAAGCTCTACCAAGAGGTTTAAAATGTCTGGAGATTTATTACATAAAAGAGCTCACATCCTACCTATCGCTTTAGGTGAACATTTGGAGACTAAGATTCAGACTATCTGGAGGCCCCTCCTGGTCCCACTACTCACTGGCTGAGGCCATGACAGCCACTCCCAGCTTACTTAATTATCAGTAAAACAGGAAATAATAATTATTTCCACTGGCTTTGCATTCCTTTTGTATTGGGAAAAAGAAGTAGAAAAACTGCTGAACAAAACTGTAACACAGTGATATTAGAGGTTTAGGTCCATTTCCAAATTTTTTAAAATCTTCCTGATACGAACCCCATAAAATATGAATTATATTATCTCTAGGCCCAGAACATATTTAGTGTCTTTCTAAAACTACTAGAAAGAAAGCTATAAATTTTATTAAGAGCTGTATATTTTATTAATCTGGTCAAAAGATAAGGTCAGGATTACATTTTGATGAAGATGTAACTTTAAAAAATGTGAGTCTGAGTTCTGTCAGTGCTGCCTTCCCTGGGTCTGTGCAGTGATCTGACAGTGTTTCACTTTGGAGAGAATTCTGTGCCTTGTCATGAAAAGGGAAAGGTCATTGGCATTACTGGAGGATACAGGAAGCCTTGTGTTTTATTCCAGTAAAAATAAAGTGTCTCTACCTGAGGGACCATATTCAATAGAGAGTGACAATGAGTAGGGAATGGGCTGTGGCGTTGAGACACCAAACCAAAATGACCTAAAAGTTAACATCGTCTGAATTTCAATAGGAAGTATTAAAATATATTTACTAATCAGCCGGATTGTGTCCATTATATAAATCATGACCTTGGGTAAAACTGCATGCATAGAGAGCTATATACAGATACATCCATACAGAAGATACGGTACATATACTACTAACCACAATAACAACCAAAAACGGTGAGTCTCTGGGTTCTTTTGCCTGTGAAAACTTTTATTTTAACCATCTAGTCAATAAAATAGGTAAGCAAAAACCATCTTAATATTTCATATAATTTGCTGCATCACTAAATATCAAGACGATGACTGACTTTTTTGCATACATCAAACAATCTGATGCTATTTTATTGTCAATGTTATGCAGATAAAGATGGTTTGATCTTATTTCAAAGTGAAGGACTTAAGTCTAACAGTTTCGTTAATATATGATGCATTCTGATGTACTAGATTCACAAAACGATGGCGTTGTTTTAATAATCATGTCTTTCTAATACTGAAAATCTTCCACATCTAGGCATATAAAAATCTGATGAGTTTTCTTCAATTTGTGGGTTTTTATAAATTTGTCCCTTAATTTATCATGATCATCCTTGGAAATATTGCTTTTCAAAGCCCAAATCACTTTCTTATTATACATAAAGTGGGAAGGTTCATTAACCTTGTCTACCCCCTAAAGATACTGAGTACAAATACGATTCACTACAATTCAACAAATAAATGTTTGTTGAATACATTTTACATAGTAGAGCCTTTGCTAAGTCCCAGCATTTCAGGGATCCCACTATCCTCAAGCAGAGAAGCAAACAGTGGTGGTGTGGGCTGAGGTAGCAGCCCTATAGCAGGTGTGGCCAGGGGATTCCAGCCCAGTACTGTACACATCAGAGCCTGGCATGCAGCAGGAGTGGAAAATGACTCCAGGTGACCAACCAGAATTGGTGCTCAGGAAGTTTTGGGCAAAGCTGGGCTGGAGAAATAAACATGGGCCAGTCATGAAAGTTATGTATAAACCCCACCAAGCAATTTGACGGGTCCCTGAGATACAGGGGAGAGTTCTGATCTTGGAGTCAACTGAGCACCCACCTCATCACCTGCTTTCTACCCAGGCACCTTGGGGCAGCAGCCTGACTGGCTCTGAGGTGCAGTCTCCTCAGATACAAGGAACAGTTCAGGCTTCCTAAGAAGGTGAAGCAAGACAGGAAAGGATGTTATGCAGGCAGTTGGCTTTGGGGCTTAAAACTTAAGAAAATCACTCCGGCGGTATAAATTCAAATCAGGTTCCATGTACCACTCTGAGAAGTGGATGAAGTCCTCAAATCAAAGATGTTTTCATTGGATGGAGACAATATCACTACACTACGAAGCACTATCCACAGATAATGGCTAAGAATCAAGCAAATCAAGTTCATCTGGGTCTCTCCGGGATTTTGAATTATCCTCAAAATGAGACATAGCACCTGCACTTGAGAAGTATGGTTTACTAGGGATGATGGAAAATAAATGCAGGATTGTAACCTTAGGGGAATGTAACAGGGAGGAACAGAGGCCTGAGGGAGCCGGGAAGAGGGTGGCTGACTCCTGAGAGGGGAAGTGGAGGAAGCTGTTTCATTGGCGTATTACCATGTGCGCACAGGGAATGACAGTGTCTGTGTGACATCTAGCACACTCAGGCCATGGAGACAATTTGCTGGAGCAGGATGTGCTGTAGGGACAGAGGCTGAGGAGTGGCTGCAGGGCTGGGAGAGGTCTCTGAGCTGCTGGGCTTGGGTTCGCAGCTAGCAGGGAGCCTGAGGAAATCTTTCAGGGGAAGGACGACTCTGTGATATGGGAAGACAATTAACACTGCAGAGCTGGTGGATTCTCTCTTTCTGATTCCCCAGACACCAGTTAGGGTTTTTGCAGTCAAAATGTTAGGAAAGCCTTGCAATTATATAACACAGCCAGAAGCACATAAACAATAGATTTACACTATTTTTAAAATGTTGTCCCAGGAAAAAGATTTATTGATATTGCTAAATTTTCCTGCCCTCCTCCTTTCCCACCGAAAATAAAACGTTTGGCATAAATATAGACAGCGACATGTGTTCTTTATTGTTATTTATGTTCTCAAAGTTTCATTTTCTTATAGTTAAATGCAGGCTCATTTTATTTTATTTCTATGGTAAATATAGAAGGCTGAATTTGTAAATATAAATCATAAACCTAAATTAATATAGATGTCCAAATGAGGCTGCAGGTAATCCTACAGCTAAAGGTGGTAATGGTTTGGAAGAGGTAGTTTTGTTATGAAAACTGCAGATTTACTTGAATTGAAGCCTTCAGCAGACAGTTTCATTCTCTGCTCTTTGTCTGTTTGGTTTGGAAGGGACTTGGTAACGCCGTGATTTTTGCTTCTTTTGACAAATACAGCCTTTGCTTTGACCTTGCCCCCTCCTCTTTCCCTCCTTGCTTCACATTTTCCAGGCATTTCCTGCCAAGACACATTTACTCATTTTTTTTTCATAGAAAATTCTGGCCAGCCATCTCCTTCTTTTCCTTACAGTAAATCCCTTTAGGCGCAATAACAGTTCTTTTGAGCAACTTTTTCTTTGAACTGCGTAAGAGTAACTCAGAGATGGGAGTTCTGGAAACAAAGCACTGGGCAGAATATTACTTTATGTAATAAATCAAACTGACAGGTAGGTACCAATTGTTACTGGCACTGGTTAGAGAGGGAATGTATAACATTTTGAAACAGTCCTCAAAGTTCCCACTATCTATTTTTTTAAATCAATATATGCATTTCTACTGAAGACTAAAAACATAGAAAAAATTGTTTTATAATTTACTTGAGCTAAATAATTCTAAGTTTTTTCTGAGTGATAAAGGATGTGTTTTCGGAGGTGAAGCAGGGATAACCTCTTCAGTATCTGAAGGTTGTTTAGAATATGAAAAGAAAATTGAAGGTGCTAAGTTGCTAATTTACTACAGGGGACCAAGAGGGCTATAAGTCATTATCAATGATAGATTTATGATAGAACTACTTTTATTTATTATTATTTTTTTTTTTTTGGAGAGACAGAGTCTCACTTTATGGCCCTCGGTGGAGTGCCGTGGCCTCACACAGCTCACAGCAACCTCCAACTCCTGGACTTAAGTGATTCTCTTGCCTCATTCTCCTGAGTAGCTGGGACTAAAGGCGCAGAACTACTTTTAAAAATGGTAAATTCTAGACTAAGGATAGAATCTGGTAGGTGTTAACCTATTCAGGGTATACTTTAGTGGAAGTGACTTTGGCTTAAGCTGCAGGAGCTTCCAGAAAATTAGCCCAGGTCAGGGTTTGTGCTATCCATGCCTCTCTCCCCAGGAGGCTCAGTGAACAAAGCATGTCTGTAATGCTCACCTTCCTCCAGCACACATTCTGGAGCCAGCCAGTGGCCGTGTGAGGGCTGCCACAGAGCAGAGAGTCTGACTGAGAGTTGCCGGTTAATGTCTCCCCAGGACACTCAGGGACAGACATGCCCAGTCCTGGCTGACCCTCCACACCAGCCTTAGGGAAGGAGAAGAGGTTTCTGGCTTATGAAAGGCTCTCCTGAGGATCAAAATGGGGCTGAAACCAAACTTTTAATTTCCCGGATAATTTCCCAGAACAATATCAATGCTTATTGGATTTGAAGAAATACAATTTAGTAGCATATACCTTACATTACTTTTATATCTGCTCTTGCTTTATTAATCAGGCAAACTGTTCCACAGTGAGTCTTCAGGGGATCTAGGAACTGGGCACAAGTCCTCTCTGTCACTTTGTGTTCGAGTTTGTTAGAGGGCAGACTCTGGAGCCACTTGCCTGAGTGACATCTCAGTTCTCCTCTTTCCTGCTAAGTTGCTTGGGCAACTTCCTTAACCTTTTGGTTTCTTCCTATGGTAAGGATGGGTCCAAGAATCTCTTTATAGGGATGCCATGAGAAATAATCAATACATATGAAGGGCTTATACCAAGCAGGTTGTGGATGTTATGGAAAGACTTGCTTTTTTGTAATTAGTATGATTCTAGTCAGTGAAAACCTCCAAGAGGATAAAGAGTCTCTCTTAGGATGATGTGTGTATTTCCTTGATGGTTCTTTTTACTCATCATGTCTGGTGCACTTATTGTGTGTCCTCAGCCTACTTATCCCTGGTCCTTCCCTGCCAATTTCACACAGGGAAGTAAGGGAGGCCCTTAGAGCTGGGAAAGATCCTCTCTTTTATGTACGTGCAACACACAAGCGTGCACACACACACACACACTTTAGGCAGCTGGGGCTGCTATAATAAAATACCATGGTTTAGGTGGCATAATAACAGAAATTTATTCCTCATAGTTTCACAGTCCAGGAAGTCCAAGATCAAGGTCCTAGGCACTTTGGTTCTTGTTGGGGGTTCTCTCCCCAGTGTGCAGAGAGATACCTTCTTGCTGTGTCCTCACAAGACAGGAAGATAGAGAGGTTGGTTTTCTTTTATCTCTTCATTTGAGAGCACTGACCCCATCATGGGAACTCCAGCCTCATGACCTACACGACCTGATCACCTCCCAAAGGCCCTCTCTCCTAACACCCTCATTAAGGACTAGGGCTTCTACAAATGGCTTTGAAAAACACAAATATTCAGATCACAGAAAGAGCTCATGTGCATGCAAACACACAAAAAACACATTTTTACTCTGTGACTTTTTTTCCTCAACAATATAGTCAGTTCTCTTATTATTTCAGTAAATACAGAACCACTTCATTTTTCAAAATGACTACACATCATTCCTTAATGTAATATAACAAAAATTATTATTTCTCAGTCCCTCATTGATGGACATTTCTATTTTTTCAATACTTTTTATTTTAAAAATCATAAATGTGGTAATCCTAGCACTCTGGGAGGCTGAGACAGGTGAATTGTTTGAGCTCAGGAGTTCAAATCCAGCCTGAGCAGAGCAACACCACGTTTCTGCTAAGAATAGAAAAATTATCCAGGTGTAGGGTCATATGCCTGGAGTGCCAGCTACTCAGGAGGCTGACGCAAGAGGATTGCTTAAATCCAGGAGTCTGAGGTTGGTGTGAGCTGTGATGCCACGGCACTCTACCCAGGGCAACAGAGTGAGACTCTTATTTCAAAAACAACAACAACAACAAAAACCACGTACACAGCAGCCTTGTATGTATGACTCTACACATTTGTGTAAATCTGTAGAATGAGCTCCTCAATGTGGAAAAAATGGCCAGAGAGTAGAAAAACACTTAACAATAGTAACAAACATTTGTGAATTTTACTCTACAAGTTACCTTCTTGCTATTGTATTCAGAATACTATAAATATTATTTCTATTTAGCAATAAAAATAAAAAAACTAAACCCTTGTACCGAGCTTTCAATGTTCTAGGCACTGAGCTGGGTCTCTAACAAATATTGACTCATTTAATTAACATAATATCCATGAGAAGCAAATAGTATTATAACTCTCTCAAAACACATTTGAAGAAACCAAAGCCCAGATGGGTTAGTGAGCTGTGTAAGGTCACACAGCTGAAAACAGAAGAACTAAGATGAAGGTCGAGGCCAGCAGCCTGCTTCATCCTCACCATCTGTTGATCGGTCATCCATATACGGTGTATCATTTTCCTGTGATCGGGCTTTGCTCATTTCTCTATGAGGGTTAGATTTTTTTCATATATTTATTTTTAAGAGATCTTTCTTAATAAAATTAGCCTCTGTTATTTGGTTTTTGACTTTGTTTTTGATTTTTTTTCATATAAACATTTTTAAATTCTTGTAGTGAATTTTGTCTAACTTTTCCTTTGTAAGTTCTAGATTTCATGCCATTCTTAAAAATTGACTATGTGTTGATAAGATGTTACAGAAATATTTTTCTATACTCTTAGATTTTTATGATTTTTAAGTACATGTACATCTTTGCTCCACCTGGGGTTTACTTTCCTATGAGGTATCAGCACTCCAGCTTCATTGTATTCTCAATGAGTAGACAGTTGAGTGATAGTTTACCCACCAATCTGAAGTTTCAATGTTGTAAGTTCCCTATGTTCTGAGCTTCGTACTTTGGTCCATAGATTGCTTGACATCACATTTCTGCACTAATCGTAAATTTCTTTAATTCTATAGCTTAATAATGTCCTCCTATTAAATATTTGGGCTAATATCTCTTGTTATTTTTCTTTTTAAAATTTCTGTTACTATTCTTGCATGTTTATTCTTTTGTTTGAGCTTAGCTTTTGGTAGTATAGCTGAGATTCCCACAGAAATAGTAGATTATTTTAAGGAAAATTGACAGATAATGAAGTTGGTAAGATTAGCCTTTGAGAAGGGAAAGAAGGGATTCGAAGCAGAGAGACCAGTGGAACAATGTGGGCTGAAGATTCTGTGGAGAGAGGAGAGCAGGGTCATGAGGCCATCAGCTGAGGTGGGCCTACATGGTGTCCAGTGCTGCCCAGCACACCGCAGGATTGCAGACATTAAACAATTAAAAACATACAATTTTAGGGCTGGGTGGCACAATAGATATCATCTAATCTAACTTACTCTTTTTACAAATGGAGAGACTGAGCCTTGGAGAGGTTAGCGAGCATGCAAGTTTATACATCTGATTAGTAGTAAAATCAGGACTAATTCTTAGTACAGAAAGAAGAGTCTGCTGTGATCTGATCATAAAATCTTGAGTATGAAAATGTGAAAGCAATTATTAAGTTAGCCGTTATTAAATGATATCCTGAAAGTGGACACTGCTCATCTAGATTAGGCAGCAAGGGGTGTTGTTTACCTTCTGGGATAAGCCACAAAGCCTCACAAGCCACAAAGCCACAAAGCCACACAAGTACAGTGACATTGGGGTAAGTTCAGTAACATTGGAACAAGTGTAGTAGCAATGGGCAAGAGTAGTAATGGGTGAATATGAACAGTAACATTGGAGCAGTAACATGGGCAAGGACAGTAACCTTGGTGCAGGTATAGTGACCTCGGGGCAAGAACGGCCATGAGCATCGATAGTAACATTAGGAGAGGAACAGTAACATCCAGGCAAGGACAGTAACATCGGGGCAAGGACAGTAACCTTGGTGCAGGTATAGTGACCTCGGAGCAAGAACGGCCATGAGCATCGATAGTAACATTAGGAGAGGAACAGTAACATCGGGGCAAGGACAGTAACCTTGGTGCAGGTATAGTGACCTCAGTCGGTAGGGCGCCGGCCCCATATACCGAGGGTGGCGGGTTCAAACCCAGCCCCGGCCAAACTGCAACCAAAAAATAGCCGGGCGTTGTGGCGGGTGCCTGTAGTCCCAGCTGCTCGGGAGGCTGAGGCAGGAGAATCGCTTAAGCCCAGGAGTTGGAGGTTGCTGTGAGCCGTGGTGATGCCATGGCACTCTACCCAAGGGCGGTACAGTGAGACTCTGTCTCTACAAAAAAAAAAGTTTAAAAAAAAAATAAATAAAATAAAAAAAATAATAATTAAAAAAAGAACAGCAGTGAGCATCTATAGTAACATTAGGAGAGGAACAGTAACATCCAGGCAAGTACAGTAACACTGGGGTAAGCACACCAATACTGGAAGGGAAGAGGGGCCATTGGCTTACGTGTAGAACCGGAGAGGGTAAGTGCATTTCCTTCTGCATAAAAATCAGACATATAAGGTCTCATCAGGAAATGTATAATTGTTTGTTACCTCAAGAGCAGATGAACTAATTTAAGTTTAAACTGGATAAGAAAACAGCAAGCTATTAATATGTTTAGTTATGCTTATTTGTGCTTTCAAAAATCACTCAGAATATTATAGACATTAAATATGAGTTATGTTTTAATATGTAAATAAGATCTTTGATGAAAAATTTAAAATTTATATTTTCTCCAAAATTCAAACTAAGTAAAGAAATAGTGACAGATTATAAAAGAAAGAAAAGCTCCCTAAAATGCATATTTACCTTACAATCAGTGCTATGTTTTTGAAATGATCACTTCGTTGAAGAAAAATATATAGTTTGATAAAGAAATAAGGTGGGGGGTGGCGGGCATCTATAGTCCCAGCTACTCGGGAGGCTGAGGCAGGAGAATCGCTTGAGCCCAGGAGTTGGAGGTTGCTGTGAGCTGTGTGAGGCCACGGCACTCTACCGAGGGCCGTAAAGTGAGACTCTGTCTCTACAAAAAAAAAAAAAAGAAATAAGGTGGGGAATGCCCTCTCTCATCTCAGAGCACAGAATAGGGAGTCATTCAGAGCATTCACTCTGAGTATTGGCCAGATTCTTGAAGTTGTTGTGAAGATGACACAGAGTTGTGATTCTAAGCCTCCCACCCCAAGGTTCTACCCTAACCCCTTGTGAATGGTCCATTTAGCCAATCAGACCAAATGTATGTGATGTTCTTTTTGGAGCTGAATTTGAATACCTCCAGGAAATATTTTAATAAAACAAAATATTTAGTCTTGGGAAAATCCTACACTGGCAACTATTTTTTGCATACAGCAAGTGGCTCTTAATCTTGTTCTCAGAAGCTCTGGTGGAGTTAGGAGCCCAGATTCCACTCAGTTATGAATGTGAGGCCCAGCTGTCACAAGGATAAGATGGTGCAATTGCTAGGAAGACAACATCAGACATGGTCACTTGATTCCTGGAGAACCAGATGGAGAATATTCTCAGAGTCCACTGTACAGACTTTTGGCTTGAGTTCTGTTATTATAACTACATACGCCTTACAACACAGTTACTCCCTTCCTCTCCTGAGACCCATAAATGACAGAGACACCATGTCCTGCAGGGTTTGAAAGTGTGTGATGCATGTGGATAGAAAGTTTAGCCCAGATACTATCAAGGGCAAAGGGAAGAAGGAAGATGGAAAAACACAAACTTCTTAATGAACATAAGAACACAATAGACAAAGGACCAGGAAATCTAGTCACACATATATTTGCATATATACAGGTATATATGTATATGTATGTGTATATAGATACACACACAAACAGGTGAGGTTGGACAATTAAGTTCATGAATTTACCCTAGAAAAAGTGTTGCATACCTCATTGTTGAATATCAATGAGGCATATAGCAGCTTCAAAGGTCACTTTGGGAAGCTATGCACTAATGCCAACGTCGAGTCCACTCTGCAAAGCAATGTTGGAAGTCTTTTTCTGGAATTTCCATCACAGCTGTTGTCATAAGAACTGTCAATTAAGTTTGCAAACTCATCCTACATATCTCACTGCTGAATATCACTACAGTCACCACTTGGCCGAGGGCAATACTTTGAAGGTGACCGTAGAAGTCTAAATCATTCATCTACAAGTTTATGAAACAAAACAAAAACCCTTACAGAATGGGCTGTTTGTAGGAATATTATTGGCGTATTAGCTCGTAGGCCTGGTTAATATTTGTTCAGAGCTTACACTTTGGTTAAATTAATTCAATTTGGTATAAGCTCAACAATAATTTGAATTAAAGTCAAGTAGAAAGTAGAGAATACTTGAGTCTCCTGTATAATTCCTTAAATTCCTTATTTCCTGGAACAGTATTAAAAACTTTTGATGTGATTTTTGATATTGAAAAGAGTTTCAACTTATTAGGAGGTCTGAATGTGGGTGGCATCAGCCCCAGAGTCCTGCCTGCCTTGGGTGTCCAGCAGCTGTCTGTGAAACTCTTTTCACCGGCTGAGCATCACTGCTTTCAACGTGCCAGGTGCTGTCTCTAAAGCATGCTGTGCACCACAAACTGCTTGGCCAGTCAGCTTGTGGCAGGTTCCTGATATAGGATAACATGTTCTTAACATGGGATTTCAGGGTAAAAGAAAAAAGATGCTTTGGATTGAATTCAGTTAACGTTGTTAAAACAATTTTACTATGAGATATCATCTTGTCTGGGGGCATGTCTATGTAATGGATCAGGAAATGGATCAAAATTTGAAGAAAAAAATTTCCATGCTAGAAATCCAATCCAACCAAGGAAAAAATAGTACTTAAGCAACATTCACCAAGTATCCAGGTTTTTCCATGTACTGTCCCATTTATTTTTCCCATAAGCCTGTGAAGTCAGTATTTTATTCCCATTTTGCAGGTAAGGAAATTATAGCTCAGGAAGATAAACCCATTTTCTCAGGTGCACCCCTTGGCTAAATGGCAGACCTACAGTTCAAACTCGCATCTGACTAGTTCCCATCTGTGTCCTGTGCTCCCTAAGCATATTCCCTTATCATGTATACAAATTCTGTGTATCCACATCTCCAACTCGCACCGCTTCTTTTGAAATGACTAACATAGACTTCGTCTCAGCAAAATATTACAGAGAAAAATAGATTTTTCTCATTAAGTAAAAGATCTTGAATTTCCATGGTACTTAGAAAATGCAAAAGTTTCTAACACCAGAGCCATTACAAGTAAGGGTATCTTTGAGTTGAATGAATGAAAAGAGCTTTTCATAGGGAAGCCATATATGGGTCATTACCAAAGTTTTGAGTTACACAAAAATGAAGAAATATAAAATCTGGGTGGACAGAAACAATGGACCATAACAAAGTCTGTCTCAAAACTTTCACAGTGTTTCACATATTACAACTCTCTTAATTTGCCATTTCTTCAGTATGTAAAGGAATTTAATATTGGGGCACATTCTCCTTAACCATGATCTCTGCAGGACAGTTATGGGGGTGGGAAGTCAGTATAGGGATAGGAAGATAGAACACCATCAAAGAGCCATGTTTTTGTTTTTGCTATTGGAAAAAAATTCATTTTTTGGTAAGGAGAGATTCATTTCTATGCTAAAGTTTGAAGACCTACAGATGGCATTGACCACCCAGTGAGTTTCACAAAGAAAGTATCTGATTAAAAAGACATATCACCAAATGCTTAGAGATGGTGTTTGCCAGAGACTGGGGATGGAGAATAAAGGGGAGTTGGTGTTTACTGGCTGGAGTCATTTTGGGAAGAGCAGTACTGGACATGGATGGCAAAAATGATTGCACACAATTAAATGTCCTTAATAACACTGAATGGTTAACTCCTAAGAATGGTTAACCCTTAAAACTTGTTAAGATGATAAATTTTCTCTTACATGTATTTTCCCACAATTATAAATAAGTAAATAAAAATCACATATCCTGATCTCCATTGGCCAGAGACACTGAATATACATAATAGAAAACCTAAAACTTCAACCTGTGATGGCATAAGTCAGGTGGCCGCTGTTCCTCCCCACTCACTAAACAGGTACACTGCCGTGCTCTCTGAGAGGGAAGAGATAATCACAGCAAAGGCTTTCTGCCAGTTCATCGCTAATCATTTTCCTCACACAAGTGTGAATGTTGCCTTTAAAATTGACAATACTCTAAAGTTATATCTAGCATTCATAGATGTTATTCCTTTTTAGAATTTTGATTCTGTACAGCAACAGAAAGACTCTGGAATTGGGTGGGTTTAGTCCAAGCTCTGGCACTTTCTAACCTTCCACCGCAGGCATTTGTCACAGCCTCTCTAAGCCTCTGTGATGATCCTTCTCAGCTAATCCCCATGCACGGGGGACCTTTCCACCTACTGGAAAGGCCATGCCACAGAGTCATTGCCAGCATAGATGCCAAAGCCAGCACAAATGGGCTCCAGCCTCAGATCAGCAGTTACAGACTGTGGGCTCCAGGATAAGGTCCATATCATCTCTGTACCTCGTTTTGCTCATCTGTAAACAGGCTGGTATTGGCAGCTACCTTGGAAAGCTATTAGGAATTTTCAACAAGTTAACATTTGCTAAGTGAGGGGTGTCCCACCTGCAACCCACAGTTTGCATGCCCATTTAATCATGATTTTTTTTTTTTTGCTTATTTCTGGTGTCCAATATCAGGAAAAGTATGTGCAGAACTTCCCTCCCTTTTTTCTTCTAATCACCTTTCATTGATGTTTGTGTATTAACTGTGTGGCCTGAGACAACTCTTATTCTTTCAATGAAAAAAAGAGGGAAGAAAAGGTTGGACACCCTGCCTAACTAGAGGAAGTTGTACCTGGCACACAGAAAGTGCTCCCAGGTGTTTGTTAGTAAATAACTTCCACATTCCTCTTAATTTTTCTTCCCTCTTTTGAGCTCTGTGCAACATGTTCCATCTCTGTATTCCCTGTTGTAACCAATGACATTATTTTAAATCGGAACTCTCAAAATCACCCTCTAATTTTCCCATTTTCATTGCCTGCTTGGTCAACCAATTTTGATGCCTAATGCAACCACTGCTTCTTGGTTTCCACACCACAGCTCCTGCTCTAGGTGACATACATCAAAGGGCTCATCTGTTCATTGCCAGACCTGCCTCTCCTCCTCACTTTCCTCAACCCATTGCCCTTCCTGCCACCAAAATTACATTTCTGAAAGAATAGTATTTACTATTCTGTGTTACTAGCATGACTTGTTACATCATTCTATGGACTTCACATTGCCTTTAAAATGCAATGGGGGCGGGGGAACAAGGGGGTGGAGCAAGATGGCAGACTAAAAACATCTTGCTAGCCACTGGTGATGAGGCGGGGGAAAGAAAACTCTTTGGCTGGGGACCCTACTCAAGGACATCACTCAGGAGGCACAATGAAGCTGAAGTGGACTACAGGAGCCAGCAATGAGGTCTGGACCTGAGGAAAACTGGCACAGAGGGTGAGTGCTTGGGAACAGGTGAGGACCAGCCAGCCAGCCTGCCCATGGATCCCTATCCCTGCCTGAGGATAGGAAGAAGTTGTTCTACGGTTTTCTGAATTTGGGCTGGATTGCTCACTGGAGCTCCCTTGGAAGACTTAATTGATTGAGTGGACTCCAGCAGTGTCCTGCATCTGGGATTGAATACTGGGAGGGGTAGCTAACCCACCAGTTTGGTCACTAGCTTGGCGCCACCATTGTGGGAAAGCCATGTGGGAAAACAGTCCGCAGAATCCTAGTGCATGGCTGATTCTGGTACACCTGCTAAGCTCACTTGGGGTGAACTGAGTGGCCTAGGGAACTGTTGTCAGGGGGCACCGTGTGACATGCTTGCAGAGTAATCTGGTGAGAGCTTTAGGACCCCAATTCCCCAGGGACTGAATGCAGATGAAGCAACCAGGTCCTGATTGAGGGTGAATAAGTCAGAAGATCTGCCCTGCAACTGGAGAGTGGCTTCCAGCCCTGATTTTCCTTAGCAAAACAGTGTATGATCTCCACTTCATAACACCATGGTGCCACCTAGTGTCTAGGCTATATATGTATGTGTGTATATATGTATATATATGTATACACACACATGCACACCCACACCCATACATATACTATATACATATTGATTTTATTAATTTTATCTTTGGTTGTATTTTTAATTTTTAATTTTTTTATTCTTCTATAACTAGGTCTCTTTCATTTTTGTTACTGTTTTTCAGCCCCCTTTATTCTCTCTTCTTTTTTATTTCTCTACTTTTTCTCTCTTTTGGTAGAGATTTTTCTACTTTCCTCATCTTTCCCACAAAAGTTTCTCATAAAACAGCTAAGATAGCCTTTTTTTCTTTATCTTATACAATTGTATTTTTAATTATATATATATATATTTTTTTTTTCTCTGAGTGCTGGGGGGTGGTCATAGCATTGGTTTGGCTGGGGGGATCACAGCATTGGTATCACTCAAAGAGGTCATGAACTCACATCTAGGGTGTCCTAGCTTTGGCCTTTGGAAAGAACTACAGTATTGGCAGGTCCCAACTGCAACATATTGCTGAATTTTTGATTTTTTTATTTGTTTTTCTCTTTCCATATTTAGTGTAGGTGGGGTCTTGCTTTTTCCCAGGCTGGTAGGGAGCTTCTGACTTTGAGGAACTCACCCAAACTGGCCCCCACTAAGTCCTAGAATTCCAGGTGTGGACATTGCACTAGAGTGAATAACACCATTTCTCCTGTTCCTTTTTTCCCTCTTATTTCACCCCACCTTCTTTTTCTTTGTTTTTCTTTTTTTTTTCTTCTTGCTCCCTATGCACTCTTTACCTTTCCTTCACTGTGGTTTTATACCAAAAGGCCACTTCAACACCTAAGCTCTGAGACAAGGTAATTCAAAGCAAAAGAGGTAGTTAGAAGGAAAAAGTAGGGGAAGGAAGTAAACAAGAAGAAAACATACATGAGGGAGAATTCACAGAAAAATTCTGGCAACATGGAAAACAAAAACAGAGCCATTCCCCTGCCCCAAAGGACCACAAGGTAGCTACCACAGAGGGACTCAACTTATAAGGCATTACTATAATTGATAGAAAGGAAATTTAAAATCTAGATGGCAATGGCAATAAAAGGAATTGATGAGAAAGTGGAAAAACAGAACTAAAACATGATGAAAGATATGAAGAATACAGAAAGGATATGGCAGAGATTAAGGAAATGAAGGAGTCAATCAAGGAACTTAAAGATGCAGTAGAAAGTATCCCAATAACAGATTAGAGCGTGGAGAATAAAGAATTTCAGAGCTACAGGATAAAGCTCTAGAGCTTACCCATGTATTTAAAGTGCAAAAAGGAGGAGAGGAAAAGGAGAACATTCACTCAGAGATTATAGGACTTCATGAAGAATTCAAATATATAAATTTTAAGAATCCTAAAAATAAAGAAGAACATCCCAAAGGAAAGGAAGTCCTACTGGAGACTATCATAAATGAAAATTTCCCAAGTTTCACTAAAGATTCTGAAATGCTTCTTTTAGAGGGATATCAAAGAATCCCTCTAAGCACTTTTTTTTTGCGTTTTTGGCCAGGGCTGGGTTTGAACCCACCACCTCCAGCATATGAGGCCAGCGCCCTACTCCTTTGAGCCACAGGTGCTTCCCCCTCTAAACACTTCTTTAGAGGGATATCAAAGAGCCCAAGGTCATCTCAACACAAACAGAGCATCTCCAAGACACATTATAATGTCCAAATTCAAGGCAAAAAAGAAAATTCTGCAAGCAGACAGGAATACATGCCCATTGATCTACAGGGATAGATCAGGATGACAGAGGATTTTTCAAATGAAACTTTCAAGCCACAAGAGAATGGTCATCCCCTTCAGTATTTTTAAACAAAACAATTTTCATCCCAGAATTCTGTATCCTGCAAAACTAAGCTTCAAAATCGATGAAGAAAGTAAATATTTCACTGATGCAATGCAACATTGCTTTTGCTCAATGCAAACATTGAGGAAGACCACAAGAAGACCAGCTCTACAGTAAATACTTAAGCCAATTCTCAACACTGACCATCACAATGGACCACCAACAAGGCAAAGACCCAGAAACTAAAGGACAAAGCCCGCCTTCCACAATGCTGCAAAGGATAAAACTAAGCAACAGACTTCCACAAAATAAGATGAATAGAACTCCACCACAGTTATCGCTTTCCTCAATAAATGTTAATGGATTGAATTCCCCACTGTACTGGCACAGATTGGCCAATTGGCTAAAAAAGGTGAGGTGTGTCTCCAGGAAACACACCTAACCTTGAAAGACAAATCAAGATTCGGGGTAAAGGGATGGAAAACAATATATCAAGCAAATGGAATTGGAAGAAAGGAGGGGTCACAATCTTATTTTTAGATAGAAGTAGATTTAAATCACTTACAGTCAAGAAGATGAAGAGGGTTGCTTCATACTGGTCAAGGGGTCAATACAACATGAGGACATTTCAATTCTAAATATTTATGTGCTAATGTAAATGCTTCCAGATTTATGAAACAGATCTTAACTGGTCTGAGCAATATGATATCCTATAATACCATAATAGCTTGGGATTCTAAAACTCATCTTACAGAGCTAGAAAAATCCTCTAAACAGAAACTTAAAAAAGATACAAGGGACTTAAACAAGCTTCTGGAATAACTGAGCTTCATAGATGCATACAGAACACACAATCTCAAAGCTAAGGAATACACATTCTTCTTGTTAGCCCATGGAACATACTTTTCGTTAGCCCATGGAACATACTCCAAAATAGATCTTCCCCTAGGATACAAATCAAACCTCAAAAAAATTAAAAGGATTAAAATTACACTTTGTATCTTTTCAGACCACAAGGCAATAAACAGGTGGAACTCAACTCCAACAAAAAGGTTCACCCTCACACAAAGGCATGGAAACTTCATTCTAAATGACAGTTGGGTCAAGGAAGACATAAAGGAAGAAACTGTTAAATTTCTTGAACATAGCAACAATGAAGGTACAAGTTACCAAAACCTGTGGGATTCTGCAAAAGCAGTCGTAAGGAAAAAACTTATGGCATTAGATGCCCATATCCGAAAAACAAAAAGAAAGTTAATGAACAAACTAATGAAGCATCTTAAGGAAATGGAAAAGGGAGAACAATCCAATCTCAAACCTAGCAGATGAAAAGATATAACCCAAATTAAATGAAATTGAAAACAAAAGTAAACTTATTTAATTCAGAAATAAATGAAATTAAAAACAAAACAATCATTCAGAAAAGTAAGGAAATAAAAAACAAATAAATAAATTGATAAACCTTGGACCAGATTAACTGGAAACAGACAAGTAAAATCTCTTATAATCTGAATCAGAAATGAAAAAAAGGGAATCACAACATCTTCCTAGACTTAACCAAGAAGAAATAGATCTCATGAACGGACCACTATTAAGCACTGAGATTAATGAAAAAATTAAAAAACAACTTCAAACAAAAAAATTCCTGGACCAGACAGATTTACACCAGAGTGCTATCAAACCTTCAAAGAAGAGCTTGTACCTATATTGCATAAACTACCAAAACATTAAGAAGGAAGGACCCTTTCCGGACACCTTCTATGAAGCAATTGTCATCTTGATACCAAAACTAGGAAAAGATCCAACTAAAAAGGAGAACTACAGACCAATTTCTCTAATGAATATACATGCAAAAATACTCAGTAAAATCTTACCTAATAGATTACAGCTATACATTAAAAATTATATATCCTGATCATGTAGACTTTATCCCAGGGATGCAAGGCTTGTTTAACATACACAAATCCATAAATGTAATTCTCCATATCAATAGAAGCAAAAATAAAGACCATATGATCTTCTTAATAGTTCCATAAAAAGCATTTGATAAAATTCAGCATCCTTTCCTAACAATAACATTTAAGAATATAAGCATAGATGGGACATTTCTTAAAGTGACTAAAGCCATCTATAACAAACCCACAGCTAACATTATACTGAATAGAGTAAAACTGAAAGCTTTTCTACTTATAACTGGAATAAGAGAAGAATGTCATTTATTGGCACTACTATTCAATGTAGTGATGGAAGTTCTAGCCAATCGATCTAATCAGGCGAGAGAAGGCTATAAAGGGTATCCAAATGAAGGCAGAGGAGGCCAAATTCTTGCTCTTCACTGATGGCATGATTTTATACTTAAAGAACCCCAGAGATTCAACCACAAGACTCCTGAAAGTGATCAAGAAATATAGTAACATCTTAGGGTATAAAATCAGTAGCCATTGTATATGCCAACAACAGCCCAGATGAGAAGCTAATCAAAGACACAATTTCCTTCACAATAGCTTCAAGGAAAATGAAATACCTAAGAATATACCTAACAAAGGAGGTTAAGGACTTTTAGCAAGAAAATTATGAAACCCTAAGAAAAGAAATAGCTGAAGATAATAACAAATGGAAGAACATACCATGCTCATGTTTGGGAAGAATTGTTAAAATGTCTATACTACCCAAAGAAATCTACAGATTCAATGCAATCCCCATTAAAATGCCAACATTGTATTTTGAAGAACTGGAAATAATAGTTCTTCATTTCTTCTGGAACCAGAAATAGTTCTTCATTTATCCTGTATACCCAACACAATTTTTGGTAATAAAAATAAAGACAGAGGGCGACGTCCTGTGCGCTGCAGGTGCTGGAAGATCCGTAAGGAAGATACTGGGACACCAAGGAAGCCAGGAAATTAGGCTCCCATCCAGAAGGAGAGTTAAAGGACAGAAATTTAGCAAGTAACCTAGTGGATTAGAGCTGCACCAAGAGAGAAGACAGGAGAACGCACATCAACCCCGCTGAGGCTAGCTGTGACCCCAAGGATACAAAGAAAAGGTACAAAATCCATCACCAAGTGGATGGGAGTCCCCTCCCCCATGAGAATGGCTCGGAGTGTCCCACAAACAAATGAGCAGAGTTCAAAGGTCCTCCCACTACACTCCATGGGAGAGACCCTCTAAAAACAGGACCTACTTCTGCTACTAGGGTGCCATGGTGTTCTCCTGCCAGGCATAAAACTACATAAAACTGTATGTATTCTCTACCTGCAAATCTGAGCTCCCAGCACTTCCCTACACTCTCACTCTGAGGTCTGGAGTCCTGTCCCCCAGGAGTCCAGATTCTTGGGTGATTTCTCGAGGGGTGTGGACAGGGCCTAAACTGTAGCTGGTCAGTGCTGACTCTATGGCACGGGAGTGAGGAGAGGACGGTCAGCTGAGAGGAAACCACACGGGAGTGGAGGTGCCCGGAGGCGCAGAACAGAAGCCGTCTTTTGGCAACAATAGGGCTCACTCCCAGATATTCCAAAGCTGTCGGGGCTGATCCGGACATGCCCCAGGATGAAAGCCAGCATTGGCGATGAGAGGAAGTCACTCTGAGCCTAACTGGTAAACAACTTTGAGGAAGTCCTCCTGATTGGCCTGTGTAGGTGCATGCTGCGCTCGTGCTGTATGCCTGCTCCCGCTTTGGACTGTAACATGTGCATTTCCCGAACACGTGTACTCTACTCTGATTGGCTTAGGAAAGGTATATAAGGCTGCACAACGGTTCCGTGCAGAGAGGTTCATAGTTCCCATTCCCATTCCTGTTCTGTCCTTTGAGCTTGCTGCATAAAAGTTACCTTTGACTCTTCGTTGGTGTCCTTGTCTCTGCTGGTCGGTGGCGCTGCGACACCAACAACTGGTGCCGAAACCCGGGAACCTCACGCGCCTTGGCAGTACAGCAGCTCGGTAAGTCAAGTGACTGCGACCAAAGCAGGGGACCGCGATCAAAGCGGGGGCCCGCGACAAGAGCGGGGAAATCAGCGCTGGGTGACCACGATCGTCGTGGTGGGATGATACTGTCTCCTTAATGTGTATGCTTGTGTGAGTGACTTTGTGTGTTTTGTGTTTGTCCCTGTTGTCTCTGTCCGCCTTTGCCGCCCCATTGCCACTTGGAAGATTCAGGGGGAGTGTGCACAGAGACCCTTTGGGCCTTTTAAGTGATAGTGTGGTGGCAGAAAACCATGGGTAACGAAGCTTGCTGCTTAAGGCTGCAAGCCCCTTTGCAAGCCTTATTAAAACGTAATGGGACTCCACTGAAGGATAAAACCGCAAAGGTATTTGTACAAACTGTGGGTGATGCTTCCCCCTGGTTCTTGGAGCAAGGCCAATTGATCTCGGGGGACTGGGAACGCCTTGGTCAAGACCTTAGGCATCAGGAAGCATTCGAGCCCCTACCTACCGGGACCATGGCTATCTGGACCCTGGCCTTGCCAGTCCCCTGACCGGATGCCAGGAAGCTCTGGCCGAGGGGTAGAAAGCTTTGGAAAGTATTCAGGAGGAACTGACGCACTCTTCCCAGGCCCGTACCCCGGACCTCCCGCGCGAGACAGAGGCCGAGGACAGTTCAGGGCACGAGAGAGAAAAGGATGAGGCTGCCCGACTGCCAAAGCGGAGGTCTAAGAATAGGAGGGCGCCGCCAGAGAGCTTTTTGGGTTCCTCCTCTGAAGAGAATGGCCCTGATGAGGAACTCTTTCATCAGATGCAAAGGCTAGTTATGGGGGAGGGCTGCTGCCCCACTGCCCCCCCTCCTTACAATCCCGCCTTCTTCGCCCCTTACGGGCCTTGGTCACACCCAGATACCTTCGGCCCTTGTCGAGGCTGGAGCCACCATAGACCCAGGTGGGATCACCCCCCCACGCGGCACCGCCGCTCACCCAGCTCATCCTCGCAGTCCGACTCCCCTGAGAGAGGACCCAGAAGGGAACAGAAGCGGCGTTCCCGCGCCTGGTTCCCGGAGCCTCTTGCCTTCCCTGTGTTTGAGGATGCCCAGCAGCAGAGGTATCATCAACCCCTAGACTTCAAACTAGTTAAGCAATTAAAGGAGGCAGTGTCCACGTATGGGGTTCAAGCTGCTTTCACTGTGGCCATAGTTGAGTCTCTTGGGCAGAACCTAACACCCCTCGACTGGACTAATGTAGCCCGGGCCTGCCTCACTGGGGGGCAGTACTTACTTTTCAAGTCAGCCTGGCAAGAATACAGCCAGGACGTAGCCCGTGCCAACCACGCTGCGGGAAACCCGTGGGGATTGGACATGCTCATGGGGCTTGGCAATTATGAGGGACAGAACAATCAAACGGGGTACCCTGCCCCAGTTTACATGCAAATAGCAGCCAGCGCCATAAAGGCCTGGAAGACCCTTCAGGGCGCAGGTGACCTGCAGGGTCAACTTACTAAGGTTATCCAAGGACCCAATGAGCCTTACGCAGACTTTGTGGCCCGTCTTATGCAGACAGCTGCTCGTGTGTTCGGCTCAGCAGACCAGGCCATGCCCCTCTTAAAACCCCTTGCATATGAACAAGCAAATAAATGGTGTAGGGAGGCAATTAGACCTTGGAAATCAAAGGGTCTTGATGCATGGATACAAGTCTGCAGAGACATAAATGAAAGCACTGTCCAGGGCCAGGTTATGGCTGCCGCCATCGTTAGCGGCATGCGCCAAGCCCAAGGGAAAGGCCATTCCTCCGGACAGCATCTATGTTACCATTGCAACCAGGCAGGTCATTTTAAGAGGGACTGCCCCCAACGAGAAGGGCGACTATCTGGTAACCCATCCCAACCCAGAGGCCCTACGCAGCTATGCCCTCGATGCCGCAAAGGCAGGCACTGGGCCTCTGAGTGCAGATCCATACGAGACATAGATGGAAACCCCATTACCCCTCACCAGCCAAAAAACGGGCCGCAGGGCCCACTACCCCGGGGCCCGCAAATGTACGGGGTAGTCCAACAACTCCCTCACCTCATCCCCACCACGCAGTCGGAGACACCCCCTCAGCCTCTGTCCCAGCCAGAAGGGCCACCCCTGGCTCGGCAGGACTGGACGTCTGTGCCTCCACCAGACTCGTACTAACCCCTGAAATGGGCGTTCAGCCCCTCAAGTCGGACTTCCAAGGACCTCTCCCTCTTAATACAGTGGGTTTGCTGTTGGGACGCAGCTCCACTGCCCTCTCGGGCCTTGTAGTCCACCCTGGAGTCATAGACTCAGACTACACGGGTGTTGTAAAAATCCTTGTATCTTCCCCCCGGGGAATAGTAGCTATCTCCCCTGGGGACAGAATAGCCCAAATACTTGTTCTCCCCAGCTGCCATAAGGCTTACCCCAGTGCCGGCGCGGCCCGAGGACAGAAAGGATTTGGCTCCTCTGGACAGCCATTTGTAGGAGCTACCTTTGAACTTGCTGACAGGCCTCAGTGGACTTTAAAAGTAAATGGCAAGTTTTTAGGCCTATTAGACACAGGGGCCGACAAGAGTATAATAAGACAATCAGATTGGCCCCCCAAATGGCCGTTGCAGCAGAGCAGTCTTACCCTCCGAGGTTTAGGACTTGCCACGTCTCCAGACATTAGTGCGGCCTCCCTTTCCTGGACTGACTCAGAAGGCCACTCAGGAATTTTCCAACCATATGTTCTAAATATCCCCATCAGCCTATGGGGAAGAGATATCTTACAACAGATGTCCTTCAAACTCACATCAGACACCTTCTATTAACGAGACCACCCAAGAACTCATGACAAAGGCAGGCTATTCCGGAACGGGCGGGATAGGAAAGAACCAGGAAGGAAAGTCACAGCCCATCCATGTTGAGCATCGTCCTGAAAGGGGGATAGGAGGACCAGGACTGAGTTTTTCCCAGGGGCCACTGAGAACACTCAAAGGGGGAAGCAACTGTCCCAAAAACCCCCCCTGCAAATTACATGGAAAACAGACAAACCTGTGCGGGTAGCTCAGTGGCCCCTCTCTAAAGAAAAGCTCACTGCCGCCCACATCCTAGTGCAGGAACAAATTGCCGCAGGACATCTTAAACCATCCACCTCACCCTGGAATACCCCTATCTTTGTAATCAAAAAGAAATCAGGGAAATGGAGACTACTCCATGACCTGCGTGCTGTCAATAATCAGATGCAGCTAATGGGCCAAGTCCAGCTTGGACTCCCCATCCTTTCTGCCTTACCAAAGAATTGGCCTTCCCTAGTGATAGACATAAAGGATTGTTTCTTTTCTATCCCTTTGCACCCCCAGGACACTCGACGTTTTGCCTTTACCTTGCCGGCCATCAATCACTCCCAGCCTGACGGCAGGTTTGAGTGGCAGGTACTGCCACAGGGTATGGCAAACAGCCCCACCATGTGCCAGTTGTACGTGGCCCAGGCCCTGACACCTGTCCGAGCACTGTTCGGAAGCAGAAATCTACCATTATATGGATGATGTCTTAGTCTGTGCTCCTCAACAAGAGCAATTGATAGAGATCTTGCCTTGCCTTACCCAACATCTGGCTGCAGCCAACTTAACCATTGCCCCTGAAAAGATCCAACTCTCAAACTGCCAGGAATTCCTGGGCGTCAAACTCGACCTTACCATCATTACCCCCCTAAAATTAACCCTCCGCACAGATCACCTTTCCACCCTTAATGATTTTCAGAAACTACTAGGCGATATCAACTGGATCCGCCCTTATCTAAGGCTAACCAATCAAGAACTTCAACCACTGTACCAAATACTTACTGGAGACCCGGACCTTACGTCCCCCAGAGCCCTCACTCCTGAGGCTCAACAAGCTCTCCAGTTGGTACAAGATCGAATGGCCTCAGCCCAAGTCCATCGTATAAACCTTAATGCCCCATTGTACTTGTGCATATTCCCAGACCCCCGAGCACCCTCTGCAGCGTTCTGGCAGGAGGGCCCAATAATCTGGATTTACCTATCACAGTCCCCAAACAAAGTTTTACCTTGGTATCCCGAGGCTATAGCCCAATTGATCCTTAAAAGCATCAAATTGGGCCTCCAAACGTTTGCAAAACAACCTAACTATATCTGTACCCCTTACCAACCCGCCCAGTTAGAGTACCTCTCTTCTACAAATGATACTTGGGCTATCGTAATCACCACTACCACAGCTCACTTCGATAATCATTACCCCCATCATCCATTAATCCGGTTCTGCCTCAACAACCCCCTTATTTTCCCCAGAATCACAAAACCCACCCCTATCCCCAAAGCCATGGTCATCTTCACAGATGGCTCCAGAACAGGCCAAGCCTCAATTATTACCCCTCAGCAGCAAATTGTACACCAGTTTCCAACCAACTCCGCCCAAGAGACAGAATTACTGGCTGTACTACAAGTTTTCCATATGTTCCCTCACACCCCCTTTAACCTCCTGTCTGACAGTGCGTATGTTGTCCAGGCAGTTCAAGTAATTGAGAATGTTGGTATCATCTCTACCCGGTCAATGGTCCAAAAGGCCTTAAGCAACCTGCAACAACTCATCTGGCAGAGACAGCAGCCATTCTTCATAGGCCACATCCGAGCCCATTCTGGTCTCCCTGGCCCGCTGGCTCAAGGCAATGCTGCCGCGGATGCCCTTACTCACCAAGAAGTAACCGCCCTTGTATTGGACCCCCTAAAACAAGCCCAACGTTTCCATAGTCTGTTTCATGTCAATTCTAATACCCTTTGCCACCGATACCAAATTACCAGAGAGCAAGCCCGGGAAATTGTCAAACAGTGTTCAACCTGTATTACCCACCACCCAGCCCCATGTCTGGGAGTTAACCCCCGAGGCCTCCTCCCAAACCATATCTGGCAAATGGATGTGACCCATGTCCCCGAATTTGGAACCCAAAAATTTGTACATGTCTCTATTGACACGTATTCTGGAATCATCTTCGCCTCCACCCATACTGGCGAAAAGGCAAAAGATGTAATCAGCCATTGCCTGCAAGCCTTTGCTGCCTGGGGAACTCCTAAACAAATCAAAACAGATAATGGCCCTGCATACTGCTCCGCTCAGTTTCAACAATTTGCATCCACCTTTTCCATCTCCCTAATTCATGGAATTCCCTACAACCCTCAAGGGCAAGGCATTATAGAACGAGCCCATTTAACTCTAAAAACTCAATTAATTAAACAAAAAGGGGGAGCTGTCTCCTCACATCGCTCCCCGAAGGACAAACTAAATACCATTCTTTTCATTTTAAATTTTTTAACTTTGGACTCTAAGGGCCAGGCGGCCGCGGACCGCCACTGCCTCAGCCGTCAGACCAGCTCCCCAGTGCAAGTTCGCTGGAAGGATGTTCTCACCGGGCAGTGGCGTGGCCCAGACCCGGTTCTCACCTGGAACCGAGGTGCGGTTTGTGTTTTTCCACAGGACCAACCAACCCCGGTGTGGGTCCCGGACCATCTCGTCCGCCCGGTGAATCCACCTCGTGAGGATGCCACACCCATGGAAAACCGTGAGCCCCTTCCTCATCCTCTCCCTGATGACTCTCCTCTGCCCCACCAGCCAGTGGCGTCTGTTATGGACACTGGTGAGGGCCTGGCCGTACCCAATGCCGCTCAGTAATACCTCCTTACTTTTTCCCCCTTTTCTTTACGACCAGCACCACTACCGGGCTCCCCACTGTCCCTATGGGCACAGCTCATGCCGCTTTTACCTCCAGGGAGTCCCAGCTCCACGGTAGTTTATGCTTCACAACTGTTCCTAACACGACAGTCGGCAATATGCCCAACCCCTGTATCCGCTTGGCAAATCAAACTTTAGGCTTATTTCAGCAAAATGGATCTAGAGTTGTGACAGCTTCCCTGTCAACACCTCACTTTCTACCTAAGGCAGAATGGAATTACACTGCTTCTATACCCCGTCGGCACCCCCGATGCTCCTCCGAGTCCCACTGGCCCCCTGAGTGGACCGGGTGCCAAGGTGTGCTCACCCCACGCTGGGTTTCAAACAGGTTTTGTGTTTTCACCCTCCTTCTTTACGTATTCAAATGATACCTTCGGAGGTTATAATTATACATACCAAAACCAAAAGAGAAAATCCCTTTTGCACCTACCCCTGTATGTGTCCACCCACCCTTTATGTTCATCCTGTTTAATCTATCCAATGCACAGAATGCTACCTTAAACTGTATGCAAAATAACACATGTGCTCTTTCCCAATGTTGGTATGCCTCACAAACTGACACCGCCATAGTGGCCCGGGTCCCCACATTCCTGCCTATGCCAGCGCAGGTGCCGGAGGAACATCTACCTGTTGTGCTGGCACGCAGCAAATGGGACTTTGGAATCATGGCTGCAGTGATAGCCGCGGTGACAGCATCAGAAGCAGCAGCAGCGGCCGCCGCTGCAGCTTTGGCCACTTCAATCTCCACAGCCACCAAGTTGAACGAACTAGCCGAAAACACAGCCACTGCCCTCTGTACACAGGATGCCATCAATGCCCATTAAGGGATTGCTACAGGTTGCTAACTTGACAAAACACTGGGCAGGCCTAATATGCCTGGCAGTACTCCTAGGCTTGGGAGGACTCCTAAAGTGCTTCCTTAAGGCGCGCAAAGAGCGGCAGCGCCGACTTACTGTCTTGACACAAGCCATGCTGGCTCTGGAAGCTGGTGACTCTCCCCACATTTGGCTCAACATGCTAGACCGGTAGTCAACGACGGGTAAGCATTCCTGGCTGTCGGCACCAACCTAAGACAGACCCCAGGCCATGCTGCCTAGGACGTCAATGACGGGTAAGGGCACGACAGGCTAGGAGCAACCTAAGACAGGCACGGTCTCTGGTTTTTCTGTATTTATACAGAAAGGGGGAGATGTCGGGGCTGATCCGGACATGCCCCAGGATGAGAGCCAGCATTGGCGATGAGAGGAAGTCACTCTGAACCTAACTGGTAAACAACTTTGAGGAAGTCCTCCTGATTGACCTGTGTAGGTGCATGCTGCGCTCGTGCTGTATGCCTGCTCCCGCTTTGGACTGTAACATGTGCATTTCCCGAACACGTGTACTCTACTCTGATTGGCTTAGGAAAGGTATATAAGGCTGCACAACGGTTCCGTGCAGAGAGGTTCCTAGTTCCCATTCCCGTTCCTGTTCTGTCCTTTGAGCTTGCTGCATAAAAGTTACCTTTGACTCTTCGTTGGTGTCCTTGTCTCTGCTGGTCAGCGGCGCTGCGACACCAACACAAAGCCACACCCACTGTCTCCCTGGGCAAAGAGATGAGGCAGGGCATCTACTCAGGAGGCAACCACCACAGAACAGATCTGGGATAAAAACACAGGCCCCGTAAGTAAAGGGTTTGCCTGAGGCAGTACTGGCCTGGGTGAAGCGCGGGGACTAGAAATGCACATGCAGAGCCGGAAAATTTCCAGGGCAGGGCTGACCCAGAGGACCACTTTCCTGAGCCTAAGACGCACCCGCCCTCGGGGGATCGTCAGCCTATAGACAAGGAAAGACAGGTGGCTAGAACTGACAGCTAACCGAATACAAACTTGCAGGAGCAAAGACAGGGCCTGAGGTGCAGGCTCTGGGAACTCAAAACAGCTTCTCTTTTGCAGGGGAATTTAGCAGGGACAGAAACAAATTTCCGCAAAGTTGTTCTGTTCTGTTCTGTCAGTAACATCAATCAGGGGCAGGGCTGGAACTGAGTGAACAACCCCCAGCCTCTATCAAGCACCCCGTGTTGTCAGCCCTAACGTCCCCCTATTAGTTAGAGGCAGAGTGCAGTGGCCTGGCTGAGCAGAAATAGATTTCCATGTGATTCAGGCAGGTGCAAAACCCTGGAGTATCTGTTCACTACAGGTAATTGAGTCATAGCCCTGAGGGGCTATCAGTGACTGGATGTGACAGAGGTGCAAGGTGGGGAAGGAAGCATCAACCTTCCCAGACTGATCTATTTGCTGGGTGGGTCCTCCTGACTCCACGGAGCACCAGAGCAAGCCATATCTGAGTAGTCACCAGACCCCTGCGATCCAATTGCCAGAGTCCTTTTAAACTCTCCCATCTGAGACAGATGCTGACTGAGACAATTGATTTGGACTTTTTGAACTGAGCCAATCGCCTGAGGACTATTCAGGTGTTGCCCTGGGTGTGTGCTTGTAGGAAGGTTTGATTTTCCTTTTCCAATTGTTGCCTGAGGGGGGCGGGATGACTTAATTGCTGGTATTTCTCCACAGCTGAGACGTCAATCCAGAGTAACTGCTTCACTAGGGTCGAACAGAGACCAGCTGAAAACAAGACAGAACCACTTAGCCCCACAACACCAAATAGGTCCCCAGTTTCTCAGGCCGTAGCACTGTATGGGTCCTCGACAAAGCTCCAGGGGGAAAATCGAATTAATACATTTCTTTTGGAAAGATGTTTGGAGAACACTTAGAGTTCTAAAAATAGATCTGCCATTCAATCCTATAATTCCTCTACTAGGTATATACCCAGAAGACCAAAAATCACATTATAACAAAGATATTCGTAACAGAATGTTTATTGCAGCCCAATTAATAATTGCAAAGTCATGGAAAAAGCCCAAGTGTCCATCGATCCATGAATGGATTAATAAATTGTGGTATATGTACACCATGGAATGTTATGCAGCCTTAAAGAAAGATGGAGACTTTACCTCTTTCATGTTTACATGGATGGAGCTGGAACATACTCTTCTTAGTAAAGTATCTCAAGAATGGAGGGAAAAGTATCCAATGTACTCAGCCCTACTATGAAACTAATTTATGGCTTTCACATGAAAGCTATAACCCAGTTATAACCTAAGAATAGGGGGAAGCGGGAAAGGGAGGGGAGGGAGGGGGGCGGAGGGAGGGTGATTGGTGGGATTATACCTGAGGTGCATCTTACAAGGGTATATGTGAAACTTAGTAAATGTAGAATGTAAATGTCTTAACACAATAACTAAGAAAATGCCAGGAAGGCAATGTTAACCACTATGATGAAAATGTGTCAAACAGTCTATAAAACCAGTGTATGGTGCCCCATGATCACATTAATGTACACAGCAATGATTTAATAATAAAAAAAAAAAGAAAAAAAAAATAAAGCCAGAGGCATCACTCTACCAGACTTTAGGCTATATTATAAGTCTATAGTGATCAAAACAGCATGGTATTGTCACAAAAACAGAGACATTGACATTTAGAACTGAATAGAAACCAAGGGATGAAACTAGTCTCTTATAGTCATGTGATCTTTGATAAACCAAACAAAAGCATACACTGGGGGAAAAGATTCCCTTTTCAAGAAATGGTGCTAGGAAAACTGGATAACTTTATGTAAAAGATTGAAACTGGACCTGCACCTTTCACCATTACGGAAAGTTAAAAGATTTAAAAGATTTAATAAAAGACTTAAGATGAAAGATTTAAATATAAAGCATAAAATGATAAAAAAAAGTCCTCAAAGAAAGTGATAGAAAAACTTGAGGAAGTCAGCCTCCAGAAAGATTTTATGAAGCAGACTTTAGTGGCAATTGAAACAACAAAAAAATAAGCAAATGGGACTTAATTCAACTGAAAATCTTCTGCACAGCTAAGGACATAACAACCAAAGCAAATAGACAGCCTTCAAAATGGGAAAAGATATTTCCATGTTATGAATCTGACAAAGCATTCATAATCTGACAAAGCATCTCTAGGATTTATAGAGAATTCAAACAACAAAATAGAGCAAACAATCCCATCTACCACTGGGCAAGAAACATGAACAGAATATTCTGAGGAAAACAGACAAAGGGCTAACAAACAAAAAGAATGCTCATCATCCCTAATCATTAGAAAAATGCAAATCAAAACCACCCTAAGATTTCACCTCACTGGGGTAAGATTAGCCCACATCACAAAGTTTCAGAGTTGCAGATGCTGACATGGATGTAGAGAGAGTGGAACACTTTTGTATTGCTCTTGGGACAGCAAACTAAAACAGCTTTCTTAGAAAGAATTTTGGAGAATCCTCAAAGAACTCAAATTAGACCCTTCATTTGACCCTGCAATCCCACTACTAGGCCTCTACCCGGAAGAAGGAAAATCACTTTAACATCCAGACATTTGCACTAGATTATCACAGCTCAACTTGGAAACAACCAAAATGTCCATTGGCTCAGGAATGCATTAACAAACAGTGACATATGTATACCATGGAATACTATTCAAGCATAAAAAAAGATGGTGACATTGTATCTTTTGTATTAACCTGGATGGAGTTGAAGCACATTATTCTTAAGTAAAGTATCTCAAGAATGGAAAAGTAAATATCCATGTACTCAGCACTAATACAAAGCCAGTAGACAATCTAATATGCTCTCACAAAGGAGTAAAATTCAATTCAAGTTGTGCGGAGGGGGGATGAGGGAGGAGGGAAAGAAGAGAATAGAGTTTTAGGGGGGTTCCCCCTTAGTGGGCACAGTGTAGGGGTGTATGGCACACCTTTTGGTTGTGGGGCACAACTACAAGAGGGACTCCACCTAACAAATTCAAATATCGTGACCTGATTGCTTATACTCTCACATTAACCTGAAATAAAAAGAAATAAAAATAAAATGCACTGGAATTCACAAAATGACTTAAGCAAAGAATGACATGATCTGATATAGATTTATGAAATTCATTCTGGATGCTTTGTGGAGAATTGGGAAGTGGAGGCAAAGAAGAGATAAAGACCAGTTCAAAGTTCCTGTGGTAACACCTGAAAGTTTGAAGGCTGTTTAGATAGAGAGAAATAGAAAGACTAGAAGTAGACCTTTAGAGTCACAAATTAAAACAGGGACAAAGCAGTACTAATAAATGTTTTATGACTGATTGAGTAAAAAAGGCATACGATTAACTTGTATAATTTTATGCACACACACTTTGTCATTCCCTGGACTATCTTTCAGTTGAAATAGTTAATGTTCACGTCCATTTGTTGTCTTAAATGTGCAACTTAATTTACCATATTTAACTTATCACATCATTGCCTCTTGTCTACTTGCAGCATTTATAAAGCAAATATGTTCCAAAGAATGTTGGAAAAAGCCAAGTCAGGTTGAATTTTGAAAACAATTCAATGCAAAGATGCAACACATACCAGAATTTGAAAAAATACACCTGCAGAGGTCCAATTGAAAAACGTGTATTCATTCTTCCTCCCATCTTCCATAACCTAGAAGGAGATTGGATATTTGGACGAAAAAAAAGTCTGTCCGTGGTGGGAGCACAAAGGCCATTCAATCTCTTGTCAGCAGATCAAGGTGTGGCTCTAGAACTCATCTTCATCCCTGAGGACAACTGCAGTCCTGTGTACTGATGTGCTGCCATCCTTTCCATAATCAGTTCTTTCAAATGCAGTCATTCTGGGCCCTGTCCAAGGATCTTGATCCTCTTGCCTCCTATAAGGTGAACAGCTCCCTCTCTGCTAGTCAGGTGTTTGGTTTTTGTCTCCATCTCACTAGATGGTAAGAATGGGCATGGTTTTCCACAGATCATGGGGATTTACACACAGGATCATCGTCATTTTTTTGGTTTCCTTTCACTATAATCTGACACTAATTTTGTTCCAACATGCCCAGGTCATGTCCTATTCTGTGAGCATGGGGGACTGATGGTACCATGGGATTTTATTGATGACTATTCACTTAGAAACGGTTTGTCTTTGTTCAGTCAATGACGACAGATCGAACACCTCTACTATGAGTCGTTGTGGAGAATTCAGTTTTCCAAACCACAATTTCTGATTTTAAGAAGTACAAAGGCTACTCAAGGGAGAGAAGATCACAATGAAACCAAGAGTTCATTACGTAGCAGCGTCGATACAAATTCTCTCCTCCAGGAGCCCCCAGTGAGCAAGTTCTGTGAGGAGGGGGAAGCCAGCCTTCCCTGAGGTTGTTGAGTCAGCCCTGCTGAGTGGGACAGGCAGGGAGAAGGGAGAGGAAATGAACACCAGACATAATGGGTGCAGAAGATAATGAACCAACCCCATGCTGTTTGCTGGATCTGCTGGGCCTATTAAAAGGCGTATTTCTTTCATTAGCTGTGCACTTTATGATCAGATTTTATGCCCTGCCCCCATGAAGGGAACGTGAGTGTAGACTGTTTCACAGGCAGGGAGGTCGTTCTGATTGGTACACTCTCCTCCTTACTAGCCCTGCAGGTTACATAAACATTTCATGGGGATTCTCATCAGTTCACATAGTCTGTGAGGCTCTATATACACAGGAAATAATGCTGCTAGGGGGATGTTAAGGCCATTAAGTGGTGATGATAAAATAAACTCTTATGAACCCTTTTGCTCCAATAACACAACCTGGCATTTTAAATGGTGGCACAGAGGGTCTGCCCAAAAGAATTTACTAAACTACACAGCAAAGAGGCTGTGCTGGTGTGTTCCATGGGAAAGGTGGATCAGAAGAGGGAGCCCCAGTGGGAGGGGAGGCAGATGTCTAAGAGGAAGAAAGCCATCAAAATTCCTTTATTCTTGAAGAAGCATACATGTGACTATTTTTCTTTGTTTCAAACACTTGGATGAACATTATATATTTCCACCTTTTAAAAAAAATATGAGGGCTGGGCTTTCATAATTATGCACGTTTTGATCTTCAACAGCAGACTTCAGTCACTCTTCAACTCTTTGAATCTCCAAATCAAATGTACAACTCTTACATATTTATTAATTTATTGTTGCGTTTATTCCTACACCAAAACCATAAAGACCATTTGTAATGAAAGATCAGTAAGTGATTCCGAGACAGTGAGTTGTTAACACTCCTTTCACAAGCAAAGTAAAACAACAATTGAGATATTCACTCTCAGCACATTCCTTGATCTCACCTCAGTAACTGCCTCTACCTCTCCACCCCCAAGTTAATGTCCTGTTTGTTTTGCATATTATTTTTACTAACCTAACCAATGAGTGGTTAATCTTAAAATTAATTTTACATTTGGCTCGCTAGAAGTCCATGAGGCAGGAAGGGTATGGTTTGCCCTTTAAACAAAGAATAAGTTCTCAACTTCACACCTCATTTCTCTGGCCCCTCAAATCCTTTGCACCCTTGGTTTAGTCAACGTATGGACTGGCTCAGGTGCTCAGTGAATATTTATTAAATGACTAAGAGAGTCCATGCCTAAAACAAGGGGGGATACATGCCTGCTGAATATCTCTAAGTTCCTAGGGAAGAGGATTATAGTTTTATTTCTTGATTTCTTGTTATTGTCTGTATAGTCATCTTCATATCACTATTTGCTTGCATAGTCTTACATTCCCTTTATCAGGAATAGTGCCTGGCATATAAATTCTCTTGTTGAATGGAGGAGTGGTTGGTAAAACTAAATAATGCCTGATTCCGTGTGACCTTTCCTAATATTTTAATATTCCAGGAAAAATGACTGTTTTTAGAGGATCCTCTATGGGGTATTCATATCACTGTGTGGCAAAGAAAATAAACACACAAACTGGAAATCATTATAGTCAAAAATAAACACACTAACATGAATGTTCCCATTTCATAAAGGTAAGCTGGAGGCCACTAGTCAGTTGTTTCAGTTATTTACAAGTTCTTAGATGTGGCACAACACAGAGTCATGTGCCACATGACGATGTTTTAGTCAACAATGGATCACACACACAGTGATGGTCCTGTAAGATTATGAAAAGATGTGGTCTTTGTTCAAAGTACTCTTGGTAATCTAAGGATGGATTGTGCCTACTCTGCTGTCTAATGGCTTTAGACAATCCCTGGCAGCTTCTAGATCTTAGTTTTCTCATCTGTCAATGGACAAACTTACCCTTTACTAAATTAGGTCCTCAGGGCAGCTTCAGCTACTCCACAGTTTTAGACATTATAGTAATGTTTGATTTCAAGATTTTTAGGAAAAAAAGTCATTTAGTCAGTCAAGTCTTCAAACCTAACCATTCAATATCCTTCTTTTTCTTTCTGTTTTTAAACGTTTTTTAGAATCAGCAGAAAAATTATTGGTAATGCAATTTATTTTCGCAGCAGTTCAACTGGGCAGAATAAGCGGACCTAGGGAGGACGTGGTCCTCATTGCCTGGGTATCTGAGTATGAATAGTCAGGAGCAATGACTTTAATTGGTCGTAAAAAGACCATAAATCTATTATAGAAATGGCCACATCTGTATTACTGAAGTACAGTGGTTTTTCTTCATTAAAAAATTAACCAAAAATTATGGCCATGTTTTACATATTTCTGTGTTTTAAATTGTTATTTGCAGGTATTAGGAATAAAGGTGTAACATAACAATGTTTTTCATCCTTTATCTATGTAGTTTAAAATGTATGCAGTTTTCTCCTCAGAAGTTTAACTTTGTAAGTATGCTTAAATAATATTCAGTTCAAAGTCAAGTCACCTGGGACATTACGATTTGCTGACATGTCCATCTCCCTATTAGACGGTAAACATTTTAAGGACATGGACCCTGTTACGTCCATTATTTTAACCTCCATGACTTCCAGAAGGAGAGGGTAGCCAATAAATGCTTGTTACAATGAAAATAAAACACAGTCATGTGCCACATGATGATGTTTTAGTCAACAATGGATCACACACGCAGTGATGGTCCTGTAAGACTATGTAAACCTAAAAAATTCCTGTTGCCTAGTGACATCATACTCATCATAATATAGAAGTGCAAAGAAAACATTACCTTTTCTATGTTCAGAAATGTGTTTTAGAATAATTACCATGGCATCCTAATTGCCTACGGTGTTCAGCGTGGCCTCATACTGCGCTGGTTTGTTATACCACATGGCCCAGGTGCGTAGTAGGCTGTACCACCTAGGTTTGTGTAAGTGTACTCTGTAATGTTTGCAGAATGACAAAAATCACCTAACTACACATTCCTCATGACTGTGACAGTATTTGGCAGAAAAATTGGGACCCAGTGAACGTCTTCATAGTAAGTAGAATAAGTAAGAAAATAAAACCAATTTACTTAAGAGTTATGAAAATTCATTTTAAAATTTTCTTCCTCCTCTTCCTCCTCCTTCCCCCTCTTTTCCTCCTTCCTCTTCTTCTTCTTCTCCTCCTCCTCCTCCTTTTCTTCATCCTCTTCCTCTTCCTCTCCTTCTCCTTCTTGTTGTAGAGATGGGCTATAGCCCCTATTACCCAGGCTGGTCTTGAACTCCCGGCCCAAGTGACTCTTTCCCACCTTGGTCTCCCAAAGTACTAAGATTACAGGTGTGAGCCACTGCACCTAGCCCAGAAAATTAACTTTTCAAAAGAAGCTTTCTATTAGGGTTTTAAATATCTACATTAACTGCAGAACTTGGCAGCTTCTTCTGATACCAGCTAGTGATGGCCTCACTCACTACCAGTGCAGTTGTGCTATTCACAGTCACAACTGAGTCTAAAGTACAGCGTCATAGCAATTCCCCAGATCTGCTCCATTTATAGCCAATTTACTTATCTCAGTAGAAACCAACCAGTTAACATAGAGATATGAAGTATTATGGGGACCACATTTCTACTTCCATCTGCAGATGAGCTCCATGTTGGATTGGCCTTAAAATTTAAACAAAAAACTTAGCCTTATGTGGACACTGTGGAAGTATCCCTAAGTCTTTGCAAGATTACTTGACATGTGCTGATGTTAAATTAGCTTCCTTTTACTGCGTGTTACTTAGAAAGCCTAGCAGATAAGCATGGCAAATACCACTGAACCAATCCCAACACAGTGAGGGCCTGGACTATATGTGGTGGGGTTTTACGGGAGTCCCATGGGGGCAGGATGATCCTTGTAATCCTGTACCCAGCAGCAGCCTGGTGTTTTTTCCAGGGCTTGTCCCTGGGAACATCGCAGCCATACTGGTAGACTTTAAAAAGCTTGTAGAAGCACAGAGAATATAGTTCTGTCATGAACACTTTTCACATACTCAGGTGATAATTTTTACTTGGAGCGATGCAGTATATACCTCTTTTCCTGGAGTAATTATTTAATATCACCTTGTCTTTCACTTTCAAAAGTGTTCCAATTTGCAAAATAAATTAGAAGGTCGTTCTAACTATAGGATCATGTTCTCGGTCTGCAGCATCTTTAAGATTATTTCTGAGAAAATTGTAGACTTAGGAAACTTACTACCTGAAGGTGAGATCCAAAAATGTTTAATTCTCATCTCCTGAACAGGTGGTAACCTGGGTTTGGGTAATCACGGTTCCTTCCGGAGACCGCTGTTTTGAAATAAACAATCTGATGAAAGTGACTCCCTGAAGAAGCCTGCAGCCAGAGCACTGTCTTTCTGGGGTTGGGGTTGCAGAGTGACATTGCTGGATGGAGGTGATGGCAGCAGGTGGTTTCTGCATAGGCTGGTTCTGCACTGTTGAATTAGATATATTCCTGGTAGCTTAGCCTCAAAGATGTTTTCCAGTCTTCCCAACCATTATGTGTGCTATTCAATAACTTATAATAAACTCCTGGGCTTTTTCTGCTTAATTAGCCAGGCAGATTTTATTGCTTATAATTAAGAACCTTGACTGAAATGTGGAAAGAAATTTGAGAATATTTTAACTGCAGCATCCACATGCCAAAGAAACAATTTGTTGTTTCTAAGGGTCTGTTTGAGTCTCTTCTGAAGAACAAGGCCATGTGTGAAAAAGGGCTGCTCATCTGTGACAAAGTTGACCTTGATTGTGAATACCACGATGTATTCAATCCTTTTCAAAATGATGTTTGGGTCAAGTGACAAATATTCTTTGCAGATTTCAAATGGAAAGAAAAGTGTTTGGATGTTGGTTCTGGCATTTTTTCATGCTATGGTTTTCTTACTGGCTTCACTATGTTTTCCGAGAAGTTTTAGCACTCTCTAACGCCCACCTGTGACAATCAACCAGATGGCCTCATTTTCGATAATGTGACCTGAAAGTGTTTAATTAGTTTTCTTCCTGCTGCCAACGCAGTCTCACTTGGATTCGCTCATTATGGAGCCTGCACAGCAGCAGGTCATAAAGGCTGGTTGAAATATGCTATTAATATTACGTTCTTTATCGTGGATTCTTTAAAGATCTCAGGTGCTGGGCAACTGCCAACAGAGGCAGCTCCTCTGTCTCTGGGTGTTGCAATACAGTAATACAAGTCTGCACATGTTTGGATGAAACTGTTCCATTCTTCGTCATGCAGTGACATTTGTCTTTGGCTATGATACTTAAGGGAACTTACCAAATAAAATGTTTAAGGTCCAGTGAAATAGCTCAAACTTGGTAGGATGAAAGGAGAATGGCTTTCTTAGCAGAGTGTAGAGTGGGTTTGGTCCTGCATAGAATGTGTCCTGCATTGCTGTGACCTGAACTACACCCTCATGGCTGAACCAGGAGTAGTGTCTCCTCATAATCACAATCTGAAGATATGTGTGGATTCATAAGTGTATACGCCCAAATGAATGTGTAGGTATTTGTAGTTATAATAGTAATCTATGAGTCCTTTTTGTGGCTTACAAAAATGCTTTGACAGTAGAGGAAATTTGCTAACGTTAGAAAAGAAGATCTGTTCATAACTTCCGTGATGCTAACACATATTTAAAGGTGCTGACTTTTGTCTACAATTGCTATCACATAGCCTAATTTCCTCTGCTCGGGCCATGAGCTAGACCGTGGTCTGCCTGTGGAGGGAAGTCTGTGGACTCACATAAGGCTGGCTAATTTAACATTTTCTTCCTCCTTTCCCCCTCTCCCTGTTCTATCCATTATCTCACTCTCAATTTCATAGACACTAAAATCTCATTAGCTTTGAGTATCACCGTTAAAAAAAAATGTCTTACATACTCTTTTTTAAAAGTTATGGAATCCACAAACACCTAAATAGGACCTCCCTTTACCAGCGGGTAATATTGTTGACCCTTTCCTGTGTGCTGGAGAATTTGCATTACTTTACCTTCATCTTCCCATCACTGCAATGACACATTCCTCAGGCAGATGTTGCTTTCAACATGCCCATTTTACAGATGAGGACACAAGGGCTTTGAGAATGGCTTCAGGAAATAGTATGGCCACAGTTGGAACCAGCCCCCATTCAGCTCTCAGCACAATGAAGGAACATATATTCTGTGTTCAGTAAATGCTTAACAAATTCAATTCATGAATCATAAAGCCAGAAACTGGAAGAACCCTCTAGAAATTAGTTAGACCTTTCACCTGCCTTGGTTTAGGGCCATATGTAAAGTGTCAAAATTACAGAAAACACCTCCTATTTCCTTTCATAGGTGAAAATATCTTCCTCTCATTGTTTCTGGGCTATCTTCTTTAAGGTTTTCTTTTAATTTAAGTTTGAAAAAGAACAAATTGAAAAATTATTTCTATTTATATGAAAGATTATATATTCATGTGCCAAAATAACTATTTTTTAACTGTTGGATTTAATTTTATAGATCAATGAACTTTTAAACAGCATTTTTGGAAAAATACAGAAAAAAGTGGGAAAAAACCCCAAAACAACAATAACAACAAAACATGTCCCAGGTGAGCAATGACTCACGCCTGTAATCCTAGCACTCTGGGAGGCCAAGGCATGTGATCTCTTGAACTCAGGAGTTCTCAAAACCAGCCTCAGAAAGAGTAAGACCCCATCTTTGCTAAAAATAGAAAAACTCACTGGGTGTGGTGTAGTATGCCTGTAGCTCCAGCTACGGGGGAGGCTGAGGCAAGGGAATGGCTTGAACCAAGAAATTTGAGCTGTGATAATGCCATGGCACTTTACTTAGGTCAACAGAGTGAGACTCTTGTCTCAAAAAAAAAAAAAAAAATAGGTTCTCCCACCTTTGGCAATTTCATATCAAGGGTAAACACTTATTCATTACTTAAATTTTTAATTTTGAGTGTATTTAACTCAATTTTTAAAACTCCACCTCATGGTTTCTGCCACTATAATTGAGAGCCATGAGGAGCAAATGCCTTAAGGAATTAAATGTTCTCCCTCAGGATTTTCTTTTGAGTAGAGAATTTCAGCTGTCAAAGAAAAAGTTTCCCCTTCCCAGAATAAGACTGAAACTCACTTCTCTCATGGTTACCTTCTTTTTTGTTGTTGTTTTTTCCTCCCTAGACAAGTAGAAATGCCAGAATAGAAGTCTTTCTAAAAGAAAATAATCCCTGGGTACTCCCCTACCATATTTGTTGATCCCCTCCCCCAACACACACCCTAAAATAGTACTTCTTCCTTTGGGTTGGCTCACTTTTTTGGAAATGATGAAAATAAGTAAAGCCAAAGGGGTGAGGAGCAGGATGAGCAGAGTGGGTCTCCTGTTCAGAAAAATTTGTGGCTGAGGTTGAAAGATTTTTCTGGAGTTGATATTTTTCTAGTACAGTCAGAGACTTTCTAAGTACAATAAAGTGTCTGAAATAAGCCCCACCATGTTAGAGCTATTTTCAAAAATTTGCATTCCGTGGTCTCCAACTCTTTCATTCTTCTCTTGCTATTTATTTCAAATGACAGAGGACAAGGTGCAGTCAACAGGGGACAGCGTCTTGTTTGTCTACCAAGCTTTCTCACAAGGCAGGAGCACACTCTTTAAAAGAACAGGGTGCTCAAAATAAACTCAGTATTTCCCGTCATCAGTCACCAGCTTAATCATGTTCTAAGAACGAGAGAGATACTACGGAGCCTTTTATATAAACTCTAGAAATACATTTCTTGTAGAAGAAACAAGATGAACACTTGCTCTGGGATAAGCAACAGAACGCCCGCAATATAGTGAGTTCCAGAGAAGGCGGGATTCCTCCAAACTGTTAATGTTCTGAAATAAGTAACCCAAAACTTCCATAGGAAAGTCTACTTTTCTTCTTACCTGAATGGAATTTAATTTTTCTTGTAAGATCATGTCTTTGTGAAAAACAAAATGCTTAATGAACTTACCCTTAAAATAGTTTTCTATTTTTGTTTTAAATGCTCAGGCACTGGTGAAGTCAACGTTCTCAGTCTTAAATTTCACAGATCTTTCTGACAGAAAAATCTTTGCTCAGATCATTGTTAGCAGAATCATAGAACTTCATTTTTTCTGAGGCTATAGTTATGTAATTAGGACTATATTTTTTTTTCAGAAGCTACCATTACTTTTTCTGGTCAATTGAGTCTAAATCTGTTGCTGAGTCAGGGGCTTCTTTGCATTCAGAAGCAAAAATACCAAAGTTAGTTTAACGAATTAAGTCACTATTAGGGCATTTGTGCTTCTTAATCCAGTTAGCAGGTAATGAGAGAGAAAGTTGTTCTGATAGCTGATCAGCATCAGTGAAGCTTCATCAAATGCGTTTTGCATGATAAATTGGGCTTCAATAAATTTCTGACTCAAAATACTGCAAGGAGGAAATATGAGCTCACATAATTTAAGATGAGTAATTTTCTCTGAATTCACAGTCACTCGAGGGGAAGAGGTGAACAGCATAATTTGGACGGCTGAAGTGTGTCCTTTGAGTTAGGCTTGATGAGTATGAAAGATACTGTTTAACACATGGAAAAACAGATTGAAACGCAAAAATCAGCATAGAAATCAAGTACTTTCACTCCTTATTTCCACATTTTCTCAGTTTATTACATTTTTAAGAGGCTATTTTTTAAATAGATATTCTTATTTTATTTTATTTATTTTTTGGTAGATTTTTTTGCTATGAATTTTAGCAGTAGGAATGCAGATCTTTTACATGGATATATTAGGTAATGGTGAAATCTTGACTCTTCGTGTAACCATCGCCTGAATGATGTACATTGTACCAGTCAATTAATTCCTCTTCCCTCGCCCTCCTACCCTTCCAAGTCTCCAGTCGCTATTTTTCCACACTATGTTCGCTGATGTGCTCATTAGTTAGCTCCCACTTATAAGAAAGAATATGTGGTATTTAACTTTCTGATTCTGAGTTGGTTCACTTAAGCTTATAGCCTCCAGCTCTACTATGTTGCTGAAAAATACATGATCTCATTCTTTTCTATGGCTTAATAATACTTCATTGTATGTATGGGCGTCCCAAAAGTCACCCATAAGGTCACCATACATAGGTAAAATGGGAAATTGTAGCTACATATACCTTTATTTATGAAATATTCATTATAAAATTTTATAAAAGATTTATAAAATATTCTCTATACGTTGGCCAGCTCTTTGTAAAATTCTGTAATGAGTATTTTGTAAATAAAGGCGCATTTATCTACAATTTCCCATTTTCTCTATGTATGGGTGACTTTCTGAGTGACTCTTCGGACAGGCTATACGTAGGCCACATTTTCTTTATCCATCCATTAATGGACACTTAGGTTGATTCCATATTTTTGCTATTGTGAATAGTGCTGCAATAAAAATACAAATGCAGGGTTTTTTTGTTTGTTTGTTTTTTTATTGTTGGGGATTCATTGAGGGTACAATAAGCCAGGTTACACTGATTGCATTTGTTAGGTAAAGTCCCTCTTGCCATCATGTCTTGTCACCAGAAGGTGTGGTACTGCAGTTATTTTTTTAATACAATGACATTTTCTTTTTCTTTGGGTAGATACCCAGTAATGGGATTGCTGGATTAAATGTCAGTTCTATTTTTTAGTTCTTTGCGAAATCTCCACACTGTTTTCCACAGAGGCACTAATTCACATTCTCACCAACAGTGTATAAGCATTTTCCTTTCTTTGCATCCTTGCCAACATTCTTCATTTATTAACTTTTTAAATATTCTCAAGATATTGATTAGCCAGTCAGCTGAACTGCTGGGCAAAAGGCATATATTATGGATTTGTATGGATGACAGAAATAGTATGATTATTTTTAGGATGACACAGTGTATTCTCACCTCCTAGCTCAAATAGTGACTATGTAATCAAGTGATTACCCGTAATGAGCAGAAATTCTTCACTGGTTCTAACACCGTCGAGCCTGCCATTTTATACTAACACCTGATGAAAAGTCTTTCTGGCAATGAGAAATTTTTGCTGGACTGGAAAATATTACCCCTGAGTTATGGCAAAATGTTCACTTAAATTAGAATGGCAGTTAATCTATCTTATTAAGTTAAATTTAAAATTAAGGCTATTGGAGTTCTCCCAATGTGGTAAAATGTGTGCTAACCACAATGAATACAGGGATAAATAAAATATAATATAATACTTCCCCTTTGGTAATTATAAACAGAGAATATAAAGAGTTTTATAATGTAAGGAACCATTCAGACTGAGACTAAGTTCTGGGCACATTGTTGCCTTTGTTGGATGGCATTAGTGTAGTCCTGCACTTCTTAAATGTATCTAGAACAGGTGCAGAATAACTGGGAAACATGGTTTTAGAATGTGGGTCACCTTAATCAAAGTACTAACCTGTTAATAGCAGACTCTTTAGAATACCAAAGAAACAAGTGAGCTAGGCATAAGTATTAGCTTCTAAACCCATGTAGCATATTTGGCTGTGTATAATGCACACTTCTTTGCCCAAATTTTTAGAAAAAAAATACGCATGTACATTACATTTGGATAAGACTAATCCCATATCTATATACATGTTTTAAATTCTCTTATTTATGATTACGCATAAAAAGTATAACTCTGGAAAGCAATAATGATGTCCGTAGGCAAAATATTACCCTGGAATATGGTAATTGGTTTTCTTGAACTTACAACTAACTTGGCAATGAAAGCATTTTTGACCAATGAAGAGTGATATATTTCTCTTTGTACACTTTGGACAGGAACTAACAATCTAGCTGATATTTTTACAAAAATTATTGGAAAATCCCTTGGAAAATCTTGAAATAGATTTTATATGCTGCAAGCTTTAAGCTAACGGTTATTAAGTATGCTAAATAGTAGGGCAATAGAGCTGTGAGGAACACATTGGGCCTCCTTCATTTTACATAAAGTTTCCTGAACCATAACGTGTTAAAAAAAATGCTGAAATTCCATTTTAATACAAAAAACAAGTACCTAAATAGAAGCAAATAAAAATTTGAATTAAAAAAATGAAAACAAAAGTGTTTTTCCCCAAAAGTTTGGGCCAGAAATGTGGGTGCACATGATACACAGCAAAATACAGTGATTTGGAAGTGAAAATAGCAGTCACAAGCTTTTTTTTGCTGTCAATAATCTACATCTCAGGCAATTTATTTCAAAATAAATTATATTTATTTTATCCATTATAACACCATCAAAAGATAACAGGCTGTACTGAGAATATAGGAAGTATAATTGTTAAAAACCTCTGTTTGAATTAGGGAAAAATAAACCCAGCATAATTCCTTATCCCTGCTTATAAAATAATATTTGGATTGGGCTTTTTTCCACACCCATTTGTTGAAAAATACTTGGCTGCTTACTCCAGGAAATATCTTCCTGCAGAAAGTAAGACACTGAACCAACTAAATAAATACCTTACTCATGAAGAATAATAAATTACTGACTATGACTTATTTCCTAGCTTTATTGTGTACACTGACTTTTTAAAAGTTAATTGAGCATTTTTTACATCTTTTTGTTTTATTTACATTTTTCAATCGCTCTATGCATCTTTGATTTATCCTGGTCTACAGTAAATTAATATATACCATTGCATGTAAAATGAAAAATTATTGCAACCTTTGTGCTTTGTCATATATTATACATACACTGAGGACCTTAAAACATATTGTTATTATTTTTGGCTTTATAGAGTCGATGATCAAACTTTAAAAAAATGAAAAATATAATTACTCACATATTAACCAACTTCATGTCTATTCATTTTATTCCTTTGTATGAATCTGAGTTTGCATCTAGTATCATTTTCATCCAAATAAAGAACTTCCTTTGACATATTTTGTAGAACAAGGATGGCATTAATAGCAGTGAATAATTTCAGTTTCCATTTGTCAGGAAATATGCTTATTTCACCTGTATTCTTTAAGAATGTTTTCTCTGCATACAGCATCCTAGGATAATTGGATCCTATTCCATCATATTCTGATTAAATTGTTTGTTAAGAAAAGTCTGTGATATTTTTTATTTTGTGTATATTAAATGTGTCTTTTTCACATCTATATTAAATGTGTCTTTTTCCCCCTCTGGCTTTTAGAAAGATTTTCTTTTTATCACTGACTTTAAGTAAATTGCTTATGATGTGACATGGTGTGGTTTAATTTTACTTTATTCTATTTAAAGTTAATTTATGTTCTCAAATACTGATATCTTTAACCAAATATGAAAAATCATCACCCAGTGTTTTCCTTAACAAATTCTGCCCCTTCCATTTATAGAACTCCTGTTATATCCATATTAGATGAATTAATAGCATCCTGTATCACTGAAACTTCGTTCACCTTCTACGCTATTTTCTATCTGTTCTTCAGCTTAGAAAGTCATAATGTCTAATTTATAAATCACTGAACTTTATGCCTAATATTTTGATAAATCTAATTAATGAAGTTTTACTTTCAGAAATTATAATTTTGAGCTTTAAAAATTCCATTTGCCTAGTAAGAGTAGCCCACATAAAACCAGAGATGTTGGCGTGGATCTGGAGAAAAGGGCACACTTCTACACTGCTGGTGGGAATGCACACTAATACTTTCCTTCTGGAAGGATGTTTGGAGAATACCTAGAGACCTAAAAATAGACCTGCCATTCGATCCTATAATTCCTTTACTAGGTTTATATCCAGAAGACCAAAAATCACAATATAACAAAGACATCTGTACCAGAGTGTTTATTGCAGCCCAATTCATAATTGCTAAGTCATGGAAGAAGCCCAAGTGCCCATCGACCCACGAATGGACTAGCAAATTGTGGTACATGTATACCATGGAATATTAAGCCACCTTAAAGAAAGATGGAGACTTTACCTCTTTCATGTTTACATGGATGGAGCTGGAACATATTCTTCTTAGCAAAGTATCTCAGGAACGGAAGAAAAAGTATCCAATGTACTCAGCCCTACTATGAAGCTAATTTATAGCTTTCACATGAAGGCTATAACCCAACTATAGCACAAAACTATGGGGAAAGGGCCAAGGAAGGGAAAGGGAGGGGGGAGGTTAGGTGGAGAGAGGATAATGGGTGGGGCCACATCTACGGTGCATCTTAGAATGGGTACTGGCGAAACTTACTAAAGGCAGAATACAAATGTCTACATACAATAACTAAGAAAATGCCATGAAGGCTACGTTGAACAGTTTGATGAGAATATCTCAGATTGTATATGAAACCAGCACATTGTACCCCTTGATTGCACTAATGCACACAACTATGATTTAACAATAAAAAAATAAAAAATAAATTAAAAAATTCCATTTGATTATTTTTATATTTTGTTGCTTCTCATTTTTGTCCATATTTTCATTTAAATCCTTACACATATTTATATTGGCTGTTTTAAGCTTAACTGCCTGCAAATTAAATCATTTTATTCATTTCTAGATTTGTTTTTATATTTCACAATAAGGAAGGGATATGAATATTTTTGTTACTTGGCTTGAGTCTGGGGCATAAACATGTTTATCAACCAAATGGTGTTCATTGTACCCATTGGGTGGGTTTTTCATCCCATTTCTTGCCCTTCCCCCTGCTTGATTTTCAATGACTTTTACTTCCCTGTAGACACTGTGTGCATGTGGGTTAGTTCCAATTTATTAGAGAGTACATGTGGTGTTTGCTTTTTAATTGTTGAGATACTTCACTTAGGATAAAGTTATGTAGTTCATTCCAAATTTCAACTTCTACATTATGGCTAGGGAGTACTCCATGGTATGCATATACCACATTTCATCAATCCACTCATGAATCAATGATTTCTTAGGCTGATTCCACATCATTGCAATTGTGATTCTGATGCAATAAACATCCAGATGAAGATTTCTTTTTGATGAAATGACTTCTTTTCCTTTGGGTCACTACCCAGTAGTGAGATTGTTGGATCCACTGGTAGGTCTACTTTCAATTTTTTGAGAAATCTCCATACTGTTTTCCATAGAGTTTGTACTACTTTGAAGTTCTACCAGCAGTGTATACATGTTCCTTCTTTTCTATCCTTGACAGAATCTAATTTTCTTTGACTTTTTCATAAAAGCCATTTTAACAGGAGTTAGGTGATATCTCATTGTGGTTTTAATTTGCATGATTATTGATGATGATTGATGTTGAATATTTTTTCATAAGTTTGCTGGCCATTTGTCTATACTCTTTTCACAAACTTCTGTTAATCTCTTTTGCCCACTTCTTAATGGGGTTGTTTGTCTTTTTCTTGTTGGTTTGCTTGAGTTCTTTGTAGATTCTGAATATTAGCCCTTTATTGGATATGTAGATTGTGAATATTTTCTACCATTTTGTAGGTTGTCAACTTGTTTTTTTATTATTTTTTATTTTTTTGTTTTTATTAAATCATAACTGTGTACATTGATGCATTTATGGGGTTCAGTGTACTGATTTAATATATAATGTGAAATGCTTACATTGAACTGATTAACACATCCATCACAATTATACTCTTTTCTTAATAGTTTTGAAATGTACCTTTGCATCAAGCACATTAAGTGAGGTCCCTGCAAATGCCCTTTCTTCTCCTGCCTCCCTCCTCTTCTCCCCTCTCTCTCTTTCTCCCTTATACTTTCTGGACTGTAGTTACGTTTTACCATTCATATGAATGTGTAAATTGATTATATATTGATTTAATAGTAGTATTGTGTACATTGGATACTTTTTTTCCCCATTATTGAGAAGAATATGTTCCATCTCCATCCAGGTAAACATAAAAGATGTGACGTCTCCATCTTTTTTATAGCTGCATAGTATTCCATGGTGTACATATACCACAATTTGTTAATCCATTCATGGGTCAATGGACACTTGGGCTGTTTCCATGTCTTGGCAATTATGAATTGGGCTGCAATAAACATTCTGGTGCAAATATCTTTGTTGTAAAATGGTTTTTAATCATCTGGATATACACCTAGTAGAGGAACTGTAGGATTGAACCGTAGGTCTACTTTCAGTTCCTTGAGAATTCTCTAAACTTCTTTCCAAAAAGGTCGTATTAGTTTGCATTCCCATCAGCAGTGGAGAAGTGTTCGCTTCACTCCACATCTATGCCAATATCTGTAGTTTTGGAATTTTGTGCTGTGGGCTAATCTTACTGAAGGTAGACGACATCTCAAAGTGATTTTGATTTGCATTTCTCTGATGATTAAAGATGACGAGCATGTGTTTGTAGGCCATGTGTCTGTCTTATTCAAAGAAGTTTCTGTTCAAGTCTCTTGCCCACATAGAAATGGGGGTTATTTGTTCTTTTCTTATTGATTAGCTTGAGTTCTCTGTGGATTCTAGTTATCAGACCTTTGTTGGAATCATAACCTGCAAAAATTTTTTTCCTATTCTGAAGATTGTCTTTTAGCTTTACTTACTGTGCTCTTGACTATGCAAAAGCTTTTTAGTTTGATAAGATCCCAGTAATGTATTTTTGGTGTTGCTTCAATTGCCCAGGGAATCCTCCTCATAAAATGTTCTCCCAGACTGATTTCTTCAAGTTTTCCCTGTACTCTCTTCTAGTATTTTTATAGTTTCATGTCTTAAGTTTAAATCTTTTGTCCAGTGAGAATCAATTTTTGTTAATGGTGAAAGATGGGGGCCCAGTTTCTACAGGTTGCCAGCCAGTTCACATAGCACCATTTGTTAAGTAGGGAGTCTTTCCCCCACTGAATGTTTTTGGTGGGCTTGTCAAAGATCAAATGACAATAAGTAGCTGGGTTCATCTCTTGGTTCTCTATTCTGTTCCATGAATCTACCCCTCTGTTTTTGTGCCAGTACCAGGCTGTTTTGATCACTACAAATTTATAGTATAGCCTGAAGTCTGGTAACATGATACCTATTGATTTATTTTTATTTCTGAGTAATCTATTGGCTATTCAAGGTTTTTTTACAATTCCATATAAAACAAAGCACTATTTTTACCAGATCTATAACGTATGACAATGGTGCTTTAATAGGGATTGCATTAAATCTATAGATTGCTTTGGGTAGTATGGACATTTTACCAATGTTGATTCTTCCCAGTTATAAGCATGGTATGTTTTTTTATTTGTTAACATCTTCGGCTATTTCTTTTCTAAGAGTTTCACAATTCTCTTTATAGAGATCTTTCACATCCTTTGCTTGGTAAAGATATTTCACCTTCTTTGGCACTACTGTAAAAGGAATAGATTTTTTTTTTTTTTTTACTATGCTTTCAGCTTGACTATTGTAGGCATATATAAAAGCTACTGGATTGTAGGTATTGATTTTTTATCCTGAGACACTATTATATTCCTTGATATCTTCTAAAAGTTTTGTAGTTGAGTCCCTGGGATTTTCCAGCTATAGGAACATATCATCTGAAAAGAGTGAGAGTTTGATCTCCTTTGACCCTATTTGGATACCATTGATTGCCTTCTTTTGCCTGATCGTGATGGCTAAGACTTCCATTACAGTGCAGACAGTGGGCATCCTTGCCTAGTTCCTCATCTGAATACAAATATTTTCAGTTTGACTCCATTCAATATGATATTGGCTGTGGGTTTGCTGTAGATGACCTCTGTCAGTTTAAGAAATGTCCCTTCTGTGCCTATTTTCTTAAGTGTTCTTCTGATCATGAAAGGATGCTGGATATTTTGAACAACTTTTTCTGCATCAATTCAGATAATCATATGGTCTTTGTTTTTTATTTTTTTTATGTGCTATATTATATTTATAGATTTGCATATGTTGAACCAACCCTCTAACCCAGAGATATAAAACAAACTTTATCATGGTGTATAATTTTTTGGTGTGTTGTTGAATATTTTTGCATTGATACTAATTAATAATATTAGTCCATAATTTTCTAGATCCTTTGGATCCTTTCTTGGTTTAGCAATCAGGGTGATATTTATGTCATAGAATGTGTTAAGAAGTATTCCTTCTTATTCTATGCTTTGGAAAAGATTGTATAATATAGGTACTTGCTCCTCTTTAAAGGTTTGATAGAATTCAGATGCAAAGCCATCTGGTCCTAGACTTTTCTTTTTTAGGGAGATTTCGTATTGTTGATGCTATTTCAGTGACTGATATAGGTCAATTCAAGATTTCTAATTCTTTCTGGTTGAGTATAGGAAGGTGGCATGCTTCCAGGTATTGGTCCATTTCCTTCAGATTTTCCATATTTCTGGGAATAGAGTATTTTGTAGTAATCATCGAGGATTTTTTGAATTTCTGAGATGTCTGTTGTTATTTCTCCTTTACTGTTTCTGATAGACAATATTAGAGATTTACTTTTCTGTTTCTGGTTAGGTTGGCCAAAGGTTTATCAATTTTATTAAACTTTTCCAAAAACCAACTTTTTGTTTCATTGATCTTCTGAATGACTCTTTTGTTTTCAATTAAATTTAATTCTTCTCCAATTTTGGTTATTTCTTTCCTTCTTCTGGGTTTGGGGTTGGAATGTTCTTCCTTTTCCAGTTGTTTGAGATGACCCATTACGTTGTTGGCTTCCTCTCTTTCTGTTTTATTGATGAAGGCTTCCAATGCTATAAACTTCCCTCTTAGGACTGCCTTTCCAGTATCCTACAGGTTTTGATAATTTGTGCCTTTGTTATCATTTTGTTCCAAAAATTTGGTGATTTTTCTCTTAATCTTGTCTTTGATCCCGCTTTCATTCAGCCTAATATTATTTAGTTTCCATGACTTTGTTTGAGTATGAAGATTCCTGTCGCTGTTGAGTTCAACTTTTATTCCATGGTGATCCAAGAAGATACAGGAATAATTTCTATTCTTTTAAATTTGCTGAGGTTAGACTTGTGTCATAGGATATGATCAATTTTGGAGGATGAACCATGGGCTGATGAGAAGAATGTATATTTAGTTTTATTAGGGTGAAATATTCTATAGAGGTCTGTTAAGTCCATTTGTTCTAGGGTCAGGTTTAAGTCTAATATTTCTTTATTTAGTTTCTTCTTGGAGAATCTATCCAAAACTGTCAAAAGGGTGTTAAAATCTCCAACTATTATAGTGCAGGAAGATATCAAGTTGTTCATATCCATTAGGGTTTGCTTTATAAATTGAGGCATGCTCTGATAGGGTGCATAAATGTTAATTACGGAAATCTCTTCATGTTGGGTGTTTCCCTTCACAAATATGTAGTGACCACCCTTATCTTTCTTTACTTTTGTTCATTTAAAGCCAATTGTATCTGCAAATAAAACTGCAACCCCCGTTTTTTGCTGATTTCCATCTGCCTGTATTATAGATGTCCATCCCTGAGTCTATTTTTATCCTTTAAGGTAAGATGAGATTCTTGTTTGCAGAAGATATCTGGTCTTAGTTTATATATCTAGTCAGCCAAACTGTGCTGTGAATTTAAACCATTCACATTAATTGAGAGAATTGATAAGCATGGTAGTGTTTGGGGTGTCATGTTTTTTTAATGTGCAGTGGACATTTTTAATCCTTTCACCACTGTGGAAGTTGTGTTTTGTCCAAGGCTTTCTGTGTGAGTTTACTTTGGTGGTAGAGCATTGTGCTGGTCATTGTGGAGGAGGGGTCTCAGAATATCCTGGAGAGCTGGTTTAGTTATGGCAAATTTAAAGTATTTGATTTCTTCATGACAAATGAAACTCAATTTAGCTGGATATAGGATCCTGGGTGAAAGTTGTTTTGTTGTAGGAGATTGAAGGTCGATGATCATCCTCTTCTAACTTCAAACTTTTTGGCTGAGAGATCTGCAGTCATTCCAATATTTCTCCCTTTGTAGGTAATGCTTTTCTTACATCTGACTGCTTGCAGAATTTTCTTCTTCATCTTGACTTTGGCAAAGTTAATCACAATGTGTCTAGAGAAAGTGGTTCTCAACATTCCTAATACCGCTACCCTTTAATACAGTTCCTCATGTTGTGGTGACCCCCAACCATAAAATTACTTTCATTGCTACTTCATAACTGTAATTTTCCTACTGTTATGAATCATAATGTAAATATCTGATATGCAGGAGATCCCAAAGGGGTCGCAACTTACAGGTTAAGAACTGCTGGTCTAGGAGATGCTTTATTTGGATTGAGTCTTGCTGGAGTTCTGAAACTGTCTACTATATGAATTTCCATATCTCTTGCCACACTTGGGAAATTCTCCTCCATAATCTCTTGGAGTAGAGCATCTGTACCTTTAGGACAATCCTCTTCTCCTTCAAGAATTCCTATTAGAAGAATGTTTGATCTTTTGGAGTGATCACACATCTCTCTCAGGGAATGATCAGTTTTTGCTCTCCACTTGTCTGCCTCTTTGAGCATTTGGTAACATTCAAAAGCTTTGTCTTCAACTTCAGAGATCTTTTCTTCTGCCCGGTCTACTCTATTACTGAGAGATTCTACCATATTTTGGAGCTCCTTGAATAACTTCTTCATTTCCTTGAGCTCTGCTATCTCTTTTCTTATTGTGTCCAGGTCCTCAGTGACTTTGTCTTTGAATTCACTAATTTCTCAAAACAACTTTAGAACTACTCTTTGGATTTTAATTTCTAACTTGTCTTTCATTCTATTCATCTTATTTGCCATCCATATTCTGAATTAGATTTCTGACATTTCAGCCATTTGTCTCTGCATGGCATCTTCAGTTTTATTTCATTTGTCATTCCTTGGAGGGTTTGGTCTACTCTGGTTATTTGTGTTGCCAGAGTTCTTCCGTTGGTTCTGCCCCATGTTTATTTTCCATCATTTAGTTATTAGAACTGGTAGGGTGAGATTGAATTTGGGTTCCCAGGTAGTAATCAGCCCCTTAACAAATTGCTAGACTTTTTAATTGTGGCTTATCCCCTACAACCTTACAAGAGACTTTTGGCCAGAGACTCTGAGGACCCACTTGGTGAGATAGAGCAAGCTGGCTCTGTTTTGAAATCAAACAAACTCTACATTATCCTAAGAAGCCACAGTATTAGGTTTAAATCTCAATTTTGAAGAGATATGGACAGCTGCAGTGCCCTGCCCTCATCATTCAGTTCTTTTCTGCTACAGAACTTTGAAGGTCAACCTCAGAGTTTCCCTGGTGGACAGCCCCAGATGCGAGTTCCAATCAAGTTGTCTCAGGCAGTACAAACCCTGCTCAACAGAGAGGGATCCAAGGGTCTCCAATAGCTCAGTTGGAGCCAGGACTCCATGCCCCTGCTTGCCAGAGTCAGTCCACACTGATGTCAGCTTCTCTGCTCACTGGCCCAGTTGGAGCTGGGGATCATGCCCCCGCCCTCCTGTCTCAGTCCACACCCAGCAAGCCTCTCCTTGCCAGCTCTGTTGGAGTCAGAGGACCATGCCCCCACCCACTAGTCTCAGTCCACACCTGGTAAGCCTCTGCTCACCAGCCCAATTGGAGTTGGGGACCAGCCCCACCCTCCGAACTCAGTCCACACCGGACAACCACTCTCCCACTGTGGGTACCATCAGAGCTGCAGGTTCTGCATCCCCTCCCACCAGACATACCCCTAACCAAGGGTCAACACAACCACTGGTTGGGCAAAGTCATAACAGGGGACTACTCTTCCTCCCGTCAAGTGTCCCTTTCTTCCCATGCCCTTTTTCTTCCCCATTAGTCGCAATTCTATCCTTATGTTGGGCGGTCCACACTATGCCCAGATCTCTGAGGAAAAGACCAAACACTCACTCTGCAGAGGGCAGAACTTCAGACCATCCTTCAAGGGGGGAAGGGTGGACTGGGAGTTCAGAACTGTGGGGGGGGAAAACATGTGTTCAGTTTTATGCCATTTGGGGTGGTGTCTAGGTTCACAAGTCATACCTCCCTGCAGAAAGAGACCTGGTGTTTAGTGGCTCTCTCCAGTGGGGTAAAATGAGAGGTCTTTTGTTCCTTGCTCACTGGCAGAGAGCCTATGGCAGGCCTCTTGCTTAGGGAAGAGGTCTCCAGTTCTCTAGACAATAGGCTTTGTACTTGTATTTATTTCCTTTCTTTCTTTCTTTTTTTTTTGCAGTTTTTTGGCTGGAGCTGGGTATATGGGGCTGGCGCCCTACTCCTTTGAGCACAGGCACCGCCCCTTGTATTTGTTTTCTTGAATGCTCTTCCTTAGTGTCACAGCTTGCCAAACTTCTTTCTTGGCTCACCTTCCCACCTTGGCTTCAAAGAGTCCAACTCCGCCCTGTTTTTCTCCCTCTAATCAGGAGCCTCTGCTGAGGGTTGCTCCCAGTTGACCATCTTCCCAGAATTCCCTATCAATTTGTTTTTGATTATTTGTTTAGCTGTACAGAAGTTTTCAGTTAAATCAAGTCTCATTTATTTATTTATTTATGTTCTTGCTGTAATGCCTTTGGGGTATTAGTAATAAATTATTTGCCTAGACAGATATCTTGAAGAGTTTTTCCTACATTTTCTCCTAGAATTATTATGGTTTCAAATTTTTACAAGTGGTAAAGGATAGGGGTCCTTTTCCATTCTTCTGCATGTAGCTATCAAATTTTCCCAGGATCATTTATTGACTAGGACTTCTTTTCACCAGTGTATATTAATGTCTGCTTTGTCAAAAATCAATTAGTTGTTGGTAGATGGCTTTATAATTTTGTGTTCTATATTCTCTTCCATTGGTATATGTCTCCATTTTTGTACAAATATCATACTGTTTGGATTACTATATCCTTTTACTATAATTTGATGTCTGAGGATGTGATGCCTCCAGCTTTGTTCTTTTTGCTTAGAATTGGTTTATCTATTCAGACTATTTTCTGGTTCCAAACAAACCATAGAATTATTTTTTTTGGATCTATGAAATGTGCCACTGATATTTAGACAGGGATGTCATTGAATATGTAAATCACTTTAGGTAGTATGGATATTTCAACAATGTTGATTCTGTCAGTACATGAACATAATTTGTTTTTTTATATGTTTGTACCATCTGTAATGTCTTTCCTCAGTGTTTCATAGTTGTCCTTATTATAGAGATCTTTCATATTCTTGGTTAAGTGTATTCCTAGTTATTTTATTTTCTTTGTAGCTATGGTGAATAGCTTTCAGTTTGACTATTATTGGTATATAGAAATGCTATTGATTTGTGTACATTGATTTTATAACCTGAGACTTTGATGAATTTATTTATTAATTCCAGGAGTCTTTTTGTGGAATCTATGGAATTTTCTAGATACAAGATGATATTGTCAGTGACAACAATACATTGACCTTTTCTTTCCTAATTTGAATACTCTTTTTTTTCTTTCTCTTGACTGATTGCTCTGGCTAGGACTTCCTAGGTATTTGGTCATTTGATTAGAAGTGGTGACAGTGGGCAGCCTTGTCTTATTCTAGTTCTTAATGAGACTACTTTATACTTTCCCCCATTCAGTAGGATTTTGGCTGTGAATTTGTTATACATAGCATCTATAATTTTGAGGAATATTCCTTCTATGCCTAGTTTTTTGAGGATTTTTATTATAAAAGATTGCTGGATTTTATCAAATGTTTTTTCCAAATGTATTGAAATGATCATGTGGTCTTTGTGTTTGCTTCTGTTTGTGTAATGAATCACATTTATGGATTTGCATATATTGAACCATGCTTGCATTTCTGGGATGGAGCCCACTTGGTCATGGTGTTTTATCTTTTAATGTGCTGTTGAATTAAGCTTGCTAGTATTTTACTGAGGATTTTGACATCTGTGTTCATAAGGGATTTTGGTCTATAGTTTCTTTTTTTGTCATGTCTTTTCCTGGCTTTGGTGGCAAGGTAATACTAGCTTTGCAGGATGAGTTGGAGAGGATTCCCTCCTTCCCAATGTTATAGAATAATTTCTTTATTATTGGTATCAATTCCTCTTTGCAGGTCTGATAGAATTCAGCTATTAATCCTTCTGGTCCAGGACTTTTTTGTTTTTATTTCTGCTTCATTTTTATTGTTCATTATTGGTCTATTCATTCAGGAGTTCTATTTCTTCCTAATTTATGATCTTTCTGACTTTATTGATGTGGTTATTTAAGGCTATGAATTTTCACCTTAGGAGTACTTTTGCTGAATCCCATAGATTTTGATAGCTTATCTACCCATTGTTTATCAGTTCATGGAATCTTTTTATTTCCAACTTAATTTCATCATAGACCCAATAATTATTCAGGAACTGGTCGTTTAATTTCCATGATTTTGTGTAGAAGTGAGTGCTACATTTAAAATTAATTTCTAGTTCTATTCCACTATGGTCTGAGAATATACATGGTATGATGTTAATTACTAAAAATTTGTTGAGACCTGTTTTATGGTGTAAGACATGATTAATCTTGGAGAATGCCCCGTGTACTGATGAGAAGAATATATATTTAGTTGTTTTGCAGTAGAATAACCTATAAATGTCTGTTAGGTTCATTTGTTTTTAGGGTTCCATTTAAGTAAAGTGTTTGTTTGTTTTCTACCTTGATTTTCTTCTGTTTCATTTATTTTCAGTTCTGACAGTGGGGTGTTAAAAATCCCAAGCAATTATGATGCTGCTGTGTATTTCCTTGCTTAGCTCTAGTAGAACTTATTTTATATATCTGGGATCTTCTGTGTTTTGTAAATAGATTTAGGATTGTTAAGTCATGTTATGTTAGGATTGTTATGAATTCCATTTCTGTCATTTCAGCAATTTCCTCATAGTTGAAGTTCACTTCATTGTGGTCCTTTGAAGGGTTTCAATCTGTTTTGTTTTGTTTTGTTTTGTTTTGTTTTCATGTTGTCATGGTTCCTTTCTGAAATCTCTTATCTTGTCTCAGAATTAATAGGTTTTCAGAGCACCTGTTCTTTGCCAAGTACTCTACTGCATAATTAGAAAAAGGGGAGGTACCTAGATGGTGATTTTGTCCTACTTTGGAATGTTGACATGGCAGATGAGGGCATATTCACTAGAAGCCTATAATACAGCTTTTCTGATTTGTTCTGTTCAGCTGTGTTTGCCACTGTTCAAACCTGTGCTAAATTATCCTTTGGCCTGGTGTTTGGTTGTTCCTCAGATAGTTGCAGGAAGTTTGATTTGTGGAACTTGCTTCTCCACAGAGAATGGTGTTGTGGAGATTGCTTTGTCCAGGGTCTCCCCAGAGAGGTGACAGTGGCAGTTGGGTGAGGCTATGTAGGCAGTGATAGTGGGTTTTCAGGCTGTAGAAATATTCTCAAACAAGGTCCAAAATACTGGTGACTTGAGGCTGGTGGTCCCTGGTGGAGCCTTGGACTTTTGAAAAATTCAAACAGTCCTGTATCAGTGGTGACGGCTCAGAAGTGGGGTCTTGGGGTCCAGGTGCAATGCTAAGACTTCAGAGACAGTGTCTTTGGCCTATCAGGAGCTCTAGAGCCTAGGTGGAAGAGCCTCAATCTCTGGAGTGAGAACTTTAAAGGCAGGACTCAGGAAGAGCCAGAAATAGGGCTTATGAGCAGGACCTTTGAGCTGAAAACAGAGCTGTGTGGGTGGTGGACTGATCTGAGCTGGAGGTTGAGCAGAGGCCAGACTATTCCACAGGCTTGGGAAATACACAGATGCCAAGTCACATAGGCAGAGGTTGGTCCAACATCACAGGGGCTGAAAAGTCCTCCTGTCCTTCCCAGGACCTGCTGAAGCAGTTATCCAAAGCCTCCCAGGTCAGATTCTGCCATAACCTACTCAACTCCTGGGCTCAGATCATAATGCACTGTAGTGGAGTGGCATTTGGCTTCCAGTCACAGGATATGGCTCAGGAGAGTCTCTGCTTAGTCTGTTCCCTCCCCTACCTGATGGGGACAATGTGAAAGTCACTGCCAGAAAGCCAAGTCCTTTGCCAACCTTGTGCTGTGCACCCAAAGTACAGGATACCTTTAGCTACTGAAACTAGGGATTGGCTACAACTTGATTCTCATATCCTGCTTGTTCTCTGGTTCAATGACTCCACACAGACTCCAGGGAGGTCTCTGGTTTGTCCAGCAAGAGGCCTATGGTTGTGGAAGGAGCCCTCTCACAACTTGGCCACAGTGTCTGCAAGGTAAGCACAGTGCCCCAGTGCTCTATCCTCCTAATCTTCCTCATGTGTAGATTCCTCCCTGAATATCATTTTGATATTGTAGAATATCTCACCCTGTCACCTTTTTTACAGAGTGTTCTGTGTTGCTTCTCTGTGATTTCATAATGCCCCTTCCAGGATGAACTATCCATAGGTAAACATCTGCTTTCAGTTTCCACTTCTTTCCTTGAGAAGAGTGTGCTCACAGGCTGCTTCTCATCCATTGTCTTTTCCAACATCTGTTTCTAGTTTGTTTCTATGAATAGTTTATCCTTTCTGAAGATGGGTCATATTTTTCTGCTTCTTTGCATATATGAGGTCTTATGGTTAAGTTTGCAAACTAAGTCCAGAAAAAGTGCTACCTACTTCATTTCTTAATATAAATATGATCACCTTTGATCCACTCCTCTTGGTAAGTTATGCACTGATGAAAATGCCTGGTCCACCCTTCAAAGGGATTTTGGAACTTTTTTTTTTTTTTTGGAAGACTGCAGTCATCATGTTACTCTTAATGTTCTGAATGTCATCAAAATTTATTCTGTTTAATATTTCCTTCACCTTTAGGTAAAGAAAAATGTCATTGTAGGCCAGTCAACTGAGTAGGGAGGTTGTTTCAATACAGTTATTTGTTTACTGGCTAAAAACTCCCTCATACACAGTGGCCATGTAAGCTGGTGCACTGTTGTGATGCAAGAGCCATGAGTTGTTGGCCAAGATTTTTAGTTGAGATTTTCCTATTTACTACTGATGTTTAGTTGGTATGCTTCTCATAGTCAGCCAATGATTTTGACACACAATTTAATGAATTTTTTTAATGTTTTCATCAGTTCTTGTTACCAGCTGTCCTGATCTATTTTCATCAATGATTCTTTCTCTTCCCTCAGAAAAATGTTTAATCCACTTGTACACTCCCATTTTCTTTATGGCCTGATCCCCATAAAGTTGGACTAACATGTTTCTGATTTGACTTCTATTCTTGCCAAGTTTAACAAGAAATTTATGAATGTTTGTTTGTTGCTCTAATGCAATCTTCAATATTTTGGGGCAGCACAAGAAAACACACAACACCAATAACAAACACCATTCAGCAAGATACCACCACATGTCGACACAAATACAGCTGTGATACATTGATAGACTGAGGTTATGAACTCTCACTGAGTTGTTTATATGGTGCTGCCAACGTAAGTGCATGGTGGCAAGTTCATGCACTTGTCAGGCCTCATATACTAATATTTGATTGGTATTACAATCAAATTGAATATTACATTGCCAAATATCAAGATTATGTTATTTTTCTTTAACAAGTGTTGGGATTTATCTCTCCAGGCAATTAACTTACATGCCATATAGGTTGATATTTTTAAACTGATCTTAAGCTTTGTTTAGTTGGGTTTAGAATAGATTAATCTAGCACTAGTTTACCCTTACTACTATGACACTCCCAGGGTCTCAGTTGAATGTCTTGGCTACTCAGTGAAGTTTCTTTTCTCAGGTTCACTGGAACTCCAATGTCCCCCAGTTCTGTGCAGGTTGTAGTAGTTGTTCAATTATAGTTATTCTTTCCTTGGTAGTAGGCAAAGATTCTCTCCTTGACTCAAATGTAGTCAGGCTCCTTTAAATCTTTAAAGTCCTGAACTTGAACTGTGTTTTGATGCATTTAGTTCAGTTTCAGCAAGAATTCTGCTGGCTCTAGTAAGTGAAAATCCTTCATTCTTAATGTATATAACCAAATTCCTCATATTCCACCCTTGAATTTCCTCATTGACTACAGGGGCTCCATCATAGCTAGAAGCAGGAATCTAAGACTTCATATTTTCAAAATTTTTCTTTCCCCCTTGACTACAAAGTAAGTTTCACAATTACAAAGACTGCTTTTACCATTATATCTGCAGTTTCTAAAATAATTGTCTGATATACAGCAGGTCCTCAGTAAATTTTGATTGGATGACTTATAACAAGGAGTCTAAATTGGATGAATTATAACTAGGAGTCTAATTGGTAGGCATTTGAGTACACATGAAAGAGATTTCAATGAATAGTGATTTAATAAAACAGTTGCTTAAGTTTTGTACAAGTGTGAAGGAGGGCAGCTCCTGGCCCTGGTTCAACCACAGAATGTTTCCATGATAGACACAGCATCCATCTTGATACTATATCCTTGAGGGTTTGTTTGTTTGTTTGTTTGTTTGAGACAGAGTCTCAAGCTGTTGCCCTGGGTAGAGTGCTATGGCATCATAGCTCACAGCAACTTGCAACTCTTGGGCTCAAGTGATCCTCTTGCCTCAGTTTTTCTATTTTTAGTAGAGATGGGGTCTCGCTTTTTGCTCAGGCTGGTCTTGAACCTGTGAGCTCAAGCTATCTACCTGCCTCGGCCTTCCAGAGTGCCTTGCAGGGTTTTTTATACTCTTTAAGCTCCTAGCTACATGGTTATAAAATAACCATGTAGGGTTGGGTTATTTCGGCATATTTAATTCTTTGATAGAGGACAAAATAAATGGATGAGAAAACTCCTAAGACGTATTAAGTATAGATTTTAAGTAAGAAGCTTGTGAATCACAGGCAAAAATGATAAAATGTATCAATTGTAAATTAATTAATAACCCATAGGCAACATTAGAAATAGAATAAAAGGAAAATTTCTGTGTTGGAACAGATCAAAAAAGGCTCTTATCCATAGACAGAAGGAGATAGAAATGCCACACAAACCTTAAATATAGGTCAGGCATGGTGGCTCACACCTATAATCCTGGCACTCTAGGAGGCTGAGGCAGGTGGAGTGCTTGAGCTTCTGAGTTCAAGATCAGCTTCAACAAGAGCAAGACCCTATCTCTACTAAAAATTGTAAAAACTAGCTGGGCTTTGTGGTTCATCCCTGTAGTCCCAGCTACTCTGGAGTCTGAAGCAAGAGGATGGCTTGAGCCCAGAGATTTGAGGTTGATGTGAGCTGTGACTCCACAGCACTATCCCTAGGGCATGGAGTGAGACTCTGTCTCAAAACAAACAGATGGAAAAAAAAAAATCCTTAAACCAGTGTAAGGTACAAACGATGTGATCTGTGGTTTAAAAGTGATGCCATTCCCAAATCAGCCTCCCCAGGTGACACCCATTCTGGCCCCACATGTTCTCTGCCCCGGGCATGTAACTAGAAGGTGGCCACTCTTCACGTGGTTGGGGAGTGATGCTATCTGTGGTCAGGATACATTGCATCACTGCAACACAGCGTGTGTTGGCTGCAGGCACCTTCTGCCTATGGACACTTCTTGCTTATCCTCAGCTCTGGTGCTTAACACACCATTTCAGCATGAAGGCTGATGTGGCAAAGGGGTGGGGACCACATGAGCAAGTCTTATAGCTCAGAACTTAGGGGGCCCTTCTCTCTCCCTTCTCTCCCCCTCACTGCAGGTGTTAGGCTGAGTCAGTTCTCTGTGGCTCAGCATCATAGTTTGGTGTGTGGGTCCTCCAGCTCCATGACCTGAGGGACTGCCTTCCCAGTAGTGCACTTGGAAGCTATTGTGGCACCAGGAGGTTCCCCTCCTAGAAATACTATGTAATTGCAGGCAAGAATACCAAGGCAGGCAGTGTCAGTGGGACCTGGGATTTGTTAGCTTTCAATAAGCAATTCTAGACTTTTCTCAAAGTCTCCTAATAGGCAGCCTATTTCACTGGCTAGAATTGTGTCACTGAGATTCCACTAGCCTGCTGGGGTTGGGGGAAGAATTTTTAGTTTTTGAGGTCCCTGCTGTGGATGTGAGCAAGGAAGAAAAGCTTGGGATAAACATGGGAACAGGCTGCTAGCGAAGCCTTCCTCAGCTGCAGTGTAGAATCTGAATCTCAGATTTCTTTTCAATAAAATATGTCCTTACCTCATTGAATTTTTATGAGGACAAATAAATGAATATGTGAGATGTATAGTATAGTGTTTGACCCATCTAGAGTATTCAGATATTAGTTTTATTTATCCCTTTCTGTTTGACTTTATTCTGTCCTCTCTGCAGAGCAAGCTAGGTATCCTACCATTTCTTACCAAGTTTAATCTCCTTCAAATGACAATTAAGGCTCTCTCTAACGCGGCCCCTGTCTATTTTTCCCTGTCCTATCTGTCTTACTCTGATGGACAAGGAAAGAGTCCAATTTCTGAGCAGGCCCTGTGGTGCACCTTCATAGGCTTTGCTCCTTCCCAAAGGTGCTGGATGGTCTTACCCCCACATCGTTCTCCAGAACCAGGCCCAGATTCTCCTCAACAATCCTGCCCATGCCAGTCCTTCTGAGCAGGATGATTTTCTCTATTCCCTGTGGTTTCACACAACACATTGTTACTTTATTAAAGCACAGTTGGAAAATTTTCGCCTTAGCCTTGTAACTGTCAAACTTCATCATCACAATTTAAGTTCATTGAGCAGCACAGTTTTGTAGCATGGGGCCTGCAACTAACAGGTGCTCAGGATATTTTAATCCTGAGTATGGCTGAACTAGAAAGGGGCTTTCAGAACATGCACACATCCCACCCAAATGTTTAACATCTCTGTGCCTGCATGTCATTCTGAATGTGTACTGTAAGGCATTTAAAACCTGTGTTCTCCAAGGCTCTCATTTTAGATTGATAAGTGCAGCTTTTACCAAGATGCCCTCAGGGCCACATGGTTCCCTCTTGAACCTGGGACAATTCAATTGATTCCAACAGGAGATGGGTGTCCCTGGGAGACGGAGAGTAGCAGAGACATCAGTACTTGGAAGGAGTTCAGTTAAAATTGCCTCACTTTTGTTTGTTTTAGCTGTTGCAGTTAGCATGAGCTATTATCTACAAACTGATCGCTACTACACACCTGTACCTGGGAGGAAATCTTCTAAGTCAACACCTGCCAGGGAGATTTAACATGGCTGCATTTGCAATTAAATGAAAACAGGAGGGAAATAGATTTGTTTTCCCTCACGAGTAGATTTGTTTAAAAGGTAAAATCCCTCAATAACTCTTCTTTAAATTAAAAGTCTAAAGATATGTAATGTGGTTGTACTTCTAAGAATCATTACTTTTAAGAATTCAAACACTAACAATAACCCACAATTTCTATGGCCTTTATTATAGAAAAGAAAAAAAGAACGTGCTATTTCATGGTCTTAGTTTCTCTAAAAATAGTAAAAAGGACTTTTCTCCATGAGTTAATGGCATTTAGCTCATTAATATGAATATAGCTATTCTTTAAAAATCTTAGTGTATGAATTCCTTCATTGCAAGAGTGTGTAACTTGACGAGAAATATTTTCAAAAAGATAGTTCCTTTGTATGTATTGAAAGCTTTGGTAAACATTTCTTCTATTTTGAAAGACTCATATTTTGAGAAGCAAAATAAACATTCAAAAATAGTTAAGATATATCGATTCTTTAAAAACCTATACTGATCTGATAAAGGATTTTACTTTGATAAGAGACATCAGTGGTAATTTTTTTTTCAAGATAAAACCTCCTAGTAGAATATTTCTAGACTCCTAAAATATTTAGACACTGAGACATTGGGTATTGATTATATATCTCCATATTCTTCACAAATCCCAGAGAAAGTTATAGTTTAATATAACAGGGTGTTGTCATTTCCATTTGATCTGCTAGAAATGGACATATTTATAAATAATATTTATGATTCTTTGGGACATCACAAGTTTATATAAATAATAATAGAAGAAAAATAAAAGAAAGAGTGACCAGGAATAACACCTTGTTTCTTACCTGAATCTGTGGAGAATCTATTTAAGAGAGTACCTTTGAAAATTGACAATAACATTATAGGAACTAATAAAGCCCCGTTTATTTGTTTTTTTTCAGAGACCAGTGAAATGAGTAGTTTGTATAGGACATTAAAATGTTGATACTGGGCAAGGTTTTAGATACTGAGCAAAAATTTTAGATATAACATAGAAAATAGCCATCAGAGTCCTGTCATCCTATTTGAGTCCACCTCAGGTCCACTCCTGCTCTGAGGAGTCCAGATTCAGTCTAATATCCCTGCAAGAAGAGTGGATACGTAAAGAAGTGAGGGTTTCCCCTTACTTATTAAAGTATAATCAGAAAAATAAGATACACAATATGGAAAGAAGGAAGGAAGGAAAGAAGAACCAAGATTTGATGTACTCCCCAAAACAAGAATTTTTATTTCCACAGTGTTTCTAAATACGAATTTAAAATATTGTTTTTAGATAGTCTGTGAGTTAACAGGAGCTGGGGTTGTGTTATTAGACCTGTTTATGGATTCGGACACAGTATGGCTGTTTTTCATGTTATTTTTGAACATTACCTTGTACATAACAGGGTAGTGTTGGGATTAAAATATAGTCATTCTCTTTAAAAAGATATAGTGTATCCTTCCCATTTTTCCCTCTTCCTTTTCCTTCTCCTTTCTCTACCTTTTTCTCCCAGTAAGAGTTACTGCAATGGTATTTGGAATTCAGCTATCTCAGGCAAGTTTTGTAAGTTAGGGGAGATTGTTGATATAAAGGATATTAAAACATCTACGAATGAGTTATAAAAATAGGATTGCTTATAAAACCCTCTATCACCCGACCACCTTAGAAACCCTGTTTTTATCTCTGATTTTGTAAAAAAAAAAAAAAAAAAAAGTTACTATTAAATTACTATTTGCTTGTAAAACCCATCTTCCATCAGAAGGTAAAGGGGAAAATGCCACATTCTCAGGGCACAGTGTGTACATTCAGTTTAAGAAATTGTAAATCGTTGCACTAAATGAATGACTTTATAATGAAAGATATTGAGAATCATACTGAAAACATCCTTTTAGTCGAAAAATTCTTGCTCTTTTGTTTATCTCTATCAGACAAAGAGATACTGGCTTAATGACTGGAATCTGAGGAATTAACTGAGCTCAGACTCACTCCTGTTCACCTTCCTGCAGAATTCAAGGTGACCTCATTTCGAAATGCGGGGACTAACTCTTACCGTTTGATCATGCGTCTCTGCATCTCCGACTCATCCTCTCAGTGTATTCATGAGGTGATTTCTAATCTGTGGAATGTGTGTATGCAAGGAATTAATCCCTTTGTATTTGAATTCCCCTTTTCTTCAGAGTAGCCTCCCTCAGTATTGTCTTTACCGGACAGGACTCCTATCTGCCAGGCAAACTGGCTAGCTCCGGGCTCACGTAGAGACCCAGGGAAAGTCCTGCTCCTCTAGAATTTAAGAAGGCAAGAAATGGCCAGCACTGCACACGGCCAGGGTCGTCGGCACACTCTGTGCCACGCTCTGCACCCTCGGGTGTGCGGTTGGGGCGTGGGGTGAGCTCGAGTCCCTCTGGCCTTGGCCGCAGGCTGAGTGGACCCCAGTGCTTGCTCAGAAAGCAGCATGGGGCATTCTAAGTGCAGCATGCTGTGACTCAGAGGCAGGAAGGAGCCCTCCAAGGCAGGATGCCAGCACTGGAGAAGGAAGAAGCCTGCCACCCCACTCTCAGGCTTGCTCAAAGACTACCACTGCGCAGGCCCTTCCTGCCAGCACAGGTAGAATGACCAGCAGACCCAAAGGGGCCTTGGTCCTTGGCCTATGACTACATCTCAGAAGAGAATCACAGTGTTGGAAAGACATGCTGAAGAAACGCTTGCCCATGCAGAGACAGAGGGACAGCAAGAGGGAGATGTTTAGGCTGCAGCAGGAGGAATCTTAATGATGGAGAAAAATGTGACCATATTAAAGGGTCCGGGGGGAAGTCATGGGGAGAACAAAGGAATACGAGGTGCTAGAAGATGCCACAACAAGGGTTGGGGCAGGGAGTGGGAGGGTCATGCCTGGATCAAGAAAAGGACAGAAACAGATACAAATATAACTGATTTTATCCATGTGAAGAATGGGAGGTTTAGAAATGGGGCTTCATGCCGAATAGCTTCCAGTTTCACTGGGGAGTGAGGCCAAGGCCATCTTTTGCCATAGGCGAGCCTGTGGTGAGGGGAGAGGACAGGAAGGTTGAGGCAAATTCTGGGTGGAGACAAGACCTGCTTATGCATGAAATCATGACCTCAGCTGGCAGCCCAGCTGAGTCCTGCCATTAGGCCCTGGACTGTCCCTGATTCAGCTGCACTCAGAAGCCCAGAGGATAATCTTGGAGAAAAGCAGTGATTGGACAGATCCAAAACTGGGAGGGTTCAGGGGTGATGGGGGAAGCCAAAGGAGCAAGGACACCCACAGAGCGAGCAGCATGGTGTGCGCCAGAGAGGCTGGATAAGAGGAAGGAAAATCAAAAATATGAATGCCTGGGTGTGCTGAGAGGGAAGCAAAAGAGGTGAGACAAGGCCAGAGCAGGGGAAAGGGTGAGCAGCAGAGCAAGCACAGAGCCGGGCCCACACTGGCCATCAGGTGGCACCCTTATCCCAGTGTGGTGGGCTGGCAGGTGCAGTGGGGACAGGGCCTCTGCTGCTGCATCCCCGGAGTCTAGCCTAGCAACAGCCCCTGTGCCAGGCCCCTGGAGCGCAGTGACCGGTGTACTGAAATGTGTTAGTAAAATAACAGAGATGGAGCAATTTTGGGAAATAAGATGCAGGCAGTGTCCATGACAAAGGATGACTCGAGTTCAGTGTGACAAAGCCACACCCTTGGAATTGCAGATGTGAATGGAATTTGGGCAGGTATTGAACTGTTTATTTGGAAAAAATGTCAAGATCTCATGTGAAGGGTACCACACGGCACACTCACGGCTCTTCCAGGTGGCCTTGGTGTGGCGCTTTTGCTAACCAGAATCAGTGGCCTAAAGTTCTTCCTTGAACAACTGTATTTTGTAAGGTTCATTTCAGTTTTATTTAAAATGGTTTTGTCATGGTGAAAGTCATACACTGAGTGTTCTCATAATGTTCTAGTCATTGTGGTAGGTACAGAATCTTCATAGTACCTTCATGATGGACATGAACATATAAAATCTCAGACAGCTCTTGTTAAATACACAATTAATGTGCCCTATTTAACCTTGCCATGCACATAAAGCAAGCTTGCAAGTTAGTGAGACTTTTAATTCAGAAGAAATCAAAACCACAGGCAGTATAATTTATAGCTAAGTATGCATCATAAGGCCCTTTCTTCAGCTTCAGTTCTCCTAAACTTCTTGAAAGTAGTTGCTTTCCTTTCTAATTTACTGATCTATCAAAGTGATAGATCCAGGTTATTATTTTTTTCCACCAAACATTTATGGAGCACCTTCTTTGTACAAGGCTAGGGGCTATGGAAGAAAATGAATAGCAACTAATGTGTTTCTGCCTCAAACAGCTTAGGGCTTAAGGACAAATGAAACACGTGCACAGAGAGCTGTAGAACAAGGCGGAGTGCGATGAAGGCCGTCAGAATGCTAGCAGCTATTCTCCCTCCCAACTTCAAAGACAACACAGGGTAGAATTAATATAGCACTCTTCCATCTTGTTGGCGGCATTACAAATGATGCATGCTCCATATTTTCTTGGAAGAATTACTTTGGCAATATGTATCAAGGGCAGTATACCAGAAAGTGACTTTTGTTTTTTTCCTTTGAGACAGAGTCTCATTCTGTCACCCTGTGTAGAGTGCCATGGCGTCATCATAGCTCACAGCCACCTCGAACTCCTGGGCTCAAGTGATCCTTTTGCCTCAGCCTCCTGAGGAGCTGGGACTACAGGTACCCACCTGGATAGTTTTCTATTTTTAGTAGAGATGGGTCTCTCTTTGCTCAGACTGATCTCAAATTTCTGAGCTTAAGCCATGCACCCCCTTTGGCTTCCCCAGACTGCTAGGATCACAGGCCAGAGCCATTACACCGTCCTCCAGTATGTGTTTTGGTGCCCAAAGCAGATTGTGGGCTCAGCTTGAAGGGCAGGGTCCTGCTGGGATGGGTCCTGGGGGAACCAGGTAGAAAACAGGGCCAGATGCCATGGGAAATTCACCATCAGAAAGACACTGTCAAAGTCTTCAAAACCATGCAAGTAGGTATGGCAAAGCCTTTGAGTGGGTGGTCAGTGGGTCACACAGGTGGTGGGTGCACTGGCACACTCTGTGACATAGCCACATGTTTTTGAAAAATTTCAGAGTAAGATGTAGGAGGGAAAGCCATCCAAGTGAGATTTGTCTGATATCAGTGTTGCAACTGAAAAATCAAGAAGACTCCCTGAGAGAGGTGTTAGTCCTGGAAGGAGGGCAACCCAGCTTGCAGCTGCATGGGGTCCGTGGAGCTCTGGTCTGCCTGACACACCAGATTCATTTGCATGGCCCAGGACAGAAGGAGAGAAACATTTCATTTTTATTCCTCTCTACTCAACCCTAGGGAAGTAATAAAATATATCACATAACAGCCCTTATTTTTAAAATGTGTTTTATTATTTTAAGAAATAACTACTGTATTTTATGGCACATGAAAAGAGAAAACCAGGGCACAGCACAGTGTGAGCGCAATGATCACATCTGTGGGAAAGAGACATTTCAAGAATGATGACAAGAGAAGAGATGGAGATTGTGTTTGAATGGCAGTATTATAGTTCATTTCTCTATTCTTTATCTTCTGATTTTTTTGTAATATTATTTGGAAATTGTACTCTTACAATTAATATCAAGAAATCGGGGTGGGGGTTGCTTTACCTCAAGATACGAACAAGTTTTATTGGTGCCCAAGAGAGATTTTTTTTATTTTCATTTAAGCCAGGAGTCTCTCAGAAGGACCTCCACCTACCCAGATACTGGATAATGCCATCTTGGGGTACACCTGCCCTCTCCTGGGAGAGTCTTGATTGGCTGAGCCACCCAATCAATGGGAATAGCAGCCATTGGGCAGAAAATGGGGCCAACTCCCAGACCTGGGAAGTTGAGATGACTCCATGAAAGAGGGCATTTGATCATGCATTGGAGGAAGGACAGAACACAAGTGGTTGTTGAAAGTCCAAGGAGGAATGTACAGTCTATCTAAATAACAAGCAATGACTTCTACTAGTGTGATGGTGGAAAGGTATCCAGTTTGTTTAGAGATCTGGAGTGAGATGTGGGCAGACCATCCTGGAAGAAAGGTGTGGCTGGATTAATTGGCCAGTAGTTGAGGGGAGGAGACAGTGGTAGGGAATGACATTTTTCAAGTGCAATAAAAGTGGAAACCCTAATGGTCCTAAGTAATGTGAGTCATTGAATTTTCTGCAGATACCACTCCACCCCCAAGACCTTGCAGTAACTTCTGTTCTAGTGACTGGGCCACCAGCCCTCATTCCAGAGGAAAGGCAGCCTTTCTGGTCACTTGAATTCCTTCATATGACCTTCTATAGCTCCTACTTCCAAATAACTTTCAGAAATTGCCTGAGTCAAGCACAGGAGCTATAGAATTACATCCAGTGGGTATTTATCCTGAAGTATTTTAATCTCCTTAGGAGAGAGGAACTGATGAAAAGTGAATTAGGATGGCTGAACATCAAAAGGGCAGTGAAAAGGAGACTCATTAAAGCAAGGCCCACGTGTTCCAACGATGAACAGCAACACATTTTAAAATTGTGAGACTATACAGGATTTCTTTGAAAAACAATCTTGATTAAAAGAAAAAAATCCTTATTTTAATACTAGAGGGAAAAATAATCATTTGATAAATTGAAAGATGGGCAAGTTGAGTGTAAATAAGGCCAGAATGGAGCCCAGGACAGAGCTGAGACTCACAGGACATCAAAGATCTCTCCTGCATGTGACCAGTCTGAATAGACTGATGATATGATATACATTAAAAGGTTGGGGTTTTAGGAAAAGAAAAAAGTTGGGGGTGGAGGCAAGGGAAGAAAAACAATGAATATTTGCAGATGCAATTTGCTTTTTTGTTGCTGTTGTTAAATCATAGCTGTGTACATTAATGTGATCATGGGGCACCATACACTAGTTTCATAGACCGTTTGACACATTTACATCACACTGATTAACATGGCCTTCCTGGCATTTTATTAGTTATCGTGCTAAGACATTTACATTCCACATTTACTAAGTTTCACATATACCCTTGTAAGATGCACCACAGGTGTTTTCATTAAAAAATAAGAGAATTAGATATGACCACACTTAGCCTTTTTTTTTTTAATTTTCTTGTGAATTAAGTTGTTTATTTTTAGAGTTATATCTTCAGATTGTCAAACTCATGCACATTATGAATGTTACTATTTTTAAGATAATAATAGGTGAATTACAAAAACATCCTGACTTGAGAAATAACTCACAGGGGTGAGGTGAATATTCCAGAAAAGCTTCAGAAGAAGACACCCGAGCCAGGGTGGGCGTGGGGCAGTTAACTGGCCTGGGCAAGGCACCCTGGAACGTCTTCACGTTTGCTGACAGGTGTGCACCCCCATGCCTCACATGCTTTTGTTTTCTTAACCAAACAGCTTTTGCGTTCTGTCTTCGACAATATTTTTAACTCTACTTTTCACAAACAAATTCAAACCTCAAATTGTCATTCCACAATACCACTGGCAATTAACCATCAACTTTACCTCATACATTTTTCCATATTCATATTGATTGTACCTAGATTACATAAAAAAGCCTAGAGAGTGATCACCCTTTACAATCCAAGTGGTGCCATGCTCATATTTTCCTCCGAAATCTCTAGAAAAAGTTCAGGTTTGCCAAGATACCTGAGTAAGTGCACCCATTGTGAGCCAATTGTTGACTTATTGTCCTCAGAAAATTATGGGCAACTTTTACCAATGACCTAGGAAAATCCTCAAATAGAATGACTATTTTGAAACTTTAAAATCTGTAACATTAAATTGCTCAGTAAGCTTGTTTTCAATGAAAGGATAAAACGTAGCTATTGGTGAAAGAAATTGGGAGCCATAAGAAAATTTTATTTATTATTTTGTGAACCTTTACACTTGGTAGAATCATACCTTAGTGGATTTCACCTAATGATAACATAAATGCTTTGATGATTTGGGCCTTTGATTGACCAAATAGAAGAATCAATGTAATTACAAACTCATGTGTTCTTTGACATTAGATATTGCTGTAACTTAAGAGTTTGGAAATTTGGTAACTTTACTGAGGCTTATTCCATGCTAGGCTCAGAGCTAAGTGCTTTCTACACTTTATTGTACTTAATCCTAACAATTGATGAGATGCATAATATTGTTTTACAGATTAGAAAACCAAGGTTTATTTAGATAAATAACTTGCTGGCAGTCCAACCTAAGGCTTGATGAAGCTGGGGATCAAATCCAGGGAAGTCTAACTTCAAAGCTGTCACTACTGATGAACACTATTTCTTCTTACAACTCACCAAATACTCTAAGAGTAGCATCTGCCGATTTGTGAAATAAAAAGCGAAAGGGTGAAGAAGCCAAAATTGGAGGATATGTAAGATTTAGCAGTGAGAGACATAACACCTACTCATCCTTATTTCTGGCATATATCCTGCTTTTGCACAATCTGTCATTTCTTGCAATTAACTTTGAGTTGCGGTCTGCCGTGCTATTTCCTAAAATAAACAGGTATGCAGGTTGATAATGTTTGTGTTGGAAACATATATTCACATTCTCAAACACAAGCTAGAAAATAGAACAGCATTTCATAACTCAGACGGTCATTGCTGAGCTCACAGAGTGCTGCTGATCACGTAGCAGGCTGGTGAATGTCTCAGCACACCAAGCAAGCTCCAGGTTACTTAGTGAGCTATAATCATCATCGTATTGACGTGATTATTGTCCACATCCAAGACTATTCTGCAGATCAATTTTTGAAATGTTGTTTTGTTGTTTTCATTAAAACATAGATCTTTTAGGGCTATTATAAGAAATTCATTTTAGGGAGTTGGATAGAAAAGCAAAACAGAAAAGAAAAGCAAAACAGAAAAGGGAGCTGATGTCCCTGTTTCTGTTTTATGAAGAGGCTGAGTTACTCACATGTTTAAAAGGGCAAGCGGCCTTCAATGAGATTTCAGCCGAAGATGAAATCCAATCTCTCTTGGTACATGTTCTGGACTTTTCTAATTAAATGAGTGGAAGAACATTTTCTTCCATCTATTGTGTTTAAGACAGAGCCCAAGAAAACAATTTAAGTAGCATTGGTGGTGGTGGTGGTGGGGGGTGAAGGCAAGCAATATTAACTGCCCTGGGTTAAACTGAAATCCAACTTGGCAGCCCAAGGCACAGCTACACAAATTGAAATGTGTGTCTCCTTTAGACCATGGGAGTCAGTGTCAGTGTGTACTGACTACATGTGGTGTGGGTAGAAAGTGCTTCACTCAGAACAACCTGGTGGAGCTCTCTGTGGCATCCTGGGCAAGTTGCTGCGTGATTCTTAGCCTCAGTTTCCTCATCCATAAATTGAGGGAATTAGACTAAGAATGAGCTCTAAGAGTTCATCTAGGGCTAATTTCTTCATTCAGAATAGCTTCCCTGTGAAATTTTGAATGGTCTTCTAGGAACCTGTGGCATAAGAAGAAATACATCTTTGATCTTTGTTCCCAGTTTCTGACAAAGAGTTCCTGAAAACCTCGCCCTTTCCTGAGTGATGGGGTGATAGAAGCATCTTACACAGAGATCCCAAACCCCATAGAATTGTTTGGGTGACAGGAGCCTCTTTTGTGCTAACATGAAACAGCTTTGGTGAGCTCCTAACGAGTTTTACAATAGGGGCTGGTCACCAGAAAGACCAAAACATGATTAGAAACCTACAATTTCCAGCCCTGCTCTCCCCAAACTCTGCATAGGGAAGACAGGCTGGAAATTGAGTTAGTAATCAATCATGCATATGTGATAAAATCTGCTATTTCAAAATTTCAATCTGTATTTTCAAAGATAACCCAGGAGATCTTTATAAAATAAACTGCTTGAATGAAGACTAGCATTTGTAAATTTCTGGGGGGGGGGGGAATAGACACACCTAACAAGTGTCTTAAAACCGTTGCACAACTCGAACCCCAAAGTTAATAACTATTAAAACTTATTTATTCAATCAATATTCCGTGAGTACCAATATGTTCCAAACACTTCTAAAAGTGAGGCTTACAAGGAAAATATAATCTCTGCCCTATGACCAGGGTAAACACACCAAAGTAAGTAAAGAGATAATTAAAATAGCTGCCAGTTACTATGAAAGGTGTATTATGAAGGTAAAAAAAAGGGGTGGGGGGGATGTGGGGAAATGCTTTGATTGAGGTGAATAGGAAAAGCCTATTTAGGAGCTAATATTTAAGTATTCAATGGCATGAAAGAGTAATGTATATAAGTGCTCAGGCAATGCCAAAGCCCTGAGACTGAAACAAAGCTGGAGTGTTTGCAGAAACCAAGCAGGAGTGTGAGATGAACTGAAATGGACAGCAAGAGGAGACTGGCCTGGCTGGGCTGGGGAGGAAGACAGGGGTTGGTCCCAGAGGGGTCTTCTCAGCTGTGACAAGATTGGAATTTTATTCTAATTACTATGGGAAAATGCTGATGAGTTTTAAGCTGTAAATGATATAACCCAATCTATATTTACTAATAATAAACGGAGAATGTGCTTGGTTGAGGCAGGAAGAAAAGCTGGGGCTGATATTCTTATGTTCTTGTGTGCATAGAGTTCAAGGACATGATTTTAAAAAGCATTCTGGTACCAAAAAAAAAAAAGGTTGCAAATACCTAATGTGTACCAAGGAGCTAGCAGTGACCATGTTTAATTAAAATAGTATCCATTAATGTTTATTAAAATTGTGTATTGTCATAAACTGTTTCTTATTAGCTAGAGAAAGCAAAGTGAATTTATAAAATTATGCATTTTCATAAAATCTTTTCTTTTTTTTTTTTTTTTACATTTGCAGGTCACTTTGCATTTTATTTCCGCTTCTTTTTTTTTTTTTATTTTTACATATACATGTGTTTATTAGGTTTCCATTTTTTTGCCTTCACAAAATTAAAAAGGCTTAAAATTTAATAACAATAACAATGTTGAAGATAAGGACTAGAAACAAAAACCTCGTAAAGAACGAACGAGCATAAATACATGCAGAAAAGGAATCAATTTCTACATCAAAATATTAAGCAATAACAATAATAATAATAATGCAAAGAAAGTAACATTCACATTATCAAATAAGTCTATTATAGAATGCTTTGACTCTGAGATTCAGTATGCAGTCATCAGTTAACTTCTTATTTTTTTTTAAATAATAAATGATTTCTTTTTGATCAAAGAAGGAACAGGACATGTTTATTTTAAAATGAACAAACAAACCAAATACATCATGGCAAAGTGAAATGGAAACATTAAAAACTGGGCAGGTAAAATCATATTCAGTGGTCAAAGAATATAATTAGGGTCTTCAAGTAATGTTGACTAGCCTATCTATCTGGCTTGATATCCATAATAATGAAATCATTTGGTTAGCTACTTAAGATCTCCACTTATCTCTGCAAGGGCCAATAGAGCTTGGAAATAAGATATTTCCAAAAAAGATGGATTCATGGTAGATAAATAGAAGGACAGAGTATATAAATTTATAAATAAATCATAAAACAAAGCACTGATATAGAATCTTCTGAATGGTAAGTACATGATTGTTCACTACATAATTCTATTTTTTCCTGAATGTTTGAAAATATTTGTAATAAAATTTGAGGATGGGGCAGCACCTGTGGCTCAAAGGGGTAGGGCACCAGCCCCATATGCCAGAGGTGGCGGGTTCAAACCCAGCCTCGGCCAAAACTGCAAAAATAAAATAAAATAAAATAGCTTTTTCTGTCAAAAAAAAAAAAATTTTTGAGGATAATAATATATTGACCAATTATTAAATTTCCCCACAAAATACAGTTAGAAAGCATCTCTATTTAAATAAAACAATTGTGTCTTAGGCACATGTAATATTTACTAAACTAAATAATGGGTATAATCAAAATTTACCCAATATACTCATTTTTTATTGGTGTTTTCAGAGTATAATTTGAATTACTAAGACTTCACATTTTATCACATATCTTCATTGTAACATATAGTTTCCAAATAAAATGTCACAATTTTGCTAAAAATAATTTCAAAAAAAGTTAGGTGTTAATTTCCTGCAGTTTTTCAAGGAAGCTACTGTGCACATTGCTTTTCTATTTTTTGAGCATAATAGAAAACGATAGAAAAGGGAGAATAAATATCACCAATGATCCCACAGTGCAGACATGAACACTGATAATGCAGGAATATACATATATTACATTCATTAAATATGAATGGAACATATTTGGAACAACAAACAGGTGTCCATTAACCTGAGTCTGTATCTGCACTTCGATTTTCAATTTAGCAAACTACCGTGTACATAAACTTAGTACATAAACAAATCAAAACCTAACTTAGCAGTATATTTTTTTGTAACAAGTAGCCAGGTCTCAGCCAATTACAGGAAGTCAACACATCCTGCCAAATAAGGCAGCTGCAGCCCATCAGGTGCCGCTCGCTGCTCCCGCGCTGCCAGACAGAGCTTTCTGAAGCTCTTTGCTTCCGAGGTTCCAGTTCGTGAACTGTTCCTTGCTCAAATAAAATCTGTTACATTTTATTTTTCTAAAGTTTTTCATTTAACATATTCATAACATTTTTTCTTCGTAGGACATATGCTCATATGTACTTTAAGTCCCTCAGGGGAGTTCCTGCTTGGGAGCGCCAACTAGGAGGAAAGCACAGGCCGGTCCCCTGGAGTGCCCAGCACCCTGCCCACACTCAGGGAGCCTGGTGCAGAGCCTGGGGGATGAGCGCCAGGGAGAGCGGCCCTAGATGCAGCTGGGGAGGGAGGGGAAAGGCGCTCGAAGAGGAGGAAAGAGGAGAGGGGAGGTTAGCAAGGGACGACAGAAAAGAGGCTACGTAGAACCCAGACCTGGACCCCGAACATAAGCCTCCCGCTGCGTGACTACCTGGCAGGACCCTGGTGTCTGGCTGCTCATATAGATCGGTGGCTCCCTACCCTAGAATGTTGCTCTCCACGGCACTTTCTGGCTGAAGTGTGCTTGCCAACAGCCCCTTCTACGGAATTACAGCCTCTTGGCCCTGCGTGGTGGCTCACGGCTTGTAATGCGAGCGTTCGGAGAAGCCAAGGCAGGTGGATTGCTTGAGCTCAGGAGTTCCAGCCCAGCCTGAGTAAGAGCAAGACTCTGTCTCTACTAAAAACAGAAAAATCACTGCGGTGTTATGGCAGGTGCCTGTACTCCCAGGTAGTTGGGAAGCTGAGGCAAGAGGATCACTTGAGCCCAGGAGTTTGAGGTTGCTGTGCCCAGGAGTTTGAGGTTGCTGTGAGCTATGACACTCTACCAGGGACAGAATGAGACTCTGTCTCAAAAAGAAGGAAGGAAGGAGGGAGGGAGGGAGGGAAGGAAGGAAGGAAGGAAGGAAGGAAGGAAGTTACAGCCTTCTGCAGTGGGAGGTGCTCACATCAACAAAGGGGTGACCTGATGCAGGGCAAGAGTTGATGCTCCATCCTTCATTCTCCAAAGTTGGACATTTGGGAGACTGGGAGCTTCTGGATGGCCGTGGAAAGACGGGTAGTGGTGCCACTGAAGGTCTTGTTTTCAAGCACAGAGGACCTGAGGGAAGGCTGTTGCAAGTGACTGAGTTAAGAACTTTCTGAGTCAGCAAGAAAGAGCTTCAGGCGCTGTTTCATTCCCACCCCTTTTCCTGTATCAGCAACAGTGAACAGCTGAGCTCAGCGTCTTTCTTTACTGAAAATCTCTCTACAGAGGCTGGCATTTACTCCGAGTTTGCTCTGTTGTCTTGTAGGCACCTGTTTCTGAAATTCTCCAAGCTTCCCATCTCATCAGAACAATTTGATTTTATAAGAAATTTCCCTAACTTAGAAAGTCAGGTGTGTAAATCGTGGCTGAGGCACCGTCCTCCTAGACCTCAGGGCAGGCAATAACCTGCTAGTTTCCCATTTAAGACACAGTCCAGTTCCAAGATACTGGGAGCGCTCTTCCAAGACATCCACAAAGTCAGCTGAATTACTCAGCCATGGTTGTTTCAGACATGCAATGCCTTGTTATGTTCATGGATTGAAATAGATTGTCAAACACTGACTTTGCAAGACAATCTGTCTTCACACACATTACTCCATTCCTTCTTGGGTGTGACATTGCCCATGTTCTAATTCAAAGAGAGGTGACAGTCACTGAAGCTTGCTGTAGGACTGTTGTATCATTTCTGCTCAGTCACCAAAGGGCCTACTTCATTAACTCGGATACAGTAGAAGAGCATGCCCTGTATATCCTGTAAGTATATATTTCAGTATTTCTTTCTCCAGAGCAAAAGTGTTGGTGAAGTGCCAGCTTCCCATTAACCTCAGCTAATCACTTTCCTTGCCCAGCCATCAGACTTGGGAGACTTGGCTTTGAAGGGAAAAAGAAAGTCAGAAAGTAGGCTTGTTCCTCAGTGTAGTGGCTCAGACCCCATCCCTCGGAAATGCAAACCTTCTTTCTCCTTTGGCAGTGCTGAGTGTGTGCTACCCAGAGTCAATGTGATATTTCTCAAGCATAGGTTTGCTACTTTACAAATTGTGAGATTTGAAAAGACAAAGCTGAAAGATTCTGCCCTGAGCTGTGTGAGGAAAAACATCCACAGAAATCAAGTGACCGACACTGCACCTACATGTTTAGTGGAGGACATTAAGATCAAGCATTACTTACACATTGCCAAGGCAGACTTATGGGAGAGTTTCCTTTCAACTGTGTCCTTCCTTATCAGTGAAATATGACATGAGCAATTATTAATTGTTGTGTACCATTGATGTGTGAATAATTTGACGTATGCTCGCTATTTAGAGTGGTTGCTTGTAAACTAAAAAAAGAAAATGATTTAATGCTTGCGAAAAAGAGCTCTACTGTGTTTAATTAATCTTTCTATTCTCTGATTGCTTCTGCTGTATTGGTGTGGATGTTTCAGTAGATGAGGTTTATAAATGGGCTATGTGCTTATACATCTTGATAGTAGGTCTAGTAAGTCTTAGAAAGAGACACTAATATCACGATTTAAACATCAACAGAGTATTATGAGAAGCAATCCAGTTGGAAAGTGAAATCCTGTCTGGTCACTCTTTAAGGCATGTAACACATGCCTCTACCACCTTTAAAAATTGACTTGCATTGATTTAGTATTAAATGTAAAATGCCAGGACATGGTGAAAGCATTTTCAAGATCCTTAAGATGCAAACCAACAACAGAGGTGTTTGATGTCCCCAAGTGAATAACTGTCAAAGTCAAGTTCCTTGGAGAGAGAAAAATCACTCTATCCAAATGAGCTAAATCAAATTCCATTCAACCAACAGCTATTGAGCATCAGCTGTGTGCGCTGCATGACTGTGGGAGCTGAGAGTGCATTTCTAAGACATCTCTTTCATGAAAATGAGCTTGTTTTTAAAAAATCTTCAACACAACTCTTTCTAAATCACTATCTATATTTTACAAACAAGAGGACTGGGATTTAGAAACATCTGGGCATTGACCCAATTTCATACAGCTAGTAGGTAGCAAAATTAGGACCAGATCTCATTAGCCTCTTTAATTCAACTCACTGATCCATTTTTTGAGTACCTCCTCCATGCTAATTTCTGTGCTACATGCTAGGACACAATTCTGCCCAGGGAAGAACCGAAGAAATGAGACCCTTTGGGCCTCATTTGGGACTTGGGGAGGTAGATGTATATTAAACAAATAAGCTTGAGTGAATGTTCGATTATTAGTTATCTTATTAAAGGCCTCTCTGAGAGAGTGACATTTGAATCTGAGACTTGAAGGAGTAAATTAGGTAAAGAAAAGGTACGTGTGTGGGGGGAGGCAGATGGGGAGCAGAAGGTCCACCAAGCATTCTGGAAGTCTCTTCAGTGATCAGTGCTCAGGCAGGCACAGAGCAGCGGGAGAGTACAGGGCTCTGCTCGGGGACAGCATGGGCTCCAGAGTTACCCAGGTGCAGGACAGAGGGCCATGTCTGCTGGGAATTATCCAAGGAGCATAAAAGCATGATCCTGGAGCAGGGTTAGCCTTGTTAAAAATGCAAACTTTGTAGCCTCACACCAGATCTCGGAATAAAAACTCTGGAGGTGAGGCCCAGCAATCTGAATTTTAATAAACCCTTCAGAGGTCTCTGCTGCACACTAAAGTTTGAGAACCTGATCTGTGCTACTTCGAGCAAGTCACTTACTCTGAGTTTCCAATTATTAAGCTGCAAAATAGAATAACATTTCCAGTATCAAATAAGATATATTTGTTAAATGCTGGCACTCAATAAATAATGTTATTGTAACATATCACGAACTCCTCTTGAGGTACTCAAGGTACCAAGGGTGATAGAAGCAAAGGACAGACCACAGTAACCCTGCCCTGACACACGCACTGGGGAGCTATGCAGTGCTCACCCCCAGCGGGAGTTCTTGCTTCTGTGATACCGTGGCCCCTTCTCTCCACCATCTCTACCAGGAAAAAAAATGGCACTAACTTGTTTTGGGGGCTCGAAAACTTTGGTTATGTTGTAAACCAGTTGATCAAGGATGACTTTGATGGAGGCCAGTAGACACTTCCCTACATTTACACAGAGTGCAGTGTAATTGATTCTGGGTCAACTTGGCCATGAGTCAGTCTTCCTCCCTCCTGCAGCACCACTCCAACACAGCACAGCATTGTTTGCTCTGCCCTGGCAGTTCTGAAGGGCTATTGCCCACCAGTCCTGTTTTAACCTGAACCACAAATGTCAAAATGGTGTGACACCAAGAGTGGCTCTGTCCTGAGAGCTCTAGGCACTCTGTAATTAGAGGACTTTGAAATTCTGTTCCTAGCTGCTGCAAAATTAGAATTCTGCTATTTGGAGCTGACAGATAGCCACAGTTGACTGCTGATTCGCAGACTGCGATTCATTAAAAATGCCAGTTCTGTCTCCCAGGGTTTTTGAGATGCTTCCTGTGCCTCTGCCAAGTATTCTTAATGTGAACAAAATGTGTGAGTTTCTGAACTCAGCTTGCTATGAGGTCTTGACAAAAGGCCACCCTAAATGCATGTCTGTCTTCAGGTATACCCACCACCACCCCAAATAAGCCCCAGCTCAAGTATGAGGATTTAAAGAGGGATAGCCTGGGAAATCATGGGCTGAGCTAGTTGAAGAAACCCCAAAGGAAATTTCCATCCAGAGTGTGCTTTATAGAAACCACGTGGGTAGGTTTTTCTCCAGTTGGAGTGGAATGCTGTAGGTGTCCAAAACAGAGCCTGGGAGGTCTCCACTTCATGGCCACAAACCACAAGCTTATGACATGGCAGCTCTGTTGCATGTGTTTTCATGAAAAATTGCGTTATTTATAAACAAATACAAATATGTCACTTACATTTCTACAAATATAAATTTCCATATTTCCACTTCTTGAGAGGTAACCGTGAAAGTTAGGCCTTCATTTTAAAAAAGAAGGAATTTCTTAAATGGATATAATTATATCTTTTTCATTTCCTTCTGTGCCAAAGAAAGAAACTAAAGGAAATTGAATCAGCCCAGCCAACAGCAAGCTTCAGAGCCAAAAGTAAACACAAGCTTATAAATCAGCCCTTGTGACGGTTCCCCCAAGACACACCCAGCAGATGCTGAATGAACAGCAGATGATGGAGAAGGGCCCTTGGCTGGCTCTCTCATGGGAGGGGGTGAACTTCCTTAAGCCAAAGAGAGTGAAACTCCAGAAGGAGCAAAAGACGGTGCCCCACACTCTGACCAGGCAATGGTAACATGATAGAACTTCTCTCGTCATAATATTGTTTCTGGGTGGTGATGGGCGCGCAGGTTACTTATTAGTCTTCCACATGAGGTTTGTTATGATGGACTGTTCCTTTTTCACTACTGATGAAACTTCGCAAGAATGGAGAAACAAATACAGGCACTCAATATTGAATTGAAACTAACTGATTACCACTTCATGTGCACACACTGGAAGTAAATTTCAATGAAAATCAAGCCAGAGTGTGGTGAAGAGAGGATGGGTAAATTCGCAGCTACTGGGTACAGTGCACACTATCTGGGTGAAGGGGACACTTATATGTATAACTTTGACTCAATCTGTACAAAAACAAGGATGTCAATAAACCATGTGTGCCCCCTAATATCGTGAAATAAAAAAAAAGAAGGAAAATGAATCAGTTTCCCTGAATAAGGGTTGATTAAATTATGAAACATTTATATGAAAAGGCATCATGTGTTCATTATTCATTATATGTTATGGGAGTATTTATATAGACATCTAAAGATGTTTATAAGGTTTCTAAGTTAAAAAGATGATGATTATAAAAGTTTTATATCATACACACAAAACATTAAACAATATGCATTAAAAGATGTCAGTACTTGATGAAAAACAAAAAGTATAGCCCCATTAGAATCTCTGAATTTTAGAACAAGTTTCTCTCCACTGGATTGTTTTATAATAATTTTATGTTCTAATTTTATAACGTCATTTGTATTCTTTGCTTGGACTGGTCATTGATGCTTTTGCTGGTTATAATCCGAGAATGGCAGAGAGATTCAAGATGGCTTTTGGGGAGGAGCAGGATACTGAATTTCACTCTTACCTTACCATAAAATTGGCAATAATACATTCTTTATGTAGAGTTTGTTCATTCATTGGCAGCTACTTTGTGACTTGGAGTTAGACAAAATACTGGTTCCAGTTTGCAGCACTCTGTGAATTTGCATGTAAAGTGATCATTCAATTTAAGGGCTCTGCACACATCTTACAAAGCATATCTGTTTATCAGAACTCATTTACTTAGGAAGATTAAAATGAAATCTGTCTCTTCACTAGCCAAGGATGAAATAGCTAATGTTAGCTCCTGAATACATGAACTAATATGTTCTCTTACAGGCAAGCAAGACTCTGATTCTCTCCTTATTGTTCCTCTTCAGAAGGAGGCAGATAATTAAAATCTTAATAACAAACCTATAAACTTACATTACAAATGAGAGAGAATAAATAAATGAATATTTTTATTGAGTGAAATATTTTATTGGAGTAAATTCTATAATACTGTAATATTAAAATAGCAATGGAATTTAAAAGCACGTTGTTGTTTTTTTCTTGAGACAGAGTCTTGCTCTGTCTCCCAGGCTAGAGTGCAGGGGTCATCATAGTTCACTGACACCTCAGACTTCTGGGTTTAATTGATCCTTCTTCCTCAGCCTCCCTGGTACCTGGGAGTATAGGCACACACCACCATGCCTGGCTAATTTGTCTATTTTTTGTAGAAATGGGGTCTCACTCTTGCTCAGGCTGGTCTCGAACTCTTAAGCTCGAGCAATCCTCCCACCTCCACTTCCCAGAGTGCTAGGATTACAAGCATGAGCTGCCACTCACAGCCAGTGCGCCACTTGTAATTTTCACTTTATTAATATATTAGCATATGTAAATTTTCAGTTAAAATTTTTGCTTTAAAGAATTTTAAGCTCAATTCAACTCATGTCATGTTAAATTTATACCAAAAATTTATTTATTTATTCATCTATTGAATAAAGTTCAATTTATTTTCCTGAGAAGATATTCGTTGCTTCTGGTTTCCGGAGATTATACATAACGTAGCTATATTATTTTATCCAGATTCTTATGTGCATATACATTTCCCAATTGATTGAGTAAATAGACAATCAATTAAAATTCTTAATAAAGTTTGTTTTAGAGCAATTTTAGACTTACAGAAAAATCATGCAGAAAGTAGAGAGAATTTCCATACCCAGTTTATCCTGTTATTAACACCTTGTCCTAGTAAGGTGCGTTTGTTACAGTATAAGCCAACAGCAACACATTACTAATAAAATTCATACCAGAGTTCACATTCTGCTTCACTCTCTGCTGTACATTCTATAGGTTGTGACAAGTGTATGATGTACCCAGCATTGTATTAGCACACAAGTGCTACTAAATCCCCTAGAACATCCCCTAGACCCCACCTATTCAGCCCCCTCCTCACCTGCCATGAACCCCCCCCCCCCCGCCCCAACCACTGATCTTTCTACTGTAGCTACGCTTTGCCTTTTTTAGAACTTCTTGTCATGGGTATTATACACTATGTAGCTTTTTCAAACCTGGCTTTCTTGACTTAGCAAAATGCATTTAAGGTTCCACTGTATCCTTTTGTGACCTGACATTTTCTTTTGTTGCTAAATAGCATGTTGTTGCCGGGATATGTCACAGTTTGTTTGTATGAAAATAGGAGATTTGTTATGAAAGCGTTACATAAGGATAGTACTTCAGGGGATTATACGCGGCTTAGTGCTGCTCCAGTTCTGTGATGTGATATTGTGTTTATTCTCATCTTATAACATGTATGAGCTAAGAGGCTCCCTTCGGGTCCTCTGAGGTTTGAGGTCCCCTTCCTCCCGTCGGCCCTGGGTGTGCACATTTCCCTGGCTGGCTGCGTTCCATCTCTGAGCACTAACTTTCCTGTCCCAGACGCTCTCCTCTGCCATTTCTCCGCTGCTTTGTGATAATTCAACTCATGGCACCACTCTGCTGCCAAGGTCTCTCCAAAACATCCTCTAATTTGTCACAAACAGAATTTTAATTAGTGCCTAATTTTCCATTTCATAGTACTCATGAGCACAGAAGAAAGGCCAGGCTGTTCAGCAGCTGCAGTCAGCGCGTCCCCACAGAGCAGCCTTGCTGTTTTCTCATCATTCCCCCATGCCTGCACCTAAACCACCCCCCAAAATGATCATTTCCCTCACTCCTACCCATGTCAGGCGCTGAGGGTGAGAGTCTGGACAGCTCACTGGCTCGTCACTAACACCATTCAGACTTTCCTAAAGGATCTTTCCTAAAGGCAGCTCGTTGGCCACTGAGCCTTTGTCACTGCACCTTGTTCTGTATTTCCTTACCTATGAAATGCACTTCACTTAATCCTTCCGTCTCGGAGTGTGGTAGACACACACACACAATCCAACTCACCAAATTAAATCAGGCTTTGTGGAAAGGCTGCATGATAGTATTTACTTACTTGTGCAAAACAACTAAGTGGTGGGGAGGGGTCTTTTCCTTTGTGACTTATGCACAGAACTCTTTTTACATTAGAGTTGTGATATCTATAGAAGTTGGTTCCAAATTTCAATGCTGCCCACCTTACAACAGCTTAGGCTGAATTGTTTTGCCCCAGTGCTACACGGATGTTTCCCTGGCACAATTCTTCACCATCAGTTCCAAGTTAGGTACCAAGTCAAGTGTAAGAGACTGAAGGTTCTTACAGGATGTTTGTCTACAGCAAAACATTTTCATTTTTTTTGCTGTTGTTGTTCTGTAAGTGTTTTCCATGAAAGCATTTTCTTTTTTGTCTTTACCTGAGATATTCTCTGAGTTGAAGCCTTTAAAAATATGCTGAAAGCTGCTCAGTTTGAGCAGCACAGGCATCCAAAAGGCAACATCACACCTGAAGAACTTTACCTGCTAAAACGTCACCTCCAAGGAAATTTAGCAACTGCATATTTGCTGGGCAATTCATCTTCATTTTGTACATGTGGTGGGCTGGTAGGCAGTGTGAGAGTCATTTACAGAAAATGGCAGATGTGAGGCTACCTGTCCAGGAATGTAGGGAAAAGTTTACTACACTTTTAACGGTAAGCTATCTGTCATTTAATTGAATTTTTAAAAAATCAGGACAAAAAGGCAATCAGCACTGAGCTGCATACATTGATCTTACCCTGTGCAAATTATTGCTTTTGAAAATATCGATTGTGAAGAAACATCATCTTACCAAATCTGTGTGTACGTATCAGAGCATTACTGTATCGGCATTCATTCAATTGAAAGCCATCTCATCATTATTCCTTGATACACGCTCTTAAAGGAGGGCAATTACTTTCTCAGCAGGAGATCATTATGGGGTATGTATACATTGTCATTCCTTTAAATATAGACGGGTATGTAGGGTGTGAAATGCAGAGAAGCTGCTTCTCCATGAATAAGGCAGTATTAGAGGCTTCCTCAGGAATCTTAAAAGTGAGCTTTTCCCTGGTGGATTCTAGAGAAGACAACCCACGTCCTGTGTCTGCAGTTGCAAACTTTCTTGTCCTTAGCTGGTTAGAGTGACGTTAGGCCTTGGTACTTCTTATGTCTAAGTATTAGAATGGTCTGGATGGTGGTTTCACCTCCTTCGATGGGCTTCTTAAAAGGGAACAAATTATCTCAGAGAAGTAGAGAGTAGATTAGTGGTCACTGTAGGCTGGAAAAGATAGGGAAGAGTGGCAGAAGATCTGGTGTTCTGTGCACAGTAGGTTGACTGTGGTTAAATGTAACATCTAGGAGTTTATGGCACACTTCATGGGTGAAGGACTCAACTACAATTGCACTTCAACTTGCAAACGCAAACAGCCCAGCCTTTGAGTCCCCATCTGCACTGCAGAGGAGAGAGAGCTCCTACGATCTGTAATAAAAACTAATTTACTTAGAGTTCCTGTTGTGTTCTGAAATTGCTTTCCATAGCTTTTGGAGTGTTTCATAGTCCACTAAAAGAAGACACAAATTTCTGGTTAGGAATTCAGTTCAGCAATATCTAAAGGAATGTTCCAGCTTTTCTTCCTGCTTTTTCTTCTTAAAACATCCCTAAATGCCCACCAGCCCAGGAATGGATTAACAAGCTGTGGTATATGTATACCATGGAATAATATTCAGCCATTAAAAAAAATGGAGACTTTACATCCTTCGTATTAACCTGGATGGAAGTGGAAGACATTATTCTTAGTAAAGCATCACAAGAATGGAGAAGCATGAATCCTATGTACTCAATCTTGATATGAGGACAATTAATGACAATTAAGGTTATGGGGGGGGGAAGCGGAAAGAGGGATGGAGGGAGGGGAGTGGGGCCTTGGTGTGTGTCACACTTTATGGGGGCAAGACATGATTGCAAGAGGGACTTTACCTAACAATTGCAATCAGTGTAACCTGGCTTATTGTACCCTCAATGAATCCCCAACAATAAAATAAATAAATAAATAAATAAAATCCCCTTTGTATGTTGCATAAGTAATGACCTTGAAACACCATTTCTATCCTATGAAAAGAGAATATATGAACATTTCAAGACTGTTACAAAGTAGAAATAAAGCAAAGCTTATGTTTACACAGAACATTCCAGGGTAATTGAAAATAAACATTATCAGACACATTTCCCTTCTCTGTTTCCTTACATACACAGCCCCTGAGTTCTTGTGGTGTAGAATTTGAAGCAATAGAGAGGTTAGAGAAGTTTCCTTTCCCCAAAAAGAAAACTGTATGGAAGGTTAATATGTCGTACTTCCAGAAGAAACTCCAGAGTCATACTGGGCTTTCTTCAAAAGTTTGCTTTCTCCATCAGGCTCTGGCCATCCCTGCTCTGTGTCTACCACTGAGCTCCATGGAGCTGAGAAACACATTTACCAAAGAGACAAACAGTCATTTGGAATGTCCTCGAGGACTTTTGAATAAAATACCTGGTTTTATAACTTAATAGAATGTTCTAAGAATTTATTCTGCCAATTGAAACAATATTTCTTACCAGTTTTTGAGAATCACTGGAGGAACCCGGTTAACAGAAGTTGATTCCTTAACATCACTTCAAAGAAACCCTCCTCTCCCCTTAGTGGGTTTCCTTTGGAGGGATGATAGTCTGCTGGGAGTGGACAATCAATCTATTACAATTTTAAAGTGGAAAAGTGTCCCACAAGTATTGACTACTCCCTATAAATGAATGACAGGCAGGTTAAAAAACAAATAAACAAAAACAAGTGCTCAAACAAGAGGCTAGAATCCCATTTGGGGAATGCCCTCACATTTCTCAAAGCCACAAACTAAACTCGTTGCAACACACAGCTGAAGAGCAGCTGTCTCAGTGTCCACCCTGGGCGTGACACGGAGCGGCTGAGCTGGGCCTCCCCTGGCCAACTCGTCTTCACCACACGTCAGCCCTCTGCCCTTGCCAGCTCTGCAGAGCACAACAGAAAACAGGCAAAGATGTGCGGTTTCCTGAGAGAGACTGAAGTGAGGAGAAAGAGTCAAATTCCAGGACAAAAATAACATTTTAATAATTAAGGACTCCAGAGTGTAAGGAAGAGATAGGACTCATTCAAGATTGTACTACTAGGGCGGCGCCTGTAGCTCAAAGGAGTAGGGCACCGGCGCCATAGGCCGGAGGTGGTGGGTTCAAGCCCAGCCCTAGCCAAAAATTGTACCAAAAAAAAAAAAAAGATTGTACTCCTAGCTTTTCTGATGGTTAGTGAGTAGAGAAGAATTCCTGGCAAGCATTATTGAAAGTAACAAGTTTAATTTCTTTATGGAATCCGAGACAAGATTTCAATCACTGTGCAATTTCTCTGCTCAGTCTATAAAGTACAGGCTATTGTGTTCAGTATCAGAGAACAATAATCTCTAAAATGTAATCTTCCACCCCTGTGTTCCTCACTTAGACTTTTAGCACTGTACTGGCTTAAAGGATATAATGATAAGAAGTGCATACGAGAAAAGTTGTGGAGAAATCCATTACTACAACTTCGCTTAATCAACCAAAAGGTATTAAATATTTATTATGTGGCAGGCCCTGATAGAGGAACTGAAAAGGTAGTCCTGGAAAAGATAGAAAAAGACCCCTAATTCTTTGGGATCTTATGTAGTATTAGAGAAAAATGGAAATGAGGAGACAAAGTCCAACACTTGGAAGAACCACAGTGTTAATACAAAGATAGAACCCAGAGAAGTGGGAGTCGCAGAGATGGACACCCCTTGCTCTTTGGATTGAAGGGCTGTGCTTCCCCAGGAGGTGACCTGGGAGCTGAGGTCTACTGATTAAAATGAACCATCCATGCAAAGATGGAGGGGCAGAGCATGCCAGGTAGAGAGAATCAAGGACGGGCCCTGGAAGCCAAAGGAGGGCCAGGAAGCCGGGGCTGAGGAGCAAGGCCAGTCCCAGATGGAGTCCTTAGCTTCTCACACACATCCCGGCTGCTCCTCCCCACTGCCGTCTACATGTAAATTAATGACATGAATTTTTCAGTAAGAAACAAGCATATATTTATTAGTGAAAAACTCTTCTCTCCCTCTCCAAAGCGGCAGCCCCAGTCTGTGATCTCCCAACTTTCACACCCACTCTAGGCTTCCTACAGTGGTCTCCTACGTATGGGCTCTCCCTTCAGGACAGTCATCCTAGGACACTGTTAATGTTCTCAGCCTCTCATTGCTCAAAGATACATCATGTTTTACAGTAACCCAAGCTCCATAGTCTCCCACTCGAGTTCTTCCTCAAGCAGACTTCCAGCCTCAACCTCACTTCTGATGACGCCCCTGTTTCTAGCTGGAGGAGATGTTGCTGTCTTCCTGGGTCCTCATTGACCCATCTCTATGGCTGGGGTCTTGTCATCCTTGGCACCCAGAATGCAGTCTTCTGTCATCAGAATTCTTACCATGGGTTAAAATTTTCCTCAAAACCCACCTCCTTCGAAGATTGCTCTGTGGTCACTTTATTGACTCAGAAATCTGGTTACAGCACTGAAGACTTTATTATTCTCACAATTCTGCGAAGACTCTTCACAATTCCTAGGATATGGAATTGACCTAAGTTCCCACCAATGGATGAATAGATAAAGAAAATGTGGTAGAGACACAGGATGGAATGCTGTTGGCATGAACGATAATGAAATCCTGTCATTTGGGGCAACATGGATGAGCCCAAAGACACATGTCATCAAAGTAAGGCACGGAATGATAAAGGCTGCATGTTTCCACACATATGTGGGAGGTAAAAATACAAGCATATAGAAGCCGGGAGTAGAATTGTGGGTATTCGAAGTCGTGAAGGATAGTGGGGAGGGGTGAGGTTGGTTAACAGAGTCAAAATCACAGCTAGACAGGAAGAATGAATCCCGGTGTTCTATCCCACTGTAGGGTCACAAGGGTCAGCTGTCCTTCATTGTACATTCTCAAAAAGCTAGAAAGGGGGATTTTTAATTTTCACAACACAAAAAAAACTGATTTCATTGTTGCACATTGTATACATGTATCAAAATATCACTTTGTATACCATAAATGTGTAGAATTATTATGTTTTAATTAAAATAAAAGGGACAAAATTCCACTAGGATGGAGTCCTAGAATCTTCCCAGGTCCATCTGAGGGGCTCAATGATACTAGAATGCCTGTCAAGGTGATGCGAATTGACTTTTTGACGGTTTATTACGAGCCTGTGGCCCTGAAATAAACATTTGTGTGTGTGTGTGTGTGTGTGTGTGACATGTGCTCCTCTGCATTGGACTTTATATTTGCCAGCACACTGGATGAGACAGGCTTACACTGCTGATTTAAACCTGCCATATCGGCTGGTGATGGAGGCCATTGAAAAGCTACTAGCTGCTAAAAGAACAATGCATTATCATCATCTCCTGGCAGAGAGAAATATTTTCCAGAAATAATTGAGGGTATTTTTTTTAGAGTCAGTTGTGAGAATGGAAACTGATGTGAGTTATATTGTGCTCAAATCATCCTAGGTTATATTTCCTGAACAAAGATGGGGAAAGAAAGCATTAGTGTGTATGGAGAAAACAACCAGCTTCTGACACTTAATTTCTTACTTCCTGAAAAATGGTAACTCTTTCTGTTTCTAAATTACAGTAGGCAAAATGATACGCAACTGCCTGGAACAAATACATTCTGAATTTCCCCTCACTGCCACTCCACAAGGATGTAATAAAATCTAAAAGAGCCCAGAAGCAAACCATGAAGAGTTATGTGTGGCCAACGCCATGGTTTCTTGTACAGTTTGTCCAGAATAGATTTTGGCCCCATGCCAGCCATCATAATGGCTAATGAGGTCGATTAGCCAAGCAGTTACTTGATAGTAAGGCCCAGGGAAAGATTCTGAGTCTACCAATGTTATTTGGAATTGCCCTGCTTTATAGTAACCAGAATCATAAGCTGGGCAGCTCACTAGCCTTGGTCTTGGGTGGAGGTAGATGACAGTGTGATTTTAGTGCAAAAATACCCCCAAGAGTATAAAATTGGGAGGGCCAGCAGGGCTCAAATCATAAAGGAAGGTCATCTGTTCATGACTTTGTAAGATGAGGCTTCTCTACTCCAGGACTTTCTCTATTCCAACACCCCTCCCTTGGCCCTCTCCCATTCTTAATGCCAAAGTGCCTTTCCATTCTCTATCAGGACCTCATTTTCAGTGATTTACTTTGACCTGAGCATCCCTTTAATTCCTGAGTCTTTTGAAATATTCCCAAACTTAACCAAAATATGCCCATCTATTCATTGTGTAGAACAAAAGTTTCTCACACCTTGAATTGTGACGACTACCTCAAGGAATCCACCTGCGGTGATGTGAAGTGATGTGAAGATGGTCCTGTGTTACTGTTCAGGCAATGTTAACTATTAACAAAGAAGGTTCAGATCAAAAAAGCAGAGTGAGAATTTTAGGGGTAAAGCTTCTAAAGGAGCTGCATTTTATAAGGGTTTCAGGAGGTTTTTTTAGATTGGATCTCTCCGAAATGACACTACATAGGCCAGCTGCTGCCTAAGGTCCATCCTGGACAGCACCTTCTATAGGTAAAATCCAGAGTCAACATAATTTTAGACAAATCTCTGGATTAAACTCCACTCAATAATCTGAATTTTAATAACTTAGTTATTCATCCTGCACAAAACAGGATGAACAGAACAAGTTTAACAACATTACCGAGAGGGGGAGTGGAAAGGGTTTGAGGACTTCGTTTGATAAAAAGAAGCTTAAGAGGGAGGTGCCTGTGGCTCAATGGGGTAAGGTGCCAGCCCCACATGCTGGAGGTGGCCGGTTCAAACCAAGCCCCGGCCAAAAACTGCAAAAAAAAAAAAATTACAAAAAAAAAAATCCAAAAAAGAAGCTTAAGAAAATTCCATTGTACACATGCAATTTTCAACTTAGTTATGTTAAGCCAGATGTGTTCAATGTTATAAGGAAATTTTTCCTTTGTAATAATAAATTCAAAATATTCTGTCTTTGAAACTCTAGATCATGTGAGGTCATAAACCAACAATAAGATATAAAGATGCATAGTGGCTTAAAAAGAGAGTCTTGAACTCATAAAAGACATCATTCTCTCGACTCCCTTCCCCTGGGGAAAGTCAGCTGCTATGTCATGAAAATGCTCAAGCAGCCCCTAATTTTCCAGACATGTGGATGAGCCATTTTGGACCAGAGTCTTCTAGCCCCATGCAAGCCTTCAGATGATTACAGTCCTGGCTGATGGATCAACTGCAAATTTAGGAAAGATTCTGAGCCAGAACCACTCAACGAAGCAGCTCCCAAGTTCCTGAGGTGGTAAGATAATTCATATTGATTGTTGGGGGCAAGGACATTTTTGAAGTAATTTATATGGAAAGAAAGCTAAGAAGCGTGACTGTGGAAAGTAGAGAAGCATTGGGAAGAAGGTTCACCCAGGGAAGGAGTTTTGTTTGTTTGTATTAGAATACAAGGATTACCTCTAGGTTTTCAACAGAATAATTTTTATTCAGTAAGGATGTTGGTTATAAACGAATCTCATGCATTTTGAAATAACTCGCATAGTCATTCTATTTAGCACCTCTTCCCAACAATTTTTTTTGAGATAACACATGTACTAGGAAAGAATAGATCTGTATTTTTAATGCGTTCAGTGATTCAGATATTTTTAACAGCTTTGCTGAGATACAACTCACATACCATGTAATTCCCCCATTCAAAGAATACAATTCCATGCCTTTTAGTCTGTTCATTGAAGTGTATAATCATCACTGCAATCAGTTTCAGAAACTTTTTATCACCCCAAAATAAAATCAAACATCCCCATTAGCAGTTGCTGACCACTAATGCTCACTCTCAGCCCAGACTTAGGCAGCCACTAATCTACTTTCTGTCCAAATTTACTTCTTCTGTCTAAATTTGCTTTTTCTGGAACTTTTACATATAAACAGACTCAAACAATGCCTGCCTCTTTCGTTAAGCACACTGTTTTCAAGGTTATCCACACTGTAGCAGGTATCAACATTTCATTATTTTTTATTCCAGAGTAACATTCCATTGTATGGATCTATCACGCTGGATCTACCTATTCAACAATCAATAGACAATTGCATTATTACAACTTTTTGGCTATTAGGAAAATAATATTGCTATGAAAATGCCTTTTCAGGTTTTAGTGTGGACAAATGCTTTCATTTCTCTTGGGTATGTATCTAGGAGAGGTATATACCTGAGAATGTGAGAATTGCTGTGTCATATGCTAACTTCATGTTTATCTCCTGCCGAACTGCTAAACTGTTTTCCAAAATGATTGTGCCATTTTGCGTTCCCACCCACAATGAATGAGGGTTGCAATTTTTCCACATCCTTGTTATTTTATCCTAGTGGGGACAAGAAAGTGGTGTTGCATTATAGCTTTGATTTGTGATGGCTAAGGAGTGAACAACTTTTCATGTATTTATTGACAATCTATTTTTTTTTTTTTTGAGAAATGTCTATGCAAGTTCTTTACCCATTTACTTGAGTTGTCATTTTATGACTTACAAACTTAAAATATTTTTTTTTTTTCAGTTTCTGGCTGGGTCTGGGTTTGAACCTGCCACCTCTTAAGTCTTTCATTCTTTAAATTTATATGGTGGTGATAGCTCATTGGGTAAAAATAGCAGGTGCATGGACTATTAGCATGGTAAAGGAGGACTAAAACTTAAAGAAAGATATTTGTGCATATGCAGAGGTATGAAGGCAAATGTGCTGGAGTCAGGTTACTACTGGCCCTACAATTTCAGGTACATTATAGGGACAAAAAATAAACTGCAAGGGTTGAGAAATAAATAGGAGCGGAAGATACAGAGAAAATATATGTCTTCATTTTCTTTTTTAAAGTACTAATTACCTTACCACCTAAATGTAGTAAAGTAATTGGTGAAATCACATGAGGAAGAAACTATCAATTCTGCACACCTACACAATCTGGGGGGAAATTACGGGTTGCAAATCACTCAGGGAAGTCACATTGAGCAGACCGCTTCCTAAGGCAGTGCACAGTCCATGTTCCCTGTATCTGAATGGAGATTCTATATTTGTCTCTTAGGGATATTATCAGGGATCTTGTCTTTGGCAGAAGATTATTGTCTCCAAAGGCCTTCTGAATTCTAAAAAATGAGGCACACACAAAACTGTGTCTCAGAGTAAATGCCCAAGAAAGTACCTTCTTAATGAATTAAGCTATCAAAACCCTGTGCCCTTGAAATAGCTAGGTGTGCTACGTATTCTAACGGAAGCCTTTGTGCATAATTTTAATCCATTTTTTCTCAGAATTATGTTTTGGGGCATAACTTTCACCAAGCATTTTTATGTTAATTTAGTAAACCCTTTGGCATGGATGGAATGAATGAATCAATTTGAAACAATGTATTTTTAAAGCATCCTTTATTATATGGTACCCAGAAGAGACCAGTAATACCCTGCAAATGTGATTTTGTTTATATAAATCTCCACAGGGCATATTTTAGAGTCCACTCCCATAGGTTGGACAAGAGAAGTTGAAAATCCAAGGAAAGGTCTATAACCCAGCTTCTTTGTACTCATCAATCTATGCTAATATGAATTTCTAGGGGAACTTCAGCTCGATTATCAAATTTGATAAATTTGCACAAAGAGCAGTGACAACTGGAATCATTTAGAGATGAGTAACTATTTTTCTCTTACCACAGCAACTTGAAAACGAAAGCTTCATAGGGGTATGTGTGATTTTAATATATTTTGTTATTTGCATTCATGTCGTTTAAATAAAGTCAGAGCAAGTCTAAGGAAGGATTTATCTCAGGGCACCATAATTTGAGGTTTTTGCTTCTTAGTTCCGAATAAGCACAGGTGCTGATGCTGGGAAATCTTTCACAATCCAATATACGCCACTTCAGTATTGCCTGAAATTGCAAGGCCTTTTGTTAGTTTCAAAGTTATTAAATTCTTCCCAATATTCTACCAACACCCTCCTTTGATAAATGATGCTGAGAAATTTCTTCACCCTCTACCCTAAAGCTACTGTCTTCAAATTGGGATATATATTTGTCCTTGGGAGCACACTGATACTTTTCAGTACTTGTCAGCAAGGCATCAATTTTCTTGTCTTCACCTTGCACAGGTGTTCCTTCCCAAAATGCACCTGCCTGCGGTCAACATGGAGGCCATTCACTGCCCGTCTTCTCTCCCACGGTTGCCTCTTGCTCCCTTACAGAAGAAAGGCACACTTGTCATCCTGAATTCAACATGGCACACTGTCCGTGGGACATAAACACCCCTGAGTACAAAGGAACGGTCTAGAACATTAGAGATACAGAAACTTTAATGAATCACCTTAATTCTAATGACAGCTTTTTTTAAGTTATACATATTTCAGATAAAAAGTTAAAAAGGTACTATTTTAACATTTCTTGGAATGTTCTGATTTCAGCTATCATATATTAAAGAATGCAGAATGAGAGTCATGACAGTTTTGTCTGAAGACATCACCTCTTTGATAGATGCCACCACCTCCCGACCCAGCAGGACTCCAGTGGGGAGGCTGTGAGGACCAAGCAAAGAGGACATCGGTGGTGGCAGCTCTGAAGGGTAGTCCTAAGGTCCCACCAGCTCCCGAAAAGGCTCCGGGTGCCCACTATCTTTCTATCCATTGATCATCTGTTTATCTTGGAATTCAAGTTTTGAAGCAATTTAATTGTCACAAGAATATATATTAACACATATATTCAAGTTAAAATGAATAAGTTAGGGGGAAGCTCCTGTGGCTCAAAGGAGTAGGGTGCCAGCCCCATATGCCGGAGGTGGTGGGTTCAAACCCAGCCTTGGCCAAAACTACAAAAAAAAAAAAAAAAAGCCAGGTTTAAAATGAGTAAGTTAGGCTTTCTGAAAGAAAGTAAGATTTGTGTGATTTGTTTGGCAAATCAGGGTTTCTAAGAAAATTGGATGTTGGATTTTTTTTAACCGAATAAACTGTGGAGCATAAATGTTTTAGTAATATCTCTAAAGCAAATACAAATATTTTGTATGCTGGAATTGTTATGAACTGAATATTTGTTCCCCACCCCCAAATTTATGTGTTCAATCCTAGCACCCAATGTGATGATGCTGGAAATGGGCCTTAGGAGGTACTAAGGTCTGAGGTAGGAGCTTTAGGGCAAGATTTGTGGCCTTATAAAAGGAAGAAAATAGAGTCTGCTCAATCTTTCTCTCTTTCTCTCCAGCTCCCATCCCCCGTGTGAGGACACAGAGGGGAGTTGGCCCAGAAGCAAGACCTTGCTACAAACTGACTCAGCTGGCACCTTCACCTTGGGCTTCTCAGCCTCCAGTGCTGTGAGAAATAAATTTCTATTGTTTAAGCCACTCAGCCTACAGTATTTGGCAATGGCAGCTTGGCATTTTTATTATTAACATTTTTATTTTCCAACTACTTCTTCAAAAAATACATTTAAATAGGCACTTCTATTTTTTTAAAAAACAAAAATCAGCTTTATTGAAATATAATTCCTTTACTATACAGTTCACTAATTTAACACGTAATTAAGCTTCTAAGTCAAAGAGAGGTAGGTATGACGGGTGGTCATGTGATAGGACTTGTAGAACATTTTTGGTATAGATCCCAGAAACTCAGGAATTGAATCGCTACTAATAAATTCTTTTTGTGTGAAGTCGTTTCCATTTCTTTGCTTTCAATAAACAAAAGGAAAAATGAATTGAGTCATTAACTAACAGAATCATTAAAATAATTAGTGACCACAATAGGTTCTATTTGGCTTATAACCCAGAAGGAGATTAAAAATTGGGTGACATTATAATAATACAATTCTATGCATCTTATATATTTATGTAAACAATATACCTTGAGACCAATGTATACATTTTTTTCCTTAAAAAGCTTCTAGAGTTGATGCTAAAGCCTGTCTTACTATGACCATAAATTATTTTGTTTTGCAGATATATGAACTAATTTAAAAAAGCGTAAGTACTAACATTAATGTTCTACAATTATTACTAGTATTATCACTAATAATAATAGTAATAAATCAATATAGAATAAATTTAATTCTTCATGACGTATGGTCACAGGAAATAGGAAAATTAATTTAGATGTGTATTTTTTAATAGGTAAGAATGACCAATGACAGACTCTCAAGTACAGAAATATGTGAGGATACAATTCTGTGGGGTACGTAGACTAGTTATATAATGCAAAGAGGAAAAAGTCGCAGTGCAGAATTTTCAACTGGTGAAGAACTTATTCGTGTATATTTAAAACAGGATGGTGGGTATCAAATTACTGTGATAATTAAGCCCAGTGCATGCATTTCAGTGGTAATGCAAAAGTTTCATTTCAAATCATCAATATTTATAATATTCAAGAAACTACACTACATAGTTATTTAAATTTATGATGAAGTATTTTGGATGCCAACTGAAAAATATGCAAACTCAAACTTCTTTTAGGAAGTACATAATACACAGTTTTGAAAACTAGTGACAGAATGGTCAAAGGCACATGAGCCTCTTTCTTGGGATCCAACTGCTTTGAAAAGTATTGGACAGTAGTGAGACTACCCTGTTTCCCCGAAAATAAGACAGTGTCTTATATTAATTTTTGCTCCCAAATGTGCGCTAGGTCTTATTTTCAGGGGATGTCTTATTTTTCCATGAAGAAGAATACGGTACACATTTATTGTTCGTGGCAACCCGTCCGCTCTGATCCCCCTGTTCTTCTGCACGCATCTGTGAAAGTCTCCTCCTCTCTCCTGGCCCCGCGCTCACTGCTCACTCTGACCTCTGCTCTGCCTCCACACAGCAGTGAGGTCAGGACTCCGCATAATGTCACTGGTTGCTAGACACCAGTGGGGGCGGCCTTAGCAACCAGTTTATGGTAAATTAATTTTCATTCTGAGACAGAGCCTGGGGGGGCCTTATTTTCGGGGGGATGCCTTATATTTCACCCAGAAGGAAACCTGTGAGTAGGTCTTATTTTCGGAGGATGTTTTATTTTCGGGGAAACATGGTAGTTCTTGTCAACCATCAGGAGTGTGGAGGGGAGAATCAGAGCCCAGGGTTCACATCCTGGCTCTGTCAGCTACAGAGCCTCGCAGTGGTGGGCAAGTCAGCTGCCTTCCAATACTGCCCAAAATGACATGACGATTAGGTGACGATTACCTTACATGACGCATGTCACATGTCCAGGGCACAAGCGTATACTGAACAGGTAGAACAGCATGAAAATGATGGGTTTTTCCAGCATAGAGAGAACATCACTATAAATTTTTTTAAAACCCAAAGTTTGGAAAGGTGTATAAGACGCTCTCTTCTAGACTGAAATAGGAACAATGAAACATTTAACCTCACATTGGCATTGCCGATACCACAGTTGCAATTTATTAAAATGGATATCCCTCAGATTGTGAACTAAGTGCAGCAGGAACCAAGGCAACTTAGATGAGGAGACAGTCAAGAACCCTCTGCTTCCAGCAGCCAAGGGCAGCTCTGCCTCTTCCTGGCCAATAAAGAAAAGGTAGAAAATATTTGTGCGATGTGAGTCAGTGCCCTTACCCTGAGGCCCTCTCCCCCAGGGGTCCTCCCGTGGTCCGGGAATGTGGGAGAGCAGGCCTGGAACATGCAACCTGCAATCCTTCCTCCTGTTGGGTGGAGAGGATGATGGACGTAGCAGATTACACTGTCAACTCCTCAGGGTCAGACAGTGAGCTTTATCTGTTTTTGTTTCCAGACCTACCGCTGGTGTCGTTTACTCAGAAGGTGCCTATTCACTGAGTGGTGAACTAAAAGGACTTTCCACTGGGAAGAGAGGAGTGAGGATGAGTCACACGGATGTTGCTGGTTACTGTAAGAAACAAGAGAGGGTCTGTGAGCTGAAGCCCAAGCCATGAATTCCTGCCTCATCCACTCCTCCATCCCCTGTATCTTCACTGAGGGGAAATTAGATTTTAAACAGGCAGTTAAGATCTACTAGTTAGGATGCAATCTTAGGGACAGAACTAAAATTCCCTATCCATAAATCAAGTTCACAGCAGGGCCACGTTGCAAGCACGATCATGGCACGAAAAGCTCCTTGAGGTCAAACAGCCCTGACAGAGAGTCAATCCCTGTGTGGTCACAGGTGAATTACTTAACCTCTCGGGCCTTACTTTTATCACCTGTAGATTGTAGATAATAATAATCACCTTGAAGGTTTTTATAAGGATTTGAGGTAAAGCCCAGCCTTTTACTGAATGGAAGTTCAGTGTTAAATGCTGTTAATTGTTTGTGATGTCATGTGAAGATGTGCAGGCTGCCTACAAGAATGTTAGTGGCTGTGCTCACCAATGCTCTGGGCACATGTCAATTACATTGATTTCTATATACTGAATGTTACTGTGAGGTCATCAGAAAGTTTAAGCTATGTGTTTACTTCATTACAAATGATTCACAAGATAGATTCATTCAAGTACAATGAGGTAAAACCTGTCGATAAAAAATCAATATGATGTATTTAATGATATTATTTTATGATCCATTAATAAATGTTCATCGCATTATCCCATTTATACAAGAAGACCACCACGTTATAATGCATATTTCAGGATAACAAATTAATTGCCTCTACGACAGAGTATAATGGTTAAAGACTGGAGAAAAAACAAACTTTACTTTTTGATTAAAAAGAAATCAGAAAACTCAAGATCAGTGGTGAAGGATTTCATAAGCAGGAGCCAGGCTTCTTCCTGGCTGGGCATGGGAACGCTGATGGGAATTCCCACTCTGTCAGCCAAAACACGGGTAGACATCTTTTCTAGCCATCTGGAAATTTAGTGTATAAAATGGTTTAAATTGTTCCTCATGGAGTTTTATTTTAGGTGCTAAGTTTGAAATACTTTAATTTTCCATTGAAGAGGGATAGTTTTTGATTGAGTTTGATCAGCTGCCACTCTTGGTCAAACTACAGTGACCAGGGAAGACTAAGAGAGACCAGATGCATATGAAGGAAACAACTCTTTTATCTGTGCAGTTAGAAACTTGGCTTTTCAAAAATAAAGCAATGGTTTCTAAAGTTGTTGAATCTGTTTGATAACCTGGCCATTTTCTTTTCAGAAAGCTCTTCCCATTAGCCTCTCCATCAACTCCCGGCTGTTTAGAACCCTCCAAACCTTTCAGAGTCTTGTTCACCTGCCATCAGATGGAGGTCCCGTGTCCTATGACCTCCATGGAGTTTTAGCAGTGTACATTTTGATCCTATTAAAAGTGAATGATTAAAAATGGAGCACTTTTAAAATTCGTTAAAGGGTTTCAATAATACACACAACAGAAAGGGTCAGTCTAATACCTAGTGGCTTGGTGAGATGATCACTGAAGCTTATTTGATGATATTTTCTAGAAATATTGAAGAGAATCTTACGTGCCTTCATTAACACAAGGAGGTCACTGTATAGACACGGGCCTTAGGGGATAAGAGTCAGCACCTACAATGCTTCTTTCCTGATGCAGAAGCAAAAACCCCTCCAAGATGATTCTAAACATTAAGACAGTCTCATCTCTACAGTCACATTTTACTAATCCATTGATACAGAAAAGAATACTTAACAGTGCCACTGGAAGATGTCAAAAAATACGGTATCCTTGACTACTTAAGAATCCTTCTGCTGCTTCAGCACTTAGGAATGTTGTTCAATCAAAGAGACTTTAAAGATCCTAACTCATCATTAAGGAAAGTAAAGGGAACCCACATCTGCTAAACAGAAAAGGAAAGTGAACATGAGAGCAATGATTGGATATTCACTCCAGAGGCTTTACAGTCTCGGAACCAAAATGGTTTGGGGTTAATGATCACAGACGTGTTAAGAGGAAGGTCTCAGCCTCAGAGCAAGCAGGTAGAATTGACCCCCACCTCCCTCTGGAGGGGAGGCTACAGTGGTGGAGAATACTTCACCTATATACTTCAGGAAAAATCAAATAAAAAGCATTTCAGTCAATAAGCACAGAGAGAAGAAAGGGATTATTTTCAGCTTTGCCTAGGGTTAAGTTGGATATAAAGAAAACCCAAACAAGAATTTATGTCAATGGGGTTGTTTTTATTTTGACTGGGGTTTCACATTACCTTTTTGGTCAAGGAACCCTCAAAGTGAAAACACAAATTAATACTTCCTAATTAGGGATGCCAATCAAAAGCAAGGCTTCTTCAGAGGAATAAAATTGAAACCCAAACTTTATCAGCGTTCCACACCAAACAATTAATTACATTTACTCTAAAAATCATTGCTGGATGATCTGACTTCATGGGCATCAGTATTTCACCCTAAGTCCCAACACTTCTGTGGGGAGCAGCAGGATTCCTTCAGCAAATTCTGCTAAGGCAGGAAATCTCAGTATCAATAAAGCGATTCTATCTTCTTCAATGGATGGTGGAAAGCCGAGTTTGAAACACACACACACATCTGTCTCATACTAACAACTCCCTTTTAATGTTTCAAAGGTTTAAATCTTTAAGTTGCAAGAGGAGTTCCTAGAAGTTAAATCAGGAGAAATCTACTGGGCTCACAGATGTCTTTCATTTGTTTTTCCTTATTTCTTCCTTTCTCTCTCCTCTGTCTTCCTCACTTCCCCCCTCCCAACCCCCTCTCATCTTTCCTTCTTTCTGTAAACAGCTATAAAATGGACACTTCATAGTCTCACTGCTTATTTTCTTCTTAACCCTGACAAAAAGTTAAGGCAATAGCTACAGTGGTGCAAAAGTTCTACCATTCTCCAAAATGTAAACATTCAAGACTTTTGTAAGTAGTGTTTCTTTGGAAAGAGAATGATGTCAATCTGAGGTCAATAGTCAAGTCCATGGAGAAAACGGTCTTCCATGGCTCATGTATCCACAGCCATTGTTTATTCCTTTTGTTCCTTCCTTCCTATCTTTCTCCTCTCTCTTTTTTTTAACTTCATGAGAAATTATTGTGAGGTGACTCATATAAGAAGTCATTTTAAAGCAAGTTGAAGAAATGAGAAAGAAGAAAATAATGACAAACAAAAGGAAGCCAAGTGTGAGCCTGGTAAGTAGAACGTGTGTGGAAGTCCAGAGCTCTTCCTCAAGGTGGGACACAAGGCATCTTCCTGGTTTCATAAAGACTTGGACAAAGAATGTGGACAGAAATAACAGCTGTCTGTGCTTGTACAACCGAGATGAGGGAGGGGAAGGCAGAAGAGCTGGAGGCAACTGAATTTGTCTCTGCGAACATGGTGAGGGGGTAACTGGAGATACCCTGTCCCCGACTCCTGCTTGAGGCTCACCTGGGAATGGGAGTAGCATAAATCCTGGAGGGAAATGGATCCTGTTCTATTCTGTGCTCTAATTCATGTACATAGGGGAGCAGTTGCCCACCACCCAGGGATATAGGTCTCCATACAGGTGCCATGTCTATCCACTCCTGGTCTAGTAAATCCAAATTGCACCGAAATATCTCCTGTTTTGAACACTTAGGACATTGGTTTTCCCTCAGGGAAGATGAAGAGGATGGACAATTTGCAGTGCGGGGAGAGATGCTTCTTTTGTTTTACCAATGATAGATTTCTAAGAATAGAATTGCCCTCCAACTCACAGGCTATGACAGTGATTCCACAAAGAAAGCATACATTGTCCACTTTTAAAAAGATTTCTTAGGTCCTCATCCATGAACATTTACTAAGAGACCCCTGAAAACCCAGCTTTACCCCCTCTGCCTGGATGTCCTCCATCCCCACCTTCATTTCAATGCACTTAACTCCTTAAGGTCCATCTCAGATGCCTCCCACATTCCTGACTTGCCGGCCCCTACTCTGTAAACACTTTTTCTCTGGAACCTTTTGACATTACCTTCCCTTTTTTACACCACGTAGCACAGTCTGCTCTGCAGTGGAGTCACTGACTCCTGTCTCTACCCCCTACACGTGGTTGTTTACCTGTAGACAGGACAATGTATCACCACTTTGTAATAAGCCACGTCTCCCAGCATAATATACAGAACACAGTGAATAAAATTGAATTGCATCGAATGGAACTGAAAAGAGTTTTAACGATTTCTCATTAGTCCATATTTGGCCATCTGGAAATCCCCTTCTGTCTAGCGTTTTGGAGGATGCTATGTTTCTATCCCTAGATCCTCCTTCAGGATCAAAGGGCTTTTGCCCCAGCTGCTGAATCAGTCCTCAGCTGTCAGCCCCAGTGGGGACTAGCTCAGCTGCTGACAGCCTCCTCCCCCAAGGCCACACCCACTGGTGGGGGGCCTTGAAGGCCTGGCCTTCTTGCCCCTGCTTGGGAAAGCTTTGTGGGTCACCCATCTTCAGAGCTTCTCGCAGGCCCACAGAGGTGACTGTATCACAGGCTGATTCCTCTCTCCTTCTGACTCTGCTTCCTTCCTTTTCATCCCACCTGTGTTTTTCTCAGGGGCACCTTCTAATAAGCCACCTGTACACTAATCTCCTGTTCGACCTCCTTCCCTGGGAACACAGCCTGCAACAAACATGGTGAACACGGAAGTGCCATATGTCATTGATTTTGTCATTTAACTCTCATCATATTCACAAGAGTGGTGCTGTAGAGGGGGTGGGCCGGAACTTCTACAGTGATACTCTACTGGCGATCTATGGTATTTGATTTAAGGGCCAAAATATGCTGTCTCTCCCCATTTTTCTGGAAGTAAACACTACAGATGGTTGTGGAAGGAGCTAAACTACTTTTCTAGTTCTTTGGGGGCTTATTTAACTTATCTTTTTGCAGCAGTCATTCTGTGTTTACTTGCCAACAGAGAAGTGCCTGAATTCATATCTTTTTTTCTACTCACAGAAGACATACATGTCAAAAAGGTTAAGATCATTTTGTAGGTGCTTCAAAAAGCCTCTTTCAAAAAAAATCCCCAAACTATAAATTATGCATGAAAAGATATAGATATAAAATGCTACTGAGGAAAGAAAGTTAATGAAAAGAAACTCATTTTATATTTTTCCTAAGATGAAAGGCATGACCCCATTTTGAAAGAAATCAGTGGAAAATCATCATGTAAAGCCATGGTCTCAAAAGGAACATTCTTGGAAAATACAAATTTCAAGTAGGATTACAAAGCTTGCCCTGAAAATTCAATCATTCTGAACATTTGATTTGTAAGATATCAAACTCATGTCAGGTATTGTGTGGTATTCTGGGAATCCATTAAAATTCTTTAGAAAAAAATGGTTGACTGAATTACCATTTTTAACTTGTAGCAAGGTTATGGTAGAGATTAATAAGAAAGGAAATGGCTTAGTGATAAAAATAATATAAATGGAAAATAAACCTATTTTCAGGGTAACATTTCTTTTCATGGAGCTCTTTGTGGTAATCAACAAAATAAATAAGAAATTTATGTTATAAGCATCAATTTTGTTGGGTTTTTATAAATAATAAGAGTGCCATCAAATCCTTCTATGGGAGAAAGTGCTGTGACTACATTCTTAAATGGTCTACTTTTTCAGTAAAGTGCTAAAAAAAAACTTTTTATAGAAATTTGTTAAATATTTTAGAAGTTTATTTTTTGGAACATGTATATAATGTGCCAGACATTTCCAATGTGTAATTTTATTTAATTTGCATGACCATCTTCTCAGTTTGGTTAGATCCCAATTTAAAGAAATGAAAACTGAGGTTTAGCTAAGTTATATAACTTGCCAAACAATGGATTCCAATGAAGATCTGGAAACTCTAAGACCAATGCTGGCTTAATGATAGCATAAAAATGAATTAAAATAATTTAGATTTGCTTTCTAGGTTTCAGGATTGATGCAGTTTTGAGCACTATATTCAATTCTAGCAAAGCTTTGTCTTAGCTTCTTTATTTAGGTTGGGGATGGGTGGATTTGAAACTCTTAGAAGTATACTTTTTAGATTTTTTTTTTCAAATTTACCAAAAAGAGAATTGTTTTTTTTAATGCAAGTTTATAGAAAATAACCTTCTTTGTCTTTAAAGTTTAATATTTGCTTTTAGAATGTGTATCAAAATTTATTGTTTTAGGTTATTTTCTACACATTTACTGTGGGCCCTTTTCATATTTATATTCAGAGTTTTTCATTTTTCTTTTCTTTTCTTTTTTTTTTTTTTTTGAGATAGAATCTCACTTTGTCAACCTCGGTAGAGTGTCATGGCATCACAGCTCACAGGAACCTCAAACTCTTGGGCTTAAGCAATTCTCTTGCCTCAGCCTCTCAAGTAGCTGGGATGACAGGTGCCCGCCACAACACCAGCTATTTTTTGGTTGTAGTTGTCATTGTTGTTTGGCAGGCTCTGGCCTACTTCGAACCCTCCAGCTCTACTGTATGTGGCTGGAGCCCTAGCTGCTGAGCTACAGGCACTGAGTCAGTATTCAGAGTTTTTCAGTTCAACATTCTGGTCATTTATTCTTGGAATTAATTAATTTTTTTGGCCTATTATGTTAAATATTAGTTCATGTAGTGCTTAGTTTTTCTCTATTAGAAATCTACTGTATTAGATCTTTATATATATATATATTTGCCTGTATCTTCATCTTTCATTTTATCTGTAATCTTTTTTGCCTATTTTTCATTTTTAAAAAATATTTGTATTTTCTTACTTTTTCTCTATGTCTCTTATTATGTTTTCAATTGGTTCTATTCTCCCTTGGATATTTGTAGTGTTTGTCTCTGATAATTTTGTATTTTCTCTCAAACTCTTCTTGAAATAGGTCCATTTTTAACTATCATCTCTCCTTTCCTGCTGTCCATTTTTGCCCTGAGTTTGATTTGGGTGTTCTCTCATATGTGATATTGCTCTTGATGATGTTTAAGTCCTAGTGAAATGTTATGTTACAGCTTTCTTCTGCTTTATATCTGATTTCCTGGTTCTTTGTAAAAGCTTTGGGTGTTTACCACTACTAATGGGTTGTAGGGAAGAAAAACAAAATCTTTTTCTCTCTGTCCTTCTGAATCCTCAGGCTAGAGCCTTGAAAAAAAGATGGAATAACAAGAGAAAAACAGAAGGGAATTCACAAGTGCATCTTGCAAATACACAGGGGAGGACTTAGAGATGAGTAACTCAGAGGGTGGTTAGACAGCACCCTGGGGCTCACACAGCATCTTCACAAAACAATGACACATTTTTAGAGAAGTAACAAAGCAAAACAAAAGGACTGAGTTTCTAGGATGGCAAGGTGTAGGAAGATAAACACTGAGGGAGATTACTGGAAGCTAAGGGCTCATCAGCAAGATTGTCAGGTAGATTCCTCTGGTGCAACCTCTAGGTTGCTAAGGATCTGCAGTTGTCCCAGTGATTAGCTTTTGTCCTTCCTGGTACAGAAGGGTGGGGGCTACTTTACAAAGGTACATACGCGCTGCTTTTGGACAAATAGGAAGAGGGCAGGGAGTCTTTTTGTAGCATTGTTTTCTCTGTTGACTTTGGTCCTAAATAATTTTTATGCCAAAGTAGCACATCTTAGAGAAGCGTGTTCTGCTACCTTTCAAGGTCTTTCCCCGTAGGGAGTGGCAATCCGGTGGCTATGAGTTTTCCTCATTAAAAAGTACTTTCTAGGGTGGACATGTATGTATTCATCTGCTGGTTTCATATTAGTATTGAGTACATTGGATACTCGCTTTTCCATTCTTAGGGTACTTCACTAAGTAGAATGTTCTCCACCTTCATCCAGGTTAATACAAAAGATGCAAAGTGTCCATCTTTTTATGGCTGAATGGTATTCTATGGTACACATATAACACCATTTGTTAATCCACTCATGTGCTGATGGGCACTTGGGTTGATTCTATATCTTGGCACTTGTGAATTGAGCATCAATAAACATTCTAATGCAAATGTCCTTTAAACTCAAGTGGAGAGAGGGGGTAGGTTGGAGAGGGGAGGGAAGAGGAAGGAGGGAAAATGTTGTGCTCTCACATAATAGGCACAATGTAAGGGTATGTGGCACACCTCTTGGGTGAAGGGCACAACTACAACTTGGACTTGCCTAACAAATGGAAACAGCATAACGTAATCATCTGTACCCTTATATTAACCTAAATTTTTTTTAAAAAATACTTTCTATTGATGCAGAGAAGTTTCATTTCCTTAATATGTGGTCTCCAGGATAGATGAATTTTTTTGGTGTGGTTGTTGCCATGATACACTTTAACTTCATAGGATTCTTCATTTCCATTGATTAGTCCTTCTTTCCCTGTGTAGATGAGTCTGGGAGAAATCTCGCTTTCCTGCAATGCCCTCCCAAGAATGCCCCTCTGGTCTGCACCAGCCTCCTCCTTTCTGTTGCACAGGAGGCAGCTCTCTATCCCCCAGGTCTCATTGCTGTCTGCATTTCTCTGCTCAGGGAGGGGACCCACCTTCTCTGGTTTGCCAGCATTTCTCCCTCGCCCAACTCTGCTCTGCTCCGGTCTGTTCCTTGCAGGCTCCACCTGATTTTCTGCTCTTCTGGACTCTCCAGTCAGCTGGTCTGGTGTGGGATATCTGATTCCCCTCTTCTGTGTAAGGTGGCATTTGGGATAGTCTCCGTGTTCCTGTTTCACAGTCCGCGTGGGTTTCTATCTCTTTGGGGTTTTTTGAATGTTCTATGGAGAATTTCAGTGTTGTTTGCTATGAAATTGAAATTGAACTGTTGGTTCTAATTTTAACTATTGTTGTATATTTTTATCTTTAAAGTCTGTCAACTTCTGAAAATGATCACTAAAAATATCCCATAATCATTGTTCATTTATCTGGTTCTCCTTGTATTTCTGAAGTCTTTTACATAGTGAATATTGAGTTGTTTGATACAGAAAGGAATATGACAACTGTCTTTTCTCTTGGGATAATAACTTCTGCCATTTTATGATGGCCTTCCTTGTCACATGGAACAGCTTTGGCCTTGGAGTCCACTTATCTGATACAGCTATCACCATTTCTGATCTCATGACCTGAATTGTCCCTCCATTTTCAACTCTTGTTCTCTTGTTACTTTGTTTTATATGTCTTGTAACAAACAAGAGTAGTGTTTTGCTCCAAAATTCATATGAGATTAGTTTTGAAAGAAGAATTCAGCCTATGCATATTTAGCATAGAATTTTGACTCTTGCTTTCATTCCAATTGTAATGTTTTGCCAGTTATTTTTGTTGTTGTTGTTGTTGTTAACTTTTGCTTCCTCAAGCACATTTATTCCCCCACTTTTGTTTCCACACTTGGTCCAAATTATCTCAAGCCTCAGCTGTCTGGTCTCCCCACTTTCCACTCTTATCTTTTAATTCAGTCTACATACAGTAGCCAAGGTAGTATTTAAAGAATTTGACCCAAATTATGCCTCTCTTCTACTAAAACATTTTAATTACTGCAGGTTGCAGTCAGAGTAAGATGTAGATTCCTGTTGTGCAATAAGATTGCCTCATCTGTTTCCTTTGGTGGCTATTCAATCTTCTCCATTTTTCTCCTTTTCTCCCTGGGCCCCCCTAAATCTTGCCTGTCCTCTTCTCTCCTAAGCACTCTCTCTAGGCAAGCTCAACTACTCCAATCTCTTTACTCACCATTTCTTGGCACTTGGTGGTTCCAGAGTACCTAAATCTGAACATCAAACAAAATTTGAGTTTTCTTCACCATCAAGTTGCTTTCTTAGTTACTAGAACCACTGAGAAACTTGGGAGTCTTGCCTTGAGTTTTCCCCACCTTGCTTTGTATCTTACCTATTATTTATTGTTGCCAGTATTAGCTGCTCAGAGTCTCACAGCTTCTCGCCTCCAGTGGCAATGTCCTTAGATCCATTCTTCACAACCCATCTTTTATACAACTTCCAGAGTCATCCACCAAAGCCACAGAGCTCATTTGTCCCTTTCCTGATTGTCATAATCTTCCCTCTTGTTTCACTGAGGCATCAATATCAATGTGAGTTCTTTATGTGGCATTTTAAATCTTCTATGATCTTTCCCTACTTTCTCATCTTTCAAAGTCACTATGTCAATTGTCCTTGTGGTCTAGAAATGTCACCTCAGTGTCGATTTCTCTCATGTTCTCTCTGTTTGAAATGACCTTCCTCTCTCTGTCCTTCTGCTTATTCTGGGCTGCCTAAATCCTGTGCATGCTTCCACAGTTAGCTCAGTACTTACCTCCTCCAGGGAACTGCCCCCAGCCCCACTCCTCTCTGGCTGAATTAAGAACTCATGAGCTTGAGGGGAGAGGGGAGGATGGGTGGAGGGACCAAACCCACGGTTCATCTTACAAGGATATATATGAAACGTACTAAATATACAATATAAATGTCTTAACACAATAACTAAGAAAATGCCAGGAAGGCCATGTTAACCAGTGTGATGAAAATATTTCAATTGTATATACAACCAGTGCTTGGTACCCCATGATTGCATTAATGTACACAGCTAGGATTTAAAAAAAAAAAAAGAAGAACTCACAAGCTTCCTTAACTCTACATACGTATTCCCAATATTGTCGGATGCGTGAACTATTTTATAATGACATAATCATATGTTCCCATTTAGAAATGTTCTAGTGTGTGACAGAGAAGGGGATTTAGGTTCAAATGCTTTTTGTTTTTAGATCAGTATGATATTAAAGATTTTATTACAAAGTTCATTTAACAAAATCTTTAATTGATACTATATAGCAGCAAATCTTGACTTTTCCCTTTTAATCAACTATCAGTTCTTTTAATGTATTTCAAGATGATGAATAAATAGATTAGTTATTAGCTTACCTAAAACTATAATATTGTGTTTGGCTTGAATATAAAACATAGTGCAAGCTTAAATTTTAACTATATTCAAACTCTTAGGCTTATAAATTTTTATTTTGTTCTCAAAATAGTCTCTGTGATATGGTTCTAAACAACAAGCTCAAAGAGACTTTCTCAAGATACTTTTTGCAAACATTTCTCTTCTAGTATGACAGTGAAGGTGTGAATAATCCTTGTTCAAAATGCATGAAAAATCTAGTTTGGTATAGTTTTACATTTTTAACTTTCCAAAAAAATGCTGAAAACCTTAATGTGCTATGGAAAAAAGTTTAATAAGGTGGAGACTTTAAACTCTAGTACAGATCATTTTGAATCACATTTGCAAACTTCATTCTCTATTTGCCTCCCTTACTAACATCAGTATCAATGCATTATAAGGAAGCATTCAAAAGAAAAATCCTTAAATTTCTGAAGGTCTCTGATTTCCTAAACTTAGCCATTTCTAATTACAACTCTAGGTGAGAAGTGAGGGAAATGTCATCTGTGTTGATTGCTATATATGAGAGAGAGAAATTGGTTTATAATTAGCCCCCAAATCATAACATAGGTACACTGTGGTAGACAGAGTAATGATACCCCAGAGATGCCCATGTCCCACTACTTGGAACCTGTAATAAAGCAAAGAGGATTTTTCAGATGTGATTAAGAATCTTGGTATGGGAAGGTGATCCTGGATTAACTGGGTGGGTCCAGTGGAATCATAGAGAGGTCAGAGCCAGAGAAGGAGGTGTAATGAGGGAAGCAGAGGAGCAGAGATACCAGGAAAGTGCCACCAGCCCAGGGAACACAGGCAGCCTCTGGTGGTTGGAAAGGGTGAAGGAATAGATTCTCTGCTGGAGCCTCCAAAGGAATGCAACCTTGCTGCCACCCTGATGTTAGAATTTCCAGAACAGTGAGATGGAACATCTGTGTTGTGTTAAGCCACCAAGTGTCTCTAATTTGTTACAACAGCAACAGGACACTGGTCCATATGCATAGTTTAGGTTTACCTTTATAAACTGTCAAAGAAAGGATTCTAGCTACAATGAGAAAACCATCTTTTAGTATAAAATGCCTGGAGTATAAAAATGTTGGCTGAGGATACAGACAAATGAATGAATGGCTCTCCGTCTTACACTAGGGTGAGCACCTGTATCACACAAAAAGGGATGCAGCCTCTATTACACCATCCTAGTCTTTAGAGAAGGCTTTCATCTCAAAATTCCATGCAAGACACCCCACTTCTCTGATTATCTGCTATTGAGTTTATTGAGTTTATGTTTTTTTTTTTAATAGAAAGAAATATTATGATAGCCCCCTCCCATAAATACATAAGTATCTAGGACATTGTGAACCACACCATTTGAGGACTCTTCCTGGCTACGCATTTCCTTATTATATAGATTACCTTGTATCATAATGATCTCAAAATATGCTGATTTCTCCTAGTCGACGATGAAAGTAGTGATATTAGCTACTCTATCTCATTAACCTTGTGATTTTAGGATGTAGAATAAGGCTTAACATAAAAATAAGTGCCTCAAAATATATTTGCTGAATAAGTCAATGGCTGTTGAAAAAAATCTGCAGATTTCTCATCAAATTCATATCTTATGTGTGAATTTTTCCTTTAATACTTTTAGATATTGCAGTATTAAATTTTTAATTTAAATAATAAACTAATTTTTTTATTTTTTTAAGAGAAACATACAATAAAGAGAAACTTTCAGAAAAGAATGTTAGCTTGCTGTAATCCTATTTATTCATTTTTACTTCATGTCTCTGTGCTTTTGAGGTATTATGCAAGAAATCTTTGCCCAGACCAATGTTCTGAAAGCATTTCTCCAATTTTTTTTTAGTAGTTTGAGATCTTAGATTTAAATCTTTAAACCATTTTTATTTGATATTTGCAAAAAACATTCTGCAAAGCAAACAATCAATAAAATGAAAAGGCAACTCATGAAATGGGAAAAAAATATTTGCAAACTACTCATCTAATAAGAGATTAATAACTAGAATCATAAGGACCTCAAATAACTCAAAAAATGTTCAAATAATACCACCTAAGAAATGGGCCAAGGATGTGAATAGACTTTTCATAAAAGAGGAGATGAGAATTATCATCAGGTATATTCAAAAGGCTCAAAATCACTAATTATCAGAGAAATGCAACACAACACTACAATAAAATGTCATCTCACCCCAGATAAAATGGCTTTTATTCAAAAGACAGGCAACAACAAATGCGGGCAGGGATGTGGAGAGAGGGGAACCCTCCTACATTGTTGGTGGGAATGTGAATTCGTACAATCCTTATAAAAAACATTGTGGTGGTTCCTCGCAAAACTAGGAATAGAACTACTGTATGATCTAGTGGAAAATAAGCATTCTAACTTTTGTTCTTCCATTCCTCTTTCAGTTCTGCCCCCACCTGCATTCCCAAAAGCCATTTGGGGAGTGAATACTATTTGACCAGCCATTGAGTGTGTCTTGTTGATTCCCAAAGAGGTAGTGGGTGTATTTAGCCTCAAAGGCAACACCCTTAACCACATGGCAAAATATAACAAAGCCAGAAATTTTCATGAAAAATAACTATGTTTATTCAACAGCCAACTCCTGTGTTGTTCCTTTAAGTATGATGTTAACTCACTCGTGGCTTTTCCATGTTTATTCTTTTTTTCTCTGTCTAGGCCAGTGGTTCTCAACCTTCCTAATGCCGCGACCCTTTAATACAGTTCCTCATGTTGTGGTGACCCCCAACCATAAAATTATTTTCATTGCTACTTCATGAAGTAGCAATGGCATTAGGTCGCAGCATTAGGAAGGTTGAGAACCACTGATTTAGGACTCATCATCATTTGTTGAAGTCCCTCTCATTCTTCAATGACCAGCTTAATGCAAATTTACTGAAAATGATCTTTAACAAATTTATAAAGTGCATATATTTTGAGCAAATAAATGCTGAGATTGTACAAGATATAATATATTTTAAAGAGAAAATAGGCAGACCATTATGTCCGATTCAGCTTTTGTCTTCTGAAATCTGCACACTGCCTTTATCCATGGTCATTACCTAAGAAAAAGGTCATGCTAATTGCAGTCAGAGACTTCTCTGCTATTTAGCATGTAGAGATGATAAAAGCAAATCAATGAAATCCTTGCCAGACTCCATTAGCATAAATTAATCTCATGTTCTCCCAGTAAAATTAACAGAGCTGCTTTTCTGGAGGGTCTGATCAATAGGACTAGAATGGGGTCAGGGACGAGTGGTTTAGGCGAGTGTGATATTGATGGCCTGACAGCAAACTGGTAAGAAGTCCTGGCCTGAACACAGAACACAGGGTGCATGAAATGAAGCCCAAAGTGGGAATTTTCTGGGCATTAGATTGTAAAGGACTTCGATCATCCTGAGAAGGAAAATTCATTTGAAGATCACTGAAAGTCTGAAGAAGGACAATTGAAATCAGGATTTGGAAATAGGAATTTGGTAACGGTGAGAACCTGAAGACTTAGAAGGGCCCAGTGCTCACACTCTGCGGTGGGATGAGGGCTTGAAACAGGCAGCCTGAGTAAGGAAGGAGCAGAGGGGGACGGCAGTGCCAATGTGGTGTAGGGGACCCAGCGGCTACGTGCCTATCTGGGTCATAGTTGGCCCATCTTCTCCTGGGTTCAGCTGTACCTTTCTCTCATTATTTCCTTACCTTTTCAAATTTTGTCAGCTGGGTGGGTTTTTTTTTTTGCTTGTTTGTTTTTTGTTTTTCAGATTATGGATTCCTATAACCACATATGGATTTTTTAATCACTTGAATGTACACAACTCAGTCACTTACTGCCCGATTGAATTCTGCATTTCTTTCGTATTTTCCCTACCTATAATTCAATAAACCCATGACTGTCATTCATTCAAACCCAAATTCTTCTCTCACAGTTGCCTGGGTTCCCAATTATAACTCTAAGTGACAATATTTAATTTTTTTTTTTTTTTTTTGCAGCTCTTGGCCGGGACTGGATTTGAACCCACCACCTCTGGTATATAGGGCCAGCACCCTACTCCCTTGAGCCTCAGGCACTGGCCTGAATATTTATTCTTTTTAAATATTTGATCCATTCCGGAGGAACAGCAAACAGATATGGTTTAATGCCATCCTATTGATGAGCTATTGAAGCTCAAGGAGGAGAAACAGTGTAACTAGTGTTGTCTTCCCTGAGAGTAATTGATAAAGCCCCTCTCAATTGTCCTGGTATTTCATCCTGGAAACCTCAAAATCATACAATGGTTTTCTTTTTCAAGAAAGAATATTAGTGAACACTTGTGTGTGAATGATTTTAGAAGTCTAGATTGCACTATTCGTTGACTGTAGAATATTTAAGATTGTAAATGAAGAAGCAGCTCAAGAGAATTTCTCAGAACTCACTGAGCATCGTGACCAAAGAACACGTTTGTCTTCAAGTTCAGTTGAGTTTTAGCTACTTCTCATGCCTGTAAACTTTGGAAATAGACAGATAGACAGGCCTGCCATTTAGAAAGTAAAACGCATGGCAGATTTTCAGCCCATTTGCTGTCTTTTAAATTCTTCGGGAGAAATAGCCAACACTATTCTCCTCTGTCACATCAAACAGCCTTGGACTAGAAGGGGATCTATATTTATGGGGGGAATGCATGCTTAGTGTATCTGAAAGTACAATACAAAGTAATAAATTAAGTAGAAATTATACTTAATTTAGACCAAAGTAATTTTATTTCTTCTAGAAAGAGCAATGAGCAAGAATATTTTCTTCCCTGAAGAATTTTGCATTTTACAGAGCTCAAGTTATGGGTCCTTAATCCAATAAATCTACATTACTGTGATAAGTCAAGACTATTAATGCTTAGCAACTTTTTGGTCATTCAAAGAGCTCATGTAGGGGCCGCGCCTGTGGCTCAAAGGAGTAGGGCACCGGCCCCATATATGAGAGATGGTGGGTTCAAACCTCATCCCAGCCAAAAACTGCAAAAGAAAAAAGGAGCTTATGTGGACCTGATAGCCTGTTTCAATTTGCAAGACATATTGAATAAATTTAATGTTTATTACATTGATAAATATTTACTTGAAGTCTATGCAGAAATATATATTTCTTGACACTTAGATGTGTCTGCCAAATCGTTAATATTTGTTTCAATGGACTGAAGTAATTATTGCATGACTTATTTAACTCACTATTGCCTAACAGCTTCTGGTAAATTATCAAGATGCCAACCTGGACTTATGCATATGAAAGACATGAGGGTAACCTTGAAACAACAGGTGGTAGTGTGGAGAAGTTTCATGAATAAACTGAGAGCAGGCAATCAAGAAACCAAGTTTACCAATTGGCCAAGTTTTGTCATTGTTAAAAAATCAGAATCATTCTTGAGATGTTCAGGATGCCTGTTATGTAGCTGTAAATAGAAATAAATTGATTTACAATTTACCTAAGTCTACTAACTATTCGATCACCCAGCCAAGACTTCTATGATACAAGAAATAATCCACAAAGAACATGTTGCTGCTCACTGAATGATTTCACAACTTGACAATCCTGTGAGATATATATTACCATCAGTGTTTTTCAAATGAGTAATTTGAAACCCAGAGGAAGATTAACAAATGAACCCAAGGACCCACAGCTCCTAAGCAGGAGACTCAGACTGGCAGCCAGAACTTCTGACACCTGCGCTCTTCCTAAAGACATTGTTGCTCATAATGCTGTTTAACCATTAGACCTACCTGTGTATCAAACAAATTCTTGGCTTCAAAAGGAATGTTTTATAATGTTCAAAGTCTCCCAATCAATTACTTACAACAGAAACAGGCAATGAATCTGAAGTAAAGCAATATAGCAAAGCATAGAAATCCTTCAGTGACAAGTAACTAAATAATTTCTTCATGCATAATTTTAGAATTACTTCCATGATAATTTTTTGCTAAACAGTTTAGCTGCAGACAAAAAAGTATTCACAGAGGGAATGCTCCTCAGTAACACAGAAAGATACCTCGTGACAGTCATCTTTCCGCTTCCACTAACCAGAACTTATTAACTTAGCCTTTGTGGTCACTGATAGAGATCAAATTGCTATCAATATTTTTTATCTTCTGTAGGTCTTCCTGTTTCCAGAACATTTGTAGAATTTTCCCAATGCAGACAGGACAGGAAAGATTCTGCATCTGACATCTTAGAAAAGCTTCAAGCTACTGCTGGCTTATATAGCTCATTTTGGATGGTAAATCCACAAATTATGAAACATCCTTGAGGGAACAGGCATGGAAACATTTTTAAATGAACTTCTCCTCACCAAGAGAATTTCGTGGGTACTGTCAGAAAGAGTTAGCACCCTCAAATCTGGTTTCACAGGCTCTCTTTTCATTTATACTGATGAGCCAGTGTAATTTTCATTTGACTTTTAGTGAGTGAGTGTGAATTAACAATAGATCCTCCACCTGTCTGATTACTGTGCGGCGTCAAACCTTATTTTATCACCTGTGCAGGTGTTAGAGGCCAGCTCAACTGTGTTATACACTTGGCATTCTTGCCATTTGCTTTCTTATTTTCTTATGTAACGTAACATTACTGAGAATAGAGCGGTGCATGTGAATATAACTTTATTTGCACAGTTAATTTTAATAGGTTTTTGTTCTTGTGGCTCATCCCTGCAATTGTTAATACTGAGTTAAAGGTTACAGAGACACACAAAAAATGCCATTTGACCAGTAGGCTACAGGGTAGCAATTATTACAGAAGTATATGCTACAATGCTGATAGAAAATAGTGACAGTGACATTTGGTTTAAAACTACGTACTTTCTGAAATGTTTCCCTTCATTGACTAATTTCCTTCAGGCAGTAATAAAGAAGATAAAAACTAGGATTCATTGTTTTTAAATTTTTCTGTCTATACCTGAGCATATTGGGAAATTTTTCTTTCAGCATATTGGGAATCTTTTCCCCAGGCTTCTAAGGGATAAGGTTGAGTGATTATAATTCCCAGAAAATTAGGCAAGGTTTATTGTGTTGATTTGTGTTTTAATGTCTTCCTCTAATGTTGAAGCATGAATCATCTTTGAAGGAAGCTTGTCTCAAGTACTTAACAGAAATTTCTTGCTTCTGACTAGCTCCAGTCCTCACAGAACTGATCAGATTGTTGGATGGCTAACTTAAACTGGAATTTTAATTGCAGAGCTGATTCTACCCAACAGAAATTATTTTCAGTCATTAGTATACTATTAAAAGTAAAATTTAAGATGTTTTCAGATTCAAGTAACAGAACCCCCAACACACACACACAAATACACATACACAACTTGCTTTAAAAACAATTACGTATGTCCACTCAACACAAATTCTGGAGATGCTTGCTTCCCCCCGCCGACCCCCCGCCAAGTTAGGGCAGAACATCAAGAATTTCGGCCTTTTCACAATGACATCACCAGGTTGACTCTTGTCATAGATATTTTGTTTGTATGGCAACATTCAAAGACAAAAAAATGGATGTGTACTCTCGTAGGTTTCATTGTTCATACGGGAAGCCCTTCCCAGAAGCCATTCAGTAGATCTACGTTCACATGTCACTGGCTATAACAGGCTAACATAGAAACTAATCCTTGGGATGGCAAAAGTCTACCAAGGTTAACTTTGCCCAATCAGAAGTCACCATCCAAGGCCTTCTTCCAAGGAAGGATGTGACCAGAGGAGTAGGGAAGATACCTGAACAAAAAAGAAGACTGAACAGTGATGTGGACATACCAAATCATACCTAATAAAGATACCAGTATATTTGTATAATTTTTTTTAAACATCAGTTACTTAGAAGAGCCAACATCTGTATGGTTTCTCTTTGTCTTCATTGTTAAGTCTTTAAATAATATTTTCCAATTTCAAATCATTGTATCACATGTGCTATCTCATTTTATTATTGTGTAACTGGCATTGATTTTGCGAGCCATAAACTTGGGTCAGCAACAATTTAACATTACATTTTATAATTTATGTACCTTACATACTTTAACACACCCTTTCAACAGGTGGCAGAAAAATTAATCTTATTAAACATGTGTTAAATACAGTTAACATAGAGCTTTACTAGTCAAAGTAGCATTTTCTCTCTCCCCTCGCACCCCAGGGTTGTATATAAGCTTTTGAAGAAGAGGGATGGGGAAAGCACATACTGGTCAGGTAAGTGGGAAGAAATGGAAAGCAGCATTTGCTTATTGGCTGTCATGGATTCATACCCAACGGGATCCTCTGTTGGCACTTCTGGCCCTGGGTTGATGTTATTCTTTCAGGCTGGAAAATGTGGAAATGATTTATTTATCCATGCTGCCATTTCCATCATATTCCCTCTTCCCAAGGATGAGGTTTTTTTCCGGGTCCATTGACTTTGTCAGCTACTTCCACAGTCCTCTAGGGGGCATCTGACCCTGTCTCTCAAGCCCTTCTGGGACACTATGGAGTGCCAGCTCAGGTCCACCACCCAGACACCATCCCACCACCTGCTTACGATGGTGGCTCAAGGAACTCCAGGCTCTCTGTCTTCCACATCTCTAGAAAAAGTGGGTCACACAAATATTCTTCTGTCTGATTAATAATAGCCCTCTACTGGTTTGGCCAATGGGAAAAGGATGCTCAGTCATTTTGAGAAACCTACATTGTTAGTGTCAAAGTTTCAACATAATGCTCACAATCCTTTGTGGATCTGAATTTTGATCCTCCAAACAAGGGCTTTTTGGACTCAGGAACTTCTTTTCTCAAACTAATTTCTCTGTTACAAGTTTCAAAAATCTCGTTTGAAAGTTAAAAGCTTAGGGCAATTAGTGTAGACTCTCACTGTTTCATGACTGTGAAGAAAGGTGGGATATCAGGAAGTGCTGTAGGAGAAGTGATAGGCAAATTATTATCAAATTATCATTCTGCCATGCTCAGCGAACTTGTGAAAGTATTTTGTTTTGTTTTGTTTTGTTTTAAATAGAGAAAATAGTGATGGCTAGAGGACAGTGAAGAAATAGTTTCATGTAATGACTGACTAAGGAAAGAGCCATTAACTACAAGGCAGACTTTTCCATTCCAAATAATTTATTTTCAAAACCTGAGAAGCATCAGTATTTGCATCTTGCTCCTGGCCTTGAAAGGTCCAGCTGAGAATTGTGTTTGGGGAGTCAACCAGGTAAGCAAAGTCCATGGGTCAGTGAGGGGCCAGAAAGGTTTCCAAGGGAGAGATTCAACTCAGGAACCCAGAAAGAATCAACTTTCTACAAGCGAGGAACAAGGTAAGAGCTTGGCCTCAGATCCTATGCAGAAATTCCATTTCTTTTGTCAAGGATATAAAAGTAGGGTTTTTGCCTTGGAAATCACTCCAGAGAAGCGTGACTGAGAGGCCCATCAGCATGGGTCAGGGTCCCAACAAGTGACAAGGCAGATGTGATGCAGGGTCTGAGCAGGTGGAGGAATCAGGATTGTGCAATACCTATCATAGGTTAGACTTGGTCTGGGGAATGAGATTAAGCAGAATGAGTCGGTAAGAAAACTATTTCCCCAATTACGGGGACGAGAATGGATGTTGATGAGTTAAGATCTGACACGGAACCAATGACACACCCCTATCAAGTGAATGAGGAGCATTTAATGAAGGCACAATTGACAAGGCCAAAGGCAGAGAGTTGGGGGAAATCAGCTTGGGATAGTGATGCACGTCAATCTTACAGAAGAAAGCAGGCAGCTCTTACAGCATGAACTGGGGCCTTCGGTCACCAAACCAAGACTCTGCTCCTGTTTGGTCCAGTAGGGGGGAGGTTCAAGAAATAGATACTCTGTTCTCTCTCTCCTCAAGCTGTGTTCTGCTAGTTCCTCCTGTTGGCTGAACTTGAGGCTAGAAGGCAGAAGGCCCAGGTGCACCACTTCCTGGAGGGCAGTCCCAGGGGCAGGGGACGAGTCTGGAGGTGAAACAGCAACAACCAGGTCAAGCATGGGGCCTGGGAGACAGTCTGGGCCCGAACTTTCCAAGTAGTGATATATTTGCAGAGCCAGATTTACGTTTATAATCTAAGGGCATGGCAGGGTCTTTGTATCCAAGGTACATTTTTGTCTACATGTCAGAGAGAACAAAATTCTGAGCTTTATAACTAGATTTCTAGATTTATGTGGAATGTACCCAGATCTTTTTAAAATAAATCAAGTTTGGTCCCAGAAAAGCAACTATTGATGATGACTTCTTCACTTGATGTTCCAAAATCGGTCTTTAGTACATTCTTTGTGTGTGTTGATGTTTCCCCCTCTATCAGTAAGTCAATGTCAAGTACATAAAATGTATTTTAAGATGATGAAACCAGATGAAACTGCACTTTTTAATATTCAAGTCTGAAGGCTTAAGTAGTTGTTTTATCCCACCTGAGCTCTCCCTTGGGACACATTGGCTTGCCGCTGATTCTTTGTCTGTCAGGAGGGCAATAAAGATCCAATATAAGCTGTGGTGTGCTGAGCTAGACACTGATCCCCCCTTTGCAAAAGAATGTTACCTTGATGGCAACTGACCATGGGAAGGAAATTAAATCTTCTGGTTAAATTGGGGATTTGTAGTGAGGACATTCGATCACTCTCTTTTTCCCCAAATAGGTTCCAGAATCCCATGTGCCTTTGAAGACATAGACATGCTGTGTACCATGTAGGTTAGTGACAATCTAAGCAGCAATGTGAAAGTTGTCACATTTATACAATTTATAGAAATAAGTCCAGTGCTATCCATGACAATATCCCACATTTTATTCTTGCCCAAACTAGGACTAGAGCAAGTAGGAGGCACTAAGCAAGGGGTGGAGGGTCTGAGTGAAGGGTGGAGACAGCTCATGACAGAAGGTGAGGCCTTGCAAAGAGGGAGATGGTTCTGTTGGCAGAATAAGCTGGGGAGGGGCACATTATACCTGTGTGGCAGTGGGACAGTTGTGTTCCTTCCCTCATCACATATGAAAGGGCAGGAATAGGAACAGCTTTAAGAAAGGATCATTCCATATACAATCTATGGCTGAGGTGATGATAACTCCTGCCTCATTCACCTCAGTAAAAGAAATGCAAACATTATAGCTGTAAAATGGTATAATTCCGTCTGTAAATTTTTTACCTTCCTGAACAAAGGAAGGATAGAAAATGACTTCTTGTGAAATTCCTAGGTAAATGTCTATGATTGTTGTGACTATTGCTTCATTTACAGGGATTAACTTGGGTCTAATTAAAGATTGTTTAGGGAATGTAGTTATCTACTATTACCAGCTCCACCCCAGGAATGAGCAGTGAGGAAAGTAAAAAATTTGCCAGATATTAGGGCTAGAGCAATGCTATGTCACCAAGAGAGCTGTGCTCCCATAGGCTTAGTGAGAAACCAGAACAGAGTCAAGTTCAATGATTGTCTAGTGACTCACTGAACCTCCCGCTGAGACAGAGTGCACCACTCAGACAGAAAGGCATGAAGAGACGCTGGATGGCTTTGGCACATTAGCTTGGCTTGTTTAATTTTCTAACCCTAAGCATGTTCCTCAACTCTCTTCTTACTCCCAGTGGTTGTTTAGAGTAAATTTTGGCTGGCCCTATTGGCCTATTAATTGAGATTTAGGTGGAGAGAGTATTAATAGTTATTACGTTGAAGACAGATTTAGTTTATATTTTCTTTTTTAATGAATATTTTGGGGTACCTTTTTGGTTACTGTTTGTCATGCTAGACACTGGAGGGTCTGTCAGTGCAAAGATCCCTGCCTTTGTCCTGGTAGGAAAAATATCATCTGTGGTTCCTACACCTCCAACCCTGACATCCAGGTCAAAGGTTGGTCTTCCTGAGCGGTGGTTTATCAGCTTCCAAGTGCTATTTGTATTCTAGAATTGGCACATTTGAGCAGAGTTGGAGGGATTTCGTCCATTGATGAGGTCTTTTGATTATAACATAGAAATCTTTACCTGCATTTTAAATTGATCCTTTTAATTTCTAGAAAATAACTGGGCTGTACTGGCTTAGTCATTTAGTAACAACTCTGGGAGGAATGGAAGGTGGGAGAATCACAGAAAGCATTCTCAGATGGCTTTGAACCAGAAGTTTTAGGTTCTCATAGGCCATAAGTTCAAAAATCATACTCTGCCCACCAATTTTTCTTTCAAAATTCTACAAAATACACCCTTCAAAATCCTACTATTCTTTAATCTCCTCTCTTCGGTGAAACTTTCCTCATTACTGTAGACTAAATCATTTGATGCCCAATCCCTCAGCCAATTGCTGGACAGTTCCTTTTATTTTCTTGATCTATTTGAACACACATCTCCGCCTTTAAACTGGGAGTCCCCAGAGACAAAGAAGACGCCCTGAATCCTTGCATTCCCCGCTGTTACACAGAGTAGTGTTTCAGTAACTACTCCTTTAGAGAGTTGACTTATTAAAAGTATACCTCTGATTTTTTATTTATTTGGTGCTCTTTTACTACTCTTGCCATTGATAATGTCAAGATGAATCAATTGGGGACAAATAACTTTAAATGTCCACCTTCCCTCATTACAATAAGACAGATCAGAAATGGTAGCTTAACTTTTAAGATAATAAGTGAACTTTTCATTAACGCATAACCATCAGGGGCCCACTCTGGACAGGTTAGTTTTCTCCCTGACTGACTTCTCATTGTGTGCACGCTCAGGCAGTGACCCTCAATACCAAAACAATTTGTCACACAAGGGAGTTTTACTGCTTCTCACCCAGGCACAGTCTAAATTCCTTGCTGAATGTCAGAGCTATAAATACTCATGGTTTGTGTGGATGTGCTTTTGGAATTCAAAATTGACATGTACACTACATGTGTAGAAATATACATAGAACAAAAAATTCTGGTCTTCTGCATGTCCCAGTACAAAGTACAAAGGACTGGGCAGAGGAGGCTCGTGGTGGGCGGCCCAGGAGGTGATGAGCCACCTGGATGAATTTGAGGGGTTTTGGGTGTGCTTTCTTCATTCCTCCAGTGTGCATTTCACAAGTAAATGATTTTATAATCCCTCAAATTACCTCTCTCCTTTTCTCTGGCCCACTGGTTCATGAGATTCCTATCCGGAGAATCATGCTGTCCAATGACTTAAATGATTGTTTGCAAAGTGTCCAGGTGAAAATGCATGTGACTTAGGTGGGATAGGGAACAGATTCCAAGCAATAAATTCCTCAGGTTAAATTGTTCTTAGCAGGAAAAATCAATACTGAAGGAACAGGGTACAGGGCAAGCCCATGCCTGGAGTCTCTGTGACGCTGGGCACCACACATTCAAGCAGGACACTGGAACACTGGACAGATGCTGATGGTCTTCCTGTCACGCTTCTCTGATGGGATTTCCAAGGCAAAGACAATGCTTTCATGTCCCTGACAAAAGCAACAGAACTTCTGCCTGGAGCTCAAAGCCATTTCTCTATCCTGTTTCTCGCTTGCAGTAAGTTCATTTCTTCTTGGTTCCTGAGTTGAGTCTCCCTTGGGAACCTATCTAACCCTTCGTGGCATCCAGGACTGGAGGAATCTACCTCATTTTTCCAACTATGCCCATCACTTCTAGCCTCCTTGCTCCTTAAGGGATCCAGAGATTAAAGCTCCAGATACGCGTATGTTTTTTTATTGCCAACTGGTTGGTTGTGTGTAAATTTCTAGTTACCAGTCTCTATGAACCATGCTACTAGCATGTCCCATTTTCCTTTAGGGAACTCCTTTTATTTCTGTTCACACTTGATTCTGTGCCTGACATGATCACCTTTGTTTTGTTGGCAGCTTCTCCGGGCACCATGTTTTGCTACTCTGGTTTCAGCCCATTAGTGCCCATGTTAACATAGCCTGCCCGGTTCTACTGAGGCCACCTTCTACTATTTGGAAGTTCTTCCTTTCAAGGCATTTCATTTAAGACTGGGAGCAGTGGCTCACACCTGTAATCCTAGCACTCTGGGAGGCTGAGGTGGGTGGATTGCTTGAGCTCAGGAGTTTGAGACCCGCCTGAGGAAGAGTGAGACCCTGTCTCTACTAAAAATAGGAAAACTAAAAAAAAAAAAAAAGAAAAAGAAAAGAAAAGAAAAACTAGCTGGGCATGGTGACAGGTGCCCGTAGTCCCAATTACTCAGGAAGCTGAGGGAGGAGGATTAATTGAGCCCAGGAGTAAGAGGTTGCTGTGACTATGACGCTACGGCACTCTACCCAGGATGACATAGTGAGATTCTGTCTCAAAAAAAAGAAAGAAAAAGAAAAAGAAAAGAAAAGAGGTAAACTCTTTGCAGTAGAATGGAATTTAGACCCTGCCTCTCCCTCAGCTGGACCTGCTTGTGGAACAAGAAAGCACTCTTGTCCACTAACTTCTGGGAGTCCCCCACCCCAGTGCCTGTGTGAGCTGGTTCAGAAAAGAAGAAGAAATATTTTAGACATTTCAGAAAGAAGACTCAGAATGAACAGCTCTGAATGAAGAACAGAGAGAAGAGATGAAGTGAGATGGATTTTTTTAATGAAATGTTATGTATAAAATAACACTCTGCCTCCTACTCTCTCCTCCATTGCCTCACAAAACCTTTCACAAAGTGTCCATTTAGCACTAGGGCACTGAGGGAGCGGAGCTGTCTGGAAAGTTCTGGAAGCTTCCTGCTATGAGGTATTACAGGGTGAGGGCAAGCGTTGCCTGTGAGGTCCTCACCATATGGGTTCCTAGTTCTTTTCCAAATCAAGGAAGATAGAAAACAGCTTTTATTGCAACAGGCCTTTAATTCTCTGTCTGGGGAAGAGAATGTTTTTAATCTGAGAATTACTGATGAACTTTCTTATTTCCAGAACTCTGTAAGTTGTAGCAAAAACAACTTTAACAAAACAACTAAAAATCAAAGCACGGATAAATCAACTAGTTGTTTTGCTTTTACTGGATGCTTTTGTTTATTAAGAACAGAGCACTAGATTGTTCCACATCCCTCCATGTGCAGGAGGGATTAGCCCAGCAAGGGACGCTGCAAACCCAGTCAACAGGCACCATGTGCTCCTGCAGCTTCATCCCTGGCAGGACTCGCTCACATCATAACATATTCTTTAAGCAAGTTTGCTAGTAAGAGATTTAAGTTATAATGTAATTTGGAAAGGAAGCATTTGGCATTTTAAGTTATCATGCCTTTCTTGGAGAATAGACTTGTGTTAGAGAAATGAGAAATCAGATTTTTATCAGAAACTCAGAAAAATTGGGACCATGCATCTTCTAAAACTAACCTTTGGATTTTTTTTATAAGAATAAGAGCTGCAGAAAAAAAAAAAAAAACAAAGAAAAATATGGCCTTTGATTTCTTAATTATAATTTCTCAATATTACAATAAAATTCAAAGATCTTACAAAGACTTACATGACCTTGCTTTTGGTTCCTCTCTGACTCACCTTCATCTTCATGCTCCCCTGCAGTCTAGGTGCGATGCAGTCCTGAATGCATCCCAGATGTGCCATACGTGCCCCCCCCTTCCTGCCTCAGGGCCTTTGCACCTGCTCCTTGTCCCCCTTAGAGAGAGACGTTCCCATGTGATATATCCCTCATTTGGGGACACACTCATTGCCTTATTTTCCCAGATCAATGAGGCCAGGAGTCCCTGTCAGTCAGGGAAGGTAGCAAGCAAGTGCTTCTCAGCTACCAGGTGCTCTTGTGTACACCTTGTCCACTTGGAGAGAAACTGAGGAAGTGGCCCTCCCTTTGACAGGAAAAAAGAGAGGGAGGAGGACAAGAGTTCTGAATCTCTGGCTACATTTCTAGAACCCAAGAAGCTAAACAACAAAGAAGCTAATGCTTCCTCAAGTTGTGGGGAAGTTCTTGGCCTTACAGAATACAAGAGGAAGAACATGAGGGGCAAAGACATTCCCCGTGGCATCTGAAAGAAAGAGGAACTAGAGGTGGCATAAACAGAAGGAGACTTCCTTCCACCCCCAGTGAATAGTGAATATTTGCCACAGATCTCACTGCTTCCTGCTAAGGGATATGGTTGAGTTGACACTATCTATGACACTCTCCTTAGTTATCTATTACACTCGTTCTTTTTACATTCAACTTAATTGACATCTTTATCAAATGTTCAGTTGTCAGTGAAAAAACAAAAAAGCAATCTTGGGAAACTTGTGTGGGAGTTCCTTTATTACAGCTTGAACAACATGTAGAGAAAGCCGTGACTATTTCTCCAGTGTCAGGATTAGCTGAAGTAGTTTCCAGGTGGGTTATACTGATTACACACTTCAAAGAGGCTCCTGTGATTGGTAGTGATTGTTGGTGATTGTTGGTCTTGCTCTTGTGCAATTAATTGTCCGTTGGGGAGGGTCATGTGTGACATAACAGTGGTTCCTTTCAGAAGAGTTACTGATTGATTTCTGTTTCAAAGATCAGATCATCAAGGGGTCACCGAAGACTTGTTAACGTCAAATGTTTCATTTTATAATATCCTGGCTACGAGTGTATTTTAAAGCTCTTGGTAAACACATCAATTGTTTATGATAAAACCCAACAAGGTTTAATTATGTTAAAGTCGACATGGAAGTTCAGGGAGGAGGGAGACATTTAAATTTTGAGAATTGTTGAAATTAATCTAGACATAATAGGTAAAATATTTTTGATTAAAATATCCCTTAGGAATAAATTCCTTTGGAAGATTTATCTTTTAAAGAGTCCAGCCAAGATTGAGATTTCTGCCCTACTCACTCTCCCTGGAGTAGAGCAGTCGAAGAAATGTCACAGGAATCAGGAATACGTAAGTATTCCTCGAGTTGAGAAATGAGAATTTCTCAAAAGGATAGATAGTTTAAGGAAATCCCAAAGGACAGCATGAATTTTTACATATAGATAAGGTATGCTGCCAAAGTAGGGAAGGAAGCTTCTCATGTATAGAAATTTAGGAATTCCTGTCTTGGCACCTGTAGCACAGTGGTTACAGCGCCAGCTACATACACAGAGTAGCTGTGGGTTCAAACCCAGCCCAGGCCAGCTAAACAACTGGCCAGGTATTGTGGTGGGTGCCTATAGTCCCAGATACTTGGGAAACTGAAGCAAGAGAATCGCTTAAGCCCAAGAATTGGAGGTTGTTGTGAGCTGTGACGCTACAGCAATCTACTGGGGGCAACATAGTGAGATTCTGTCTCAAAAAAAAAAAAAAAGAAAAGAAAAGAAATTTGGGGATCCCAGGGTAGAGGTTGGCAAAGCAAAAGGGCTGGATACAAAGTGGCAGCTAAAGGCAGAACAGGAAGGTAACAGATCTTTGTAGCAGATCAAGGCTGTACCTAGAGAGAGAACGAGAAAATAAAATAATGCGGAGTAAGGAGATTCCCATCAGGCTGTTGAGTCCAGATGAAGGAACCTCTCCTGTAGGAAGAATTCTGTGCACCCTGTTTGCTCTTATCTGGGCCTCACTTAGAGTTTCGTAGAGATGGACAACTAGTCCCCCAGGTTCTATCCTAATCTCTTCTCTTAGCAGGTACGCATTGCCTAAGCCCCCCGCCCCTTTCTTGACTGTGCAATGAAGGACACACCGTGGGCCTGGATGTTGCAGACAGGAGAGAGCAGCCCCCTGGCTCTTTTCTCTGAGTTGGTGCCAGACTGCCCCTCTCCTTGGTCTCAACTGTTCCTGGACAGGAATGAGTGGCTGTTCCTGGACTCAGTATAGCCTTTGGGCTTTGTCACCCACCAGAGACCATGATTCTAGGTAATAGGGAATCTGTAAATTCTATCTGCTCCTCTGGCCAGGCCCATGAAAGGAATTCCCTCCCCAGCTCTGCCCTCAGGACTGAGCAGCTCCATCAGCACCTTCCCATTACCGCCTGGACCCCACTCTGCATGTTTCTCTTTTCAAGAAATCCCATTCCCTGGGTCTTCCTCCCCCCAGCCTCCCACTTAGCTCTTTCAGAGCAGCTTCATCCCCCAGGCATGTCCCAGGACCAGACCCCACAGACACTGAGGTCTCACCTTTCTCCCAGCAAGGCTTAATGAAGCATCAAACGGTATATGAAACTAGTGTATGGTGCCCCGTGATCACATTAATGTACACAGCTATGATTTAATAAAAAAAAAAAAAAAGACTAGGTCCTTCACAGATTTTCCTATTACCTGCTGAAAAAATTAGACATGATTCAAATAGTTGGAACATGTCTGTTAGCTAGAAAAGCTGACCACGAAATGCTCTCTTCCTCTAAGCGGGGGCCCAGGTCAGGCCCACTGGCCTCTCACCACATTCTCAACACCTGGTATGTAGTTGATTCTCCATCGATATTCTTAACTAATTAGTAAATAGGTGACAAATGAGGCTTCCATATCTAGGCAGGAGAGGGGTGAGAGAAAGACTGGGAGGGTATATTGGGTGACTTGGAGAATCGCACAGATGGTGGTTTCTCTTCAGCATCTCACCAAGAAAGGGATGAGGAACAGCAGCTCCCTTCTCAGCACACCTGCCCGATGGCAGTGCTGAGGCTCTACTGTGTCCGACTTTGGAGCTGGGCAGATGCAGCTTCTCCTGCCTGTGTAGAGAGCACACAGAAACCCCAGGCAGTTTCCTGCAGGAGTAAGTAAGACCCCAGAGAAGCATCAGACTCCCCTCGGTAATCGCCACCGTGAGAAAACACCCCTGCTCTGCTTAGAGAATAGATGGGAGTCAGTCAACGCAAATAAGCATCAGCAGTGGCTCTGAACTAGTGCTGGCTGCTGCAGAGTTCAGTTTCATGGACCTTTGACACAGGAGGTACAGGAGGCATGGAGCTTCTCTAGGTCACAGGGACAGAGAGGCAATTCTTGGAGACTCTGGAGATGTCTACCATGCAGGGCGCTCCTGACAGGGGCAGTGGCAGCAGTGAAAGGAGGGATGTTGTGTGCTGGTCGTCATCCAACCCACCCCGTGCCTGTCTTTAGTCTCCAGTCCACACGTCGCTAGTGCCCCAGGGACAGCACCAGCCCTCCCGCAGCCCTGAGGAAGGTCACATGATGCTTTGCCGGAGGAACTGGTGGCCCCTTTCACGGGCGTGAGAGCTTCAGTTCTCAGATCATTCCAGACCCCACAGGTGGCAAAAGCAAGAGCAGGTCTAAATAAGTGAGAGGAATGAGAGGATGCCTGGGTCAGGGCTGTTTACCTGGCAGGTCTGAGAGGAAGCAGCGAGGGGAAAGGTCCACCCTCTAATGCAGAGCTTCCGAAGCCTTTGAAATTACTCAGTGGGATTTGGTCTGTTTCTACTTTTAGTATTTTTTAATCATAAACCGAGTTTTCCTTTACTTTCCAACTATAGTATAATCTCTGTACGTGCACCCAAGGGATTGCAACACTGGTCAACACATGGAGATGGTCACTATGAAGAACCAGGTGTACTGATATGCACATGTGGTGTGTGTCCTGTCTATGAACATTTGTTCAACTTAAGGAGGCGGTCAGTGTAGGGAGGTGGTCAACTAGAGAGGGTCTACCGCAGAAAATTAGAATAATGAATGTGTTCTGTCCGATTCTACCCACAGAGCCCCCACAAAGTTCACGTGCATGTCCGTGGAAGACAGTAGCCTACTGCTGGCCTGTGGCACAGCCAGGAAAAGAAACTTTAAAAGGCTTTGGCCACATCCTGAAGCTCTTGCTGATGGGTGGAATCACCTGATAAGGCAGATAAAAAAGTTCATAGAAAAAGGTTTGTTGAAATTCAAAGAATAAAACAACAGATATTCAAAGCAAAACACTCGTGGATAATTTAAATCATTGTATTGATCAACACCTATTTCCCTTGTGGCAATAAAAGTCTCCTAAGAGAAAATCTATAAGACTTACCTGTGCACATCGACCAGGGACTGATGATCTGTTCAGGGAACTCTAAAAATTCTGGGAAGCCTTACTTTCTGTCACTGTGTTTACTTAGAAAGTATGTAAGAAGCTAGTGGAGGTTAATTGGGTTAAAATGAAAATATGTAAAAAGCAATCACTGTTGGTTTTAGATAAGACTTAGCTCTGAGAGAAAAAAAGCAAAGGTTATAAAATTTGAATAGTTTGGTATACGCAGAATCAGTATAACAATTATTTTTTCTGAAATTAAAGATATTATGTTTGCAAAGTAAGGGTTCCTATTTTAAATTTGTATTTAAATTTTATAGATGTGTTCCCATTTTCTTTTTAGAATAGGTAATGGATGCATATGTTAAAAATTCACCACATTCATAAAGGTATAGAATCAAGAAGTCTCCCTGCTTCCCATCTTTCATTCTCTGGTACCCCCATTATCAGTCCAAGGCTACGTTATGCGTTTCTACACAGAAACGCAGCAGAAACATAGGCTGAGTCAAGTGGTGGAGGCAAAGCATCCTACAGCAAGCAGAAAGCTGGAGGTGATGGTCTGAAACCGGAATGCTGAAAATCCAAATTCCTAATTAATTAGTACTCAATTAAAGAGTCTATGATGTATATTATACTAAGCCTTTTAATTGAATTGTTTTCTTTAATTTTCATAATATCCCTAATATTGTCCAAATTTTGGTGGAAAGAAAACAAAGGAGATATTGTCTTGAGAAGAAGAGAAATTATATGAATCTGGTCATGTTCATGTGGCCAGGTAGATATGAAACGGGAATTTTTCATAAAACTACTCCAAATCACTTAATGATCGAAAAATACGGTAGAATCTCTGTAAATTGAACACCCAATTTACAAACATAGGAGGTGGCCAACATAAGGAACTAGGCCTCTTGAATTGGTACGTACATGTGGTACATGTCTGGTCTATGACAATTATGTCAACTTAAGAAACTGGTCAGTGTAGTGAGGGGTCAAATATGGAGATTCTATTATACTTTCAAAAAAGGGCCTTTCAGGCTTGGCGCCTGTGGCTCAAGTGGCTAAGGCGCCAGCCACATACACCTGAGCTGGAGGGTTCGAATCCAATCCAGGCCCGCCAAACAACAATGACGGCTGCAACCAAAAAATAGCCGCGTGTTGTGGCAGGTGCCTGTAGTCCCAGCTACTTGAGAGGTGGAGGCAGGAGAATCACTTGAGCCCAGGAGTTGGAGGTTGCTGTGAGCTGTGATGCCACAGCACTCTACCCAAGGGGACAGCTTGAGGCTCTGTCTCAAAAAAAAAAAAGCCTTTCAAGGACTATTTTCCTACTATAAGACTGTGATGATTTTATAAAAACATATCTGCAAATTTGCTGATACTCTTGCCCATCAAGGGGTGGACTATCTCTCCTCTCCCCTGAACCTGAGTGGGCTTCTGTGACTCTATGAACACAACACAGTGTAAGTGACATGTGACTTCCAAGGCTGATCTAGAAAAGGCTTTGCAGTTTCTGCCAGTTTTGTGACAGTTTCTTGACAGAGCCCAGGGGTCCCTGCCTCTCAGTTATAGTACCAGACCCATGAGTAAGAAAGCTGGAAAGATGACTGCCTCAACTACCGTCCAACTACATGTGTGAGAAGCCCCGAGGATAATAATACCAGTGATGTTTGACTGGTACTGTTGAAGCCACTATTTGGGGGTGGATTGTTACAAAGCACCACATAAGGGGAAAAATGAGCAAGTGGCCAAAGTAACATACAAAGGTGGAATGAGGTCTTGAGTCAAATAGTACTTATCATCTCTAGACTTGTTTTATCCACACAGGTCCTAGCTAGGAAAACAATAACAAAAATTGAATTGGACTTCTTAAAAAAAAAGAGTAAATTCAGATTTCTATTCTTTAATGCAGAAAGTTCACTTCTGAGTCTTTGCCTGTTCTGCAGGTGATGCCTGAAGTTCATCCCCTCAGCAATGATTGATTTAGTTCTCTGGCTTGTTCTGAATTGGTTGGTTGCTGCATTGCCATCAAGGATTGTCACCAGAGGCTGAGACTACCATTGTCTGGAAAGATTACTGATGCAGCAATAGCCATTTGTTTCTTAGTAAAAAACACCGAAGATGGTGGAGGACTATGCCTGTGTGGAACAGAGAGTTCTGTTGTGAAAAGCACACTTGATTTTTCTCATGCCCAGCATTCTTTATATTTATCTACTTAAAAAAAATTATTAGTCTTACCCAGATCAAGGTAAAACAATGTGCAGAAGGAATTTTAAAGATAGACACTGAATTTTCATTCTGACCTCTTGGGATTTTGACTTTTTCTTATCCCATCCCTGTTGACTTTATGTTTGGTTTACTCCGACGTCCCTCTTGCACACTGTGTGAAACATTGCTTGTGGACCTTATTGGTTTGGGCTTAGTAGGTGACTATTGATACAATGAGGCATTTTTGAGCTGGATTCTGGATAAATGCATGAGTTAAACGTCCAGGGACACAAGGCAGGTTGTGCCATCTCTGCACTTGCTACTGATGTCCCCTGGGAGGTTTCAGGCTTTCAGTTCACAAAGTGTGTTCAAACTCAGCACTCGTCCCACGAAGTCAGTTGCTGTTTCACTGGATAAAACCTTTGCCCATGAAACAAAAACCAGTATGAAGGTTTTTTTTTTGTTTGTTTGTTTGGTTTTTGGGGGGGGCTCACAAATAAAGGTACTGGGCTGTCCCAGGAACCCAGGGATTTGAAAGCACCCATACAGGAAATGTCTAAACCAGATAGTGGTTGCCTTTCTGCTCCTCTTTGTATATTGCTTTTTTCCCCCTCTCTCTGTGGCCAGTCTCCTCTTTTCCTCAGTCACGACATAGAAAATGCGACAATCTCTCAGCTCTACAGTTTCTCTAATGTCTTATAAGGAGTGCTCTTCAAGGCTGTCTGAGTCGGGCTCTCGTTTGCAGTGGCTGCTGGGGCTGAATTTTCTCCAACAGCCTCTTGTCTATTGGAAAGGCCTTCAAATCCTGAAAGCCAATGAAGAGAGAGAAGGCTCTTAACTTAGGCACAATCCATGCTCACAGGCAGGAGATAGCCAGGAGAACTGAGAATCTAGAGTTCTGGAGACAAGATCCAAAAGTTGGGCTTGCCTCTGTGTCTAGTTTAACCCTGTGTTCAAATAAGGTTAGGTAGGTTGGACCTAAGGGTAGTCATAATTCATCTTTGGCAAATGGTTATCCAGAATCCAATTTTTTTGCTCCCTCTTTTTCTACCTATCTTATCAGTAGGGGATGTTGGAAGTGCACAAGCAACAGAGGATGGTGAAGCAGCGTTGAGAGGTGGTCTTTACGGACATCCTTCTGATGTAAGCATTGCCCCTTCTGAACTATGCACCTCAACCAGTTCCTTAGCTCCATCATATAAACATGGCTGTCAGAAGCCCACTCTTGGGAGTAAGGACGTGTTTGTTGTGTGTGGAGGGGTGATTCTGAGAGAAGTAGACCTCAATAGACAAGCCAAGAGGAATCAACTAAAGGTGATGTTTTAAAATGTTTCTGTTATAAAAGTAGACAGGGAATTCATGCTTCAGTGGGTTTGTTTGCTACAGCTCATTCCTGAGTCTCTAATATATTTATGTTAAACATGAAAGTCAATGACTGTTGATGAAGAGAAGTTAATACGCCCTGTTTTCCAAAGATAATTGACTAATGGAACTTTTATTTCAGGCCTTAACTGTTAAGTTCCAGAGGACACGATTTGGCAAGTATTTTAGGGTTTTGTGTTTGTGATCTTTGGGCACATTATAGAGTGATTATTCAGGAAATGTAATCACCTCTGAAGCTTTCTGCACAGTGGCTGTGGAGGAAACAACTTGGCCGTGGGCTAATCTGCAGATATCAGTGCCCCCCTTCATGCCACCCACCAGCAGTGAAGCTCAGCTCTCTAAAGCTAGCCACCACTCAGAAGCAAGGCGACATTTTTCCAATCAACGCCCCTAAGAACCATTTACTGCCTAAGTCCAGACACAGGGCAAACACGTGCTTTGATTTCATTCTACTTAACAATCTATGATCTAGAAATATGGAAGCACTTGGCCATCCTATGCCTCAAGTGGACCTGAAATGAGTCCATGTAATGAATGAAACAAGTCCAAGCTTGGCTCTACAAGACTTACGTGGGCTAGAGTACCCCAGAAAAGGAGGAGAAGAGGACTCATCTTCTTGCAGCCTCCTGTTTTACTCTCAGTAGCTTCAGCAGTAAAATATCTCCTCTTGACAATGCAGATTTCTGCATACCTGATGCCTAGCAAATACTGTTTCATAAAGCTGACTCATTTCTCAAACTCTGAGTACTTCCTACTCTCTTAGGGATGATTGCATCCAGCCTCCTCGTTATGGGCCTTATTTATATGTGCTCTAACAATATTGCTGATTCCTTTTTTAACTGAGTTTAAATAGAGAACTCCAGATGAAGTATTTGCCTCAGCAATGCATATGCTGATGAACCTCCTGCATATATAATGCACGCAGTTTTCCATGTGTGGGCATCTGAACTTAATGCACTCTGCCTGTTCTTTTCTTGAAATTGTCTTCATTAGTTTGAGGTCTCTATGGCCTCTGCCCTCAACATTCATCAAAATACTATGATTATAGCACCAAATTCAATTGGTTTGTTTGCTTGTTGAGATGTTTCTACAGCTACTTTCCCAACTGCTTCCTTCTCCTTCATTTGCACCCATGTTAGGCCTCCTTCCACCTGCTGCCCGGTGTGTTGGGTCACACACAAAGCCCCTTGCCCTTGATTTTCACCTTTTACATGCGTACCTGGATTCTCTCCCCTCATGCTCCCTTGAACAATTGTTCAACCAAGGTAGTCTACCAAAGTCATCGTTATGATCTTACACCACCTGAAAAGTAAATGTGTCTTCCTGAGACTGTAGCTGTCAATCCAGTCCAGTGTGCTCACTTTACAAGCATCTTACAACAGTACAGGGGCAGCTTGGAGTTGGACAAGGCTTTGGTGGCGGCAAACCCATCTTTGCAATGGATGGGTCTCGTGTAAGCTCCTGGTTTTGTCAGAATTCGTTTACAGAGACGTGTAGATAGGCTTTAAGTAAGGAAATTTCATTCAAACTCCACCCAAATTAAAATCCCTGGATCATGAAAACTTTAAAAATTTAGAAAGAAACCTTATTCCTTACTAATTTGGTTACTCAGAATTCAAGAAATGCTAGACAAATAGTCAAAGAGGTAGTTGGTTGACATAAGCTAAGGAATAGGTAGTGTAAATCAACATATGTTTAAAATAAGTACTGTCTGGGATAATCTAATCCATAACTTCAGTAAAGTTGTTGCTGCTGTTCTGCTTTTTTTCAGCTACTTGAGTAATTAACAGATGTACATACTTGTCACAAGAAAACGTGGTGCATTCTTGAAGCATAGATAGTTACGTCTTAAGTGTGATCCCGGCCATGTATTGTCAAAGTCACCAAATCCTGTAGTTGGTGGTGGGGGTTGTCACCGGAGAAAGCAGAGCATTACATGGGTTCTTAGAGTCCCCTCTGTCTGGAGAGAACAGGTACAGGAAACCGAACAGGAGCCAAATTAATAAAGAGGATTAGACACTGACTGAATAAACATGCCTCCACTACAGTCGGGAGTTTCAGTGTCAGACAAACGGGAACCTGAGAACAGTTCAAGCAAAAGTGAGATTGAAAAGGAAGTCAGTGGCTGGAAAAGTGGGAAATGTGAGAAGAATTTAAGAGAAGAAGGAATGAATGGCTAGATCAATGGCTACAGAAAAGACGTAATAGTAAGGCTCTTGGAGATGTTGGGTGAGGGAACATAATTCCCCAAGTAGGTACAAGAAACTCCTTGACAGGACATATCAGACAAGAACTTTGTTCCTAGGGGAGTGACAACTGTGGCTTTTCCATCAGAGCCCGCTGTCTGGTGGCCTAGCTCTGATTTATTACATAGCCATTCTCTTTAGAGCTAAATTACTTCAAATTCTAATTATGAAACTATTTGGACCATCAAAAGTATTGTTATTTTGATTAAATATGGAAAAATAATCATTATGCCTTTCACTAGCAACGTCTCATATGAGATTTGAGCTTTTTATTCCCTTCGAAAAATTTTGCTCAAGATGGTCCACCAAAGTCTTACCATTCCAACCCTGGAGAAGGCAAACTTCACTATTCCTAATTTATATTGGTAAGATTTTACACATTTGTAATTCTTATTCCGCTAATCTTCACGGAAATTGGAAAGAGACTCAACCATGGCATCCAAAAAATTCTGAATCTATGTAAATTCTACTGAATTTATGAGTTTAAAAAATATGTGATGAAACCTTGCTGATATGAGTAATGAGATGCAGACTTAGGTGACATAGCCAGTGATCAACAGGGAAGTATTAAAGAAGCTGCACTTGATCTTCGCACATGTATATCTAACTTCAGAACTGTAACATCAGACCAAAAACTTCCAAGTAATCATGTTAACAAATTAAAACTCATTCAGAATCCTCAACTTGTTTTCTATGCATCTAGTCTACACAAGTGGGTGCTTTGAAATCCTTAGTTAAAAAAAAAAAATGAATGAAAGAAAAAAAATCTGCTTTTCTCTAATAATTGTCAAAATCAGAAATAATTAGCATTTGAGATTGCTAGGTAAATTTAGAATAAAGGGAAAACCTGATAATCATAAGATTCATAAGATGCAGTCATTGGAAGGTCTATAACCCTTCATCGAGGAGGAGGGTGAGGCTCCAGGTCAGGTTAGAAAGTGGATCTGACGGAAATGGAGCCAGGTCCTCACACCACCCACCCAGTGTTCCCTCTACTGCTGTGCTCCCAGAAGAGCTCTTCCCTCTAACCTGTCTGTCAGAACAGGAGAAGTGCTACCCCTTCCTTAAAAGAGAAGATTCCCTCTTTCATTTGCGTAAATGGAGCAGGTAAGGAACCTAGGGAGGGTGTGTTTGCGAAACAGTCTGGACCCTGTCTTTGTTCTCTGGAACACAATTTTACACCAAAGGCGATGTCTCTCTGGTTTGGAAACTGATCACTGGAATAAAGTCCCCCCTCTCCTCAAAACAAGAGAATGATTCGGTTTGCGTCAAAGAGAAGGATATTCAAATTTCACGGCTAATTAACCTGCTGATTTACTTAAAAATTCAATTCTTAATTTCCTCATAGGAAAAGGTACTATCTTCCTTATAAGACCCTAAAAAGACTCAGTCATGAAGCATCTACCACAGTGCCTGGCTCATAGCCAACCCTTAATACATACGCTTCCTCCACAAAAGTAGTCTGCTTCAAACCAGCTACAGCGTTTGTTCAGAGAGATTAAATATCCTGATTAATAGATTGTTGATAAATATATTAATATAAACCCAGGGCTTGAAATATAAGGGTGGGAGAAAAAAATTGGTTTGGATAAAAGTACTAGGTCGTCATGGAAAAGAGCTTTAACTCTGCTGTACTTTTCTCTTGATTAGGATTTTGCCATTGTTGGATTTTAAGTTTGCTTGACTTCCAGGAATAAGAAAATTTGGCATAAACTTTGTTTTTACAATGTGAGAGATCCTGCCTGGCACATAGAGGCAGGCTCTGAATTTTTAAAAGCCATTCCCCAGCAAACATTTCATCGATCACGGCAAACTCTAAATCTTCTAACCTATTGTCTTAACTCCAGAACATAGGAATCCAAGGAGTTGTGTTGGATACAAAGAGACATGATTGCAAGAGGGACTTTACCTAACAATTGCAATCAGTGTAACTGGCTTATTGTACCCTAAATGAATCCCCAACAATAAAAAAAAAAATTAATTAATTAATTAAAAAAAAAACAAATAGGATCTCTCACACTACATGACAAGTATCCCACCACCATTTTCCTGTTGACTCCATTAGCAGAAATGCCACTTAGTACCAGTGCTACTGCTGCATTTAATACACATCCTAGATGATCTGACACAGAAAAACCAAGGAACTTCAAACATTTTGAAAAATACAGTTTATGCCTACAGACCGTGCTTTGATGTTTGTAGTATCTCCCAGTGACTTCCCCTTTCTAGAACAACACTACTTACATGTGAGCAACTGGCTTGCTTCTGCAGTGGGGGCTCCCCAGTCCCTGGATGGGTTCTTCTCATTCCTGGTCATTTTTCAGATTTAAACCATGAGCCCATTTATCACCCTACACACTCTCCCTGGGTGGTCTCTCCCACTTTCTTAACTTCAAATATTTCCTCAATGCAAATATTCCCCCAAGTACTCCGGTTTCTGGCCGTGTATGTAACTGAACGTCTTTCAAGGTCTACCTATCCCTACACACTCCAGGTATTGTACATTCCTCATCATTTTCTTGATAACCTCTGCACTGTTTAACCTCTACAGCTTTCATCTGTTCTTTCACTTATGTGGTAGGTCTTTCTCTATGAACCAGTTGTTGAAGTCTTACCTTGAGCTCCCTCCAGGTGAAATCTTATTCTCTCATTTCTCAAACGTTCGTGCTTCTAGCATTCCTGATGTCCCAAACCCCATACTCAAGTACCATGTGCTACTATTATAGCAGCTTCCTTCCTTTTGTTAAATCTGTGGCACGGAGTCCTGAATGGAGATGGTCAAACTTCTGTACCAGCTCTGCATCTGGGGCAAACAGAAGCAACTAGTTGACTGAGGTATTTACTCTGGATTCTACAGAATCAAAGGAAAAATGATTTCTCAAAGTTATGTAAAACTTTGTAAGGAAGAAAATGAGATTACTTACCAAAAATTCATTCAGGCTTGAAATAGTCCTTGGAAAATAGTGTTTCTGATAATTGATTATTAACTTGAGAACAAACCAAAGTTACTTCATTGCTTGCAGAATGTAGTCTAACATGACTACTGATATTGACCCAGTTCCCTTTTATTTTCTGTTCAAATTGCTTTGAATTCACTGGGAATATGAATCTTGGAAAATCAATCAATACAAAAAGTCTCTGTTTCTCTTGATTTGTCAGAGAACTGTTCTGGTAAAGTATCAGTCATTGTAATCAAAATAACTGTTAAAGGATAATTAATGCTTTGTGTAGATTTAAAGTTATTGTATGCTGTCATAAATATCTTGAAACAGTTTGTGAACAATTCAATCAAGATCGCTTCATTTGATAAATATCAGAAATCAGTAAATACCAGGATTATTGGAGTTTGGCATTAAATTAGACCTTTTTATTTCTACAAACATTTGCTAAATATCTTAATAAAGTCATTCATAATTGAGATAATTTTGAGGCATGACAGAGTCCAGTTAATAACCACAAAGGATGTGATATTTTACCCCACAAGTAGGGTAAAATATGACATCCTTTGCGGTTAACAAGTAGGATAACTTGCAAGTTAACAAGTAGGGTAAAATGACATAAGACTCCAGCCTTGGAGACAAAAACCACCTTATTACTCATAGTAATAGCAGTAGACAAAGTATCAATATTTTCATCGGTTTCCCAACTATGAACATTTCCAAGTTATTCCCCTGGGTTTATTATATAAGAAGAAATGCCCCAAATGTTTTATAGTGAATAAGCCTCCCCAAACTTTTTATAGAGAGAGACATTGTCATTCTTATACTGGATGGTAAATAATTATGCCCTTTGCTTGCAGAAAGACATGATCTCTATATCCCTAGGCTGCACACTATATAAACATAATGAAAAAAAAATCGTCTAGAATGATATAGTCAGCATCTCTGTTTGCAAGGCAGGCACAAACACTAAAGACCTTTGGAGAATTATCTCCCAACAGGTGCACACAAAGATACTTAACAGTGGAAAGTAACTTTCCTCATTGCAGTCATTCATGTTGAGTTAAGACATATAATTGCACTGGTGAGGGTAAATACTTCACTGAAGATAAAACTTTTACATTATATTTAAAAAAATACTTCTTATGAAGACAGACTTGCCATTTTTATCTTCTAACTGGCAAAGAGGAATGCCCAACATGTGTTGTTTCATGACACATCTCAAAAGGGAACCACTCACATCCCCAAATTTCACAGCCAAGGAAACAAAATGAGTTGGAACAAACCTTACTGTTCTGCCTGACAGAGTACTCCTGCGTGGGAGGTAGATTGCTCTGGAGCATTCTGGAAAGGAACCTTTCACCTCCCCTCGTCCATTTCCCTTTTACCTACTCTACCTCCCCCAACCATCTCTTCTCTATCCTCTACTCATAGCCCATCTTCTGTATAAACACATAATGTGGCAAGTGTGACTGTTTTACATCAGGCCCTACAACTTACTTCTGTGATATATCTATACCTATGCACTCAACAATATATCCAGACAACCCGCAAGTACATAGTGACCCAATACATACCCTTTTTAACTACATGGTAACCTGTCATATAGATCCAGCTGAAATTTAGTACATTGCCTACTGAGGGAAGCTGACAATGTTTTTGTTCTTTTGTTATTATAAATAATAACTTCAGTGAATATCCTTGAACATGTTTTTTCATTTTTGCATAATTTATACAAAACTTAATAGTAACATTTTTATTCAACCATAAAAATAAATGATCATGGATAGCAACACTTACATAAATACAACAAATGAGGCAAAGCAAGTAACTTTTAAAAGAGTTCCATATTATTATTTTCTGGTACAAAGATGAAGGATTTTGTTTTGCATATATAAAGTTTTGATTGGCTTTATCCTGAAACGATTGCTTTCTAAATAAAATTTATTTTTCTCAAGAGGGAATGTAATAAGAAAATAAAACTGAACCAAATTAGTCACTTATAACCTTTCATCTCAAACTTTAAAATTCAGACTGTAACTACTTGAATAACTACTTTTATTGTAACTACTTTTTTTGCACTGGATTAAAAGTAAACAAAAATGAATTAAAGATCAATGCAGATACACTTTTTTTTTAGATACACACATTATAACATCTTTTCCTCTATACAAATCTATTTGTAAGCTATGAATTAGACAAAAAGCTGATAACTAGAATCTACAGAGAACTCAAACTAACCAACAAGAGAAGAGCAAACAATCCCATCTATCACTCTGCTAGAGCTTTGAACAGACCCTTCTCTGAAGAAGACAGACAAATGGCCAACAAACACATGAAAAAATGCTCATTATCCCTAATCATCAGAAAAATACAAATCTAAACTACCTTGAGCTATTACCTAACCCCAGTGAGAATAGCCCACACCACGAAGTCCTAAAGCTACAGAGGCTGGCACAGATGTGGAGAGAAGAGAACACTTCTGCACTGTTGGTGAATTGAAAACTAATACAGCTTCTTAGAAAAGAAGAATGGAGAATTCTCAAAGAGCTAAAAGTAAATCTTACATTTATCCTGCAATCTCATCACTAGGTATCTTCTTTGAAGAAAAATACACCATTCTATCATAAGGACATTTGCACTAGAATGTTTATTGCAGCTCAATTCACAATCTCCAAGAGGTGGAATCAACCCAAGTATTTATCAACACATGAATGAACAAATAAACTCTAATGTATGTACACCATGGAATACTATTCAGCCATAAAAAGATGGAAACTTTACATCTTTTGTATTAACCTGGATAGAGTTGAAGAATATTCTCCTTAGTAGAGTATCACAACAATGGAAAAGAAAGAGTCCAATGTACTCAATACTAATATGAAACCAATATGTAAACAACTACATGCCCACACAAGAAAAAAACATAATTAAATTCAAATGGGGTGGGGATACGGGAGAGGGGAGAGGAAAGAAGGGAGGAGGATTGGTATACTCTTACCTAATTGGAAAACTGTAGGGGCATGCAGCACACCCTCTGGGTGAAGGGCTCAACTATAACTTGGACTTTACCTAACAAATGCAAGCAATGTAACTTAATCATTAATATGAAATTAAAAAAAAAGTTCACCTTCGAATTCTTTTCTTTCCTGTAACTATTAAATTAATGATTATTATATACTACAGATAAACTTGATTCAAAGCAATGTTTCATTAACCAATAGAACTTTGCAAAAAAAGCACTATTGACCCATGTTACCTGCTTCCAATAATTTAAGGAAGGATTAAAACAATTAGACCTATGAAGAATCTTGCATCTCTTGCAAATACATTAAAACTACAACAAAAAGGAAGTGTTGATGATTGGTTCATTGAGAAGTCAGGCACTCAAATTAGCTATTATGGTTGCTAAGAAGGTACAGAATTTGATTTTTACCTATATTTATTCTGAGAAAAAAAGATGTCTCACATCGCTACTCATCAAGAGCAACATAAATAATTCATTCTTTCAAAAACTAGAAGCATGACTCAAATTAGAATTGTCCAGGGTAAATACTAGCGGCTGAAAATACATATGCTGCAAACCAAGAAACAATACCTAAGCCTTCTAAGGGAGACAGATACCCACACCAAGCTCCAGAAAGATTTCTCATTCTGGCTGTGAAATTATGGGCAGCTTCTCTTACCCTTCATGAGAGCCCTGGGCACTAAATCAACTTCCGGATCCACAGCTTGGTTAGTGGAGAGATGACTAAGGCTGCTGCTGTCTGCACATCTTTCTCAGGACATCTGAGGGGAGCAACCTACAGGGGTGTCCTGCAGAACCTTAGAAAACTGTTTTTGTGAAAAAGCAGTGAAAATTATTTCTATGTATTGAATTATGTTCTCTGTTGTGTTTTGGGGGGGGGGTTGGTAAATTCTTATCTATTTGAGCTTGACTGTGAATTGTTAAACCTTGTTGGTGTGTGAACTGAAGTATCCCTGAGAAGCTGGGAGTACCTGACATAAATTAAAACATAAAATGTCTGGACAAAAGGCAAGAATAAGTTGGTAAAAATATTCTTGGTCTCTTCGCTGTGCCAGTGAGTCAGGTGTCCCTGTTTTGTGTTAACCTGATTGTACATCCTGGGGGTGGCAGTGGACAGCCCAGCCCTGCTGCCAGGCTTTCTGGGGGGCAGTTTTCCACAGGTTCCCCAGTCGTGTGCTGGAAGCCTGCTGTCTTCCAGCCAGCAGAATGCCTGTAAGAAAACACCATCACCGCCAGCCTTGCCTGGGTGATCTAATCTCTCTAACATTAGATAGAGTTTGTTTTATGTGGTGTTACTTATAACCCAATTGAGCAAATCCTTTAAGTGCATAGTGTGTACAAGTGAATGCCTGAAAGACAAAGATTTTTATAAAACAAACTGCTCCTCGCATCTCCTTCCTGCCTGCAAAAATTACCGTGGCTCTCTCCTGTGACTGAAGCCTTCTCCTCCCCTTTCCTTTCTTTTCCTGCTCTCCTTTTTATTTCTGACTCAAAATAGACTTCTAAAAAGTCTGTCCCCACAAAAAATCTCTTCCAAACTTTCTCCGTCCTCATTCTCTAACAGGCTGTTCCCCAAATGCTCACCACTCCCATTACACAAAGACATTTGCCTCACGTGAAACAGGCACAGCTTGCAGCCTAGCTCAGGGTCTGGTCCACTTTTCCCTTGTTGTCTGGTCAGAGTCTCACCGAGGTGCTTAGTGTTCAATCCACTTGTTATTGTCTCTGGGGACTTATACAGGGAAGCCACCTGTGCAACATTTTCTCCCCCAATTAAAGTCATTTTCTTTATCCAACGTAACGTATTTTCATTATAAGTAGTCGAGAATTCTACCCAACCAAGACACCCAAGAGGCCTTTAAGTAGATTTTTTTACTTAAAGCCCACTCTGAAAAAACACTGGTCTGGGAAGTTTTATGGCCCCCTTATACTTAACCAGTCAGAAATTTTGGCAGATTTCCCATTAAATTATGGAGCCTAAGGCAAGTAAAGTCTTAGAGTTGTCTTGATCTAATTACTGCAGGATTTCAATTTGCACCCAATTAAAATGAAGTGGTATAGCCTTGCCCTCAGCTGTCCCTAAGCTGTAGTGCAATGGCATTTACCAGCAGTCTGCCAAAACACCCCCAGAGGGGAGCGTGGGGAGCCATGTGTGAATGTAACCCTCTGTTTCTTGGTAGGTTATACTCAGTACCCCTGTTTTCATTGTAAAAACAGAATTGGATAATGGCAACAGTCCCGGCAAAAAGTGTAGACCATAAAATTCAAATTTAATTCAATTTTTTGGGTAACTGACGCAAAAGTGGATTCAATTTATCTAGCTAAGCATGAGTAGCCTGAGTTAAATTATCCCAAGGAAAGGAATCATGATCCTATTTTGAAAAGATTTCCAGGGTACAAAATCCACCCACCTCTCTTTCTCCCCATATTTTGACACTACTTTGTGCAAACAATCAACCCAATTTCTGTTCATTAAATTTCCAGTAACACATGAGAGGTTTGGTGACACATTCATGACATTAAACTATATTCATTAATGTATGTTCTAGCACCAACTATAGGTGTTCAATCTATGTTTTCAAAATAAATAAAATCTCAAGATAGATCACGAATGGATAGAGTTACTCTTCATGCAGAGATAAATGCAGCCTCGCCTGTATCATGGATAGCTCCTTCCCCTAACCATTCTTTACACTATCCTGTATGAGACTAGTAAAATACACGTGGAAGATTTTTATGTTCTTGCAAGGCTTTGGTGAAGAGTTATTATTTCTTCTCTATCCCAAACCACCTAAAGGTCCAGAACATCATTAAATGTTCACCAATTGCATCTGATTGACTGAATTCTGGAGATAAATAATGGACAATATTTAAATGATCTCTGCACCCAGGCAGCATACGATGAGTTTCAGTCGGGCGTGACATTCAGAGCCATATTTGCATATGTTACTCCAGACACTTAGGAACACTGTAGGCCATCATCCCCACTTTCTAGATGGAAAAACTGAACTAACATGATTTTCCTGAGATTTCACAACAATTAAATGACAAATCCTGGTTTTCAATATTATATTTCCTGTCCCCCTGGCTGCTCTTCCGTGCTATTGTCCAAGCAGCATCACAACTACACATTAGTTATCCACTCATAACATCAATGGGAGACTTAGAATATGTATTTATAAATGTATATGACATATAGTATATATTTATAATATATATAATATATGTGGAGAAAGAGAGAGAGATTTATTGTAAGTAATTGTCTTATAATAAATTGTAAGTAAGTCATTGCATTTCTGGGATCCTATATCTGTATTCTATTTGAAACAGTAAAGTCACTGTGATTCCATAAAGATGGTCCTCCCTTACGTAGATGGCCTCATCTAACCAGTTGAAAGACTGACTAGAACAAAAAGGCTGACCTTTCCTTGAGGAAGACAGAATTCCTCCTGCCTCACCATCGTCAAACTGGGACATCTTTTTCTTTTTGCCTTCACACTTGAACTGAAACATGGGATCATTCTGGGTCTTGAGCCTGCTGACCCTGGATGGGAACTACACCAACAGCCCTTCTGAGTATCTAACTTAGAAACTCAGCCTGCAGATTCTGAGACTTGCAGGCCTCCATAATTGTGTCAGCTAACTACTTATAATAAATCTATCTGCTGCTCTCTTTCTCCACATATATTATATATATTATAAATATATATTGCATATGTCATATACATTTATAAATACATGTTTTAAGTCTCCCATTGGTTCTATTTCTCCAGAGAACCTGATTAATATGATGATGATGGTGATGATGGTGGTGGTGGATGCCTTGGGTAGTGGTGTGTAGTTTTGATGATCATTTATTTAGCCTCATTAGACAAGTAGATTTTTATCCATGAACTTCAATGTCTAAATCTAGTGGCTCCCATAAAATAGAAATGAAAATGTTTACCTTAAGGTTTTTTTAAAACCATTTTTCATTCATTCAACCATTTTTGTTACTAATCTAATATGTCAAAGACATTTTTGAAAGATTTCATATATAAGAATTTTTGACTGCAGGTAACGCCTTAAAGAATAGTAAATAATACATTCTACAAGAAGGCAAAGTAAAATAAGTAGCAGCTGAATAAAAGATGAGCAAATAAAAAGAAGCCAGTGATTCTGCACGAAGAACCAAGAGGTTTAATAGCATGGACATGGTTTGAGAACTGATGTGGGGAGAGAACACTGAGTGAATATCAAGTATCAAGCCAGTATCACGCCAGTATTAGCCAATACTGGGGAAAATGAACAGATAAGAGCATATCTGGAAAACAGTATGGTGCACATAAAATCAGACACATGACTCAGCAACCTTCACTGTTTTAAGATGAGTCTACAAAACTCACATTGAAGTCTTTACAAGTTCACGGTTTTTGAAATTGTGAGTATTATAAATCAAAAGGCAAAAGTAGTTTGTTTTTACCCTAGAGCATAAAGAAATTGTTGACCCAATCATAACACATTTCATGGTCACAGAGTGTGTACTCTGTTCAAACTGTCCAAATTTTTTATCATCTATATCAAAGAATCCAAAGAAATGTATTAGATGTAGCCTTCATTTCACACTTGCACAGCCATTTGCCTGGTCAATACAACTAAAAATGTATAATATTATATTTAATATATTTATCTCTTGCCAGAATTTCCAGGAACTTTCCCAATGACAAAATAATTTTTTTACTTCTTGCCCTTTGGCACTTGTTATGTGACACCTCTGAGTTAATTGCATGCTAAGAGGCAATTTGCTTATCCAAATCCAAAATCTCTGCAAGAAGCTTCCTTGTATCCTGGGTTTCTTTCATTTTTTAAAAACCTCCAGAGCAAATGGATTTTAAATAATGCCTCTATTCAGTGAAAATTCTCTGCAATTTGTAGAATTCATCAACCTTTGGCAGGAAGGTTGATTCTCAGAATAGTTGATCAGACGGGCATGATACGGGATCTTCCCTAATAATAGTTCTTAAAATCTCCATGTCCAAAATTCAGTCGTAATATTTTCAGTAAAGACATTTTGAAACCACTAGGTTCCAGGGACTTTTTATTTACTTTTTAAGTATGTAATTCATCTGAAGAATAAAGTGGCAGAGGTAAATAAGAGAATGTATTGTATTGTGGGAGATATGAAAAGGATATGCAGAGGATGGCTCTGGGAGATCAAAGAAGCAGGAGAGAGGATGGTCACATAATGGCCTGGGAGAGACAGGCAGAGAAGGGTTGTATAAAGTGTTATTGCTTGAGAAAATATGCAGGAGATAGACACCAAATAAAGCAAGTAATAATTTCACCAGATGAAGAGGATCTGGCCACCTGTCACTGTCAGCCAAATGCAGAGACAGGAATTAGGTCCAACAAGTTTTATTAGCTATCAGAAGGCCAGCATCTGGAGAACAGCGAGAGTAGCCTCTCCAAGACTCTTCTGCCTCAGTTACAATTCTAATAATTTTTATAATGAAGTACCAGGAAACCTAGAAAATTTTATCTGACAGAAAACAACATCAAAGTAGTCTTCACTCTAACCATGTAACATGTTTAAACAACAGAAAAGTAGCATTCACTCTACAATAAACTAATAAAAGTAAACTTGACCCTAACAAAACATCTAAGACAATCACCAAGGAAAACAGCAGAGAAACTTTCGTTCTAACAAGACTTACTGTCTGTGTGACTACCTGCCCCACAGTCTTTTGAGACAAACGCCCTCACAATTATGGCGAAACCTTAACTCGATAATCATGGAAGGTGTGTGTGGGAGGCTGAGCAGGTGAGGTCAGCTGCCCTGCCTCAGCTTCTCATATCCCATCTTGTAGGCTGCTTTTCTGGCTTCAGTGTAAGAAAAGTTAAATATGAGCAAAGTTGATCCACCCGCCATAACTGGGTTTGCCTCAACACGCTCTGGTGTGTCAGAGGCAAGCTGAGTTCTCACGTGGCTCCTATTTACATACTGTGCAAGAAACATGCAGTTCCAGTCTCCCAATGATGTCTGAAGAACTAGAACCATTTGTACACTGCAAGTAACTCCAATTGGCACTGAAATCTATCCGCCGAGGACTCCAGACAACTGGAAAGTTCTGGTGATCTTTATACCATGTGATTCCAGAGCAGTTGAGACAATGTGTCCTCCTCTTTTGCAGAAAGCCTTCTCTGATAACATCTGAAGTGATACTGCCTTGACTTTGTGGCTTTTGCCCACTTCGAAATTAAAATACATTTGAAATGGATTATGAAATCAAACTTATCATTCACTCACATCTTAGTATATGTAATTTTTTTTTTTTTTTTTTTTTTTTTTGTAGAGACAGAGTCTCACTTTATGGCCCTCTGTAGAGTGCCATGGCCTCAAACAGCTCACAGCAACCTCCAACTCCTGGGCTTAAGCGATTCTCTTGCCTCAGCCTCCCGAGCAGCTGGGCGTAATTTTTAGATTCTTTCAGCAGCTTTTGCTAGGGCGAAGGGGAGGAAATACGACAAAGGGGATTGCTTGAAGGATTGCATGAAATCATGGGAGGCAAATAGAACTCTGAGAAGTGGCGGGGGGGACTTCACTCCTGCACATAGAAGGCAATTAATAATGTTTGCTCAATGAATGAAAAAATAAAAAAAATTAAATTTCAGTGATGTATGGCTTTGTAGCTATTTCTAGTGATCACAAACTAATCATTTATTTCTCTCCCCAAAGGCCAATCCTCAATGCAAGGAATACAACAGCATGATATTTTGCAGAAGAAACGTTTCAAATTCCATCTTATAATGCAACAATGCTTTTCAAAAATATCCAAAAGACCAAAAATCACTTTACAACAAAGATATTTGCACCAGATTGTTTATTACAGCTCAATTCATAACTGTCAAGTCATGGAAGAAGCCCAGTGCCCACTGACCCATGAATGGATTAATAAGTTGTGGAATATTATGCAGCCTTTAAAAAGATGGAGACTTTACCTCTTTTATGTTTACATAGATGGAGCTGGAACATATTCTTCTTAGTAAAGTATGTCAAAAATGGAAGAAAAAGTATCTAATGTACTCAGTACTATTATGAAACCAATTTATAATCACCCACACTTTCATAAGTAAGATAAAACACAACTATAGCCCAGGATGAAGGGGGAAAGGAGAGGGTGGATGAAGGGAAGGTAAATGATGGAGCATATTGCAAGGGTACATGTCAAATCTATTAAGTGTAGAGTATAAATGTCTTAACACAGTAATTAAGTAAGTGAGATGAAGACTATGTTAATCAGTTTGATGTAAGCATTCCAAAATATATAGAAAATTAGCACATCGTACCCTATAAATGCTTCAATGTATACAGTTATGATTTAATTTTAAAAAATCCAAAGAGAAAAGGCATTTAGAAAATAAGAAAGTAGGATTTAGCATGAAAAACTTAATGTGAACAAGTAAAATTCTAGATAATTCTTAAGAATTGACTCACAAGAAAACTTATATGCATAAGGCAATGACAATTCAAATAATTTAAAGAACTCTTGACTTAAGGGACAGAAGGCAAGGCAACACAGAAGTGTTAATAAGACAATCTAATGCAAAATTCCCTGGCACGGGATGAGGTTGTGGAAAAAGAATACCCAGAAGCATTTGGGCTTTGATTTCACTATATCCAAAGGCTTGCAGCCAAGTGGGAAATTTATAAGAAACAGAAAGTACAATTAAGGTTGCAAACAAACAATTTGTATTTCCTTGTGTATGAAAAAGGAGAGAATTTTTTTTTGATTTTTAGTATAAAACTTCTAACAGAAGAAATGATAAATCATAACACAACTTACAAAAAAATGTCCTAACTCCTTTTCTCCTGCAACAGAGAATCAATTAACCAGCTCTGTTTGCTCAAAGCACAAGTGGCTGTTCCCATTGGTCACACTAAATTGAAGTGAAGAGTATCTCTAGGGAAGGGACAATGTGATAGTCGCCATTTTTCTCTTACTCCCAAGAACAGTGTTTGGTCTGTAACAAAAACTCTAGGTTGAACTAAATTAATGAGTGAAAGAAATAGAAATGGAAGCTGTGGATAAGAAAAAGAAACTGTCCTTTCTTCAGATTCAGCCCTGAATTCTTTACTCTCTTAACCACCTGACCCTGGTGGTTAAGTCAGGGGTGTTAGATGCATTTAATTTAAGGTGGGCACTGAGAAGCCCTGCAGACTCTTTAATCTGGTTGCCAGGAGAGAACCTTGCTTCAGGGTATGTTAGAAAAAGAATTTCAATTTAAGTTGACTATGGTAATAAGAGCAGACGACTGAAGGATGTGCAGCCTGGGGTCCATTCCAGATTCTAGTGAAGTTTCTTCTACAATTCATCCCATTTTCCTAGATATGACACACGTTTAAATTGATTTCTCATCCATAAACTCAAGATTAAATCAGACTATTTCAGGTTTCTTCTAATGTTATAAATCAAGAATTATTTATTGAGAGTCTGTTCTAATCAGTTTCCACTGCTGTAACAAAACATCTTCAACCTGTTGTAATTCTAAATAGGAAAAAATGTACTACTAATAGATATGGAGGCTGGGAAGTCCAGGATCATGACATCGGCAGATCCAGTGTCTGGAGAAGGCTTCCTGGTTCATAGATGGTGCCTGGTTGCTGAATCCTCACAGGGCAAAGGATTTTACCCAAGTCTCATTTATCCCATTCATGAAGGTGAAGCCCTCGGTAAGTAATGAGTTATCCACTTCCCAAAGGCCCCACTTCCTGGTACTATAAATATCACATTGGGTATTAGATTCAAACATATGAATTTTGGGCAAGACTAAAATTCAGACCATAACTAAGCCTCTACTATGCCAACCTCTATGTTAAACATTAAGAAAACTGCTGTCACAATTGTTAATTAAATACAATAATCTAATCTCCTTTGGGATAGAATAGTCTTGGGATGGTGTTAATGTCAGCAACTAATACATCATAATTAAAAATTATATTTTCAAAAACATCTTCTCACTGTATACCTTTCTTTGTTTTAATTTTTTTTTTACCATGAATATACTTTATTTTCACAAGTAATAAATGCAGCTCAAGCTGTAAGGGTTTCCCTCCTCCACACGGAGGCTGATTGAGGAGCTGCTCAGGTTTCTGTGCAGAGACATTGCACTGGAGAGCAGGCACAGCAGAGACCTGGTGGCTGCCAATCTCATTTTCTGCAAATAACACCATCCTAATCCTCTAGTACATGCAGTCAGGTGTGCTTGGGACTCAGACTTCCAGCAGTAGCCTTCATGTCAATCCTACTGTGGGGGGAGCTGGCAGAACAGACACTCCCCCATGTTGTGCCCTTTGACTAGGGGCTGAGAATACATGGGACCTGAGCAGAGAAGACAACTCAGTAGCCTTGGGAGGATGCTTCCGTGGGTCCTAGGTGGGGAAGCACCGTGGCTCACCAGTAGCTTCCAGCCTGCTAATGTGGCCCCTGGGCTGCTGAGTCAAACCCCTGGCTATGCAACTGGGCATTACTAATCTGTGGGGTGGTATGATAGCCTCCCATAAAGGCTTCTCTGCCCTTAAAATTCCAAGGACTGGTTGTGAAGCTCTTGCTACACTCAAGGTTGAGTCTCTGCCCCTGTGGCTGAAGGGTCTATGACACTACCACTGAGATTCTAGAAATGAGCCAAGGCCCCAAGACTTCCCTTTGAGTCTCCACCCCAGCTGCTGGGCAGGCAGCACCTCCCCAAGTCCCAAAACTTTAAGCTGGACTCTCTAGCCCTCAAAAGCCATTACTCCTGGACCCGTTTTGTGCAAATGCCTATAGTCCAATTATCCTTAACCATTGCCTAAATATACCCACCCACTGCCACTGCCACTGCCACTCCACTGGGCGACCCTAGCCACAGCAATCCCTCACAACAATAGCCACCATAGAGAGGGACATATCCAGCCCAAGACACAAACCTCCAACAGCAAGCTAGGTAACTAAACTTCCACCACACACAAAGATCATTCAACTCTGGCTTGAACTGTGGCAATCACAGGGGAAATGGTCAGAATGAAAAGCCGCTCAATCCCTGACAGGTTAATATTCCAGAATAGGAGAAAAAAGGTCCATGTAGGGTTCTGAACAGGAAAGTTGTCCACAAGGGAGAAAGGGGGGCCCTGAAATCCTATTATCCCAGTGCTAAGAGAAGAAGAGCCAGATGGAAATAAACCAGCAAAAGAACCCTGGCAATGTTAACAAAGAAAAAGAGTTTGATAACCTCAAGGGATGAAAATGAAACTACAGTAATGGACTCCACCCACAAGGAAATTGCCAGAATTACAGAGATGGAAGTCAGAATATGGATGGCAAATATGATGGATGAAATTGAAGAGAAAGTTGAAAACCAACAAAAAGAAACCAAAAAAGGTATTTCAGGAAGTCAATGAAAAAGTCACTAAAGAGCTAGATAATATGAGAAAGGATGTCATAGAACTTAAAGAATAGAAAGAGTCATTTAGGGAATTTCAAAACTCACGAGAAAGCTTCACAGCAGACTAAAGGAGAAGAAAGAATCTCAGAACTTAAAGACAGGGCTCTTGAGATAATCCAGTCATTCAAAGAGGCAGAAAAAAGGATGAAAACATCTGAGGAATCACAGAGAGACATGGGACTATGTGATGTAAACTAACATTCCAATTATAGGTCTAGCTGAGGGAGAGAGTCGGAGGAACAGCTAAAAGCATGGAAAACCTGGACAAGCAAATTACTGAGGAAACTTCCTCAGTACTGCCAGAGACTCAGATACACGCATAAAAGATGGTATTGAAACACCAGGAAGATCAATGGCAAATAGGAATCTGCAAGATACATAGAAATGAATCTGGTCAAAGAAAAATAAAGGAGAAAATTCTATAAGCATCATGATGAAAGCAACAAATAACCTACAGAGCAAAACTCATCAGGCTAACTGCAGACAGAACAGATTGAGGCCTATCTTGGAACTTCCTAAACATAACAACTATCAGCCTAGAATTTTGAGTCCTGCAAAACTAAGTTTCACGATTTATAGGGAAATTAGGTCTTTTCCAAGCAGGAAAACCACTGAGGGAATTGGCCATGACCAGACCTGCACTGCAGGAAATACTCAGAACTTCATTATGTACAAATCAACATAACGAATAACCACCAAGTCACTCTAAAAAACTCTAGAACTCAGAACACTTATAAAACAATAGCACAATAGGGAAAACAAATACCCAAAGTACCCAAAATGATGCCCTAACCAACATTCCAACATTCTATCATTCAATGTTAATGGTCCAAATATCCCTCTCAAAAAATAGGCCAGCTTGAATGGCTTTATAAAAACAAAACCCAATTATCCTCTATCCCCAGAAAACACATCTAAAATGCAACATTTCCTAGAAAAAAAACTGCACAGAAATCATTAACACCTATGTCACTTTGTGCCATTGGTGTGAGGCATTGCATACAAGGTCATGGCTGTGCTCTGGTTTCCCACATGAAATATAAATCTTCAGTCAGTACTGCTATGATGGTAACAGTCAATTTTGTCTTTTAAAACCAACCTTAAGCATCTGTATTATACAAGACTTCCTGTCCGATTTAGCAACTGTACAAAAATTTAAGTCATGACTTTTCTCCAGTCTTCCAATTTAAGGTTGTTATTAGTTTTGTTTTTCCTATAAACTAGGAATTTGGGGGAAATATCTACTCTTTCCTCTTTAGAATCCATACTAGCTTCCCTCCATGCCACACACACACACACACACACACACACACACACTCTTCTTAAGTTCCGAAATACTGTGGGATATTTTCAAGGGTTTTTTTTTTAGTTTTGTTCCCTTTATTTTTAATTTCTTTTAACTAGATTTTGAAGAAAATTAGTTATAAGTTCAATATATAAAAATCTTCCTATTTGAGGGATGCCAACTAAACAGAAGTTCTTTTTGCTTGAATTAAACTTTGCAAAAAGAGAAAGGCAGCTAGCAAAAGTGTAAGATAATTGTAATGACAATCAAGCCAAATGTTTCCTGTGTTTTTTGATCCTCTGGGTATAGTATTTCCCCTGACTCTTGACTGAACTCTTGCTACAGTGAAGAATTCCACAGGGCACCAGATAAATTCCAGCATGTGTATACTTTATGTTGACTTTGATTAGCCCCAAACATCTATATTTATTTCCCATTAATTCCTTTAGCTGGGAAAAAATGCTGTTCAGTTGACAGACACATATACATGGCTTGCTTAAACTTCGTGAACCCCAAGTAAATCTGCATGAGTGTGCTGTGATTGCAGAGGGAGTGTAACCCTGATAAAGGCAGAACACCCAAAGAACACCGTCCTTACAGACAGCGGCATTTACAAACTGTTAAAATAAATAAAGACAAACGATTTAAAATAACCCCATTTTTTCTGTTTTCTTACAAAGAACATTGAAGTAGGTCACATTCATAACTCCACGTAACACTCCTAAGTCCTTAGGCCACGCGTCATCTGCTTCCATCTCCCTCCCTCTTATCTGCTCTGAGAGGCTACAATTCTGGGGGCCCCATCTATCAACTTCTTTCCATGTCAATGCATTTAGGGTACGGATCTTCTTAACTTCTTTTCCAGTTAGAAAAATATGTCTCCTCATTAGCAAAAAAGAGAAGGGGAAAATAACAGGATGGTGGAGAATCCTTTTTCACGGGCAGGTCGACTGGAGGAAGGCAGTGACATTCCCCCTTACAGAGCATCTGTCAGAAGCAGATCCTGGGCCTGGCATCCTAGTCTCCCATCAGCAAGTGACTGTCCATCACTTACCATGTTCTCTTAGGCTACAACTATGAGTGAGACCAACAGCACATAACTTCTATCCTGTATTAGTTTTCTGTGGCTTCTCTAACAAATTACCTTAAACTCAGTGGCTCAGAACAACACAAATTTATTATCCCAGCATTCGGTAGGTTAGATTGTTGACATGCATATTGCCAGGACAAAATCAGGTGCTGGCAAAGCTGTACCCCTTTCTGGAGGCTCTAGGAGAAAATTCATTTCTTTGCCTTTTCCCGCTTTTCTACAGGCCACCCACATAACTGGGCTCACGGTCCCTTTCCCTGGCCAGTGTCCCCTAGGCACATCTCTCTGTGACTCTCATCTTCTCCCTCCCTCTTCTTACAACGGGCCCAATTGGACGATTCAGTCTAATTTCCCTATCTTAAAATGAACTGATCGGCAGCCTTGATTCCATCTGCCGTCTTAACTCTCCCTTGGTTCTGCACGTTACATATTCACGGATTCCCTGGGTGATGCCATTTTGACACTCACCAGATATCCTCATAGGTCTGACAGTTTGGTATAGGTTCTAAACAAGTAAATGGAAATCACTACACAGGGTGCTAAGTGCTGAGGGGAAGGGTCTCCTAACAGGGAATTCCAGCATAGAGAGGGCTTTCAGAGAAGGTGACGCTGAATCTTGGGTCCAGAGGCTAAGCAGGCATAGGAAATGGAAGCCAGGGTTGATACCAGAAGGAATGTCAAGTGCAGGGTCCCCAAGGGCAGAGAGGGGAGAGGCACCACCATGCAGGTCTGGACTGAAGATATTCCTGCTGGCTGGGGCAGGGATGGGACGGGGTCATGGCAGGCTGGACAAGTTAGTGGGAGCCAGATCAGGGAGAGATCCGTCAGCCTCGCCGAGTGGAAAGGGGCTCGGCCTTGCTGGATGTTCTCAGCCAGGAGCAGGATGGCACTGGGCTGGCTTTTGAGAAAAATCATCTGGCTGCTCTGTGGAGAATCAATTAGATGAAGACCCCATGGAACATCTTATTAGTGACCTAAAGGGGCAAGAGTAAAAATTCAGCCGTTAGCACAGCAGACTAACAGCCCCAAGCCAAGTGATCTCCAAAGAGAAGTAATTCTGAGGAAGGGACCTCCTGTTCATAAGAAGCTCTCCGATTAAGTGATGCTCACCATTGAGAGAAGCAGTACCAGACTCATGAAATTAAGTGAGGAGGATGAATATTGAACAAACAAAACTAATGAGGAAACCATGTTTTAAAAAATACGTATTGGTATTCTAAAATATTAGAAGCTTACCTAAAATGTAACCAAAATATTATAAATATGTATAGCAAGTTGTCTGTAAGTCCACAGTTAGGGCTAATGAAGCAAGGTCATACTAGGATGATCCAGCCGTTCAGCTGTCCTGCGAGAGGCAGAGAGGGAGAGTACCCCTTGTACTATGATACTGTACCAGACTGCATATGTAGGATTATTCTGCAAATTTGTCATTTAACTTTTAAATGCTTTTTTTTTTTGCAGTTTTTGGCCAGGGCTGGGTTTGAACCTGCCACCTCTGGCATATGGGGCTGGCGCCCTACTCCTTTGAGCCACAGGTGCCGTCCCAACTTTTAAATGCTTTTAATGACATACTTGTACCCTTCTGAAATTAAATTTCTCCTAGAAAGTCTGACAGTGATATTCGGTTCTCCTTTTTCATTATCCACAGGCCCAAACAAGAGATGTGTTCCTATTTATCAGAGAACAGAGTGCTACATTTGCCCCCACCAGGATTCTGATCCTAATTTCTTTGACAATTTAGTCTGTATTTAAAATGAAACGAAAGGGAAGGTTACAATTCAAACCTTTAAAGATGTACAAGAAACATACTACTGCTTGGAAAAGTTGAAACCCAAACAGTTGGGTTTTTAAGTTGGGAAAATCAGATGCTTGGAGGAAGATGTTTTATACCTTTTCTTTGCAAAGCACCTGGGCCTGCCAGCTTGGGTAAAACACCCACCACGAGCTGTCTGGTGAGAGTTTTGACACTTCTGCTTCTGGTCCCTATTGGAAATGCCACAAAATAAGCCTTCTGTGCACCGTTTTAGTGATCACTGTGCCAATTCGGGAGTCACAAAGAAAGAAAACATCTATAATAAAATTCTCAGAACTTTAAAAGGCTTCAGTTTGAAAAGTAATGGTCAGGCTCTAACTATATTTCAAAGCGCCTAAGTTGAACATGAGGACATCAGTCAGGAAAGCGTTCAGCCAAAAGCACCCCAAAACTGTACTAACATTAGCTTAAACATGAGGAATTTACTCTTTACTTAAAATAACAATCAGGAGGTTGGCCACCCAGAGTTGTGTCAGCCACCCTATAGGGTGGATGCTACAGCTTCTCTCTGTATCTGTTTCAGCACTGAAGATTTTTCCTAGGCTTTCCAGACACTTTGATGTCAGTTCCAGACAGCTTTTGCGTTTATAGAGGATGCATTATTAATAACTATGCTGGGACATCACGTGTCACCTAAGACTGTCCTGGGCAAATCAGTACATATGGTCATCTAATTTTTTTCTCATGCTTTTGTCTCATGATCTCAAAATAGCTGCCACAGCCCCTGTTGGTCCTCAATCATATTCAAATACAAGAAGCAACAGAAGAGGATGTTTCAGCAATTTTGCTTCTCAGGACTGCTTCTTATCAGAAAGGAATTATTTTCTCAGATAACCCCATTAAATATCCACTTACATCCCACTGCCACCATAGTTGCAAGAAAAGCTGAGAGTGTGAGAGGGCCTCCTAGAAGCACAATTGCCAAGATGAGCTTGGTTCTTGGGTTCTAAAAACCATAACATGTATTTAATCATAATGTCAGCTGTGGTTTTTTGGTCCATAATTCACTATGTAGGCCTCAGCCAATGTCAACTTTCATTCTACTAAAATGGGGAATCATTAGGACTTTGGTCTTTGATCCTAAAGCCACCTGACTGTCTCTAGTGCACACTGACACCCGGGTTCTCCTTCTCTTCCTAGGTCTATATCCAGTTTATATTTTCTGCTCTCCCTGGCATTTAGATATTGCTGTATAACTGAAGTCTGGCTAAAGGAAAGCGAGCAGATGTAATCTGTGCCATTTCTAGGAAAGGCCTTTAAAAACCTCCTAAGCAATTCTCCCTCACGCTGTCCACCCACCAACAGGAGGAAGATGGCTGTGAGAACACAGAGGAAGTGGCAGAAAGAGCCGGGACCCCTGAATGATGGTGCAGCGTGGGGCCCAGGCAGGCCTGGCTGCTGGTCCACATCAGATGAATGAGCCAGGGACATGACAAGTCACCAAAATCCTGAGATTATTAACAGTAGTTAGCCTGTCCTCCCAGACATAATCCATTTTAGCTAATTGTATACATTCTATTAATTTAATTTCCTGACTGTGGTAGGAAATTGTTCCACTCCCTTCTTACATCTCCAGCAGACAGTACAGAGCGTGGCATAGAGTAGACTGTCATTACATGCTTATGAATAAATGAAAGAGCAAAAATAAAGAAAAGTGAAACTTCCAAAGAGAATAAAAATATGTCTGTCCATCTGGTATCTTTAAAATGCAAGCCTAAGAGATGATGGACAGTATTCAGAGCATATTTTGTGTCCACAGTTAAAGGGAACTCTTGATAATAACACTAAATAATTTTAAACTTATTTTAAATTGACAAATAAAAATGGCACATACTTAGGGTTTACAACATGAAGCTTTGAAATATGTAATAGTCTATAACTTTGTTTTCTAAAATCACCTTGCCCTCACTAATTGTAACCATGTGGGAAGGAACTATTTGTCTTCCCTGCAGAGGTCCTCTGTACACGGATTAACATTGTCCTTCACGTGTCATCCGGGTCATTTCAAAGGACTGCACTCATCTGTCCTGTCTTCCCTGTGAACGCAAAACACCTGAGGCCGGAAGCTGCCAAACCAAAGGCACTTGCATTTCTGTGCCGTCACTGTGACCTTCCCAGAGAGCAGAGGGCACAGAGGGGTGGTCTGCAGGGTGCCGAGGCCCTTGAGGGGGGCTGGGCCAGGACCGTAGCTGGAGGGACACGGGGAGCAACTGGCACTGTTCCTTAAGGTGGAGATTTCTCTGGACCCTTTCCTCCCATCCTATGTTAAAGCAGTTACTAAACAACAATAAAACTTGGAAAATGCAAAAGATCACATAATTTGGGGTGCGTTGTCTCCCCTGAGCTGCTGCACCTTGGCCTCTCCCGGCTCCGTTCTCTCGTGCAGCCTCAAGGAGCCTCAAAGGTTCAGGGCAAAGAATCTACAGCCAGAACCTCGACTTTGTCACCTCTCTGTGGCTTTGGCGCAAAGCTTATCCTTCCTGAGTCTTATTTTTCTTATCTTTAAAAAAAAAAAAAAAATGGGGACAGTAAACAAGCATTAAGGTGTTGTCAGAGGAGGGTATGAAAACATGACTGGCTGAAAGACAGCACCGTCTGTGGTCATCACACCCGAAGCCCCCCCCCGCCCCTCCCCCCCACCAAGGGCCCTGTGGGCAGCTCAGTCAGAGGAGCCCATTTCCTAAGGGGAGAAAGGCCCATGAGAGCCCTAAGGCTGCCCGGGGTCACTCAGCACCTGGGCCTCTCAGTAGAGGGAGCCAGAGCTGCCCTGATCAGTCCTAGCAAAAGGGTTCACACTGCCCAGTCCACGCTGCACATCGGTTAGGTGCCTTTGGGTGACACATTCCTCTTCCCAGCACTGGATCTAGGGGTCTAGTGCCACTCATGAGATTCCAGGCCACGGATTCCCCCCTCAGTGACATGTGGAGGGCTGGCTCATCTCTAACAGTCTGATCTCCCGCACCTCCCCAACCCCCCCGTGTCCTCCACACAGGGCTCACACCGTGAGGGATGGACTGCTCCCTGCGCTCTGGTCTTCCCAGTGCTCTGACTCCGGGGTGACCACCCAGGCAGAAGCAGAGAACTTTGTTTAGAGTGAGGAGGGGGCATCTCAGCCCTGCTGTGCTCTCAGTGGGAAGGGGCCTGGTTTCAGTCCTTCAGAGACATCACAGGCCTTGCCTTATAAAGCCTTTCATCCCTAGGACCTTGCAAATTAGAGATTCTCTCAACTCTGCACACGGATCTGTCACATGGCTTTGCGAACCACAGAAGAGCGGCTGCAGGAACGCTGTCTAAACCCAGGGGATGGGGTCTTTTGAAAAATTTTGGGCCAGGCCCCTGGTAGGCAGACTTCCAAAGCCAACCTGAAAGAGACAACGCAGCAAAGCCCATCACTCTCGGAGGCGCCAGCAAACTGACTGTCCTTAAGACATTGTGTGTCTACATCCACATCTCCAGAGCCAACCTGAGTATTTCTTAGATGAGCAGAGTGTTGACCTCATGATTTTGGAATCACTGGCACAATCCTACATTCATCTCGGAGTCAGCTAGTTTGGTAAATCTGCAGCAGAGGGATGTGAGTCGTTCTTGTGCAAAATCAGTCCGGTTGCAAAATCCAGGAAGAATATACGAGAGGCTGGCATTGACAACATTCAGCCTAGATATTGCATTCTGGTAAGTTATTGAATCAAGCTAAGGCAGTCTTATCAGTTTCCCTTGTGAAGCCTAGCTTATCTTTCCATCAAAGACTCACATCTTAATTATAAACTCTTAGATGATACGCTGTTCTTATTTGTTCCACAGGCAGCAAAATATTTACTGAACACATTTTATGTATCAGGACACTCCCTCTACTTGACATATTATCTCATTATTATAAATATGTCATTGATATGACAAATACTGTTCTTTAGGGTTTACTATGTGCCAGCTCTGTGCCAGTCTCTAATTGTATTATTAATTCATTTACTTCTCATAATAACCCAATAAGACTGTTACTATGGGCTCAGCATCCCTGTTCCAGAAATCCAAAATTCAAAATGCTCCAAAATCTGAAACTGTATGGGCACCAACATGATCCCACAAGTGGAAAATTCCACACCCGGCCTCATGCCACAGGTAAAGGTACACAAAATTTGTTTCATACACAAAATTCTTCAAATATGATATAAAATTGCCTTCAGGCCATGTGTATATGGTACATATGAAACAAAAATGAATTTTATATTTAGACTTGGGTGCCATTCCCAAGAGATCTCATTATGTGCCCAAATCCAAAGAACTTCATAATCTGAAACACTTCTGATCCCAAGCAATTTGGAGAAGATATACCCATTTTTCAGATGGGGAACTCATGGCACAGAGAAGTTAAGTTAGTTGCCCAGGGTCACACAGTAAACTCAGAGGTAGGATTTTTACACAAGATTCTGGCTCCTGGGTGTATAAACTCCAAGCACAGCCACCTTGGCTAAGAAATCCTCACCATAGCCTATAGGGAAGGTGACGGCCTGCGGAGCTTCCCACACGGGGCTACGCTTCTTGCTTTGTCCTCTGCGCCATGTGTCTAAAGACCAGAGACTGTGCTTTTAGTAAAAATTAGCTTATAAATAAAGGTGCAAATACAGCAGAGCCTCCCTACACTAACCACCTCCTGGAGCTGCCCTAATTTTCATAGAGCTGATATGCACGGCATCTACATGTCCGCATGGTAGGCCTACTTCCTTATGTTGGCCAGCTTATTATTATAGTCCTTTGGTGGTCAATTTTCAGAGGTTCTACTGTATTCTTCCTCTTCTAAGTTTACAAGGACAAATTAGCTCTGAAAAGCCAAGTACGTCAGTGCAGAGCCACTGGAGGTTCAAACTCTGGCTTTCCTGCTTCTAAAGCCTGTGATGTTTGGCTTTCCTCACACTGAATGCTCCTGCCTGAAGCACATGCTCACGCCTTCACCATGGAATTCTCCCAGCGTTTATTATCATTGATGTGTTTGCGAGGTGTTCTCATCCATTGCCAGAGAAGTTCTTAAGCATGGACTGGGAGGGATGGAGTGGGTCCAGTGGGAAGTGGGGATCACTCTGTTTTCCTGGCACCTCATGTCCCCCCTACTGTTTTTAATCAATAAAATGCACCCAGCAAAGTTTTGTTGGATGTACTATAAGCGAGAGGATAAAGGGCCACTTCATAACTTAATGATAATGCCCTATTTTCCTCCCTAAAGCAAACTTTTCTTTGGTTTTGGCAGAAGGCTACAGTCAGTGATGAGATCATTTTTATTCTATCACTATAACTTTTGCTTGAGAAAAACATTAACAAATATCTCCTTCCAGAAATCTTGCGGACCAATTTGTTTAGCCCTGGGGGCCAGCAGCCATCTGTTCCTCAGCTGTGGGGAGTTGTTTATTCATACTTTTGCCCATTCATCTGTTTTGTGTTTCCTTTTGTCCATTTCTCACTTAAGATAAACAGAAACCTGTCAGTGTGTGAAGAAAGCCAAGCCTCTAAATCTGCTTGTGCTGAGAACAAGGGTATTATTTGTCAGAAGGAGGGAGGAGGAGGGAAGAAAGCCCACTTCTTATGTTTACAAGGCAGAAGGTCATCGAACACTCCGAATTGTGGGGTCCGTGTAGTTGCTTCTAACTTGAAAGTGCCTTCTGGGCTGCAAAACCTTTCGCTGTGTAAGATGGAGCCATTCAGTCATGCAAACATTTCCGACACTATTGCTACTTTTCATATTATTGACGCAATTTCATATTCCTTCACCTAGGCAAAAAGTTTTATTTCTGTAATTCAGAGACCAAGTTCATTGACATGCATAGGCTTTCTAATAAATAAGATACCATCTCCTATTAACTCAGAAATGCCAGGGAAGATATCTTTAGTAATTCCTCACCATCATTTTCTAATGAGAATTTATTTTTTATTCATTTATTTTTTTCGAGACAGAGCCTCACTCTGTCACCGTGGGTAAAGTGCCTTGGTGTCATAGCTCAGAGCAACCTCAAACTCCTGGGCTCAAGTGATGCTCCTGCCGCAGCCTCCCAAGTAGTTGGGACTCTAGGCATCTGCTCCAACACTTGACTAGTTTTGCTATTTTTAGTGGAGATGAGGTATCACTCTTGTTCAGGCTGGTCTTAAACTCCTGAGCTCAAGCAATCCCTGTGGCCTCAGCCTCCCAGAGTGCTAGGACTATAAGCCTGAGCCACTGCTCCAGCCTTCTGATGAGAATTTTGATCAGAATTGACAGAATTCCCCATCCAAACTGGCTTAATCAAAATGCAGTGAGTCACGTCCTCCTACCTGAGAAGCCCATAGGTAGGACTGAGCTCAGGAACGCCTGAATCAAGACGTACATCAAATTGCCAGGGCCTGACTTCTTCCCTTTAATCCCCACTGTCCTCTCCTTGGGACCTCATTCTCACGAGTGTCACGCAGTGGCAAGATGAAGGTGGGAAGGTCAGAGATGTGTTTTAGGTACACTGCAAGAGGAAAGGATTACCCTCTTTCACTTCCAAAGGCCCCAGCAAACATGTCCTTATCATTCATTGAGTTTGCTGATGACACACGCCCATTCTTCAACCCACCACCCAGAGCAGAGGAAACCAAGACTCTGAGTGACCAGGCCAGAATCCCTTACAACTTCTGCAGGGCTGGAGAGATGAGGCTACTCTACGGAAGCCAGTAATGGGTCCCCAGAAGAGAGCTTCGGGCTATTAACCCTAGTAAGGCAAGCAGAGAGTGAACAGAAAAGGCAGAGTGGTTATCAGGAGTGACGGTTACCTGCATCCTAGGGACAGTTATTCAGCCACTGATTTTTATTAAATTTTTTAGTGATAACATCATGATGGGAACAGTGTATGTCATTTAACCTTATATGGTAAAATTAAATGTATTTTAAATTAAATTATTTCTGTTAATCTAAAACAATGAAGGGGGTGCCAGAGAGTGCCACCCTAAGTGTGTCTTCCTCTTTCCTCTCCTTTTTAGAAAACAAGCTTAGAAAAACTAAACCCAGCAGGAATAGTACGATATTGATTTTTTAAGGCTTACTTCTGCCAGTATAGTCTCTGCCTCCTGTTGCCAAGTACAGTCATTTGTCCAAGTTGTGGCCACTGAGATGTAAGCAATAGGATGTGAAGTATGAAGAAGTCGTCTTAAAATGTTGGTGAGAGGCTTCTCCTCCTTCCTATGCTTCATCTTCCTGCTGTAACAAGCCAGAGGTGACAAGGATGGAAGTGTCCCAAGTCCCTTAAAATAGAGCCATTAACACTTCCCACCCTCAATGGCCACCTCCAGATTTATTTGAAGTGAAACAGAAACATATTTCTATCTCATTTAAGCCACTGTCATTTTGGAAGTTTTGTCCAGGCTATCATTACTTACGATGATGTGATAGGGAGCCAAATCCAGTCTTAAGTGATACAGAAGACACACTAAATTTTCACATTGGCTTCCCCAGGGAGCAATAACAGGAGGCCATACCAGGACCATAAATAATATTGCATGCAAAAACAAAATTGAAACTTGTTTCATCCCTTCCCAAATTGTGGATTTAGTTAATAAAATAATGGAAAAATTTGACCTGATTTTACAATAGTAAGTTCAGAGAACCATATTTTGGTATAAAAGTTTGATGAAGGCAATTGCAACTCATGTCTGGGGAATAATATGAGTCTTAGTCATTAAACCAAGATTTCTTGCATGTAATAATTGGACACATCTGCATGTAATAATTGTCTGCCTCTTTGGTGCATTATCAAGCCGATAAAGGAAATTTCCCCTAAAACATCTAGATCCTCGAACCTCCACTAGAGGATAGACCTGCCTTGGCTCAAAAACAGCAGATCACTATTCCAGGAGATAAAAGTAAAACTGGAAATCTAGCATAGAAATATTGTTTCTTGAAGTAAGTTTCTAAATTTGCATCTCTTTCCAGATTTGGAACCCCATGGGTGGTATGGAATAAGATTCTGACAGTCATGCATAAAAGAATCACATTTTCTCTAGCTGCACAAATACCTCGGCTCCTGCTTCATGGCTGAAAGTTTCAGGTAACCTCAAAATGAACATTATTGTGACTTTTCTTAGGGCTATCCACAGACCTAAAGAGAGGATCCTGTTAAGAAAGACAGAGACTCCCCCTAAAGTGAAAAAACACAAAGCTGTTAATTATTATTGAGACCCCACTCTCTAATAAAAAACCTTGTACTGTAACATACACGACCTTGTTCCAGGAAGAGTCAGAGCAACGAGACACATGTGGATTACAACCACTTCCTTCAGGAATCCTCAGGGAGGCAGCGACTGCAAACCTGGGAGGCTTGAGGAGTTGGGCAGGTATCACACCTGAAGGAGAACTGGGAAGGAGAGAAACACCCCTTGTCCATGTGGGGACTGACAGCTCAGCCAAAGAACAAGCCACTTACTCCGCAATGAGACATGTGACTGCACAGCAGCTGCCCAGGATGTGAATTCTCCTTTCTGTACTCTGGCTGTGGGCTCTGTCAGGCCGAAGACTGCTATTGCAGCCTCTGCAGGGAACAGCAGAGGCTGAACGAGTGGGGACCCCTATGGAAATGCCGGGGTCAAAAGTGTTCCTGACTCTGAATGCTGTCAGATCTTGGAGTATTTCCATGAACACAATGAGACATCGTGGGGAAGAGACCCAGTCTAAACACAAAATTCATTTATGTTTCATATACACCTAATACACATAGCCAGGTTGTAATTTTATAAAATATTTTTAACAATTTCATGCCTGAAACAAAGTTCATGTACATTGAACCATCAGAAAGCAAAGGTGTCACTATCTCAGCCATCTATAGGGACCGTCTGGGGCTATTTGGCATCACCATCATTCCAGACTTGGAATTTATATGCTACTGATAAGCAACAGTAGGTAACACTTAAGTATGCAAAGACATACCGTTAATACAGCAAAAAGCAATGGGTTCAGGGTCACTCAGCAGCACAGTGGCATCACCAGACACCTGCACCAACGCTGGCAACAGACAGCAGCAGGCTCTCAGAGCTCACCTAACATGTGGCGCTGTGATTGAGATGTTTCTATACATTGTGTTTTATTTTCTTAGGTGAGAAGAAAGACCGGAAGCAGGTGAGGAACTGGACGGGCCCTCTAGAGATGAGAAGGTATTCTCCTGCGGGGGGGAGGGTGTTAAAATGCTTCCCCCAGAGTCATCTGCCTCATTAGCAACTGTTGTCTTCCTCGGATCTCTCATAGTTCATAAACTGGCCTGATGACCTGTCTGGAATGCACAGCTAGCAGTTTCGCCTTGCAGCGGATGGCCACTGTTTCTGCGGTGTTAACCACGTCACCGCCACTGTCTACCACGGCATCATGTTGGTGCTCCGTTTTGGATTTTGGATTTTGGACTTTCATGTTAGGCATGTCCACCCTGTGGCTTCTTGGCACCTTAAGGGAAATGGCCTGGATCACATAAATGAGTAAAAGATTTCTCTCCTTGTCTACCTTAAAATAAAAGGATCAGTTTCCTTTAGGAAGTTCATCAGAGACCTATTGTGCATGGGTTGCAAAGAAAAAATAATAGAGACCTTCCGTGTAGGCCCACCTCCTCCTGCTACCCGCACTCAGAAGACAGGAGCAGACCATCTCTGCTTCCAGAAAGTTCCCTGCCGTTTTGTAAATTCCAACAGAGTGCTAGAGACAGGTCCAAGATAAATATCTACCTGAGAAGGACAGATGGGTGAGAGATGGACAAAGAATTCCATTACTTAGAATCTGACACCTAGCAAAACTCCCATGTTTCCCTCTCAGTGAGATAACTTATGGCGTGAATAAACTCAGCCATGTTAGACTTTGCAAAAGAAAAGTCATGTGACCAAAATAGTCTTGTTTGTTTATTTAGTTATTTGTACACTGGCCTTTTATCCAAGTGATACCTGTGGAGCAGCCACACGTGCCCCTGGCAACCCTCCCCCCAGCTCAAAGAACATTCTTTTGCCGTTCACCTTTCTGTCCTTCTTTGCTCTAGACCTTTCCTTCTCATCCCTTAATGTGGACACCACCAGCTGATCCGCCCTTCATTCCCTTATCGCTCTCAACAGTCCCAATCTCATCCAAACTAAAACTTACCCTGCCCATCCATTCTACCCCTAGATTAACCTTTCTGAAGCACAGCTCTTGTTGAGTATTTCCCTGTTAAAATCTCTAAATGCCTCCCAGAGTTGTGAGTCTAACCCTGGCTCTTTTCCTTTCCATTCTCAACAGACATTTCTACTGACATCTGTTAGTAGGTCGATCTTGATTAGTTGCAAATAATCAATAGGTTTTAACTTTCAAAAAATTGTTCCTCTCGCATCTTTGTTTCTCTTGAAGACACTTGTCCAATTGCTGGTCAATTCTTGTGTCTTCCTCACTCCCCACATCCAACCGACAGGAGAGTCCCAACTATTCCTGTGCGGAGAAATCCCTTGTGTCTGCTCTGTCACTTTTATTACCACTGTCACGGTTCTGGCTCTGGGATTGAGGCAGTGGCCTACCAGGTGGCCTCTACATGTCCCTCCTGCCCATACATTCCACCCCATGATGAACCTTCCTGAAGCCCATCCCTTGGTGAGTATCCCCCTGCAAAAATCTCTAATATTCCTCCTTCCCCCAAGGGCTAAATTGTGTCTCCCCAAAATTCATGCTTTGAAATCCTAACCCCACTGTCTTAGAACATGTTTTGGAGATAGGGCCTTTAAAGAGATAATTAAAGTGAAATGAGGTTGTGTTTTTCTTTTGTTTTTGTTTTTCCTTATTTTAGAGACAGAATCTTACTTTATTTCCCTCAGCAGAGCGCTGAGGCGTCACATCTCACAGCAACCTCCAACTCCTGGGCTTAGGCGATTCTCTTGCCTCAGCCCCCTGAGTAGCTGAGACTACAGGCTACCACCACAATGCCTGGCTATTTTTGTTGCAGTTTGGCCAGGGCCAGGGTCAAACCCGCCACCCTGAGTATATGGGGCCAGTGCCCTACCCAGTGAACCGCAGGCACCAGCCAGCCAGTGGTTTTCAACCTTTCTTATCTCACAGTGCATTCAAAAGTATAGTTAGTTAAACTTCCACACCACATTTAAATTATGCTGATCAAAAAAGGGGGGGGGGAAGAAGAATATACTTATTGTGCTTTGAACTTCTTTCAAAAATAATTAATGATCTTTAAATTTTTTCACAGCATACATGAGAGCCTCTCACAGCACACCGATTGAAAATCACTGGAGTAGAGCCTAACCCACTGTGACTGGTGTCCTTATACTAAGGAAGGGGGGATGAAAACATTGGCATGAAGGGAGGCCACATGAAAAATGAGGAGAAAAGAGCCATCTGCAAGCCAAGGAGAGAGGCTTCAGGAGAAACTAAACCTGCCCACACTTTGATCTTGAACTTCTAGCCTCCAGAACAGTGAGACAAGTAACTTCTGTTGTTTAAACTCCCCACTCCAGTCTGTGGTTCTTTGTTGTGGTTGCCCTAACAAACTAATGCCAGGACCAAGTTCTGCATGTGGACATCCAGGACTGCAGAGGACACTGCAGTATTCTTTTTTTTGAGACAGAGTCTCACTTATTAATCCTTGGTCAAGTGCTATGGCATCACAGCTCACAGCAACCTCCAAATCCTTGGGCTTAGGCAATTCTCTTGCCTCAGCCTCCCAAGTAGCTGGGACTACAGGCACCTGCCACAGTGCCCGGCTATTTTTTTGTTGCAGTTTGGCCGGGGCTGGATTTGAACCTACCACCCTCGGTATATGGGGCCGGTGCCCTACTCACTGAGCCATAGGCACTGCTTGGCACCACGGTATTCTGCCCAGCTCCATGGCCAGCAGCCTGCCCAGAGCTCAGGAAGCCAATTCTCAGACTTGCCTGGGCCAGTATTCCTGCACCTCTCCCCACCTCCACCTCATCTCTGACCAGCCAGCTTTAAGGGATGTTGAAATTAGGCTGGGCTAATTTTCACTTTCCAGTTCCTCCTAGAGGGTGACATCTGCTTAAGTGGCTGTAGCAGTCATCAGCTTAGGACAACAAAGGTAAGTTTGTGTTTACTCGTGTGACTACCATCAGATGCTCCAGAAGCAGCGTCTCTGGGCTGGGCTAGTCCCTACCTAGTACCAGCTAGAGAGCAAAATGAGATACCAGAGTCATGGGGTGCTCTTAGAAGGAGCACCACTGCCCTCAGTCCTATTTGTTTGGCCAAAGCATGTCATGTGGCCAGACCTCACGAGGGTGAGGGCACTACCATCGTCCCACAGAAAGCAGTGCCACAAGTCACCAGCCCAGACCCTGGCAAGGAGACAGCACAAGTAACCCTTCCATGGAGAGGGGCAGAGGATGTAGCCATGTCAAGCGGCCCTTCCACACCTGGTGGCTCAGATGGACAATCTACCTCCAAATCCTAGGAAGCCTGATCAGATTAGAAGCTGAAGAGGCCTTAGAATAAGGAAGGGATTTGGTAGTCTAAACCCCCACACACCTCCAGACTGTACGGAGCTCCCACTGTCTTATTATTTTAAGCCTGAAATTGATGATGTTCAAATTTCTTTTCGCCTCCACATTCTATGAAAAAGAACAAAGTGCTGAAAGAGGCTTTGTGGAACACTGCTGGGTAGACCATGTTCACTTTGTGGTAATCATTTCAACATCCCTTAACACATGATTTTGAAATCTGAGAGGACATATCAAGGACCTTCAGGATTACCCTGGACCGGAGGAGGCAGCATTCAACAGAGGACCCTCAGGACAACAGTGCTACTGTCCTCAAATTAAAAATCTTCCTGGCAATGGTGGCTCTTTGTGACTACCTGTGTTTTCGACAACGAAGCAGCATATGAAATCCACAACCTCCATTGCCCCATTACTGATTAAGATTGTCCTCTGATTTGCTGCCAGTTGGAAATCTTGTCCTTTTCAAGGCTGTCTCCCCACCTCTTAAACTTTGGCTCACTGCCACTCCAATGTGGCTATCTACTCCTTTTAATATCAATCTAAAATGTGTTTTTCAAATGGACTCTCCACGGCTTTTTGTTTTTTTGTGGTGTGAAAAGTTAGAATTCAGACTATCCTAAATCGACAAATAGGAGGTACAAGAAGAAAAAAGAAGGTCATTCCCAGAGAGAGCTCAGAGATGAAGCAAACTGGACAAAGAGTGCTGCTTTATCCAGGCATCCCTTTTATTTTATGAATAATTAGAAATTTCTAGCTTTGATTGTATAATCCAAATCTAAGTCATGTCCTTCTCAGTTTCAGGGGTCACTGATGGCTAAGTTTGGCATCCTCAGACAACCATATGGGGGTTGTGGGCATGGCCCGGCAGGACAAGATTCCACATGTCTGCCAAACCATCGGGCACAGGAGAACTTGATCTTGAGCAGAGCTTATCACACTGTGATGGAGGCAGCCTGAACTGAACGTATCAACAAGACCAACTGTGCCTGAGTTTTGAACTGATTACGTCTTAGGTCAATACTGTACCACAATTCAATCAGAAGAAACTGAGACTATGGTATTTTATTGAGTTGAGCAGTACCCCATTATAGAACATGTATATCTATTTATGGGAAGGTTTTTAGACCATGTCCTGTTGAACTACAATCAATTCTTTGCTTTACAATTTGCTTATTTCTAAGCTTCCCAGAAAACCTGCAGTCAAGTATCAAGTTTAGATCATGTGCATGTTGTAACTGAAAACTATAGATATTTGACTTTTAAAATATAACAGCTTCCTAGCACTCTGGGAGGCTGAGGTGGGTGGGTCACTTGAGCTTATGAGTTCGAGATCAGCCTGAGCAAGAGTGAGACCCCCGTCTCTAAAAATAGCAAGGCATTGTGGCAGGTGCCCATACTCCCAGCTATTCCAAAAGCTGAGGCAAGAGGATCACTCAAGCCCAAGAGTTTGAGGTTGCTGTGAGCTAAAATATAAGGGCACTCTACTGAGGGTGACAAAATGAAAAGCTATCTCAAAAAATAAAATAAAATAAAGCAAAACAAAACAGCAAATGTTAAACTCCCAATGAGTTCCAATAATGTCCCATTTTAATGCATATTCAAATCTTACTCAAATATGCATTGAGCTGCAGAGGGAGAGGGAGCCAGGCTGACTTCAGACAAGAGGCCAGAGTTTTGTGGTTACTAGAACCATGGAGGTAAACACTGTCCTCTGTCTGGATCTTTGTTTAAAAAAAAATTCATATATTATTTTCCCTCCCAAATTATGCTAATGACATCTTTAAGAAAGAGAATAAATGGTTTCTTAAATTAAAAAAAAATTATGTGTTGTAAATTTGGCAAATTCAGTGTTTGCCAGATTGGTGAAGTTTATAGTCAGAACTTGTTTTTACCCCAAGCCCTCTTGCCAGCTGAGATGTTTATTCGCTCAAGTGCTCACTCATTCATGACCTGTCTCAGTGACTATTGAGTCTGTCCATAACGCCAGGAATAAGTGTTCTATGAAGAGAAGTGAGCAATTAATTACAGTGCTTCATTTAGGGAACTTCAACTCTAGAAAACACACAAGGAAACTGATCAGATTGAAGATCGTTCTTGTCCTCCAATGCTAAGTGTTTTCAAAAATCAAATCCACCCTCCAGAGCTTGCAACCTCCTTGCCAGTGAGCCTCTTTAAAGAGATGTGTCAAAAGCACACTCATTCCAGTACCTTGGATGGGTCATCCTTCATCTTCCTTTAGCCTCTCCATTTCATAAACTATGGTCTTTGCCTCTGTTTTTTCTACTTCCATCATTATCCTTAAGAGTTTCCACTTTTTCCCATTTTCCTTGTTGCCACTACTTGAGTTCAGGGTAGCATCATTTCTTGCCTAAAGTCCTATTCCTGCCTTCCAAGCTCTCTCCCTCCTACCTCACACCATCCCCCTCAACATTCCTTTTCCTCCACATACAGAGGACTCTAATTAAAGCCCAGGTAAAGCTGTCCCTCTGCTAAGCGTACACACAGCAAGGACAGTCTTGGGGAGTAAGGCTCTTTTTATCTCTCTAACTCACTTGCCCAAAGCCTAGTGCATGTAACACCAGGTTCTGGAAGTTAATAACGAAACTCAGGGAGAAAAAGATTTGTGGTGACACAAAATTTGGGAACCCTGGGGAAAAACAGTTACACGGGTTTTCTTGTTGCAGGCTTCAACACATAGATGTGTTTTCTGAATCTCCAAGAAAAGGATACATTATTCAGTGCCTGCCAAATTTAACTAAAGGATCTTGAAGTGCACACACACACATAAACCCCTGCACGTTCCTTGAGAGTCTCTCTCAGGACTCATGTTCCACGCTGAGTAGGAAGAAGCACCGCCCCCCAAATATGCCCAACTTCTAATCCCCATAGCAAAAAGGACTTTGCAGATGTGATCAAGTTAAGGACCCTGAGAGGGGAAGAATTATCTTGGATTATCTAGATGAGCCACTTTAATCAAAGGAACCCGAGAAACCAACAACTGAGTCAGGCTGGATGCAGAAGAGAAGAGGCAGAAGTCAGAGAAATTTCAAGCCCCAGGAAGATTTGATGCTCCATTGCTGGCTCTGAGATGTAGGAGGTCATGTGAAGGCTAGAGACTTCTAGGAGTTAAAGGTGGCCCCGGCTGGCAGCTACAAGGAAACAATGACCTTAGTCCTATACCCATGGCATGGAATTCGGCCAACAACCTGAATAAACTTGAAAGTAGATTCTTCCTGGAGCTCTCGAAAAGAAACTCAGTCCCAGCAATCCCTTAATATCTACTTTATGAATCTCTAATCAGAGGAAGTAACTGAGGCGTGTCCATCTTCTGACCAACAGCACTGGGAGATAAGAAACTTGTGTCGTTTGAAAACTCCATGTTTGTCGTGATTTATTATGGCAGCAAGAAAAAACTAATGTACACAGACAATACCTGCCTGCATCTCTCATCACTGCCTGTCTGTGTTGTGCACACGATTTCTACTGTACAGCCTGTGATACCCTAAAACAATCATCCTCTTTGTGTCTTGGGCTCGGTCACTCCTCCAGGCGTGCTCTTGGATTTATTTCTCTTCTTTCCAAGACACAGCCAGGGCCTGACTGCTAACTCCACCTGACCCAGTCTGGGTGTAAAGCTCATCCACTCTCACAGTCCCTGGTCACTCCGTGAGATCCCTCGTCCGCCTGCCCCAGAAGGCCTTGGAAATCGTATTTCATTCATTATTTCATCTCTGGTATCACTCTCGCACAGAAATGTGACTAGTAAATGTGCAGAATCAATGAGTCCAGTTAGAGATAACTAATCAACCACTTATATTATAGGATTGAATTTCAAAGGAGATCAGAGCTGGCAGAGATGTGGAATCCTTCAAAAGGTTGATATTCCTTGTAGTGTGTGGTTAGCTCAGCTCACCCAAGGCACAGTGGATGAGGAAAATGTTCTTGAAAAATATATTCAAAAACATTTTTCCAAAGTATTTTTCAGTCCCTAAAAATGTGGTTCTCCTGAAACTTCTATCTTATTAAATAAAAGTCATTCATTTATTCAGGAAAGGGACAATACAACCTGTTGTGTCTTCACTTGGCTCCGAGTTTCTTATTAGACTTTCATTGACCTATGATGAGACAGTAGACAGAAAACTCCAGATCTGTAGACAGAGACAGAGATTTTCTAAGCTTGAAATGCTTTTCATGTCAAGAACCATGCTCTAAAACTGAGCATATGCTTTTAACTTAAGCCACAGTGCAGTGAGTATACAGACATGCTGGTGACTTGTCTAATGTCACATAGCTACTGATGGCAAAGATGGGAGGTCAACCCAGGTGTGTGTGACTTTCCAATCTGTGCTTTTTCCCACTGCAGCATATTTACTGTTTCTGAAAATAGTGTTGTTGTTGCCATATAAAAGCAGAGACCTTGTGGTAGAGAAGATTAACACCTGAACAGGCGTCTCTCTAGGTGACCTGGAAAGCCTCCATCACTCTAGCTGTTGACCTTAGAGGTGCCTCTGTGATCTCTCCCTGCTAGACTTCAGGGGCCCATCTGGCCTCCAGTCCCTCTTCAAAGACCCTCCAAGTCCCAGCAGGGTGGGTCTTCCTGATCCCTGGGTCAGGTCTTTGGTCTCAGTTCCCCAGGGCCCTGCACACACCGGCGGCTCTATATGCACAGGGCAGAGGATTTCCCCGAAAACTGAAACCCACAGGATGGCAGGAAGGCCAGGTGGCCAAGTCATCAGGAAGTGGCCATGGGACAGCCAGGGGAATGGAGGTGCAGACACAAGCATTTGCTTCTGTCCAGGCTGTGGCCCTGACGAAGAGGGTGTGTCTGAATCAAGGGACAGAAGCCAAAGTGTGTGGAGTCAAGTGTGCGGACAAATAAAACAGGCTGGTGGCGAGTGAAATTTAGGGCAGGTGTCGTTGTTACTTTCCCATTTGGGCTAGAAAACCGAGGGTGCTTAGTTCCAGTAAGGAGCTTTTTTCCCTTGAGGATGGTGAGCGTGGCTTCCTGTGCATACTGACTGCGCTCCTAAGATGCATTCACTTTCTAGCAGTTTCTGGAAAAGGAAATGAGTTGACAGCAGAGGTGCCTGGAGGAAAAGACTGAGGGACAATAAGCTCAGTCTTTTTCAGTGCTGCCAACACAGGGTTTGGCAACTAGAAGCTAGAAGCATCATTATCGTTATTAACATAAGCTGTTTCAAATGATCTCCAGAATTCAAAACCAAAATTTTCAAAGAAAATCAAGTGTGTGACCAAAAGACTCATTTCAACTATTCTGCTCGTAAATATGCTGGTTCTGTCCCATAAGAAACATTATTCTCATAGTCAACACTTTCTATCCCACAAAAATATTTGTCAGGACACTAAAGGCCAGGGAACCCTTCACAGGGCTCTCTTTCATCCTGACTGAGGTGGCTGTCAGCCTGCTTTCTTCCCCTTCTCTGATCTCTCTCAGAGATAAGGGGGCTTGCTTCTCTGTGACAGCGGGAAGCATTCATTGTGGTTATCTGTTTGGGATCACCTGACAGCAGACAGAACAGGATGAATTGTGGTTTACAGAGCACCTGCTCTCCATCAGGGCTCCTGGCCCCAGACAGCAGAGGCGGCCGCGGGGCGATTGCCTGGTCCTCCTAAGACTGAGACGGGGAGGCGCATTCGGGAATCATTTTCAGCATCTGAGAAGGAAGCTCCTCCTCTACCCAACGTCTGTCAGAAGAGCTGTCTTGCTTCTTTAACCAAAGCAGCCTCCTCTCTTTTGTTGTAAGTCTCCAAAATATGTGAAATTTAAATAAAAAGGCAAAACGTAATCCAAACCTGTGTAAATCTTGCTTTAGAATTTGGATTCATTTTTTTAGATAGAAAAGTAGTAATGAAGCTCATTTGGGCTCTCTGGCCAAACTCTACCTCTAGTAAGTCACGTTTCTGAAATAAGGCATGCTCTCAGGATGGTCGCAGGAAGGACTGCTGGGGCAGGGAGAGAGGAGATGGCCTGGGAGAGAAATGCAGGCGGGAAGATGAAGACAGGAAACCATCTCGTACCCAGAAAGGCACACAGGACTAGGAACATTCAAATACCTGAAAGAGCAGTCCTTCCCTGCGGCGCCCTGCCACCTCCCTCTACGGGTCTCCTCTTCTGCTGTGTGTCCACCTCCACAGAAACTGTGATTTTTCTCCCAGGTGAACTCCTGGCAAAACTTTCAAAGAACACCCCTGAGATCATATGAGCTCTCCGCTGCGGTTGCCTTTTCACTATCGCTATTCTCCCACTTTGCAAAAAACAGACCTAGTTCTTACTTCTCAGCCATCTTATCAATTGCAGGACGGAAGCCAGTCCTGGAATCCACTGCAGCCCTATAAAATTAGAATTGGTGCTGAGAAAGTAAATGTAGGAGGTTATACAGCATACCCCCCGGGTGAAAAACTCAACTACAACTCGACTTCACCTTACAAACCCAAACACTGTAACCTAGTCATATGTGCCCTGATATTAATCTTAAATTAAAAAAAAAAAGTAAATGACCCCTTTTGAAGTCTGCTGGTTACCAAATCTTTTTTTTTCAATAAAATAGAATGATACAATAGTTTCAGCTCATAAATCATCAAAAAATGTTTTTAATGTTGTAACACAGGAATTTTGTGGTACTGCTACTAAAAGCACGTCCGAGACATTTTACATATTAATTTGAACAAAGAAGAACATCACTTATATCTTCACAAAGAAGAAAATAGGAACAGAATTGACACCGAACGCTAACTCACTTTAACAATAAGTAATGACCATAAACAGAGCGAAGAAAAAAGCGGGGAGAAAGTTTCATTCACAAAACCAAAAGTCATTCCCAATAAGATTACACTTTTTTCTGTTAAATACTGATGTATCAAAACATGCTATATTTCTAAGCAACTATGTTTTGAAGAGAAAATAACGATTAATCAATCTAGAAGGAATACTTTCTAACTTTTAGATATATATGGACAGAATTTTATTCCTTCATTTATTCAACAAGGATTTTTTGAACATGTATAATGGCTGTGCTAGAAACTGATGATACACTTTGAATTAGCCCAACAATATCCCCAATCAAGCCAGTGAGTTGAAAACAATAAAAAAATAAGCAAGAAAGTATCACTAAATACTACATAGAGAGTTGTCACAAACCAAGAGGATAGAGCTAAATGGGGTGTCTCCCTTCAACAGCTCAGGGAAGGCCTCTCTGAACAAGCTGACACTAAGCTACCATCTAAACCAGGAGGAGAAGGAGGCAGCCATCTAAAGATAAGGGAGGGAGGTTCTAGGCCAAGAGAACGGCTAACAGAGCCTTCCAAGGCCAGCAGGATAAAGAGGGCATAGAAGAAGGCCAAGGTGGGAAGAGTGGATGGGAAAGAGGGCAGGTAGGCAGGAACAGCTGGTGGTGGGCATCATGAACAAGGGTAAGGATGTTGGATATTATTCTAAGAGGGCTGGTGGCCTTGGAAACAATGAAAGTGAATATTACATATGTTATATAAATGTAAAATAATATATAACAATGGATGGTTATTCATTCCCCTACCAAAAGATGTTTATGTTTTATTTCATTTTTCACTATTGTTAATGTTCATTTTCTGGTTCCCTGTGCACCTACCTGAGGAATTCTCTGGGGTATTCACCACAGGAGTAGAAGTGAGCAAGGGCGTGCATTTTCAGTTTAACCAGAGTGCCCAATCCTCCGCAGGTGTCTGCACCAGTTCACATTCTCACCAAGCAGCAGCATGTGAGAATTCCGTTTCCAGATATCTTCCCTAACATGTGACATTGTCATCCTTTTAATATTTGTTAATCTAATGTGTGCAATGATATCCTATTATTTTAAAATTGCATTTTCTTGAATAATAAGGCAGATAAGAAGATATGCTTTCCTGTTCAAAATGCAATCATTTATTTTAGAAAATAAATCTTTTTCCTCCACCAATTCTCTATCACCTGGGTTCCCACAATAAATTATGTGTCTTGATGATGACATCTGTCACTCAGTACTCTGTTACTCTTTATTTGTTTGACTCTTCCCACCGGACCTCAACTGGTGAGAACCTCCAGGATAGATAACAATGTGTTCACTCTGCCTCACCTCACCTCACCTCACCAACTGGTGAGAACCCCCACGATAAATAACAATTTATCCACTCTGCCTAGATCATGGTTGAATTTCGGGAAACATTTGTTGACCATATTTTCTTTTACTTTTATGTAATTTTCATTTTTTTCTATTACTCATTTAGAACCTTCCATTACAGTTTTGCCATGTAGTTTTTCTGATCTTATAATAAAAGAGAAAATTAACGTGTCTTATAGTCTGATCTCAAACTTTGTACATCTGCTTGCTGAAATAGACTTTTAAAGGGAAACAGTCAAATTCTATGTAGTTGAGATAGACTTAGTTACAGAGGGACATTTAATGTAAAGAAAGTAATGATCTTGAGAAGAAGTCATCATTGAAATGTAAGCACACGCTATTGACAAAAACCAAAATTCAATTCTTTGAGATTGAAACATTGCATATCTAGTAATGTGTTTTCTCAATTGAATTATTTTAAGGTTAAATCATGGGAAATTACATCTTTGAAATATGTGTTTAGTGATAATAGCTAATGCTTACTAAGAACGTGTTTACTAGAACACACTTTTTTTTCTTTTTTTTTTTTAATTGTTGGGGATTCATTGAGAGTATAAGAAACCACATTATACTGATTCCATTTGTTAGGTAAAGTCCCTCTTACAATTGTGTCTTGCCCCCAAAAAGGACACGCTTTCTGGTGTTTCACTTGCATTCATCTCATCCTGACAATATCCCTAGGTGTAGACTATCGTCAGCATCATCCTAATTTTACAAACTGGGAAATCAGGATCCAAAGTCCTGAAGTAACTTGCCCAGGTTCAGAGAGCTGCGATTTCCACCCAAATGAGTCATCTTCAGAGTTCTGGTCTCCCCGCTGTGCTGTGGGGAGAGGTATTCAGCTGTGGAGCTTGAGCAGGAGAAACAACTGTGCTGTTCCAACTTACCACATTCCTCTCTGGCTTTTGCTTAATTTCAGTTGTGATGGGTTAGATATATTGATTCTATCCTATAGACCAAAAAGTAGGTAATCAATTGTGTAGTTAAGAAATATTCACAAAGTCAGGAGTTTGGAGAAATACTGAGACATTTTAGCAAACCAGTGGCTTTGTCTAAATTGCATTTTCAGAATACCACGGGCCTTCAGGGAATACATTTCAAGCCTAAGACCTCCTGTCCAGTGACAGCTGCTCTCCGTCTAATATTCTTCTTTAATGAGTTCTTCGGAAGGAACAACTGTTGCAGGAATATGTGGGGAACGGCAGGTTCAGTGAAGCCACTGTGAGATGCCCTCTAGTAGCAGAAACCACAATGTGTGACAGTGGGGCAGGTGTCCACAGAAGGGAAATACCGCTCTGCAGCAAGCCCGGAACATCCATACAGGACATCTATGAAAATGAGAGGTGTTTCTGGACAAAATAAAAGTTATGTCTCTTATAAATAAAATTTCATAATGAAATACTCAAAGAGTGATTCATCTGTAGGTGCAAGGTTCCTACAAAGAAGAGCCCAAGTTGGCTGAATGGAAATTAACCCAGTACACAATCTTACGAGTTGCCTTCAAAATAATTAACCCCATGATTTTATGCCCAGGTCTTTCCGCATAAATAACACACAGAGAGAGAGACACATACGCATACTCATGTGTATCCCAGTTTTACACAAGTGCAGCTTTTCAGTGCGTGGAGCTGTCTGGGGCTCACACAGCGGTGTTCGAGGGTGCACAGATGTAGAACAGGCAGGGGACCGGCATTAATGGAACCCTGGCATGTAATACGCAAAAGGCCTTACAAGTTCTATTTACTTATATCTTCTAAGAAAACAAATGGGAACATTTGACTGGTTAAAAGAAATTAAAACTCAAGGTTTTCATTTCTAACACATTCCTTTCCATTTTAGATCCTGTTTACAAGTGACTCACACATATACAGTCACATGTTGCTTAGCAATGGGGATACGTTCTCAGAAATTTGTCCTTGGGTGATGTCAGCGTTTTGTGGACATCACAGAGTGTCCTTATGTGCACCTAGATGGCCTGGCCCCCTCCACACCTGAGCTGCATGGGCAGCCTATTGCTCATATGCTACACACCTGTACGGATGTTACAGTACCAAATACTGTAGGCAATTAGGACTCAATCGCATTTGAGTACTAAACATATCTAAATATAGCAAAAGTACAGTAAAAATGTGGCATGAAAGATAAAAAGGGGTACCCCTATAGAGAGCATTTACCATGAATGGAGCTAGCAGGGCTGGGATTGCTCTGCGTGAGCCAGTGAGTGACTGGTGAGTGTGAAGGCCTGGGACATTCCTGAACACTGTTGTAGGCGCTATAAATGCTAAGTACTTCGACGACCATAAGTTACACATTTTTTTCTCCAATGATAAATTAACATTCGTTACTATAACTTTTTTACATTATTCACTTTTTAATATGCTTGACTTTTTGCTGCTTTTATAATAACATTTAGGCTAAAACACACATTGGACAACTGGACAAAAATAGTTTATTTCTTTATATCTTTATTCTTTAAGCTTTATTTAATTTTGTAAATTTTTTTTATATTGAACCAGTTTATAGATGGATATTATTAGACCAGATTTCATCAACTGTGGTCAGTGATGAGGGTAGAGGGAGAGGTCATTACCTGGTGTGAATTGTTACTGATTTGACATAACTGAAATGTCAGGAGGAATGAACATCAAGCAGGAATTACAAAAAGTACCTTCAGTACCCTGATCTTCAACAGTACCATGATTTTTCTAACGTTACCTACGTGTTTCTTACCACCCCATGTAGTCTCTCCTCAGAGACGTTTGGCCGATGCATTGAGTGCTAGCGATATAGTTTAATAATAGATACTGCTTTCAGCATCAAAATCCCATTCGATATTAATGCCATTCTTCATACTTTGAAATTTTTAGATACTATCAATATATACTATGGAGAATTATGAAGGAAAGCAAGCACAATATTCAATAATCATAACTAATTGTAGCTCCTTCTTAATTTTAATAAAATAAGAAATTACTATGAACTTCATTGGTGGATCCTGATCCCTGCAGCCAGTCGAGGCCATTCCTTAATTGCTTCCGTGTTCCATAGATATTAAACCACTACATCTGTCAAGATGTTTCCCCAGATATCATGGCATCTTTATTACTGTGGATATAAGTCCATGTTGATCTTTCCCTGTAAGTTCAGCTCATCTTTACAAAAGGTAACGTTGTGTAACCCCTCAGGGTTCCTCCAAATTCTAGCCTTAGTCTATTTGGCCCCCATTATATACCAGGAATATCATTACTATTTTGAAAACTAGTCATTTGATCGTTCAATGATGTTATACATCTACTTTTTAAGAAATCAAAATTCTGTTTTCATGTGTAATAAGGAGCCAAAATTTCCAAGGTTTTATTTCCAATTAATGGGAAGAATTATCATTTTTCCTGGCTGAAGTTTCATTCCAATTGGTGGTGAACCTTCAGGCCACAGAAAACCAGTACAGAGTTCAATTAAAAGTTGAGATCGTTTATTGTGTTCATTATGTATACTATGTATACGTAAAAATGTTTATTCATTTAAAAAATATTACTTCTGCTCATCCCCTATCTCTCTCCCTTGTAGAATCCAGTTATATGAATATTAAACCCTTCAACTGTATCTTCTGTACAATTTCTCTTCAGCATTTTGAGCCATTTGTCTACCCGTACTCTACTGTGAATAACACCTTCTCATCTGTTTTGTGGTTCACTTACTCCCTCTTTTGCTATGTCTACTCAGCTTAATGTCAGCTCTTAAAATATTATTTTTGTTTTAGTGGGTTTTTTGTGTAGAACTCATATTTGATTATTTTTATAGTTCCTAGATTTCTGACAAAATTTTCATAAGTAACTAATTCTACACATTAAGAAAATAATAACTTTGGTTGCTATCAGGTCTTGTAGATGAGGACCTCATGAAGCAACTATTTATTACTGAAAGGTTAATTATGTAAATTAGATATTCTACAGATTTGCTTCTACTTTCTGTTGTTTACCCTGATTTTTATTTTGCTGTCTCCCTCATATGCTTTGTTTAGATTAAAGTGTATGGAGAGCTATCCCTTGATCAGAGATACTTTACATCTTTTGTATTAACCTGGATGGAGGTGGAGCACACTCTCCTTAGTAAAGTGTCGTAAGAATGGAAAAGCAAGAATTCAATGTACTCAATTGTAATAAGAAGGCAGTAGATGAGCTAATGCAAGGGATGGGGTAGGGGAATGAGGGAGGGAGGAGAGGAGGGGAATAAGGGGGGTGAGGGTCACAGTGTGTGGCACGCCTGTGCCACAATTATAAGAGGGACTTTATCTAACAAATGAAATCAGTGTAACCTGACTCTTTGTGCCCTCCATGAATCCCAAACAATAAAAAAAAATTGTAATAAATAAATAAAGAATGATTCGGAAACTATCTTAGGGCTCACCTCCCAAATACGGAACACTTACTAAACATTTTACTGAATCTCTATGACGCCCATTCCCTAAGCCTGGGTTCAGTGGAGAGCAAACTGTATTTTTCTTTGAGCGCAGTAAAACACACAGAGAAAATCTTAAAGTTTTCTTGAATTTCAACCTAAATTACTAACCACTTTTATAGAGCAGAAGTTAGCCACAGTTAACTAAGAGCACATAACCAATTATCTCACAACCCCTTTTGCAACCCTTGTATGTTGGTCACAAACCTTACTTTGAACTCTGGTTTCAATGAACTCAGTGACTTAAGAGGATTCCATTTAAAAATCCAAACCAGCTGGGTGCAGTGGCTCACACCTGTAATCCTAGCACTCTGGGAGGCCTGGGGCAGATGGATTGTTTGAGTGCAAGGGTTCGAGACCAGTCTGAGTAAGACCCTTTCTCAATCAAAAACAGGAAAACTAGCCTGAGTGGTGGCCACCACCTATAGTACCAGCTAATGGGGAGGCTGAGGCAAGAGGATTGCTCAAACCCAAGAATTTGAAATTGCTATGAGCTGTGATGCCTTGGTACTCTATCCAGGGGGACAAAGGGAGACTCTGTCTCAGGAAAAAAAAAAAATCCAGATGAATAAAACTTCAGGAAAAAATAAAAACAAGTATGAATGGTCCAAAGTCTTATTTCCTCACATCTTTGGCAACATAACAGAGAATTGATCCAGTGGAAAAAAAATTAGTAGCTCCTGAGACCACTTCCTCCGCCATCCACCAAAGGACTTCTGTTATTCCAAAGACAGATAGTTGTTTCTTGTGCCTCATCCCTATAACTGTGCTGCGCCCCCTGAGACCAGGTTCCTCTATTAGAACATTTGCCGTGGTGCTTGCAGTCCAGGTAACTCGACCTAGTCTAACTATATCTTTCTAGGGAATGGTGAGAGCATAAGAGTTCTAATGTCTTCTACTGCTTTGTTGATTTTTTTTTTCTTAACGAAGTTTATTTTATATTTCTACTAGTTGGTGTTGGAACACAAAAATTTCACAACTATTTGGATTCTTTGTCAGTGATAACGATACTTTATGTTTTGAAGTACAAACCTTTGCCCTACTGATTGGTAGTAAGTGTGAATCTGTTAGTAGAGCCTAAGGAAGCGAGGCTATTTCCCTGATAGAAAGTTAGGACTTTCAGGATGATTTTATTCCATAATGTGATTCTGCAGTGGGCTCTGTCTAAATCAAAATCTAATAAGCTGTGACTTACACATAAGAGTTTTATGTAAAATGGAAGTGGTACCTCTGATCAAGGGACAGTTGTCTACACTTTATTTCTTTTTACATTTTTTTTTTTTTGTGGTTTTTGGCCAGGGCTGGGTTTGAACCTGCCACCTCTGGCATATGGGACCGGCGCCCTACTCCTTGAGCCACAGGTGCCGCCCTTTTTCTTTTTACATTTTTAATTTATTTGTCAAAAATTAAGACACAAACACACACATTAGCCTAAGCCTACATAGGGCTTGGATCATTAGCGTCACTGTCTTCCACATCCATATCCTGTGCCACTGAAGGGTCTTTAGGGGCAGTAGCAGGCATGGAGCTGTCCCCTCCTGTGATAACAACGCCATCCTCTGCATACCCCCTGGAGGACACGCCTGAAGCTGCTTTACAGGTAACTTGTTAATGTAAATATAAGGAGCACACTCTAAAATAATGATTAAAAAGCACAATAAGTAAATACATAAACCAGTAAGTCATTTTTTTTTTTTTTTTTTTTTTTTTTTTTTGTAGAGACAGGGTCTCCCTTTATGGCCCTCGATAGAGTGCCGTGGCCTCACACAGCTCACAGCAACCTCCAACTCCTGGGCTTAAGCGATTCTCTTGCCTCAGCCTCCCTAGTAGCTGGGACTACAGGCGCCCGCCACAACGCCCGGCTATTTTTTGGTTGCAGTTTGGTCGGGGCCGGGTTTGAACCGGCCACCCTCGGTATATGGGGCCGGCGCCTTACTGACTGAGCCACAGGCGCCGCCCCAGTAAGTCATTTATTATCATTATCAGATTATGTACTGTACACAATTATCTGGGGCTAAACTTTTTATACCTCTGGCAACACGGGAGGTTTGTTTACACTGGCACACCACCAGAATGTGAGCAACTGTTGGGCTACAATGTCATGGCTGTGACACCACCAGGAGATGGAAAATTTTCAGCTCCATTATGGCCTTATGGATGACTGCTGTGTACGTAGCTCCTCATTGACCAAAATGCTGTTATATGGCGCATGACTGCAAATAAAAAACTCCCACTATTCCATACGCCAATCCTGCCAATGTCTACCTCTTCACTTACCCCTCCAGGAAGAAAAAAAGACAAGAAAAGAAGGAAACAGACACTTATTTGGGAGCTAGCTATCACCTAAAGGATTTGGAGGCTTTAGAGAGACGGAGAAAAGCGAAAACAGAGAGAAGAGGAACAACTTGGGAAGGGTCTCCAGCCAGACCGCTCTCCCACCCCCGGTGGAAAAAAAGAAAAATCTTCCTTCTTTCAGTCTTGATGCTTGTATTTCCTTTCATTTTTTTAGTTCAGGATTGGAACTGAGTCATATAAATTACACAATATCCATGGCTCTATAAAAATAATTCATTATGCCTAGTTTTCTGAGAATTTAAGAATTTTGGTTATTTATATCAAAAGAAAATTATCTTTTACAAGCGTAGCAAAGCAAAGTAAAACTCAGTTGTGAAACATGAGAGCAGAAATAGATGCACTTCCCCTGAACATCAGTAAATATTGTTGAATACGTGTAGAAAGTGTGATGCAATTTGCAAGTTTTTGATAATTAAGTTGGATTTTAGAACTAATTTTAATCAAACAGAAGTTAAAAAAAAAAAGCAGGAAAGCTGTTTTTAGAAAATAAAATGCATGCAATATTTTGCTAGAAAAAATTAACAGGTTGATTTGGTACCACAGTCATGATATTTATGGGTGTTTGTGTATGTATGTGTGCGCACGTGTGTGTGTGTATAATTTATATACATTATACATTTAAACATATAATACATATAAATAAAACACCTCTGCCTTTATATATAACATAAAACGCAAGTACAAACATGTGAAATATGAAGAACAACCTAACAGGAATATTATTCCCTGTATGACAATGAGAAATAAGTTTGTTTGGGGGTAAAAATGTACAAAATATATGGAACTGCTTCCTCTCATAGTATAGAGTATATGGGATCAGAGTGATGGTAGGAATAAACTAGGGAGTATTTTACATGAAAAAAGCGTCCCTGGGACAGGGGAAGAGAAGGAAGTTAATAAACTAGCAGAGAGGAAGGGAGCAGGGCTATCACGTGAGCGGTCGGGTAAGGCAGAGCTTCCAGAGCAGTGATTTTCAACCTTTGTGCCATGAGAGGATCTTTGGTGTGCCACGAAAATTTTTAAAGATCGTTAATTAAATTATTTTCGAAAGAAGTTCAAAGCACAGTAAGTGTATTCTATTTTTTACTCTTTCTCGTTGTTGTTATTACTGATCAATATAATTTGTGTGACAGAAGTTTAACTATCCATTCAAGTGTTCCATGAGATAAAAAAGTTGAAAAACACCGTTCTAGAACTTTGGTGTGTGGCAGAATCAACAAAGGGCTTATTATAATGCACGTTGCCAGGCCCCACCCCTCCAGATTTTACTTCCATAGGTGCGTTAATGGAACTCAACAATTTGCACTTGTTAACAAATGGCTGGGCGACGCTGATGCTGTTGGTCCAGGCCCACACTCTGAGAACCACCTGTGGAGAAGAACTCTCTCCAGAGTTGCCACCAGACTGCCATGAAGTTGGGGAAACACATTCCTCTGCTTCTGTGACTATAAACTGGTCATTTTATAATGTCAGAGCTACTCTGACATTATTTCTTTATCAAAAGTAATCAGATGCATATTGCCATTTGCTATTTATTTCTGCTCACTCTAATAAAGCTCCCTGTAGAACTCTACCCTAGAAATAATCTCAATTTATCATTAACTACTTTAAATTCCTTCTGGGATGAACTTCAGTCAGAAATGATTTTCATGTAACTATTAACATGTGTACAGCAAATCCCTCCTCCCATGTCATTGGTCTGATGGAATCACATGTCCAGACCAGAACTACATTCAATTCTGGATCCTTCCAGAATAACTCCACATGTTGATTAGCTTAGGCTTCCTTTCTCCTGAGCCAATGACTGTGATAGGAGAAATGGAATATTGTTCTCGTCCAACCACAGGTCTTCTGCACAATAAAAGGCACTTTACAAAGATATTATGGGGCTGTCTCATGCTACCCTGTTTCCCCAAAAATAAGACATGCTCCAAAAATAAGACCTACTTACAGGAAAGATAAGACGTCCCCTGAAAATAAGACCTAGCGCATCTTTGGGAGCACACCTTAAAATAAGACACTGTCTTATTTTCGGGAAAACAGGGTAGTTCCCCAGACACATGCTCACAACAAGGATTTGCAAGCACGTGGTTTATTAAGAACTGCAGCAGGACACCATGGAATATTATTCAGTCAAAAGATGGAGACTTTACATCTTTTGTATTAACCTGGATGGGTTTTAAACACATTGTTCATAGTAAAGTATCACAAGAATGGAAAAGCAAGAATCCAATGTACTCAATACTAACATGAAGCCAGTAGATGATCTAATACACACCCATATAAGAGAAAAACTCAATTCAATGCAAGTGGTGGAGAGGGGAGGAGGGAAAAGAGAGGGGGGATGGGTGGGCTCCCACTTAATGGACACAGTGTAAGGGCATATGGCATACCTTGTGGGTGCGGAACACAACTACAACAGGGACACTTCCTAAAAATGCAAACACCGTAACCTAATTGTACCTTCACGTTAAGCTAAAATTAAAAAGAAAAGAATCCCAGCAGGACATGGAAGGGAAAGAAGCCAGTCTCTTACAACTTTAGGCAAAGATCCTAGCATGGCAGGGTCAGCATGATCCACAGGGGAGCTTTGGAAGGAAATGACCACTCAGGGTTATCCTGACCTGAGACGAGAAAGCTGGACTTGCCTGCTTCTCTGTCATCCTTCAGCCTCGGGCTCAGCCTGAGTGGAATCCTGTGGAAATAGTAACATCCTATGTCCATCATAGGGTGACAGCTGGAGTCTGCCACACTGAGCTAAAAGGGTGTTATTTTATCTTCCTACCTCAACATATCCAACCTGACATGTGCAAAGATTGAAAAATGAGATAGGAGGGAACAGACAGCTCCTGATTATAAAAAATGCAGGACTAAATAAAGAGAAACAGGAACATTTGTGCAGGTCTTCTATGCGCTTTTAGTTTGTTAAGTCGGCATTACTGTTCAATCATAAAATCCTTTTGATAGGAAGATCTCTTGGGTACCTTCTGTGGGAATGTCTGCTGTAAGCAAGAAGTTTCCAAAGGCTTGTAAAGCTGCATCAGCAGATCAGGATACCAGGCACACACTGAAAAGGGACAGTGTGGGACAGGCCACAAAAGGGGAACTCAGTGGCTTCAAGTTCACTGCCTCCTGGAAAGCTACAAGCAGAATGCTGGTCATGAGATCATGAAATTAGTAAGCAGCACGGCAGACAGTAGAAAATGAATTTACCTGTTTTATAGTTATGACAGTGTTAAGCTGTCATGCCTAAGACAGCCGTGGGCCCCTGATGAAGCGGGAGATCCCAGGGGGACACAGTGTCTCACCTCTGTAATGCCCACACTTTAGGAGGGGAGAGGATCACTTGTTGCTGGGAGTTCAAAAGCAGCGTGGGCTGCACTGAGAGATCCTGTCTCTAACAAATAAATAATCTTTAAAAAAAAAAAAGAAAAAATTAATTTATAGAAAATACGAAGAAGGAAATCCGAGGTTGGTGACTCAAATGACTACCCAACTAGTGAGGCCACTGATAATGCTAGAAAAATGTATGAGGAAGACAGCTTTTGGGGGGAGGTTGCAGTGTGAAACCTACACCTTTGTGGGGAGGTTACACTGTGAAACCTACACCTTTGGGGGGAGAAGTTACACTATGAAACCTACTTGGGGGGAGGTTACACTGTGAAACCTACACCATTGGGAGGAGTTTGCAGTGTAAAACCTACACTATTATGCAGAGAGTTTACAATGTGAAATCTACACCACTGGGGAAGAGATCACAGTACAAAACCTGCACCTTTTGGGGGGAGGTTACAGTGTGAAACCTACATCTTTTGGGGGGGAGGTTATAATGTGAAACCTACACCTTGGGGAAGAGGTTGCAGTGCGAAACCTACACTTTTGGGAGGGAAGGTTACAGTGGGAAACCTACACCTTTGGGATGGGAGGTTACCCTGGGAAACCTACACCTTTGGCGGGGAGGTTACAGTGGGAAACCTACACCTTTGGGAGGGGAGGTTACAGTGGGAAACCTACACCTTTGGGGGGGAGGTTACAGTGGGAAACCTGTATCATTGGGAGGGGAGGTTATAGTGGGAAACCTACTCCTTTAGGAGGGGAGGTTGCAGTGTGAAACCTACACCTTTGGGAGGGGAGGTTACAGTGGGAAACCTACACCTTTGGGAGGGGAGGTTACAGTGGGAAACCTACACCTTTGGGGGGGAGGTTACAGTGGGAAACCTGTATCATTGGGAGGAGAGGTTACAGTGGGAAACCTACTCCTTTAGGAGGGGAGGTTGCAGTGTGAAACCTACACCTTTGGGAGGGGAGTTTATAGTGTGAAACCTATGTGGACCTGTGCAGTAGACAGTTGAAGCTGGAGGTGGGAGTTCCAGATACACTGACTTTAATGTGTGTGACAGCTGGGGCTGCCATCACCAAATACCTCAGACTGGACATCTTAGACAACAGAAATTTATTTTCTCAAAGTTTTACAAGTCCGAGATTAAGGTGTTACCATGGTCATTTTCTGGTGACTCATTGGCTTATAAATGGTCACCTTCTCCCTAAGATCCAGATTGGTGGAGGACACATGGCTGTGATTTGCTGATGACAGAGAAGTCATCAAATGTCTCACTGTTCTGCTTGCTGTAGGCCTCCCTTCTGAGGTGCTGGAGACTTTCTTGTATATTTTAAATTGCACATGAACTTTATGGACACTGTGTATTAGTACTCCGAGATAGCAGTGTCTTGAATTCCTTAGACATTGTGCTTTTATTTTGTTCTCTGTAGTTAACACTCATAAATATTTTATTTTGAGATGAGTGAGACTTCATCTGACCTCTTCAAATACTTGTAAAAACTTTTAAAAAGGAACAGAAGTCTCTAAGGGCTTATTTGGTCCGTAACTGCTATAGTGTCCCTTTTCAAATTTTGAGCAGATCGTTGGCAAACAATTGGAAATCACAGTTTTCTGAATATTCATCCAAACAAAGCTTAGAGTCATTGCTAGAACCTCGATGGCAAAACAGTTTTTAAAATGAAAGTCCAAATAAAAATAAAAAAAAATGGTAATACTGTAGTTCTGACCCTAAAAGTAAAATAGGGCACCCCTTCCTTTTCAACATGGTACGATTAGGAAACGTGAAGGAATAAGAAAAAAATGGTTTTTATTTTCCTGTACAAACAATGCTGGTATTTGCCATTAGGTGTTGTATTGTTGACCCAAAATCTATGATATAAACCATAAACCATATATAATATAGTCTTATTTCTAAGAGTGTATATATGTGTGTGTGTGTGAGTGACCTAAACACCCATAATTAAAATATTTATATGATGTTGCAGAGTCTATAAAATGTGTAACTATTGCTTCACTTCCATTTACACAGTATCCCAATAGCCTACAAATGTATGTAAATAGCCTTTAAATGTACAGTTTTACTGTATAGGTTGAGCATCCCAAATCCCAAAACTTGAAATTTGAACTGCTCCAAATCCAAAAGTTTATGAATTCAGACATGATACTCAAAGGAAGTGCTCTTTGGAGCAATTTGTATTTTGTATTTTTGGATTAAGGATGCTCCACCAGTATGTGTAGTGCAATATCCAAAATCTTAAAAAAATTGAAATCTAAATCACTTCTGATCCCACTTAACCTGCTCCATGCTTTGACATAAACCACGTTTTTCTGGCATATTAAAGATAGCTGCAAATTCTTTGACAGTCCTCCCATTGAGAAGTAGATCAGTTTTCCTTTCCCTTGAATCTGGGCTGACCTGTCCCTGTCTTGTATATATTACAGAGCAAATGGTGCCCTGCCATGTAGGACTTGCCCTTTAAAAGGACTGGAAGCTTCCACCTCAGTCTCTTAGACTCTGAGCTGTCTCATAAGAAAGATTGACTAATGTCGCTGAAGAGACCACGTGAGCTCTGAGAATACTTGGAAGAGGAAAGGGGCTCAGTTGAGCCCAGCCTTCCAGCCCCTTCTTGGGGCAAGTTTAGGAGTGGAGATATCTCGGAGCATCTAGTAACCTGTGCTATCTGATGGCCACCAGCCAATGTGGCAATTTGTACGCAAAATGTGGCTAGCCCAGATTGAGATATGCTGTAAATAGAAAATACATATTGGATTTCAAAAAATATATGAAAAGTTTTATTGAAGTTTTTGTAGCATGTTTAAAGGATAAAATTTTAGCTATAGTATGTTAAATTATACATACTATTAAAAATAATTCCATTGAAGCTTTTTGAGTATTGCTATTAAAAATTTTAACATTTAGGGCGGTGCCTGTAGCTCAAAGGAGTAGGATGCCGGCCCCATATGACAGAGGTGGCGGGTTCAAACCCAGCCACGGCCAGAAACTGCAAAAATAAATAAATTAATAAATAAATTTAACATTTATATGTATATATAATTGTGCAGCACTGCTCTAGACTATACCAACCATCAGCTGAAAACTGAGTGATCTCAGTCAATGTTAGATGGAGCAGAAGAACCAGTTAGCTGAGCTATTCCTGAATTCTTAACCCACAATATCCGTCAGATAAAATAAAATAATGTTGCTTTAAGCTACTAAGTTTTGGCATACTTTCGTATGTAGAAATAGAGAAATGAATAGAATTACACATTGAAAATATTCAGCAGTTGACAGCAATCATGCTCGACCCTTCAGAATTTAGAAGGAAGGAAGAAATGTGGTTGGCCCAAGCCACATGGTCACAATTAGAGTCAATGAATTTTAACCTAATGCATTTTCTCCTATAAGGAATTACTTGTCGCAAGTATGGAGTCTCAAACTTATTGAATGATTTTAAAGTATCCCTTTAAGAAAACAGCTCAAAACTTTTCTTTAAAATGACTGATGAGAATGGCTATGTAAAGAGATAAAATGCAGAAAATGGAAACCAATATTTTAATTCAACATTCTGAAATGAACAGAGCAGGAGATCCCAGGGATTTATTCATTCATTTCACTATTTGTATTAATATTTGCAATAATCAATTGAAACGTCGAAAATAATCCTTATTCAGGAATCCGAAGTCAGAAAGCTCCTGACTGACTATGACCAAGAACACAATGTTTTAGTAGGTGATACTGAGTCCATAACGCAGCCTCTGTGAACTTATTTTCCTACCAGCACGATAGGAGTGATAACATCAATTACCTATTGAATTCGTGTGAGAATTAAATGATCTAAAGTATGCAAAGCTCTTATCTCAGGGCCTGGCGAAGAGTCAAAAAACACCCTAAAAGGAGGATCTTTAATAACCAGACATAGGTAATGATGAATAAAATATTAAAATATTATGTGTTTGGTTATGGCATGGTTATTGTAACTCTAGTTATTGTGAAAATGTTACAAACATGGCTATGTCTTATTTTTCTCAGGTGGAGCATCACACGTGAGTCTGGAGTGCTCAGCAGGTATCTGGCAGGTAGAGATCTGCATCCCCCTGGCCCCAGAAGGGTTAAGTTTATCCAACCATGGAGAGTCTGCACTCTCCCTCTTTTAAAATCCAGATGTTTGGCATCTCACCAATATCTGAGACCTCCTGGACTGGGAACCAAATGAGCATAGTGAAAAAGGAAGGAGCTTTAGTGAAAGCACCACAGGGAAAAAAACAATAAAAGAAGCAGGAAACTCAGCCCAAGCCTGATCTTTGTCCCCACTGACAGCTGTGTCTCCAAGTCCCCAACCACAGGCACACACACGCCTTTCTGCAAGCAGCTTTCTCTCTCTTCCCACTTTTCATTTCAAATGCTGGTGTTGTGTAAAACCCTGTCTTTATTTCACTCTCCTTCCCGGCCTCCTTGAAGAGCTTCAGAAGAGAAGGTATGAAGGAGAATCTCAGGGCTCATGAATCCAGGAGTGTGAAGCTGTCACTGGAGTCACTTTTGAGGATGTTTTTCTCTCTTTTTAAGAGTTAAGGCAGTCTCTGTTTCTAGATGGACAGATGGATGGGAAGAAGGGAGGGAAGGAGGGAGGGAGGAAGGAAGAGGCAGAGAAGAAAGGAAAAGGAGGCGGGAAGGAAGGCAGACAAGCAGGCCAGCCAACCCATAAAAAAAAAACTTAAAAAAATTATGACTGTTCCTTTTCCATAGGGAGGGCAATCCTAGCAGCTTGGTTTTGCCAGTGTTGCGTCTGTCAGGAGGTCTGCCATGTAGAAGTGATGACTCCCCTGGTGGGAACACAGGGGAGGAAGTTGAGAACAATGGCTTTGCAAGCTTGAGAGAAAAGACAGGTCGGGCAATCACAAGCTGATTTTGATTAGAAATAGAAGAATCTCTTCCAAAAAATTACTTCTTCATTGTATTTTCATGATAAGCTCCAAATCAGCCAAATATGCTGAAAATTGTCCTTTGAAAGAAAAGACAGATTGTTCAAATCAAACACTTTCCAGAAGCACGTTGTGGAAGGCACAGTTGGAGGTCCAAGCTGGCCACACCCACCGGGGTCTGGAGCACACTGTGAGTGCCCCCGTCCCCTGGCGCTGTTCCGGAGCTGCATGATGGGACTGGGTCAGCAGGGGACACGTGCAACACACAGGAAGGCTGAGCAATCTGTGCAACACAACCAGGGATGTCACATTCACAAGCACTCAATGGGAACTAAAGGAATCGTGGCAGTAGGCTCTCAAGGTAGATAAAGTGGCCGCCGTGGGTAAAGGAGGATTTTGAGCAAGGGGGGAGGTGTTTTTGAGCCAAGAAAAAAAAATACTAAAGAGTCAACCCTTGTGTGCAGCTGTTCAGCTCTACAGATTTAAAACTGTACTTTTTAAATTACACTATGTAGTGTAGGCGTTCACATTTGAGGGTCACAGTTAAAATGTTTGCACTGTTTTGGATGTAACGTAAAATGTTAATTATAATTATGGCACCACAAAGAACAGTAGTGAATTGTGATTACTCTTTTGGGAGTATTTCTCTGTTTGCAAAGCATCGCAGGTCCCAGGTACACAGTGCCCAAGCATGCGTCAGAAGTAGTGCTTTCTACTTTATGTAAAATTAATACACATTGCTTTTTTACTAAGTGGACTAGAAGTAAATACTAGATTCCTAACAAAGGCTTATTGAATACATGGATAGATATAGTACATTTATGTTATACCAGCCACTGCACTATAGGGAAGAACTCCAGAGAAGCAGTTTTCCTTTGGAAGGCAAGCTCATTTCTCCCGCGGTGAGAGATGCTCTGCTCATGTTCTGTGGGAGAAGCAGCCACAGGTGCTCCCTCAGCGTCTGCAAGTTCTGGACGCCTGAGATTCGAACTACAAAGCCAGTGCAAGGTGCCTGCCATAAAATGCCACTATAACTTGAAGAGGAAGACTGGCCGCTGTGTAAAATACATTTAAAATGTGTTTCTTATTGTTGACCTGGTTAAAAAAGGTAGAAATCCTCTTGTCTACCTGATGGTATCAACATATTTAAACTGTGTCATCACTTGAGTGAAAGGAGGAGTTGGCTGAAAATGGAGTTCTAGGAAGGAATCATTGCATAAGCAAACATTTTTGGAATTCAGGGCCTAAGGAGTCTTGACCTAAGAACTCGGTCTGTCCAGTCTAAGTGGCAAGCACATCCTTGAAGTAGCAATCACTGCGTAATTGCCTGATACCCGCTAGTATCTAAATCACATGATCCCTCTCCCCACATCGACCTGGGCCCCACTAACAACATTTCTGACTAGGCTTTGGCAAATCCTTCAGTTTGTTGATAGCTGGAGGAGGGGTAGAGCAGAGAACCCACATATCCATGTTCTGGGCAGTTGGCGTTATAGTCTCATAAGCTTGGTTGAAGTGAGTGTTTGGAGAAACAGATCCCCAGTCTATGTTGCCAAAAGTCACCCAAACTAGGAACCAGCCTGTGGTGCAGAGTGGGCAGGCAGCGCTCCGTGGTATTCAAACTGGTTGAACAAAACCACACTAAAACTACATTGTACCGATAAGCATCTATCGTTTCCAAACATGAAAACTGATGTAGCCCCACACAATATGGGATCACAGTTAAGGCCAATGATTTGAGCTCTAGACTGCCTGAAACCTGTGCCTTGGTTTCCTTCCCACTAAAATGTGGTTAACAAAGATGTTACGCTAATTGGACTGCGAGGATTACACAGTTTGATTTACATAAAGCACCTAAAATAGAATCTGGCACAAAATGTGCCTTACACAAATGTTTTCTATTATCACTTATTTTCTTCTTTTTACTCAGTTTTAGGCGAGAAAGTGAGCAATAAATAAAGGTTTAAAAAAATTCAGCGACAGTTTCATTCAAACTCCACAAGCGTTAGAATACAAAAACAAAAACTTGAAAGAATTAAAATGCTAAAGCTTTCTATTCTCCTTGGAATTCTAAAATCAAATTCAAATAAGTGATTCACCAAATTTTGTGACGGATGAAGGGTCATGGACGTAATGATGTATTCACCAAAATACGGGTTTCTTAGGTTAGTCCTTTAATTATGGATTAATTTCAATTCTATTAGTTTCACATGTCTAAGAGATTAGTGTCTTTTTCTCCCAATCATATTTCTTCACCATGGAAAAAAATATCTTTTTATTTTGAGCCTTTTATATAATGTAGATTTAAAAAAATAATCGCAAGTTATGCTGCTTCCCTGCCCTTCCATTAGAAGAGCGCAGAAAGAGCTGTTGCTGACAACGAAATCAAAATAACATACAGGGAAAGTTCCTAATTAGATAATTTTTCCCACATTGAGATTCCTATGAGAAAAAATTGCATTGGGTTCGAGCAGTTTATTAATAGGAATGATGTGAATAAGAAAAGAAAGTTGTCACCTGGTAATGAAGTCAAGTGAACAAAGCCGAAATTAGGATGTAAGTTCTCATGGATGGCTACCTGCCATGTGTGTCCTTAGTAGGAGGGGAGGCAGGAAAGGACAGTGGAGGGCTTAGCAGAGCCACCCAGGATTTATAAAAGCTTTATAGGAGCAACATAAAAATAATATCAATTAAAAAAAAAAAAACTGGAGTCAACCAAGTTTTACCTGGAGAAGATTCCAAGCAAGGTACACACAGGAGGAAGAACTCAACTCTCTACACCAAGCTCCCATCACACCAACTGTCTCTGTTCATGGGTATGGGGAATAGTTACAGGAATCCAGATACTTAACTCCAGAAATCATGAGGTGAAGGAAAATATATTTTATTTGAAACTGACATTCATTCTTCATTTCTGCCTATACCTTTTTTTAACATGGAAGTCTGGGGTCTGCCCTGGAGTGTAAATAAATAAAGATCAAGGTCACAGGTCTAAATGGCTCAAAGGAGTAGGGTGCCAGCCCCATATGCCGGAGGTGGAGGGTTCAAACCCAGCACGGGCCAAAAACTGCAAAAAAAAAAAAATAATAATAAAATAAATAAATATAGTAGCTTGGCTCAATAATGGAAGACCAGAGAAGTTCTGCCTCTTAAGATTTTATTTTTCTTTCGGAACATTGTATTAATTCAGAGTTTAGGCTGGTAATCCATTCACTTTTTTTACTCCTATATATTGCAATATTCAGCTTCATAATACATGTTAAATACCTAGGCCTCACTCAGTAGACGGGGGAAATCTTTTTTACCATAACCACAGAAGACATGTTTCTCTGAACCCACAAAAACTTCTAGCTGCTAAAAGCTGCTATGGTGCGGCCACAGAGTTTAGCAAGGAACGCACCCTCCTGCTGGGTCTCTCTGCTCTGCTCTCATCTCTGGGAATCTCCTTGTGACCTGCAATAAAGGTTTCCCATCCACATGTTAATCTCTCTCTAACCCTCACTCTCTGGTTTCTCCAGTGCAGCTAGGATTGTCTTGGGAGATGTCTGACCAACCCCGCATCTGTGGTTTAGAAAATATCGCCTCATTACATGGCTTAGATAAGTGCGGCCAAAGGAGGCCTGGGCATCCCATCCTAGGCTCAGATGAGTTAGAGGGTGCCCCTGGCAGAGGCCTGGACACATAACTCCGCACTGCCCCAGATATGCCAAGAAAGGCTGAAAAGGTACCAGCCAAAACAAGTGTGAGGTCATCTTCCAAACTTTTACTTCTAAAAGAGAAAGTATTTCTTTTCCTTCGCTCTGCACAAGGTGCCCCTATCTATGGTGCTGTACTGTTTGTTTTTAACCACACTTGTGCGTGCACACACATACACACACACATTTCCCATATCTAAATATACATCTTGCCCAAACATGCAAGAAATAAAATTACAGTTTCTTTTTAGCAAATTACAGGTTCTGGATTTCTATGACTAAGTCCAGGGAGATCACATTGCCTGTCACGAGGCCACTCTTTGCCCTTGGCGGCCAGCATGGAGGGTGGCATGTGCTATGTATATAGAAGGGGATCCTTTGATGCTGCGAGGACTGGGCTCTTGCTCTGGCCATCAGGGCGCTCTTCTGGTCTTGATTGGAATCCATGCCATATGGTGTGCTGCTCCCCTGGGCTCTGAGCATGGGGTTATGGTTGTGGCAAGGGAAAATGTTAACAAGCACTGCAAGGTGATGACAAGGTTACAGAAGGCAGTGGGTTTTGAATGTGCTGGTGACAGATGGCTGTCTAAAGGACCCAAAGAAAACAAAGGAAATCCGTGCACCCCTGGCTCTCTAAAGTCTTCCCCTGAGAGTCTTTGTGGAGACCTATTTTTCTCACTCCTTCAATACCCACTTTTTATCTGACATCATTTCACGCCAATTCCCTTCCCTAGCACTGCACCATGCAATACAGTAGCCATTAGCCACATGTGGCTATTTTCATTTGAATTCAAATCAATTAAGATGAAATAAAATGTAAGTTCAGCTCAACCATGCTAACCATATTTCAAGTGTTTACTAACTGCATGTAGCTTCCGCAAGTGCACATGACAGCAAAGACTGGCGATCCCTCAACCGTGATCCACACCGGAACGGCCTTTGGGCATCTGTGCTCTTCCATCTGCAGCCTCCGTCTTTCTTCATTTCCACCCTCACCGCCTTCTCACCCTCCATTAGCTGGTCTTGTCCACACCCACGTTCCTCCAGTTTGGAATTGTTACTATTCAGAGCATTTCCTTTTCAAAACACTGCAGTGCCACCCAAAATTAAATTGTTGGGCAGTGGTTCAAAAGCTTCAGTTATTGCTTCAAACACCATGATACTGAGCCAGTTAACTCAAGAATCCAAGAGGTGCTCTTGGGGCAAGAAAGAGTGATCATACTCATTTGGATTTAAATTCTTCAACATCAAGTTGTCCCTGGTCAATGCTCTTTTAATTTCCTTTGCGAAATGATTAAAACTACTGGAATGTTGCTATTCTAGGAATGAGCTAATATTTTCACTAATAATACCTGATGTTTGTGAGTGCAGAATCTAGGTCAGGCATGGAGTGCTCTGCCAGAATCTCTCCTTCCAATCCACAGAGATCTTTTGATGAAAGTATCATTATCTCCATTTTACAATTCACAAACACTAATGATCAGAGAAATTATATAACTTGCTCAAAAATAACAATGGCAGAAATGGAACTTAAATCCACATCTTTCTCACTCCTGAGTCTAAGTCCATAAGCTCTGTGTAGTTTTTTCTCTTTAACACAGTATACTTTGGTCTTCCAAGCTATGTTACATACAGATATTATATCTTTTGGTTCTCCCAGAAGTCTTATGAAGTAGTCTGAGCCTTATATTTGTGCCTGACACACAGTGTCTAGTGAATAACAAGTTTATCAATATTATTTTTCCTACTTGCAAATGAGAAAAACTGATACTCAGAGAAATTAAAGGCTCAGGGACGCAGACACATTAGTGGTAGTGCTGAAAATTGCACCTGGACCTCCTGATTCAAAACCTGCTGACATTAGTCTCAAAAATAAGTAAATGAATAAGCAAATGATTGGCTCTATCTCAAGAGTTTTCTCCTAATGTCAAGGAAGATTTCTCCTTCCAGAGAAGATGGTGAGCTCGCATGAGCTACTGACTTCCTCCCCTGAGGTTGCTATAGAAGCCACAGAAGTGAAGTGAAGCAGTTAATGTCTGAACACTACATAAAATAATAAGAAATGCTTAAAGAAAGAGTATAGGTTGTTTGTTTGTTTTTTTCTTGTGTTTGAAAGAGAAATGGTAACTTAAATAGGCAGAGGGTCAAAGCAGTTAAAAAACATTATGCTATAGACTCGAGAAATATTTTGTACCCAAGCAGAATAAATATAATTAATCTATTCTAGGATTATCATAGTAAAACTGCTAAAAACAAAAAAAGATATGGCCAATTGAGTAGGAAAAACACAATAATCCTAAATTTTTATTCATCAAATACTAGAACTGCAAAATATACACAGCTAAAATTAATGAACTCTAACAGGTGAAATAGGCAAGCACAATAAAAAATGTTAACATAACCCAAAAAAATTCCACAGAATCACTAAGAAAAAAAGATTTAAAAAACTATGCTTAAATAAGGCACTATTCCATCTAAAAAAAAAAAAACAAAGACCAACAATTGCTCAGTATACACTTTTTAAGTATACAAGACATATTTGTCAAAATTGACTATGTGCTGATTCACAAAACAAATGTCAACAAATATCAAAGAACTGAAATCATGTGTATTATTTTTATAAGCGTGGTGGAATAAGCTAGTAGTACAATTAGCTAGAAATTAATTTTTAGAAGATGGAAATCTACACCCCTCTTCCCCAAGTTAAAATAAGAAATGGCCTTCTTTATTACTGATGGGTCCAAATCTACATAAGAATATAATAGAAATAAACAGAATAGTCCACCAAGTAATGGTGAAAACAAAACATGTCAAAATTTGTGAGATGAAAACAATAGATCCAATAAAGAGAAAACATGAAAATCAAATATGTAAGCGCCTATCTGACATTTGTAAAAGAGCAGCTAATCCAAAGTAAAGAAAGTAGAAGAAAAAAATAAACAACAAATAGTAAAAATTAGCAAAATAGAAAGCAAAGATACACTTACTCTCTTCGTGTGCTGAAGATTTTTCAAAAGACATTTTGACATATTTTCAAAAGTGTCATATACTAAATATGTCGACTTTCATATGTTGAATTTTTTTCAAAATTGATATTATTCTTTTAAGACTACTCTCCTGCCAAGAAAAGGAGAAAGAAGCAGACAAAGAAGGCACCAATTATCAAAATCTGGAATGAGAAAAGGAACGTTGCTCCAGATTTGAAAGATACATTGTATAATTACATATACATAAAATTTTAGAACAGGAAAATATGAGGCAAAAGAAAATCAAAACAATGATTGGATTGAGGGAGATAAGGAAGGGAATCTATGGAGAAAACACATAATGATCATGATGTTTTACACCTTGATGATTTAGTTTGCAAAGTCACCAAATTGTACATCTGAGGTATTGCATTTTGTTGTTATGTAAATTTTATCCCAAAAGAAAAAACTTTAAAAATATGGAACACAAGTTAATACACATTTTGAAGTATTTTGCAGAAATGGTAAGAATGTTTACACCTTACTTTGAAATGCAAAAAAACAGATAAATTGAAGGTAGGAAAAATGGATAATTAGATTTATTAGTGGCTAAAGTATAGTTAAGTATAAATTGTAGAATGTAGGTAGGAGACATCTGGTGTTCATTGTACAATTCTTTTAACTTTTGTGTGTGTCTGAAACTTTTATCAGAAAATGTAGAGAGAAAGAGAATATAATGAAAACATTTATCGCACCAATTTGAAAATTTAAATAAAATAGCTAAATTTTTAGTAAAACAAAATTTCCCCAAACAAACAGAAGAATAAATGAAACAAATTGTGTAGCCATCTATCCAAAAATGTTACATTCTCCTACACAGAAAATTCCAAGTTGATCAAAAGTTCAGAAAAACTCTTCCACTTAACATACACATTTGATTTCTTCCAAAAGTGGCACTGCATAACAGGTTTAAAAAAGAAAAAAAAAATTGTTTTCTCAATAAATAATTTTGCACAAAAATTCCTAGTAAAATGTATACATATAAGAAAGTAAGCTCATACCTACTTCATGCCAAACAAAAAACTTGATTCTAGAACAACTGTACATCTAAATGTGCATGGTAAAACAATAAAATTTCTAAAATACAACATGGAAAAAGGGTTCATAATTTGTGGTAGGCAAAATTTTCTTACACAGTACACTAAAGCATTCCCCACAATTGAAAAAAAGTACCAAAGAGGAGTAAATTAAAATTAGGAACTTCTGTTTATCAAAGGAATCACTCAGAAGATAGAGGTCTATGCCACAGAGAGGTCATGACTGACTGGCTGACTTTCAGAACAAGACAACTGAAGCAAAGTCATGAGATCTCCTGGCATATGGGGACTCATTGATTAGTGTTGGTTTGAAGCCAGCACCACAATTGCTTGTTTACAGTTTAGAACAAGAGCCATGGAGAAATCAATCTTTTCCTTTCTTGAACACTATTAGTCATCAAGAAAATGTAAACCAATCCCACCAAAATGAATAAAATTAGAGACTGACATAACGATTGTTGGCCAGGGGACAGGGCAACTCAAATGCCTATGCACTGCCGGCAAGGTTGTAAACTGGGAAGATCCTGGACAGCCTGAGCATGAGGCGTGCATGTGAACCAATAGTTCTACTCCTAGGTGTATACCCTGACTGCCCCACTGGACTGCCTGGTGGGAGTTTCCAGGCCAAGGTGCAGGGAGAGAAAGCCCAACAGACCCTGGCCATCTTCCTGAATTGAGGAGACACAGCTGTAAATCCAACACAGAATCCTGAAATAACAACTAAAAGATAATTAAAGTCATAAAATATGATCTTTTATGAAAGCCTTTTTGGAGCTGAAATGTCTTCAGTAAATCTAAAACACAAACCACAAAGTGAGAGAGTTCACTCCCATAATGTATAAAGAACCCCTAATAATTTTCACCAGACTAGTAAAAAACATCACGTATTTACCTGTGTTAAAAATATCGCATATTTGAACACAACAGAATTTGTGGAGTTGGAGTTTTTATGATAGAAGATCTCAGAGGGCGCACTGGCATAAGCTATCAAGTTACAAAGGTATATATATATATGCCTTCAATCCTACAATTCCTCCTCTCAGAATGCATTCTAGAGTTATTTCAACGCATAAAAATGATAGCAAGGCAAAATTACTCACCACATCATCATTTGTAAAAACAAAGGTTTGGAAACAACTCAAGTTTCCAGTTCAGGCAAGAGAGTAAAAGCAGAGCTAAATTCTATCCTAGTCACTCTGTACAGGCATTAGCCAGACAGTCTGTAACACTAATTCCTACCTCTACCGCAGCCGATGTCTATGATATCTATATGCCTTTCCCATGGTATGTGATGGAACTATGTAATAACCTTGTAGCTTCCCTAACCTTCTGTCACCTTTGAGGACAGGTAGCCCGGTACCGAGGGCGCGGGCCAACCTGACCTTCCCTTGAATCACAAGACTTTCACGTCATTCACATCTCTCATGTGTTTCACGACTTTCACGTACACCCAAGCCCTAAAAATGTATAAAAGGAAGGCAAGAGATTGAGTCAGTGGGCTCAGTTTTTAGGACGCTAGTTCTCTGAGTCTCCCAGCGGGTGAATAAAGCTGCTTCCTCTTCCAACTGGTGCCTGGATTATTTTGTCTACATCAGTTTCCTGCTACACAATGACCAAGTGAATTGATTTAGATAAATCATAGTGCAGTCATCAGATGCAACACTAGCCAGACACACACACAAAACCAAGGGATCTTACCATGTATTTGCAGGGAAGGAGCCCCAGGATACATTGTCCAATTAGAAGCACAACTGCAGAATGGCATACATAGCGTGCTTTCATTTGTATAAAACAAGGGATATTAATGTTGACTTTTATACGCATGAAGTATCTCAGAAAAGATGAAAAAAAATGAATAAAATGAAGGACACAACCAGACAGATGGAAAACAGGAGTGGTAATGAGACATTTTATTGTGTTCCTTTTCATCCTTTTTTGATATTTGAACTATATGACTTCATTATCTAAATATTTCTGGATCCACATAAAAATGCAAATAATTTCAGAGGACACTACATGGAGGGCAATGAATGTTTGTTATTCAGAAAAGAAATGATTCCCCAGCTCTTGAGATGCCATCTTCCAATAAGACTGCCTGGAAATAAGAATAAATGAATATTTTTATTTATTAGCAGATTAGATTTCTGTACGATTTAGTATGTGAGACAACAAATATGCACACAAAAATTCGCAAAGCACGAACTGATTATTGTCAGATGCGACATGCTCGTAGTTGGCAAAAGTAAAGGCCCAGGAACATGGCAGAAAGAGAGCACTGAGTACTTGGTTATGTCTAGTGCCGTGGGAAGATGAGGCCCAATGGAGAGAACAAACATCCCAACACTGTGTTTAAAAGAGAAAGGGCAGCAGAGAGAGAGGGAAGGCGGGAGGGGGGTGGGGTCTTGGTGTGTGCCACACCTTCTGGGGGCAAGACATGATTGCAAGAGGGATTTTACCTAACAAATGCAATCAGTGTAACCTGGCTCATTGTACCCTCCATGAATCCCCAACAATAAAAAAAATAAATAAATAAAAGTAAAAATAAATAAAAAAATAAAAGAGAAAGGGCTTTATTTCAGCTGTCAGAGCAGCTCCAGACCCACAGTCCCAAAATGGCCACGCTCCCCAACTGGCTGAGTCCTCTATTTTTTATCTCCCGTCAAAAAGTTCCAGCCTACAGGTACCTTTCTCATTGGTCAATTTGATTCGAGCTGGGGAAGTGGGCTCCATGTTTTACAGATGTGCAGGCTTTTACAGAAGCAGAAGCAAGCCTTCGTTTCCAGGTCCCAGGAAGTTAAGTCTACAAATTCCTAAGAACTGAGTCACCACGGGGAGGCCCTCGCAGATGTATCCTTGGGGTCTCCTTGAGAAGACCTCTGTTCTCTTAGACCTTACTTTTTCCAGGTATCCTTTTTCACTAGGATACATGAAGAGTGGTTGAAGAAGACCTTCACCATAAAACTTGATGTTAACTGCCTTGTTCGTCATGGAACTATAAATATTTAGTCCATACAACACGTTTCCAGGACAAACAAAAGCTCAGGCCCCTTGATCTGTCATTGGTTTTATATAAATGCAATGTTTCCATCTTTCTAATAAATACGTTAGGATATTATAAAATCGCTGCTTAGGTAACAAAGTACTTTTAATGCCATCACTTGTTATTTTTCAAAAGCACAGCTAAAGAATCCATCCCCAGGAAGCACTGCCTGAGAGAAATATTTTGCAGCTATTTTGGTGCTAAGTCCAGACCACCAGCACCCTTGAGGAACTGACATGCGCAATCGTCAGCGTCCTTCCTACAGACTGTGTTTCCTGAAATTGAATCTTGGTTATATGAACACATATCATAACGAGCAGAAGCTAACACAGCAGTTGTCCTTTTTTTATATATTATTATAGAAAAGAGCTTTGAAACGACTTCTTTGACAGATGAAGATGTAAAGCTGATGGGAAAACCAGGAGCATCTTTTTCGGCTTGCATATGGATCACTGTAACATCTAGTTCTTTATGTAATTCTGACACTCCCAACCTCAAGAAACAGCTAAATCATGGCTAAACAGTGTGACAAATGCCTTGGGAAAGGAGTGGGATTGTGGAGAAAATGCCACTGAAGCAGGGCCAGGGAGGATCTGCCACCAAGTGGAAGACTCCTGGGCTCTTGGGAGGAGAAAGAGAGTCGCAGAAAGGAGGTGGGCCCCCCAATTCCTGCCAAGCTGTTATAGGACTAAGACTGTCTGGCTGCCTGTCACTGTCAGCCAATACACAGAGACAAGGGTAGGTCCACCAAACTTTACTTGTCAGAAGAGCAGTGGTTCTGGACAACAGTGGGAGTAGCCTCTCCTGTTCTGTCCTTCCATTTCCAAAATCAAAGTTTTATCCATAACAATTCAAAGCAAAGACCACATTAACACTTATTTTAAATAAGAATCAGCACAACTCAGTGACAATCTATTACAACATTTCCAATTCAAAAATCAATTTCCTGATCAATCTTTCTAAAGCAAAGACCACATTTACCCTTATTTTAAATAATAATCACCATAACTCAGTGGCCTATTATATTTTCAATTCAAAAGTCAATTTCCTAAATGGATCCTTCTAAAGCAAAGACTGCTTTTGGCCTTATTTTAAATAATGATCACCATAACTTAGTGACCTCTTACAACATTGCCAATTCAAAAGTCAATTTCCTAAATCAATCTTCCTAAATTATGCAAGAAGGGCATCTTTAGAATGGGGGCTAAATTTACAAGACACTAACAATGGGAGACAGGTGAAGGTCACTTAGGACCTAACCCACCAGACTAGCCATGTCATGTCTGCCCCAGCCGGACTGACTCCACCTTGCTCTCACTATATGTGCTTTCAAAGCCAGCCTGTGCTCCTCTGCCCATGGCCTCTCTGTACCTGGGCAAGGGAAGCAGAAATATAGGACTGTAGCAACTGATGGTATTTCAAGAAGCTGAATTCTCAGGTAAAATTCACTTGCTGACTTGATACTGCATCTACATGGGTCGTTATGAAAGTTTTGACATACACAAAAATTGAGAAAAGTAACATATGTGTGAATGGAAGTGAACGAAGCCCTCCCAGCAACACCAACAAACTGAGCAAGTTGAAACTTGCGTGGTGGATCCCAAAGGATGCTGTCCACTGTGTTCCTGAGAGGTGAAATAGTAGACCACAGCATAGTCTGTCTCAAAACTTCTGTAGTGACCTACATACATGTAAAATTTCTCAAGAAAATAAGCAATGTCATGTACTATTTTGTGGATGTCACTGGCCTTTTCCATGTAGGGTTCTACCTTGAGGGAACTTCAAGGCTGAGACCACATCTTCTCACTGTCATATGCTTGCTCATAATGTTCATACCTCCCTGAAACAAGCGCTGGTACACACACACACACACACACACACACATCCTCTGCTGACCACTTAAAGTATCTAGAGTGCTCTGTTCTTTCACTAGACCCTTTGTGCATTAAAATATTCCAACTGTGTAGTCCCAGCTACTTGGGAGTCTGAGGCAAGAGAATCGCTTACGGCCAAGAGTTTGAGGTTGCTGTGGGCTATGATGCCACAGCCTATGTCACTATGATGACATAGTGAGACTCTGTCTCAAAAAAAAAAGAATTCAAAATGATAAACTGTGCCTGAGGAATACACGTAAACATAGAACAAAAGAATGAACCAAAAATCATTTTAATGAACACAACTTATAAACAGTTAGAAAACTAAACATATTTCTTCTCCTATGTCTAAATTCTGTAAGGAAAATAATAACTGCTTTAGTGACACAGTGGAAGCTCCTCTGGGAGACCTCAGATGCGCAGAGTCTCCTGTCTCAATGAGCAGCAGCCGCAGCTCGCTGAGGACAGAGGGCTTCATCCATGACATTCCCACTGTAAGGACGGTCAGTCTTTATAGTGAAATAATAGACAAATCATTAACTCACAGTTTTTCAATAAGGCCTAAAATCTCTCTGCTGCTTTCTTTCTCTTGCCAGCAGCCCCTCCCTGACCCCTATAGATTTCTGTTTTCATAAACTATTGAGGAACCCAACAGACCAAAAGGAAATGTAAATTTCTCTCTTTACATTTCCCCAGCTCATTTGTTTTTTAGAATTTGTTCCTTTAGGACTCAAGTGATTCCCCAGTGTCCCCGCGTCCCCAATGGATGAACAATGGAACATGGACAGTCAGGCCTCAGGACTGGGGACACCTGGATGATGTTTGTCTTCAACCAGGCCGAGTATACAGCATTCATACTCATAATACCATGTGAATTTCAGCTACCTGGACCTGGGGGGCATTCTTCTTCATTTCTTTCTTTGGGATGGCATGCCCTTTCTCTTCCTCTCCCCCCATCATCCCTTCTAAATTATAAAATAAATGTATGCTTTCATATCATAATCTTGACCTGGGGAAATGCATTTCCTGTCCCACACTCAGCACCAACTGAGCTTAACACCCACTTCTCCAGAAGCACGTGCATCTTGCTATCTCCCACGGCCTCATCCCCCAGACATGACCTCCTTGTCTCAGATAGAAATCAGCAAAGATCTCTCATGGTGATTATCTAAAGAGAGTAAACTTTTGTCTCTCAAGAAAAGCCAATATAGCAAGCTCTGAGAGCCTCGTTGTTACTGGAGGAAGAGGGTCCAGCCACCTGTCACCATCAGCCTCAGAGAGGATGCCCAGTAAGGGTGAGGTCCAGGAGAGCAGAGTCTTCCCAAAGAGACCCCAAGGATATACCAGCAGGGTCCTCGCCATGGTGACTCAGCTCTTAGGAACTTGTGGACTTAATTTACTGGGACCTGGAAATTTCTGCTTCTTTGAAAGACTGTAGTTCTGTCTGGAATAGTTTCTCCCACTTGATTCAAACTGACCAGTGAGAAAGGTACCTGTGGGCTGGAACTTTTTGACTGAGGTAAAAAGGGAAAACCAAGCCATTCAGAGAGCAGCCATTTTGGATTCTTCCATGGCGTTTGCTCCACTGGCTGAAATAAAGCCCCTCCTCTTATACACACGGTGTTGGGGTGCTCTTTCTCTCCATTGGGCCTTGTCTTCCTGCAATGATCCAATATACAGAGAGGGGGATTGTCCCACCAAACTGTGTGAGAAGGCTGGGATTCTGGAGGACAGTGATGGGGAGCCTCTCCCAGACTGATCTGTTCTTCCATCTCCAAAATCACAGTTTTGTACATTTCAGTTCAAAGTGAAGACTATGTTAAGCCTTATCTTAAAAAATAATCAGCAGAACCCATAGCCCATGAACAATAATCAGTATAACTCATAACCCAAGATAACATTACAATTCAAAAGTTAATCTCCTAAATCAATCCACCTACACTATTCAAGATAGGCTTCTTTTAGGGTGGGAGCTAAATTTACAAAACAGTAAGAATGGGAGATGGGGCTGAAGGTCAGGCAGGACCTAACCCGACCAGGCCAGCTGTGTCACATCTGCTCTCGCCTGACCGGCTGTCTCTCATTCTCACTATAGGTGCTTTCATTTGGACGTTTTGAAGAGGCATTCTGATGGTGTCGAGACCTGATAGGGATCAAATGGTTCTGTTATGAGATTTTACTAGATTTTATCGATTTATTTATTAGACTTAATAGCTAATTTTTAGATTTGTTATTAGACACTACTACTAATTAATAAGAAGATACATGCAAAATGTTTTACACGTGTTCCTTTATTTAGCTTTCTGTCAGTTCTGAATTTGGTCCTATCAACATCCTCATTATTCAGATGGGGAAAAAAATATCCTGCCACATGCCCACAGCAAGTAAGAGCAAGCACCAGGGTTCAAATCCAGGTAATGAGACACCAGAGCCCAGCAGATAGGCACACACAGGCTGCATCTGGGTATCTTAGAACTGGCAAGCTGTCTACCCTCAGGCAATAGGTACACAGATCTGAGCAAATTCCTTTAGGAAACGCAGGCAGCACCACCAAATGGGATCTTCCTCCTAAGACACTTAGCTAGTCATAGGCCCAGTGCTGGGAGGGAAGTCACCATGCTGAAAGCACATGTAGCGAGATGGAGATGGGGTCAGTCAGGCCGCGGCCACCACGACACAGCTGGTCTGGTCGGCTTAGGTCCTAAGTGACCTTCACCCCCTGTTTCTCATTCTTATTGTTTTGTAAATTTAACTCCCACCCGAAAGATGCCCATTTTCAGTGGTTTTGGAGGATTGATTTAGGAGATTAACTTCTGAATTGGAATATTGTTCTGGGTCTTGGGTTATGCTGGTTATTGTTGTTTAAGATAAAGATTGACATGGTTTTTACTCTGAACTTTCATGTGTAAAACTGTGATTTTTGGAAATGGAAGAACACAACAGTCTTGGAGAGGCTACTCGCACTGTTCTCCAGAATCGCTGGCCTCCTGCCCAGTGATCTGGAGATCTATCCTCATCTCTGACTATTGGCAGACAGGCGGCTGGACCCTCCTTGTCTGGTAACAATGTCACCAGAGAATCTGCTTCACTTGCTTCGAGATATGGGTCAGGGACTTCTCGGAGCTCTGGGTGCTGTCACCGTATAAGTGGTGCTCTCCTTTCCGGGCTCCTGCAGTGGTGCCACTCACTCCTGAAAGATGGTGTCTTTGCCATGTCTCTGCTGCAGTCAGCTCAGGTCTCTGCATCAGAGTGCCCAGACAGGCTTCCATGCATAGAAATGGAGCAGGCACTTGTTCACCTATAATAGTTGCTTGAGGAGTTAATCCTCACAAAAATAGGTCAGCATCTTTTCTCCTGATCTTGGGATTAACTCCACAGCAACTCAACTAAGCACAGTCAAAGCGCTTTCTGGACCCAGATGCATAATTTCTGTCACACAAGCTTCTTTGTCAGTTGGTACACTGGCCTAAGGATGGGCTGGAAAGAAACTTTTCATCTGGGTTTATTCTTTACAGTAAAAGAAATTTTTCTTGGCTTTCGGATAGGTCACTGTTGTAGGTCTTCGCTTTTCAGCTAAGGCAGCTAAGGGAGCTGACCAGCAGCAGCCGCAGAGCCGTCCTCCCCACACCACCGGCAAAGGCCAAGGGCCACACTGTGCCCTCCAACTGGCAAAACCACATTTCAGCAACTCCTGACGTCAAAGGGCTCACAGACAGAGATCCCAGAGTCTCATTCCCAATACATTCAAGAATTTTGTCAAAGTGGTTTTTTTTTACTTATTAAATCCTCTCAGTTGTAGCCTAACTGGAGCCAGAGAAAAGCAGCCTACAAGTAGGAGTCTGGGAAGCCGGGCTGAGGCAGTGCAGCTGACCTCGCCTACTCAGCCCTCCCCACACTCCCTCCATGGTTGTCTAGTAAGGTTCCTCCATGATTGTGAGGATCCTTCCCTCAAAAGACTCTGGGGGAGGTAGTCACATCTAGACAGGAAGTATTGTGTTATTAGTAAAGGTTACTTTGATAAGATGTTATCTTTAATGACTCATATTTTGTTAAAGTGAAAATCACTTTTCTGTTGTTTAAAAATTTTGCGTTGTTAGAATGAAGACTAGTTTGATGTTATTTACTATCTCACAAAGTTAAAATTTTTTAGATTTGTTTCCTTGTATTTCATTATAAAAATTATTAGAATTGCAACTGAGAGAGAACAGAATTGAGAGCCTGCTCTCACTGTTCTCCAGAATCACTGGCCTTTTTTTTTTTTTTTTATTAAATCATAGCTGTGTACATTAATGCGATCATGGGGCACCATACACTGGTTTCATAGACCGTTTGACACATTTTCATCACACTGGTTAACATAGCTTTCCTGGCATTTTCTTAGTTACTGTACTAAGACATTTACTTTCCACATTTACTAAGTTTCACATATACCCTTGTAAGATGCACCACAGGTGTAATCCCACCAATCCCCCTCCCACTGGCCTTTGTTAATAAAGCTGGACCCAACCTCCATCTCTGCATTTGGCAGGACAGTGACTGGCAGCCAGACCCTGCTTGTCTGGTAACATCTCTGCTTCTTAGTTTCTGTCCCCACCATCTCCTCTCTCTCCACCAACACAATGCCAGCAGCCCTGAGGGAGAGGCTTCCACTTGCTGGAAGCAGCGTGTGGCACAGCAGGACAAGGCCGCAAGGGCCAGGGAGGGCAGGGAAGAACGTTTGACTACACACAGTGAGGGAGATGCAGGACTGACAGCAGACCTGGGAAGATTGTGGGGCCTTTTTTAAGACTGGAGGAAAAATGTCCTTTACCCACACACATAAACAAAGGTCAAAATAAGTGCCATAATAAATACTTGATTGCACTTGAGAAACCAACTTAATATTGGAAGTGCTAAGAAGAATAAATTCAAAGAAGTAGATTCTTGAACCTGCACTTTCAGGTAAAATCTGTCTCTGGCAGTGCTAAGACATAAAGCTTTACAGACTCTAGAGATGAGACGCATCAAGAACATCTCTTATTCTGTGACGGGGGTCTTTCAACGTAAGCACACTCTCTGCCTGATAGACTTGAACTTCTCTTAACCTATGAGTACTGACTAGTATAAACAGTTAACTTTTTGTACTTTAATCAAGACTCGTTACCCACTCTTACCTTGTACTTCTCCGGGACTAAGTCAGCCAAGGGTATGAGAGTTGCGTGCAGGCACATCCCTCAGGGCAGCAGAGGTGAGCACCAGGGCATCCTCACCAGTGGATCTGACTCAAAATGTGGTTTTCCTATAGTGCTAAATGTCTAATGTTTGTTTATATCAAGGCCCAAAACAAGGAGCATTGAACTGTTTAGAAAATTCAAATTACATTGCAATAAAAACATTAGCCAAGTTTGGGAAATAGGACAGCCAGGAAACTCAGGTGCTATTCTAAAATGCTACATTTAATACCACAAATTACCCTGAAAGAAAATCTAATTGGAAAAATACCAAATTTTATAAATTATCTAAGGGATGTAGGTCATCTAACTTATTAGATAGCCAGTGATTCCGAAACCATGCTTTATTCCTATGTTTGGACTCCAGTATCGTTTTCCCTGAAAACTTGATGGCCCAGCACTAGGCAATTTCCACACACTGACAAGTAGGCTGCAAGCATAAGTCTTACTCCCTGTGGCTACTTCCAACTGTGTTCAATTGCACCTGCCATTCCTGTCCCGGCTGTATCTCAGGTGGATTCTATAGTTTTCCACCCACTTTCAGGTATTTAAAAATATTAGTAGCTCTATTCCATCTAAAAAAACAAATCACAATTTCTTACTCTTCCAGCTTAAGGCTTCTCCCTTCCTCTGGCTCAGGCGTCCCTCAGAGGTCTGAGTGGAGAAGGGCAGGTGCGTCAGCATCTTCACTTGTTGACCTTGACTTCCTATCCCCCCTCTGCATTCTCCCACTGCGTCTGGCATCAGGGCTGGAGTCGCAGGAGGAAGGTGAGATGAGAAGAGAAGGGCTCACTCTAGGGAAGCTGTCTCACTCTGGAGTACAGAGGTGCCTCCAGGCCTGTGTGTGTTTTTGGCTGCGAGCCCTTGCTGTGAGTTCTCCAGAGAATCTCTCTTGGCATGAACTCTACCCTCTCCCTGATGTTTTCTCCACCCTTTCCATGTGCCTGTCTCTAATGACCTACTTCTACGGGGTCCTGCCTGTGTCACCCAGCTGTGCAGGAAGCCCTCAAGGTGACTCGAGCCCACCGACATTCATGGAGTCCCCTAGGCCCACAGAGACGCTCAGACACCCTTGTCCTCCCACGGCCTTCCCCACCTGTTCTGCTATCAGGATGACTCCAGGCAGAGGCTGCTCACCTGCAGACTTCTTCAGGCCAGATGTGCCCAACCCCTTCCTGTCTTTCTCAAACTCTTAGGACTCAGGATGCTCTCTTTTTTCTCTTCCTCACCCTTGGCAGTAGCTCAGGACACATCTATTGAAGTCAGACATTCAGCTCTCCCTCTGGAGCACAGGATAGAGGGCTGTCCTGCGACCTCTTCAAAGAAATTTCGTGTCCACATTATCTTTCAAGTAATCTCCTTGGTCTCTTGTCTATACTTAAGATGTCAGAGAACTAAGGGCCCCAGGTCATGGTGTGTTGGGGGAGGGGTCATCCTGGGCATATTCTGCGGGGGATATCTGTTCCGTCTCTTTGTAATATGTGGTCACTTAATATTATTTGCTCTCAATTGTCCTATGGATAAAAACTCCACTTGCCATCCCTCTATGTTTGCATTACATGTCCAAAATCTTCCTTCTTCTGTAGAATATCTGTCTCAAGGTATGTTTTTTCCTGTAGTGCTAAATAAATTTCAAATATTTGCTTATATCAAGACCAAGGTCTGCCTGGCAAGGGGTCCTGTCACGTAGCTCTGTGAACCATGCCCAGTGTTTTGCTCAGTACCCAATGAATCTCAGCATCTTCCCAATTGAGTGAGACCAATTTTATAATTTTGTTTTTCCGAATCGTCTTTCTAAGCTGTCCTGCAACGCGGAATATATTGTGTTCTTCTCTTCACCAAACTCTGTCCTCTGCCCTTTGAATTCTCTTTGAAAGTCAGTGCTCAGGGCTAGCAGTAGACCTCACATTTAGTTTTCCCCTTCTCCTGCCAACTGTCTGTAAGGAATACACTGCAATACACAGGAAAAGAAGACAGCAGCTCCAGAAAGTAGGGATGAGCCCTATCTGTGTGACAAAGACCTCGAGAACTTTCGATGAAAACAATACTGAGGAGACCAGACTGGAAAAGCAATGGAGGAGGGACAGACAAATCTCCACGGAGAAAGTGTGATCTGTCTTGGCAGTCAGCAGAGGAAAACACTGTCACTCACGCAGTGTGAATGACAAAAACTAAGGCGGTGCCAGAGCCTTCAGACAGACACAGTTTGATCTCCATCTTGCCTCTAAGAACAAGTAACAATCCTAACACCCATTGGCATTTCCTGCTTATGATGTGTGCTAGTAAGGAGAATCTGAAACATTCTTACTTTATTTTCTAAAATTTATTTTTTTATCAACTTCTTGAGAAATAACCTGGAAAATTCTACTAGTCATCGACATGTTAAACAGCAACACACACACACACACACACACACACACACACACACAGCTTCTCTTTTGCAAAACTAACACCTTATCCTTCGCTTTGTGCCCAGGGAGCTCCTTCCTGAAGACTTCTCATCTAGAAGTCACCCCGGCAACCCCTCTTGGATTTGAGTGTCTTGTAATAAAACCGTCAAAACTTCCAAATGCATATGTGAAAAACAGTGATAAAAACATAAAGAACATCTCCTTTGCTGTTTTGAGCCATTCTTACCCATTTCTATGTTCCCTGATATGACAAGCACCACAAAAGCTGATAATTTGTTCAATTCCCTTAGTTGTCAAATGTTTAAAATGCTTTTTTCTTTCTTTCTTTCATTCTCTGAACACTCATTTGAGCCACGTATTCCTATAATCTGCAACAACTAAATAAACTTTAAATATCTTATTTTAAGATTATGAAAAGTAGAATATGCCAGGGATGCAAGGCTGGTTTAACATACGCAAGTCTATAAACGTTATCCACCATATTAACAGAGGCAAAAATAAAGATCACATGATCCTCTCAATAGATGCAGAAAAAGCATTTGATAAAATCCAGCATCCTTTTCTAATTAGAACACTGAAGAGTATAGGCATAGGTGGCACATTTCTAAAACTGATTGAAGCTATCTATGACAAACCCACAGCCAATATTTTACTGAATGGAGTAAAACTGAAAGCTTTTCCTCTTAGAACTGGAACCAGACAAGGTTGTCCTCTGTCACCTTTACTATTCAACGTAGTGCTGGAAGTTCTAGCCAATACAATTAGGCAAGACAAGGAAATAAAGGGAATCCAAATGGGAGCAGAAGAGGTCAAACTCTCCCTCTTTGCTGACGACATGATCTTATACTTAGAGAACCCCAAAGACTCAACCACAAGACTCCTAGAAGTCATCAAAAAATACAGTAATGTTTCAGGATATAAAATCAATGTCCACAAGTCAGTAGCCTTTGTGTACACCAATAACAGTCAAGATGAGAAGCTAATTAAGGACACAACTCCCTTCACCATAGTCTCGAAGAAAATGAAATACCTAGGAATATACCTAACGAAGGAGGTGAAGGACCTCTATAAAGAAAACTATGAAATCCTCAGAAAGGAAATAGCAGAGGATATTAACAAATGGAAGAACATACCATGCTCATGGATGGGAAGAATCAACATTGTTAAAATGTCTATACTTCCCAAAGCAATCTACCTATTCAATGCCATTCCTATCAAAATACCAACATCGTACTTTCAAGATTTGGAAAAAATGATTCTGCGTTTTGTATGGAACCGGAAACAACCCCGTATAGCTAAGGCAGTTCTCTGTAACAAAAATAAAGCTGGGGGCATCAGCATACCACATTTTAGTCTGTACTACAAAGCCATAGTGCTCAAGACAGCATGGTACTGGCACAAAAACAGAGACATAGACACTTGGAATCGAATTGAAAACCAAGAAATGAAACTAACATTTTACAACCACCTAATCTTTGATAAACCAAACAAGAACATACCTTGGGGGAAAGACTCCCTATTCAATAAATGGTGTTGGGAGAACTGGATGTCTACATGTAAAAGACTGAAACTGGACCCACATCTTTCCCCACTCACAAAAATTGATTCAAGATGGATAAAGGACTTAAACTTAAGGCATGAAACAATAAAAATCCTCCAAGAAAGCATAGGAAAAACACTGGAAGATATTGGCCTGGGGAAAGACTTCATGAAGAAGACTGCCATGGCAATTGCAACAACAACAAAAACAAACAAATGGGACTTCATTAAACTGAAAAGCTTCTGTACAGCTAAGGAGACAATAACCAAAGCAAAGAGACAACCTACACAATGGGAAAGGATATTTGCATATTTTCAATCAGACAAAAGCTCGATAACTAGGATCTATAGAGAACTCAAATTAATCCACATGAAAAAAGCCAACAATCCCTTATATCAATGGGCAAGAGACATGAATAGAACTTTCTCTAAAGACGACAGACGAATGGCTAACAAACACATGAAAAAATGTTCATCATCTCTATATATTAGAGAAATGCAAATCAAAACAACCCTGAGATATCATCTAACCCCAGTGAGAATGGCCCACATCACAAAATCTCAAAACTGCAGATGCTGGCGTGGATGTGGAGAGAAGGGAACACTTTTACACTGCTGGTGGGACTGCAAACTAGTACAACCTTTCTGGAAGGAAGTATGGAGAAACCTCAAAGCACTCAAGCTAGACCTCCCATTTGATCCTGCAATCCCATTACTGGGCATCTACCCAGAAGGAAAAAAATCCTTTTATCATAAGGACACTTGTACTAGACTGTTTATTGCAGCTCAATTTACAATCGCCAAAATGTGGAAACAGCCTAAATGCCCACCAACCCAGGAATGGATTAACAAGCTGTGGTATATGTATACCATGGAATACTATTCAGCCATTAAAAAAAATGGGAGACTTTACATCCTTCGTATTAACCTGGATGGACGTGGAAGACATTATTCTTAGTAAAGCATCACAAGAATGGAGAAGCATGAATCCTATGTACTCAATTTTGATATGAGGACAATTAATGACAATTAAGGTTATGGGGGGGGAAACAGAAAGAGGGATGGAGGGAGGAGGGTGGGGCCTTGGTGTGTGTCACACTTTATGGGGGCAAGATATGATTGCAAGAGGGACTTTACCTAACAATTGCAATCAGTGTAACTGGCTTATTGTACCCTCAAGGAATCCCCAACAATAAAAGAAAAAGAAAGAAAGAAAAGTAGAATATGCAAACTGTCGGTGTGATTCTACCCACGTCTAAAATCCACAATGATTAGTTCAAAAAGTTCATTTTTTCAATAAGCTTCTCTTACCTTTTGGTTTCTTTGTGACCTACTTACTGTTTTTACTTCTGATGATTGTCTCAGATAAATAAACAATATAAAAAAGAATCTGTGGCCATTTTGCAAATATATTCACAGTTCAGAATTTGACAATTAACATATTTTTCTACAATCTAATTTTTTATCCTTCATAAGCAGCCACAAAAAGGTCCAACCTGCAGAGCAAGGTCATTTTTTGTTGCTGTTGTTGTTGCATATGTTTTATATTATCTTTGTTACTGGGAGAAGAAGTAAACATGGTCAAATCCGTTTAGTGCCTAACCAGTTCAAAGCAACCCACATATGTGAAGTGTGATTTTTGTGAAATTTCCAAGTATAGTTAAGAAGTGCTCAGCAACTTTTATGAAATTTAAAGATGAGTCGGGAAGGTGTTCATAAGTCAGTTCTAATTCCCAGTTCCAGTTCTATTATGAGATTTGCAATACCAGATAGAAATAATTGACTATCCCAATATTCATCATTATAATTTTATTTTTATCATTTTTATCCAAACTCAAACATTCTGGTTATAAGTAAGTAACCAACTTTCTAAGTCTTTTTAACTCACATAAATATTTCACTAAATGAAAGAAGCTACTTTTTAGAATGTATTGTTCTACCGTTGATAAAAATATCTAGTTTTTTTTTCATTTAATCTAGAATTTTAAACTTCTGTAAAAAGGGCTGAGCTGTAGGTCTCTTCTTCATTCCTGCCTGTAGGTGTATGTTTTTAATAAGTAACAAAGTGTGTTTGGATAATGTGTCGATGGTTACTATATGAGATGGTTTGATGCTTAGAAAAGATCTAGAAATTCAGAATTACAAAGTCATTAGAAAAGAAATTATTAACATCAAGTATAAATAATAACCATATTTTAAGTATATGAAGTACATACGTAAGTGTATACATTATTAAGTATACAAATAGCATTACATTTTTAATTGATGGCAGTCCTAGAAAATTCTAGAAAAAGTACAGCACTGTGTGTACACTATGCTGACCTTTAATTTAGAAAGAAAGAAGGGAAAGTATTTGTGTGCATATTAGTTAGATTTTAATACATGGTGACTAAACCAAAGCAAATAAAACGGCTTCCTTGTTGGAGTGAAGGACAGATCAGAAGGCTGGTGATGAGTGCTTGACTTATCCCAATGCAATCTTCTATGGTAGGTTTTACTCTGGAGATAGGTAACAATTTTGCTTATAGCTTAAAACAAAATAAAATAAAATTTAAAAAGCAATTCCTAGAAATCAAAACCAAAGTGAAATTCTAGTAAGCTTTAAATACAGTAACTTGCATGTATGTCCCTCCTGGATTATAACCTAAGGCTAAAAGGAATTGAAAAGAAATTTTTAAAAGTATTCAATATCAATTGGTCACAATAATACTGGCATCATTTTGAAACTCCTGTGTATGTATACATATATATGACATAGAATACATAGTATTTGTTTTATAAAGCTATATAAATGTTATTAGGAAAAAAATTTACCCCAAGAGAAAAGAAATATAGAAAGAGAGTCAAAAAGGTTAAGCAAGAAATACATACCTTAAATTTAAATCAAAAATGTCATTATGTGCACATGAAGTATTTTCCTTTGAAAAAATGAATGTCTTTGCTTTACATACCCAGGCACTAACTCTGTAACAATGACGGCAACCCTAATTTTGGATTCTAAGAATCATTTTTCATGAAAAGAAACCTGTTCTAATTGGAGAAGTGAGCAATTCTATTTCTGCAGCAAGAAGTGTAGCAAATGAATTTGGAGCAACTTGTGATATCAGAACGCAAGGAAGCTCTCAACATGCATTGCGTTCAGGTTGTCTTAACGGCAAAAGGGAACCTGAGTGGGCTCCTCCTGGTCAGATATTGGACAAGATGAGCATGGAAAATAATGTAATACATTAAAACATCAAGTATACCTTTACATGTAAAAATATGAATGCATCCTAATGGAAAAATTATGTATATTGGTTAGGTTTGTAAGTCTGCTAGAGTCAGTATTCCAAAGCTAGTAAATAAAACGATCAACAGAACATTTTACCTTTCCTATACAAACTATATTTCAGGATAGCCAAACAGATGGGGATGAAATTCTTTTCTTTGTTAAAGAATTAGAGCTAATAAAAGCATAAGGAGTGACAATAAGAATCACATCATTGTGTAATAGTAACAAAATAATGAAATAATGGGCCTAGATAATAATAAGAAATGGCTGTTAACACCATTGGGTGAAAAAATAATGGAAAACGCTTTATGTGGATGGCTGAAGCCAACAACACCTAAACTTACTGATCAATCTCCATGAAAAAAGAGGAATAACTCAACATGATGTGCCTCCTAATGTGATGCAGTTTTATACCGAGCATCACCTAAGAAGTATTCCTGCCAAAAAAATGAAACCGGGTCAAGACCCTGAATCTAATACACACAGCAAAGGAGCATGTTGAAAGACACAGGGGATGCAGCCAACCACGGACAAATGGTAAGCATTTTCCATGACACGTTCCTTTTACTCTTCCAGAGTATATGACTCTGGACTTTGCTTTGAAATAAACAGAAACAGCAGGGGAGAGGGAGAAGGAGAGACTGGGATAGCTCTAAAATCCCGCCAGCTAAATGCGTGTGGATCTTCAGAATTTCATCTGAACAAAGTAACTTAAAAAGTGTTTTTTAGGAGGCAACTAAGAAAATTTGAACACTGACCTGATCTTAAATTGCGTTTTTAAATGACTGCGCTTTTTTTTTTTTAAGGGTAATAATAGTATTGCTATGTTTTTAAACATTCCTCTTTTGGCAATATATACAGAGGTATTTATGGATAGAATGGTATGCTATTTGGAAATTGCTTTAGATTGTTCAAGTTTTTAGGTATGATAATGGCATTCTGGTAATCCTACAAAATCCTTTTCTCTTAGAGATGCATGTTTAACTATTTACTAAAAAGAATAGATGACTCTGGAATTTGCTTTGAAAAAGTAAGTTTGGGGGATGTAAGTGCTGGGAGTAAGAATAGAGATGAAAGAATATGGTATGTTGTTAGAGTTGGCTATTAGATTGTGTACACTCTTCACTCTACACATACATATACTTTCCATAATAAAAATAACATAAAATATTAAATTTTGTAAAATAAAATTAAGAAAAAGACCTCTAAGATGTATTTCATTTCCTTTTAAGAATGCTTATTAATTAAGGTTCTTTGTCATTTGTATGACAATATAACAATATAATTTGAAATGTAGAGACTACCCTAAGTTGACCTTTTTTCCTGTTAAGGATAATTAAATACTTTTTTTTTTTTTTTTTTTTTTTTTTTTGCAGTTTCTGGCCAGGGCTGGGTTTGAACCCACCACCTCCGGCATATGGGGCCGGCGCCCTACTCCTTTGAGCCACAGGCACCGCCCATAATTAAATACATTTTTAATCTTTGAATCCTGGTAATCCAGTTCCATTCCTATATCTCCACCTTTTGCTGTATGTATGAAGAATTTCAAATTTTCTTATGTCTGCCTCATCACCAATTTTTCTCTCTCTGACACTCAAATAGAGAATTTCTACTCATATTGATGTAAAAAGAAAAATTCTCCTTGGATATCCATCTCCTGGCACAGCATTTGACGTATATGAGGTAATGACAAACGTTTGGGAAATAGATAATGAAAGAAAGAAATTAATAAATGCCTGCATCTATTTAAAGAAAAAATATTTAACAGAGAAAAATAAAATTCAATTTCTATAAAAGAAAAAGAGTCAGCGATATGATAGATGTACCACAGCGAATTTTAAAATTTCTTCAAGTTCTGTCGATGTATAATGACAAGAGAACAGGGAGTAACAGGAGGATCCGATGAAATATGAATGAGAGCTATTTCTTCCGCCGTCTGGCATAATAATATATGGAAATGTTTTGGTGTCTAAATGGTAGCATAAAGAGAGCGAACAAGGCAACATCGAGGGTGTCTTTCTGAAATCACAATTTTATTGGACTCGTACATTCCTGAAGCAAAGTAAGATTGCTTTTTAGCCGAAGCCAGGATTAAAGCTCAGCCCCTGTCCAGGCGGTTTAGTTCTGCCCAGTGAATCAGATGCACCATCCCTGAGGCAAAATGATTCAGCCTGTTCTCTCTTCACTCTGAACACTAACTAGCCAGGGGCCTGTTTCCTGAAGCCCATTTTAGAAGACTGTCCCATACATCTTAATTTATACAGCTACTTGTCAGGCACTTCTCAAAATCAGAGTTGCCCAGAAAGGAATCAGAATTGGAGGAGTCTGGGGAGAGGGTAGGTTTGCCTTTGGCTCCTTCCACCCTGGTAAGTACTACCCACAGCCCCCCACCCCATCGCCCCTACCCAGCCTGGCTTCGCCTCTCCCAGGCCCCAACCTCTCAAATTACAGATCCTTCATCCCTGCCCCCATCAGAGTTACCTTGCTTGAATCCCTAAGGTTCACTCTCTGCTTGGGTGGTTTTACGTGTGTGTGTGTGTGTGTGTGTGTGTGTGTGTGTGTGTGTATGCCTCTGGCCTCTGACATAGAGACAGATTTGCATTTTAGCAAAATATCTCTATAAATTATGCATTAAACTAGAGGCACACTAACTTTTTTAAATTTAATCAGCAGAATACTTTTCTAAATAAAAATCTAGAGGAACCCCCAATTATAAATGACGAGAGCAGAATTTCTTTGGGTAAAGCAACATGAGATGTCTGACCCCACTACTGAACCTCTTCTCCCCTCTCCCAGGCAGCGGCTGAGAGAAGCCCTAGTCCCCTGAGGCCCTGTCATGTAATTTGAATGTGTCTCCTTAAGTCAAACAGGTAACATTGGCAAGCCAAGGAGAGCAGTATCTTACATCTTAGAGTAGAAAATCTTTCAGTGTCCCTGCAACTGGATCCCATGGTTATCTGCTTGTTTATCCTCCAGGAAGCACTGACCATGAATCAAAGACCACTTTTTTTTTGCAGTTTTTGGCCGAGGCTGGGTTTGAATCCGCCACCTCTGGTATATGGGGCCGGCACCCTACTCCTTTGAGCCACAGGCACCCCCTCTTCTTTTCCTATCCCAAGTGGAATTAAGTGAGAATATTAGAAAACTGGAAAGACCGGGGTAGAGTCAGGACTAAATGGGTGCTGGGATGCATTCCTGCAGTGGAGAAGTGGGGTGACGATCCGGAGGGGTAAATGACAAAGATGACACAGAACCGACTTCAATTTGAAGGACAAATGTCAAAAGAACAAGGAATAAGGAAAGAGGCCTGTTTTCAAAAGAGTAAAAGGACACGGGATGAAGGACAGGTATTAAGGACACAGGATGAAGGACAGTTTATGGTGCTTTACTTCCTTGCACTTGGCAAATGTTACATTTTTTACGAATTTAAGATTTGTGACAAGCACCCAGGAGGTTTATGGGTACCATTTTTTTCAACTGGCATGAGTGCACTTTGTATCTCTGTGTCACATTTTGTTAACTCTCACAATATTTTAAACGTCTTTATTATTACTGTGTCTGATATGGTGATCTGTTACCAGCGATCTTTGATGTTACTAACGCGATTATTTTAGGGTGTCAGAAACTGTGTCCTTATAACACAGAAAACTTAATGATAAATGCCACATGTGTTCTGACTGCTCCAACAGCAGCCACACACCCCCGCCCCCCTCGTCTTTCTCCCTCTCCTCAGGCCACTCTATTCACTGAGACACAGCAATATTGAAATTTGGTCAGTTAATAACTATGATGGCCTCTGGATGTTCAAGTGAAATGAAGAGTCATACATCTCTCACTTTAAATCAAAAGCTATAGCTTCGTAAGGAAGGCCGACAGAATATGAAAAGTAGCTTCTTGTGCCAGTTAGCTAAGTTATAAATGCAAAGGAAAAGTTCCTGAAAAAATTAAAACTGCCACTCCTATGAACACACGAATGAAAATAAAGCAAAACAGACTTATTCCCGGTATGATGAAAGTTTTGGTGGTTAGATCAAACCAGCCACAACTTTCTCTTATGCCAAAGCCTGATTCAGAGCAAGGCCCTAACTTGTTTCAGTGCTATGGAGGCTGAAAGAGCTGAGGATGCTGTAGAGGAAAAGTTAGAAGCTGGCAGAGGGTGGCTCAGGAGGTGTAAGGAAAAAAGTTATGTCCATGATGTGGAGGTACAAGGTGAAGCAGCAGCTGCTGGTGGAGAAGCCGCAGCTGAGTTATCCAGAAGATCTAGCTGAAATCAATGAGAAAGGTGGTTACACAAAACAACAGATTTTCAGTGCAGATAAAACAGCCTTCTATTGAAGAAGATGCCTCGAAGACTGTCACAGCTAGAGAAGGAAAGTCAAAGCCTCATTTCAAAGCTTCAAAGTAAGTAATGAGCCTCTAGTTAGGAGAACTAAAGAAACTACTTTCAGCTCGTAATGTTATGTTGAACCTAATGCTTATTTGCCACTCTAGAAATCCTGGGACCCTTAAGAATTATGCTAAGTCTGCTCTGCTTGTGCTCTAGAAATAAAGCCACAAAGCCTAGGGACACCATATCTATGTACATCTAGGTTTGCTGAATATTTTAAGCCCACTGCTGAGACCTACAGGTCAGAAAAAAACTTTCAAAATATCGTCGGTCACTGTCAATGCACCTGGTCACCCAGGAGGGCTGATGGAGATGTGCAGGAAGATGGATGCTGTTTCCACGCCTGCTGACAGTGCATCTATTTTGTATCCCTTCCACAGCCCATGGATCAAGGAGTAAATTTTGACTTTCAAGTCTTATAAATTTAAGAAACAAATTTCATAAGGCTATCCTACCATGGAGAGTGATTCTTCAGATGATTTGGGGCAAAGTAAATTGAAAATCTTCTGGAAAGGAGTCACTATTCTAGATGCCATTTCAGAACATTCATGATTCATGAGAGAAGGTCGAAATATCCACATTAGTAGGAACTTGGGAGACGTTGATTCCAGCCCTCACGGATGACTCTGTAGTCTTCAAAACTTCATGGAAGAACTCCCTGAAGAGGTGGTAGAAATAGTAAAAGAACTAGAATTAGAAATAGAGGCTGAAAATGTAACTGAATTGCTGCCACCTCATGATAAAATTTGAATGGAGGAGGAGCTGCTTCTGATGAATGAGCAAAGGCGGTTTCAAGAGATGGAATCTACTCCTAATGAAGAGGCTGTCACCATTGATGAAATGACAACAGAGCGTTTGACTATTCCATAAACTTAGTTGACAAAGCAGAGGCAGGGATTGAGAGGACTGCCTCCAGGTTTGAAAGTTGCTCTACTGTGGATAAAATGCTATCAAATAGTATCACATGCTAAAGAGCAATCTTTCACGAAGGGAAATGTCAACCGATGTGACAAACTTTATTGTCTTATTTTAAGAAATTATCAGAGCCACCCTAATCCTTAACAAACACCACCCTAATCAGTCCGCAGCCATCAGCATCAAAGCAAGACCCTCCACTGGCAAAAATATTATCAGTCACTGAATGCTCAGATAATCATTAGCATTTTTAGTAATAAAGTGTTTTTAAATGAAAGTATATATATTGTACTTTTTAGATAAATGCTATTACACACTTACTAGACTACAGTGAAGTATAAACATCACTTTTGTATGCACTGGGAAACCAAAGAATTTGTGCTATTCGTTTATTGTGATATTTGCTTTATTATAGTGTTTGGAACCTGAAACCAAACCCACAATATCTCGAAGATACGCCTATATTAGGGACTGATGTGGATGGAATGTGCAATTACCTGTATTAGTTACAGGGAATGAGTATCTTGTGGTTGTGGGTCCCTTCCTGGTTCTGGGAACTTGCTAGCTGCTAAAGCCTGCTGGGTTGGACTGGGGTGGACAGCTGCCTGGCCCTAGGGATCTGGGCATGACGAAGGCCCTTTCCTGTGTCCTCCATACCCAGAGCATAAAGCAAACTGCTAGAACAGCCCCGTCTCAAGACAGAATTTGGCAGACACCAGTAGGACATTCCAGTCTTCATCAGGACACTTGCCTCTCTGTGCTAATGAGACAATTTATTGTCACATAATCTATTAATAACTGGGACTGGTGACCATAATTAACTTATGTGCCTTGAACTAAAGAAACCACTTCTAATAACCTACCCAGGACATATAATGAGTGGGAAACACAGAGGTTCTCAAGATGGTAGGGTAAGAATGGGAGGCCTCACAGTCTACAACGTGCTTTGCCCTCTCCTCCTCTCTCCTCACAAATATGTAATATTCTCCTAATTTGATGATTCACAGTCAGATTCCAGTTGATCCTTCCTGGCTATAAGAGCCAACAATCTGTGATATTTCCTGCACCTTGCAGAAAGGTGAATTTGTAGTGGGTTGGAAACCAGATTTCATCTTATGTGCTACCATGGTCACCACCTGGAACACTCCGTCAAGGAAAAAGAGTGCCCGGGTGGTGGGTCAGCAGTGCCCACCCCAAGCACAGGGCATCTTCGTCTGTATTTGCCAGACCTATTCCTGCAGCTCAAGGGCAGATGCTCAAGGAGCCCTAAACTGAGATTCGCCTTTATATTAAAGATTATTCAGCCAAGCATGTTCCATAAAGAAAGCAAACATTTTTCCTCACACACAATATTCAATAAATTGTTATTTACAATCATATGTATCTAAGTTTTATTTCTTTCTAAATGTAAGATATTCTGTATTTTCTCTATAAATAGGCATACCCTGGGAAATAAAAATATTTTTTAAATTAAAATTTTATTTAATTAGTGTTCCCATAATATATATTAAAAAAATTTTTTTTTATTAAATCGTAGCTGTGTACATTAATGCGATCATGGGGCACCACACACTGGTTTTATAGACCGTTTGACACATTTTCATCACACTGGTTAACATAGCCTTCCTGGCATTTTCTTAGTTATTGTGTTAAGACATTTGTATTCTACATTTACTAAGTTTCACACGTACCCTTGTAAGATGCACCGCAGGTGTAATCCTACCAATCACCCTCCCTCCACCCATCCTCCAGAAATAAAAATATTAAAGAGACAATTGAAGTCAAAATAAAAATCCTAGGTGTTCCCAAAGCCATAATTTTTTTGGCAACCTTCCTTGAATGGTTCTTGTGAATGATAATACAATTTTCATGATCTAAAGAATTCTTTGAAATTCACTTGTGCCCCCCCCGCCCTTTTAAAGTGTTTCCTTTATTAATTTATACTGGAAATAACAGTCCCTAATATGTGCTTTTTAAAATGGTCTTTAAAATGCAGATTGTTCTTTACCTATACAGCTGACTTCTAGATGAATACACTTTCCTTCATTTCTCTTTCTCCTGGACACTTGAACCTGGGTATCTAATGCACACTGATGTTAATGTGATCCCAAGCCACGCACTTCAACATTGACATGAAGTGCACTAACATGCTTTCAATGAGGCATCAAGTCTTTGATCACCACTGGCAGGTAGGTCCCTGAAGGAAGGTTCCTAAATCACACTGACCCATTAGCTTTATTAAGAAGCTCCAGGCACCATTACCTTCAAACAAGCACTGAGAAACAGGCTCTGACTCCTGGCTTCTGTAATGTCAGCAAATGTCAAGCTGTTCCCTCTCCCCTAATCCTGTCTACATGATGATTAGATTATGAAGCACACCTTGCGCTTTTCAGTGCAGATTTTTATATATTTATTTTCCATGGATAACACAAAAAAAGCAAAAAAAGAAAATCACAAAAATAGAAAGAAGAGACCAAATATACACAGAAAGTTAAAACTACTAAATATCTCTGTTAGCACTGATAAACAATGATCTCAGCACAAATTCTGTATGGCAATCTGATGTGTTAAAAGAAGGAAGGAAGAAAAGAGGGAAGAAAGGTAAAGGGAGAGGAAAGAAAGAGGAGGAACAGGGAGGAAGGAGAGACTTGGCAAAGGAGAAGAAGGGCAGGATGTCAGACAGGGTGTGTTCCTCTCCACGTAACAGACACAGAGGAACTTACTCTGCACCCCTTAAAAAATACTAACTCACTGAATCCTCCTGAGAACTGTAACAGGTAGGAAAGATTCTTACACCCATTTTATGGATGAATAAACTGAGGCACTCCGAGAATAAGAGTTTTAGCGTTTTGCCAGGCAGCGTTTAGAACGTGTGCTTGAACACAAGGAATTCATTAAAAATGAATCATTTTCTTTATAATACAAATGAAAACCACTAAGTAAACACACTTTTGAAGTTTATATTCAAGAGCAAAAATTATAATAAAGATAATTTTCTAATAAAAAGAAATTGTACCAATGTAAGCAAATGTATTTTTGTCATGGTCTGACATTAAACAAAAAAGGTAATTAAGTTTTACCATCACTGCTTTTTCAGCTACTTCAGTTGAATCAGCATGGTGCTAATGCTTTTAAGTGTTACAGTTCTCTTTAAATGTCTCAGCTTTCATTTTAATTAGGAAGAATAATATTCTGTTATAAATTAAAAAGATGGGAATTGTAAGAAAAAATGCAAAAAGTGTTTCCAGAAAAACTTGCATTTATGCTATAGAATTTAAAAACCACTGAAGAAAATTTTCATTTTTTAATTTTTATTTTTTGAAGATCTTAAGCAAAACAATAATTTCATTGCCAGTCTACTTTGCAGTTTTTATGTATTTATTCTAATATTGTTTTCAACCATTGGAATTAAATAGTGTTACAAAACCACCAGCCAACTGTGCTTAGCCCTTGAAATCTTGAATCTCTCTAGCTAGTCTTTCAGTTACATGATTAAACAATGACTAATTATGTGTAATTTGACTTAGAAGTGCTGAAGATTAATCTCCAATTTGGCTCTGTGTATGTTGACAAAAGGAACCAGGTAAAACAAAAAATATTTTTAAGTTTCATCTGATCACATCAAAAATATCAACCATGATAGTTTCTTAATGTAAGAAAATTATTTAAAAATCAGTTTAGTGGGTTATAAAGGGATTCTAGCAAAGATTTCCTCAGGCATTTTGCTAAAGCAGGCTGGCTTATATCAACTATTACAAGAGGTGACAGTAGTTTCTGAATGAATCCTTTAGCTAAAAGGCTGGTAGAGATGATAAGAAGTCCCAACACAGGTAGCAAATTAGTGACAGAATCCTTTCTACATTATAATAATCCATGTTTCTCTAGCTGAATTCAATGTGGCCGCTGGCAATAAACATGTGAAAAGTGTGATTTCATGAAATCAAGAAAGTCTAATTTGCACAGAGTAGATTTGACAAGAGCAATGATCTGTCTGCCATACTTTTTTTGCCTGAGTTATGGGTATATCCACCCTGATCTTGGATCTGGCCACCAACTGGTGGTTAGGCAGAGAGGGCATGTATGTAGTGAGGACAAAATTATTTTCTCCATGTAAATACATTCAAATATTTAGGAAATTTCATATTATAGTCCTAAAGTTTCAGTGCCCATTTAAAATACGTGTACCAGAATTGTATTAAGAAAATACAGCCACAATTGAATTTTGCCCAGAAACAACTTTACTTACAAATGATATTAGCTGGTCTTTAAGTGTGTCTATCAGCCTATTCACCAGCAATTTTATTCATTCATTAATGACTTTACTTGGCCTATACAAAAATCACATACCAATGGGGGAGGTGTCTGGGATGGTTTGTTTTCATTCCTGACACCCTCCACACCCTTTGTTTTGTGACTGTTAAAATAGGTCTTTCTATTCAATGGCTATGAGCAATGCCTTGGGTCAATTACTTCACAAGGGCCTTTGGAAAGAATGGGCCCTGATATTGACAGCCTGCTGCCTGGATCCCTCTTGCCTTCATTTAAACCAATCCATTTGTATCTCAAGTTGATTCTTCTTCCTACACCCAGAACGTAAACCTAATTTTCTGTTCTCTGGTGCTCTAAACTCTGCAGTCTATTTTTGCAATGATGTCTCTGAGACAAGCTGGCATTCTTTAGCTTCTTCACAATAATCAAAGCAAAACTCACGCTGCATGAACTCTTGAGCAGCATTATCCACAATCCCTGCCAGGACTGTACCTTCCAGAAGGTGAGAGGGCAATTCATAGTCACACAAGACAGATAAGAATCTTCCTCACGAGTACAGGGTGCAAACTCTTCAGAGACACAATGAATAGCATACATTATAGATCTATTTTTTATAAGCTTAATATGCATTGGATAAAATAGATTAACTGCCAAGTTATTCATTATTTGTATATGACTATGATATAATTTCTTTTTTTGTTATGACATATTCTTACATGTGTATGCAGCAGCACCAAAATCACTTCTTGAGGAAGACCAAAAATTCAGTATCTTCTCATGTGAGGAATTATATCTGTCAAGAGATTCCTTGCAAGAATATTTCCCTTAGAATTAGCACGTTCATGAAGCACAGTCCTTTCATTCCCACGATAATGTTCTACTTTCTCCAAGTACTGATCTTAACATTTCTAGGTAAGATCACTCAAACCACTGACATTAATCAGTATCCAGCCACAAATGTGAAGCATTTATGCTGGCTGAAGGAATACATTCTGTGGAGTTTTGTAACAAAGTCCTGAAATTAAGTAAGCATGACATATTTTCACGCAAAAAGTATGTCATTTTTCATACTTTTAAAGTTTTGAAGTTACCTTTGTCAATGAAGCATAAGAGATTCATTATCTTCTGATGATTTTTAGCCTTTAAAAAACGTGGACAAACATTATTTATGTTTGTAAACCACTAGTAAATCTTCAATATAGCTATTTCATTTTAAACACATCGCTTGCTGACAATCCCGTGTACTATTAAATAACTGAATAAAGAGAAGCACAAAGCAGATTGTGTGTTATTGCTGCTATAATCAACACCAAGGAATCAACAATTATTATATATCACTTTGCAGCCCAAACATTTTAGAATCATGTTAAGTTTGGGGGGATAAAGGAATACCAAGAAACAGCCGTTGTATCTTCCTTTTGGTCTGTCTATAGGCAATGGGAAATTGGCTGTTTCTCAGCCCCTTTCCAAACACTTTTATCTTCCTGCCTGGCATGGTGGCTTGCACCTATGATCCCAGTTTCTCAGGAGACTAAGACAGGAGGAGTGCTTGAGGCCAGGAGGTCTGCACCAGCCTTGGCAACATAGTGAGACAGCTCCATCTCTTACAAAAAAAGAGTGTGTAACAGAGTGTGTAAGCCCTGGTATAAATCAATAATGAATAAAAATAATAAATGTCATAAAAAGAAACAGAACACTCAAAAATTATTGAAAATAAATGAATGTTTTAGGTTAACATCAATCCAGTTGTCTTATTTTTGTTTATGTTTCGCCATGTTCATCTCTTCCCAGCACAAGCTTACTATGAACAGCACATTCTTTAAGGAAAATAGCCCCAGGGCAGGCCCTGACCTACTGACCTTATCAGAGCTCTGCCTTCTGAGAAAATGTACTGCAGAAGGGAAGAGAATGAGAACGTGGCTGTGAATCACATCAAAACAGATTAGCCAAAGATTTATGCAAAGATATTTTATTCCGGAGTTGGCAGCACTCTCCGGAGAAAGCCAAAGCTTTTGGTGTTCTGTTGTACTGAGGATCTGGCCTCTTTCAAACTACAAAATCAGCAATAACAACTTTCTTTACATTTTGAAAGGAAATAGCACTCCCACTGACAACATGAGCATCATTCGAGTCCAAAGTTCATTTGAAATAAACGTATATAGTTAAACAAAACAATCTGACTTAAGCCAACAGACTGATAAGTTCCACCAGCAGAAAGTAAGAAAATACTTATAAACCTTTGGCTAACCTAAACAGGAAAAAAAGAGTAAAATCTCTAATCTCATCAATCAGAAATGACAAAGACGAAATAACAACAGACTCCTCAGAAATTCAAAAAATCCTTAATGAATATTACAAGAAACTTTATTCTCAGAAATGTGAAAATCTGAAGGAAATTGACCAATACTTGGAAGCACGTCACCTACCAAGACTTAGCCAGAATCAAGTGGAAATGTTGAACAGGCCAATATCAAGTTCTGAAATAGCATCAACCATACAAAATCTTCCTAAAAAGAAGAGCCCGGGATCAGATGGTTTCACGTCAGAATTCTACCAAACTTTTAAAGAAGAACTAATACCTATATTACTCAACCTGTTCCAAAGTGTAGAAAAAGAAGGAAGGCTACCCAACACGTTCTATGAAGCAAACATCATCCTGATCTAAAAATTGATCTGCCATTCATTCCTATAATTCCTCTACTAGGTATATACCCAGAAGACCAAAAATCACATTATAACAAAGATATTTGTACCAGAATGTTTATTGCAGCCCAGTTAATAATTGCTAAGTCATGGAAAAAGCCCAAGTGCCCATCGATCCACGAATGGATTCATAAATTGTGGTATATGTACACCATGGAATGTTATGCAGCCTTAAAGAAAGATGGAGACTTTACCTCTTTCATGTTTACATGGATGGAGCTGGAACATATTCTTCTTAGTAAAGTATCTCAAGAATGGAAGAAAAAGTATCCAATGTACTCAGCCCTACTATGAAACTAATTTATGGCTTTCACATGAAAGCTATAACCCAGTTATAACCTAGTAATAGGGGGAAGTGGGTGAGGGAGGGGAGGGAAGAGGAGGTGGGCGGAGGGAGGTTGATTGGTGGGATTACACCTGCCATGCATCTTACAAGGTTATATGTGAAACTTAGTAAATGTAGAATGTAAATGTCTTAACACAACTAAGAAGATATCAGGAAGGCTATGTTAACCAGTGTGTTGAAAATGTGTCAAACGCTCTATAAAACCAGGGTATGGTGCCCCATGATCTCATTAATGTACACAGCTATGATTTAATAATAATAATAATAATAATAAAAGAAAATACTTGAGGTTGAAAAGCCCCAGCTGGCACTGGGTAAAAGGTTTGCCTGTGAATGCCCAGCCTTGATAGTTCACTGGACCAGTCATGTGATCCAGAACACAGCCTACATGAAAAAAGCAATTAGTACTATCTAGAGGCTTAGTGGTTCTGCAGTTAACAGAACAGAGCATTTAATTAAATTGTAAACACTAGAGGATACAGATTTGGCTTAGCATTAAACATGGATCAGGTAACAAACAATTGGAACAAGTGTGTGGGGTTTTGAATATCTGTTTGTTGAAAGCTTATTTTTACCACATAAACATTTTCCTCACTTGATGTAAAAGATATTAAATGAATCTGGTAATTGGAAAAATCCTATTTTGCCATATAACTGTAAACTCAGGATTCTGAAATCAGCTTTCTCTCAAAACAAAAAAATGTGAGGAGAAAGATAAAAGTGTCCAAGAATTCTCCACATATTCCACAAATGTCCCTCCATTCCCAAGCCAGTGAGCTCTAAGGTGCCATATTTTATAATTAGGAAGAAACAGTCCCCGTGCAGATCCTAATATGTGAACATTTCACGATTAAGAGGAAATGGTCCCACTGCATCCTCATTAACTAGAGCAACTTTGGGGAAATGTGACATTTCCTACCACATCGGCTCCAATTTATTTTCTATCTTTTGTAGGATACTGAAAACCCATTTAGCAAATCAGTTTTGTTACTACAGGGATAAACTCAATCTTTTAAAACTCACAAGATATTCCCATGGTCCTCTGTGTTTGGAAAATGCATCAGTGTTTGCACAAGGCAAAACCTTTCAGAGAAAAATGACTCATTATTTGGGGCACCCACTTCAAAGCTTGTAAGAGTTAGACTATATTTAAAAGCAGATTTGAATATTAACCCTTCCCACGGTATAATTTCCTTTGTCTTTGAATTCACCTTCATCCTTGCTATCTGATGGCCAAAGGCAATGGTCCTCAGTAAGAAGATGCTCGGGCTGTTAGGTGGCACGTACCCAACACTAGCTGGGGTAGGGACACGTGTTCAAACTGTGCTTTGTGCATGGCTGAGCACCCCGTCACTGCCACATTAAACCACTTTTCCTGATGGGGAGACGTCCTATCTCAGGTGTTTTGGCGACAGTCTAAAAGATGGGGAGGAGAAATCGATTCCAGAGAAGGGCAAGGAGCTGCTGGAAGCCACCCAGGCCTGGGGCGCTGGACTCAGTAAAGAACCGGTCATGTATTGTCTTGGCTGTTCACCTGGGACAATGGCTTGAAGGTGGCAGGCTTTGAGCTGATTTGAGAAAGTGAAAGCCTACTCCATGCTGGGCAATGAAGCTCCAAGTTGTGAGGAGAAGACTACAGACTTTACACCAATGGTTTCATTTTTCATTCTGTCCTGCTACAAGTTCTCAGCACCCATAAAATAAACTATCAATTCATTTTAAATGTTATTTCAAAATGAATGATACTGTGGAAAACTGGAAAAATGAAAGGAAAGGGGGAAGATAGGATGGTGAAAGTGAAAATAAGTTCTCAGTGGCTGGTCACTGTCCCATCTTCATTGTCACTTGTGAAGTCTGATCTGGGTGCCAGTTGTCGGGGCCCAGGAATGGCCAGGTCTCCGCCCTGGCTTCTTTATGGTCTGGACGGGAAAGGCTGTGCTACCTTGCTCAGGAACAATTACCCTTAGGTGCCTGAAGGCTATTCACTTTAGTAGAAGGAAAAGAAAGAGAGAGAGAGAGAGACAGTCTTCAAGGGAGAAAAACAGTCTTTGTAAGAGAATGAATCTTAGCAATCTTGTGAGAAGGGCCTGTGCCCGCGGGCCTCTGCAAGCAGGAGAAGTGAAAGAGTCCGAGTGAGGGAGTCCGTGAATGTACGTAGGCCTCGACTACCTTCTCCTGCAGCTTCTTATGGACGTGATCCTGTGGCTACTTACACCACAGGTGTAGAGACTGCCAAGCACTGATGTTCTCACCTTGCGAGCTCTCATGTTAAGGAGAACAGAATCCCTTCCCCATGCGCTTATCACCAGGGTGTTATATGACCGAGATGTTCCCTGTATTCCAAGCTTAATTCTCACTTCTCCTTGCCATGAGCTGGATGGTGGTCTGCTACAATAAGTCCTTATGGCTTTGACTCTGCGTTCTTATCACATATCCATGTCGGGTGTTGTGATAATTCTTTTTAAAACGTTCTTTCTGGAAAGAGCATTTAAGTTCGGACACACACAGTAGAACCTCTGTGAGTTGACCACCCAAGGGACTGTAACAAACTGGTCGGCATATAGAAGTGGTCAACATAAGGAACCAGGCCTGCTGTACTGATGCATACACGTGGTGCATGTCCAGTCTATGACATGTGGTGAATGTCCAGTCTATGACAATTAGGTCACCTTAAGGAGGTGGTCAGCTACGGGGGTCCTACTGTTTTTAGCCCCTTCCCATCTTTCATATTTCTCTCTGAAATTCTTTTTACTCTAAAACTTTTTTTTTACATGGGCTCCTCTAGAAGATTTTATAATAAAAGGTTAATTAGAAAAAGAAAAAGCCGCAGCAAGCATTCCTGTATTTTCATCCTCAGGAGTTTAAACTATAGTTGTCTGGGGACACTGTCTTAATTATGTGTTAAGACTCTGAGGCAAAAACGTGTCAGTGATTCTATAGGACAGCTATGTTCTTGATATTATATAAAAATGACAAGCATAGTATCTTTATATGTGAGTGAATTTGCTTCCGGATTCTTAGGTTACAGAATTCTGGCTCTGAAATTGACCTTCAACACTTTGAAGTGAAGAGTTTCCAAAAACTGGGTGGCGCCTGTGGCTCAAGGAGTAGGGCGCCGGTCCCATATGCCAGAGGTGGCAGGTTCAAACCTAGCCCTGGCCAAAATCAAAAAAAAAAAAAGAGTTTCCAAAAACTATCCATCTTATTTTGTTGGGATTCCAATTTGGAAAAAAAAAACTGTCTACGTTTCAACTGACAAGACACTGAGAAATCAAAACCAGGCTTGGGGGACCCCAAAAAACTATTCAAAATCCGATATTTGAAAAAAGTCCCTTCAAATCAGATTTTACCTAAAAATCATTGTACTAACCTAAAACAGGGGTGGGGGGCGAGGCATCAATAGTTCCAAGAAACTTCTAGAAAAAGGAAATCTAAATAAAAAAAAACCCTCAGATGACCCAATTTATGTGCTGAATGAGAAGAGGCCAAATGAGAGCTATTCAATGCCAAGAGAAATATTTTATTTAAAAAAACACAATAGAAACAGAGAGAGGAGAGAGAGAGAAAATATAAAATTAAGCAGAGTCTGGATGTGGGGAAAGAGAGGGAAAAAGAGAAAACAAAGAGAAACATGAGTAGCTTGGACAAAGGTGGGCAGCGAGGGAAGGACATGGACACTGCTCAGCATTTTCTGCTTGTCACATCACGGTGGCATCATGCAGGGAGCGTGTGAGTCCTGGACGTGGTGCGCGTCTCATAAGTGGCAGTCTTGTATTGGTCTGCCTTTCAGAAGTCCTACATCTTTTCATCCCACAAAATCTTTTTGTTATGAGTTTATAAATTTAAAAAAACTCATTAAATAAATATTTAAATTCTATTTATTTACTTAGAATCACAGTTTGAGATTCTCACATTTTCTATGGGAATTAGCCAAAGGATAAATTATTTAATCCCAAAGGAACAAAGTGACCATAGTTAATAATAGTGTATAATATACTTGAAATTTACTAAGAAAATAAATCTTAAGTGTTCTTACACACGAGCTTAAACATGCAGGGGTAACTATATGAGGGGATGGAGGTATTAATTAACTTGATTGTGGTAATCATTTCACAATGTACTCACATAAAAACATCACAAGGTCCACCTTGAATATATATATGTGTGTGTGTGTGTGTGTGTGTGTGTGTCAGAGTCTCACTTTGTTGCCCTGGGTAGAGTGCCTTGGCATCGTAGCTCACAGCAACCTCAAACTCTCAGGCTCAAGAGATCCTCCTGCCCCAGCCTCCCAAGTAGCTGGGACCACAAGGTGCCCATCCACAACACCCAGCTATTTTTAGGAATGAGGTCTCTCTCTGGCTTAGGCTGGTCTCAAACCTGTGAGGCAATTCACCCACCTCGGCCTCTCAAAGTGCTAGGATTACAGGTGTGAGCCACTGCACCTGGCCCAAATATATACCATTTTTATTTGTCAATTATATATCAAAAAAGCTGGGGGAAAGAAAAAAAAGAAAGAGGCCAAGGGAGGTAGCTCATGCTTGTAATCCTAGCCCTCTGGGAGGCTAAGGTAAGAGGTTCCCTTGAGCTCAGGAGACCAGCCTGAACAAGAGCGAGACCCGGTCTCTACTACAAATAAATAGAAAAACTAGCCCTAACACTGGGAAGGTGCTTGTAGTCCCAGCTACTCAGGAGGCTGACGCAGGAGGATCACCTGAACCCAGAATTTTGAGCTCTGGTTTCTGTGAGGTAGGACATCACGGCACTGTAGCCTGGGCAACGAACTTTGTCAAAAAAAGAAAAAGAGAGAGAAGAGAAGAGAAGAGAAGAGAAGAGAAGAGAAGAGAAGAGAAGAGAAGAGAAGAGAAGAGAAGAGAAGAGAAGAGAAGGAGCAGGAGGAACAAGACAGAGGAGAAGGAAAAACCAGCAGAGTATCCACACCTAAGGCTGCAGTGTAAGGATGCCTACCAGAGTTGTTCTGCTGAAGGGAAAAAAATACTGGTCACAGTCCCCCACTGCCTGAGGGCTGTCCCTAGGACAGAAACTCCCCTGCATTTCTCAGGGGTGCCTGTATGTGGCCTTGAAATCTGAGACCTCTGATCCAGCAAAATCTGAAATAATGGATATAAGACTCACCAATTCTGGAAGTGGCCTACTAAGAGATTTGATGAAGAGGCCATTTCATTTCCACTCTTTGCTCCCAGACCCATGTATTAACACTTAGGGGCACAGCTACAGGAGACCATGTAATGCTATTGATATTTGGTGCGTATATACTATTCTAGAGGACTGAGCCAGATCTGTAAGAAGTATCCTAATTTTCTATCTATCTTGCCCTTAGGAACATGGTGGTTTATTGCCTGGAAACTCAGATTGCTGCAGGTCAGGGCACTCTGGCTGGCCTTTTGGCCTTGCTGCTTATTACAAGATAAACAACTTCAACACACTGATTAATTACAGTAATTAAATTTATTCTTTTATGTTGACTTTTATCCTAATATCTTAACTTGGATTTTCCTATAGAGAATCTAAGATGAAATTTGGGCAAAGGTATTTTATCAGGGGTGCAAGTTTAAGAAACTTGAATGAGGGAACAGAAAGGATGTAAATGACTTGATCACTATGTGTGCCAGTGGATTATTGTAGAAACAGAAACTAGAAATGGCAGCTAAAAGTGCCCTACTAAAGTCACTGTGGTAGGCAACAGGGCCTCAATCTCCTCTGACATGCATGCAGACTGCATCTCAGATCTATTCAGCAAGGACCATTTGTTCACAATTTCCTATGCCCCATTGGTTGGAGGTTATCACCAGGGAAATTAATGACCCTCCATTTCTCATCTTCTCTCTCTCTCTCTCTCTCTCTCTCTCTCTACATATATATATAGATAGATAGATAGATAGATAGATAGATAGATAGATAGATAGATAGAATATATACATATATACTCTATATATGTATCTATATATATGTAATATATATACACACACATATATAATATGTAATTTATAATATATGTATTCCTCACTTTGGTCACCTTTGAAGTACTTCCTTTGGGAAGCTATGTACTGACATCAGTGCCTAATCCATCCTTCAAAGCAATTTTGGAACTCTGTTTCTGGAATAGCCATCAGAGCCATATGAGCTGTCCTCATATTACCCTTGATGTCCTGAATGTCATCAAAATGTCTTCCTTTCAATATTTCCTTTATCCTTGGATAAAGAAAAAGTCACTGAGAGCCAGATTAGGTGAGTAGGTAGGATATCCTAATACAGTTATTTGTTTACTGGTTAAAAACTCCCTCACAGACAGTGTTGTGTGAGCTAGTGCATTGTTGTGATGCAAGAGCCATGAGTTGTTGACCAAACTTTTTCAGTTAAGATTTTTCTGTTTCTTTATTGAGGTTTATGTGGTCTGCTTTGTTTCTCACAGTCAGACAAAAATTTTAACACACAATTTGAGGAATTTTTGTAATGTTTTCATCAGTTCTGCTCATTACTGGCTGCCCTGACCTCTATTCATCAGTAATGATCTTTCTCCCTTCAGAAAAACATTTAATTCATTTGTACACCACTGTTTTCTTCATGAAATTTATTCCTATAAACTTGTACTAACATGTTCTTGATTACACTTTCACTCTTGCCAGATTTAAGAAGAAACTTATGAATATTTGTTCATTGCTCTAATTCGAGCTCCAACATTCTCTTTGATAGCATACAAAAACACAGAAAACAATAACAAATTCCTCTCAGTGAGATACCCACCATACATCAACACAAGCAAAGCTGTAGACATTGATATACCAAGGTTACAAATCTTCACCTTGTTTCTGCACAGTGCTGCCAACATAAGAGCATAGTGGCAAGTTCATGAACTTAGTTTTCAGACCTTGTATATACACACCAACACAGAAGATGCCAAAAAAAAAGGTGTATAGTTTTTAAGAAAGGAAAACATTGTAGTTTCCAATTTCATGTCAGACACTGACCAAGATAGTGATTTTCCTGTTCTTCTTGACATTGGAAGATGTCCAATACTTTTTTTGTTGCTTTCTACACAAGCCCCTCAACTTGCTCAGTATTGCAGAAAATGAAAATACATGTAACAGAAACAGTTATGACTTCTAGGAAGGATTTTTCCAAATGATCTGAGAAAGAAGAAACTTTAGGAATATGAATTATGTGCTTATCAATGTGATTTGAAAATGATGTGCCTCTCTACGAACAAGAGGTTAGTAACAATGCTGAGTACATTCTTTGGCCCTCCAACACATTTGATCACTGGTTAAAGGAAGAAAAACCCTGTTGAATTTGGAAAACCAACAGTTATTTTAGAATATGCAAAGTTAATGGGAAGAGTGGAAGAGCTGATCAGTACTGTGCATGTTACAGATTTAGAAGAAGGCCCTACAAATGGTGGAAAAAATTATTCTTCTGACTGATGGAAGTTGCAATTGTGAACACCTTTAATCATAAGATAAATTGGAAAGTGCAGACACACCTTTCTTACAGAAATCTCAATTATATCATGAAAACATTTTAGATAACTTATTTTAACTTCTGATTTATCTACAAAAATAAATGTAATTACTTTCTACTCCAGAAGTTGGAGCAACATAAGACCATATCTCTAAAACATAAAATAAGATGCAATTTGGAAACTGATAAAAACAAAGAACACAAAAGCTGCAGAGATCCTTTAGTGTTATAACTCACAGTTTATTTCCTGAGTAAATGCAAAACATCCCTTCACTTTTGGTTGTTTGAGCCCTTTTTAGTCACCAATCATATTGTATAAACACAGTATTTCAAAAAGTGAAAGAATGGAATAATAAGGCTTTCAAAAGTGAAATTAAATGTTGGGCTTCATATCCAACTTCATCTTTGAATGTTTTTCTTTATTCTATAATTAATCATTTCAAAATCCAGCAGCAATTTATAGCTCACTAACATCACTACTTTCATTTAAATCACAGTATTGTTTTAGAGAAAATTCCTGTAGAATTGCCAATTCCAGCTGTCTTGTGTGGGCTGTAAATACAGTTCTTCATCTCTAATGCCCTACTATATTTTATCTTTTAAGGATAAATATTCAGCAAATTGAGTTGGAAGTGGTGGTAGAGATAATTAAGAGAAGTAATAAGTTAAGTTCAGCTGAATGTATGGGAATCATAAAGCAATTTAATTAGCTATAGATAGTTACATAAGCCAGTGGGTCAGAGGGGATAAGAAACAACATACTAAAACAGCCTTAATGAAGTGGCAGAAAAGATCTAGAGGTCACAAGTAGCCATTAGCATCAGTGTACCAACAGAGTTACACATTTTATTCGAATATGGTACGTAAAGGAAGATTAACAAAACAGAAACCTCAAGATTAATAATCACAAAATAAATTAAGAACTATCCCCACCCCCAAAATCTCCAAATCTAGGTGGTAAGTGCCAACAACAAAACTCAAAGGGCAGGTAATTCTGATACTAATGTGTTCCACAGTATAGAAAGTGCTATAGAGTTCCCAAATTTATTTAGGATTTGATATTAAAATGTGACAAAAATAGACCAAGAAAAAAATTCTAGAAAACTCTCACTTGAGAATATGGATACATGAATTCTAAATAAAATATTGGTGAGTTAAGATATAAACATTTATACTGATTAAAGATATAAACAGCTTTTTATTTTTACCCTTTCTATATTTTTCTATTATGATGAATTACCAATATATTTTGACACCAGATAAAAGTAACTAAAGTGAAGCTCTTGCTGTTCTTACCGAAAGAGGAAGTCATTTTTAGGTTGCTCATAACTCAGACCATGAATTAATGGATCATAAATTCCTACCACCTGCCAATACCCAGAGAACAACATATTCAAGGTGTAATCTACCGAGATACAACCATTAACCTAATGTTCTAGGCTTACAAATGATCTGAAGTCCCAAGATAGATATGGAAGTTGCAGAGACCCACTGGATCAGAAAGGATCATGGTTAGAGAGTGTCTTAGCCATAAACTGTGTAGGCAAACTGTGACTGTAGCACTTCTTTCAACTCTGGACCCGTGAAATAATACCTGTAGAAGTGATAAGCCTTCAAAATGACCACAAACCTGGTAGGATTAAGGGTTCAGAGACAGCATCAAAATTGATTTATATTAATAAAAACTAAAGAAAATGATATCTGAGTTTATGAATCCAGATTATACCAAGTCCATTAGTAATATAAGTCTGGCTATGTTCGAGGTATAATATATCATACAGTCTAATTTTTGTTGTAAACCCAGTGATGTAAGTCAGTTAATATAACTCTTTATATTTTAATATGAGACATTCTATATTTTAAAAGAGATAATATTATGACTTTCCAAAAAATTTCAAACAATGACTGAAACAGATCCTGTATTTCTCACAAGTTACAGAAGTTAATTCATGATGGATAAAAGACCTAAACCTGAGTCATTAAACTGTAAGGATTCTGAATGTTGGAAAAACTCTTATAGGTCAACCTAGGGAAAGAATTTATGAAGATATCAAAAGCAATCACACCAACAACAAATGAAACTGATCAAATTAATAAGTTTCTGCACTTCCCTGGCAAGGACACAATAGAGTACATAGGCAACCCACAGAATAGGAGAAATTATTTGCATGCTATACATCTAAAAAGGGCTGATAACTAGAATATACAAAAAACTCAAGCCAATCAGAAAAAAAAAAAATTAAACTACCCCAATTAAAAGTGGGCAAATGACATGAACAAAAACTTTTCAAAGGAAGATAGTCTAATGATATTTTTTCAAACACGTGATAAAAGCTCAAAATCTCTAATTATTAGGGAAATGCAAATAAAAAACAAAAAGAAATATCACCCTCCTCCATTAGAATGTAAAGAAACAAGAATGAAAAATGAAGGATATGAATATGAAAAAATTAAAAAGGGAGAGTCAAAATTATTATTATTTTTAGGTGATACATGCTATTAGAAAGTCTGAGAGATTAAAGTTGGATGTTGTCCAGATTGAAGAGGATTAGGTAAGTTGCCAGTTACAAATAGTTAATTTGAAAAAAAATAAACTATATATTTTCAATAAGGATAGTTAGCACATATACCAATTACATATTTGAAAAAAGTATGTTTGATATAATTTATTTAACATATAAGTATTTAAAAGATCTGTTCTAAGGTTAACTTTAATGTCACCATACCACAAATGAGAAAATAGAGGCACAATATGATTAAGTGATTTTTATTTCTCAGCTAGGAAGTAGAGGAGCCAGGAATTAAACCCAGGTCTACTGGCTCCAGAGGACAAGTACTTAAACATCATATTATGATGAATTGTTTGAAATAATCATAATTTTATAATCTAAATTCTTAGCATATATATAAAAAAATTAAATAGACAGATCCTCCCAAATATATAAAACCTAAGAAAACTCTTCTTAAATGTATAATACAGCCCCCACTAAAAACTGTAGCCTAGGCCACTGAGAAACTCACAGACAACATTGACATTGATTATAGCAGAAAAAATAATACAGAGAGTACACTATCATACATACCCAGAATCAAAAGCACCATATTAAACCAAGACTATAGATATATCTAAAGGAAAAGTCTTTTCCTATAAAACCAATCAATAAAAGTAAACCAATCACTTACTCCATATGTGCACCTATCAATGTAACAGAAAAAAGCATTAAAAAGCAAGGAAACATGATATCTCCAAAGGAATATAATTCTCTATCAAAGAGTTCAAAGAAAAAAGAAATCTACACAATGCCTGGAAAAGAATTTCAATAATGATATTTAACAAGCTCAGTAAGATACAAGAGAACATAGATAAACAAAATAAAGAAATCAGGAAAATAAGTCATGATCTTAGAATAAGAAATTTTAGCAAAGAGATAGATATCACAAAAAGAACCAAACAGAAATTCTGGAAACAAAAACATCAGTGAATGAAATAAAAAATGCAATTGAGAATTTCAACAATAGACTAGATTAAGCAGAAGAAATAATGTGAGAACTTGAAGACAGATCTTTTGAAATAAACATGACATACACTCAAAAACAATAAAAATTAATAGAAAACAAACAAACAAAAAGCTACATGACATATGAGACACAATAAAGTGACCCAATATTCAAATTTTAAGAATTATAGAAGAAAAGTTGTGCAAAGGCATAGAAAACTATTTAACAAAAAATAGCTGAAAACTTTCCAATTTCTTCAAGATATATGGACATTTAGATACAGGAGCTCAAAGATCCCCAAAAGTTTCAACTCAATATGGAAAGCATATTATAGTCAAATTGCCAAAAATCAAAGACAGAGAATTCTAAAAATGATAAAAGTGTCAAGTCAAATAGAAAGGAATCCTCATCATTAAGAGTAAATTTCTCAGCAAAAACCTTACAAGCCAGGAGAGAATGGTATGACATATTTAAAATGATGAAAGGAAAGAAAATGGCAGCCAAGAATACCATACCCAGCAAAGCTATTCTTAAAAATGAAGAAGAAATACAATCTTTTCCAGATATGCAAAATTAATAACTACTAGACCAAACTTACAAGAAATGCTTAAGGGAGTCTGATATCTGGAAGTGAAAAAAGGATGTATACCATAATGAAAATGTACAAAAGTATAAAACTCACTGAGATAGCAGACTCACACATGAAAAAGAGAAAGTATTCAAATGTCACCACTATTAAAACACACACACACACACACACACCCCCAAACACACTGCAACGATAAACAATAAGAGAGCACAAAAAGGACAACGTATCTACACAATGACTAGAAAACAATTAACAAAATGACAAGACAAAGTCCTAATCTATCAATAATAACTTTGAAGTAAAAAAAATTAAATTCCCCACTTAAAAGATATACACTGACTTAATAGAATGGATAAAAAAAAAAAAAACCCTCAACTATACGCTGGCTACAGAAACTCACTTTTCCTGTGAAGATGCACAATATACTCAAATTTAAAAGGTGTGAAAAAATATTCCATGCAAGGGGCAGTGCCTGTGGCTCAAAGGGGTAGGGCAGCAGCCCCATATGTCAGAGGGAGAGGGTTCAAACCCAGCCCCGGCCAGAAACTCAAAAAAAAAAAAAAAATTCCATGCAAATGGAAACCACAAGCATGGAGGGGGAGATACACCATACAAAATAAACTTCAAGCGAACAACTGTAAAAAAAGACAAAGATGTCACTATATAATGATAAATGGATCAATGCAGAAAGAAGATGTAACAATTCTAAATAAATATTTGCTCTATACCAAAGCATCCAGATAGATAATGCAAATATTATTTATTAAATCAAAAGGGAGAGTTAGACTCCAATACAATAATAGTACAGGACTTCAACATCTCATTCTCAGCATTGGACAGAGTATAGACAGGAAATAAGTAAAGAAACATTATATTTAAACTTTACTTTAGACAAAATGGACCTAACATTCACACAATGTTTTATCTAATTACTACACAATAAACAATCTTTTTATCAGCACCTGTAACATTCTCCAATAAATAACAATTATTAAGCCACAAAACAAATCTTAACAAATCAAAAAACAAATAAAAATCATGTCAAGTATATTCTCAGATCACAATAAAATAAAACTAGAAAATCAATAACAGCAATAACTTTGAAACTGTGTAAATAACTAAAAATTAAGTAACATATCCCTGAATAATCTTTGAGTCAATGAAGAAATTAAGAAGGATATAAAAAAATTGAAACAAGTGAAAATGGAAACATAGAATACTAAAACTTATGAAATATGAAATATGGCAAAAGCAGTGCTGAGAGAAGTTCACAGTAATAAATGCCTACATCAAAAAAGTAGATTTCAAATAAACAATACACCTTAAGAAACTAGAAAAGCAAAAATAATTCAAACTCAAATTTAGAAGGAAAGAAATAATGAAGATCATAGCAAAATTATGTGAAAGAGAGTCTAAATTAATACAAAGAATCAATTAAAGGAAAAATTGGTTTTTTGAAAAGATAAGCAAAATCTATAAACTGTTAGCTAAACTAACCAATAACAAAGAAAAATGTTTCAAATAAAAAAAATCATAATTATATATGGAGAAATTACAATAGATACCAGAGAAATGCAGAAGATCATTAGAGATGATTATAAACTAACAAATTAGAAAACCTGGAAGAGATGAACAAATTCCTAGACATGTACAACTACTAAGAGAGATCTAGGAATAAATAGAAAACTTGAACAGACCAATAATGGGCAAAAAAATTAAATTGCTACCTACAAGTCACACACACACACACACACACACACACACACACAGAGCCCAGGACTGAATGGCTTTGCCAATTCTTCTCAAATTATTCCAAATAATTGAAGAGAAAGAAATTCTATACCATTCCATGAAGCCAGCATTATGCAGATACCAAGACCAGACAAGGATACAACCAATAAAAGAAAACTACAGGCCAATATTCTTGATGAACACAGATGCGAAAATTCTCAACACAATACTAGTAAAACAAATCACACAGCACATTAAAAAGATAATACACTAGAATCAAGATGGATTTATCCCAGGGATATAACAATGGTTAAACATACTCAAATTAATAAATGTGATACATCACATAAATAGAATGAAGGACAAGAATATTAGCATCTTGATAGACATAGAAAAGGCATTAAATAAAACTCAACATCCAAATAAGGCATAGAAGGAACATATCTCAACATAATAAAGTACATACATGACAAACCAGAGCTAATATCACACTGAATGTAGTAAAAAGCTGAAATCCTTTGCTCTGTGGACCACAGCAAGAGAAAAATGTTCGCATTTACCACTTCTACTTAACATAGTATTGGAAGCCTAAGGCAGAACAATCAGGCAAGGGAAAGAAATAAAAGCATCCAGATTGGGGGGGAATAGGAAGTCAATTTGACCCTGTTTGCAGAAGACTTTGTCTTATATAGAAAGAAAACTAAACACTTCACCAAAAAACTCTTAAAACTGCATTAAAAAAAAAAAAAGTTTAGTAAAATTGCCGGATACAAAATCAACATACAAAATCAGCAGCATTTCTATACACCAGTACCAAATTAGCTGAAAAAGAAATCAAGAAAGCAATTCCATTTCAAAAAAATAAAATACCTAGGAATAAATTTAACCAAGGAGCAAAAGACATCTGCAGTGAAAACTGTTAAGTACTGATGAAGCAGAGCAGAGAAGATGGTGGACTAGAAGCAGCCCATGCATACTTCTCCCAAGGAGAGGACAGAAAGATGCAGGGAGATACCTACATATGGATGGCTCTTTTTGGAAAGAGTATTAGAAAACTCTGGAGAAGTAAAGGGAAAAATTCAGGAGAAGGTAGTGATGTGATTCATTCAGCAAGATTGAAGAAAACTGTGGGGAGACATCCACACATGGGTCAGAAGAGAGACCCCTGGCTGGGACCTCATGCTCACCACATAGGCACTGTGACCCAAGCTCTGAGATGCCACCAACACTGCAGATTTCTGGACTCATTGAGGAGCTAACTAGATAAAGACATTTCACTGGAGATTGGGCACAGGAGGAATTTGATGGCTACCCATTCTAGGTTTCTGCAACTGAACCCATTCTAAGCACTCCATATAGAGCTCCAGGTCTACATTGAGCTCAACTTTGCTATAATAGCCTTCTCTTAGCCTCTTCCAGGTCACGGAGGTAGTAGGCAGAGTGGGCACTCCCCTGTGCTGTGTCCTATAACTAGGTGCAAAGTGCTTCTTCCCCTTAGATAAGCATCTAAGTGGAGATGCCATTTCTAGGGCCACCTGAAAAGCCTTGCAATGACTACCTCAGCTGAACCGTGGTGGTGGGAGAATCCTAGCCTCCTGGCAGCCCATCCAATAGACCCCCTGCCACAAACCTCCACACTGCTGCTCACACTGCACAGCTCCACCTCTGTAATTCTTGTGCCATAGGAGCCATCCCCCACCCATGTGGCCCAACCTCTGTCGCTCCCATGATACACTCTGATCTGCATCCACACCCACATGGTTTTTGCCCTATCTCCAGTCCAAAATTCTGGCTTTGAGGCTACCACTGTGCCTGGGCACCACCCCTGAAGCTCCATCCTGGAAGGTTCACAGAAGCTGCTGACCCTGCAGCTCAACCTCTCTCCTGAGGCTCCAGCACTCCACAAGGGGCCTCTCCCAGCCTTGAGCTGATGTTACACCAAAACCTGTTTTAAACAAATGCTCACAACCCAGACTCCCAGGACTGCATATCCCTGTCTAGGTAATCTCACCCAGTTGCCACTTTCACCTCTGTGGGGAGACTTGGGCGGAAAAATTCCTCACAATGCAAGTCTCCATAGAGAGGGTCTTACCCCAACCTGAGATTCCAAAATTAATCTGGGAAACAACCCACCACCCCACATGAAGATCATCCAGCTCTAGCTTGAACTGTGACAATCACAGGGGAAAGGGAGTGAATAGAACAGCTGCACCACATGCTCTCAGTGCACCTGCCCCTCCCCAATAAGTCAACATTTCAGAGCAGGACACCAAAGTGCCATCTAGAAATATCCCGTTCTTCTCACTAAGTAGGAAAGATCCAAGCAAAAGAAGAATAGGTTTCCCATAAACCCATCAGCCCTGGGCTGAAAAAGAATCAGAGAAGAAACAACCAAAGTAACTCTGACAACATGAAAAAGTAAACCTCTTTTACACACATGAGAGATCATAGTGAAATTACAGTAGTGGAGCCCAACCAAAAGAAAATTGTCAAAAAATGTCAGATTTGAAATTCAGAAAATGGATTGTAAATAAAATTAAATAGAATTGAACAAAAAATTGAAAATCAACAAAAAGAAGCTAAAAGATGTTAGGAATTAGAACTAGACAATACAAGAAAGGATATCATAGAATTTCAAGAAATGAAAGAGTCATTTAGGAAATTTCTAATTACAGCAGAAAGCTTTAATAGCAATCTATACAAAAAAGAGGGAAAGAATATTAGAGCTTGAAGATAAGGCTCTTCAACAAACTCAGTCATTCAAAAGATGCATAAAAGAGAATAAAATAAGTCTGACTGATCACTAAGAGCAATATGAAACTATGCAAAGAAAACATAAAAGTTATAGGTACCCTGAGGGAGAATAAAAAACAGCAGAAAGCATGGAAAATCTATTCAAGAGAATTATTGAAGAAAATTTTCCTGGTATCACTATAGATGCATACATCTAGATACAAGAGGGTGAACAAACACTAGGAAAATTCTTGGCAAATAGAATACCTTGAAGATATATAGCAATCAAATAGAACAACCTGGAGACATATAGCAATCAACCTGGCCAAAGGCAAAAGGAAGAAGACAGTTCTACAATCTTGTATCCTGCAAAACAAAGGTTCATAAATTACATATAAATAAGGACTTTTCCAGACAAGTAAACACAAAGGAAATTTGTCATGACTAGGTCTGAATTACAGGAAATACTCAGAACAGCATTATATGTAGATCAGCACAATAGATACTCACCAATGTAAAATTATCCAAAAGCTAAAGCTCACAGCTTATATAAAACAATAACACAAGAGGGTAAACAAAGCATTAAGGTACTACCCAACATGGTGAACAGAACAGCATCCAGTACATCAATATTATCACTCAACATAAATGACCTGAATGTTCTACTCAAAAGACACAGACTGGCTCAATGGACAAAAAAAAATACAATCCAAGTATCTGTTCTATCCAAAAAAGGCATCTTATCCACAAGGACTCACATGACTTAAGATGAAGGGATGGATAAAATACAGGTAGTTCCCCAAATTACAAACATTTGACTTGTGTACAATTTACACTTAAAAACAGAGGCTATTACAGTAAGGCCCCAAGTTACAAAAATCTGACTGATATACAACTGACACCTCTGAATGGGGGCTATTACATCTAGCCTTAAATGTACCTGTTCCAACTTACATACAAATTTAACCTAAGAAGAAACCTATAAAACCTACTTCATTAGTGACTGGAGACTGACTGTATTCCATGCAAATGAAAATCAAAAGGGAGCGAGTGCAGCCATTCTCATATCATATAAAATGGACTTTAAATCAACAATGGTAAAGGGAGACAGATATTGTCATAATATAATGGTAAAAAGATAAATTCAACAAGAAGAGATAACAATTATAAATATACATGTAACTAACACAAGAGCTCCCAGATTCATAAGATAAATTCTACTAGAGCTAAGCAAAAAGACAAATAGTAGCATCAAAATTGCCAGGGATTTAAATATGCCACTGACAGAGCTGGACAGATCACTAAACAGATACACTGGAATTAAATGGAACTCTAGAACAAATATAATTAACAGACAATTACTGTTTTAGTCCAAAACTACTGGATATACATTCTTCTCACCAGCACATGGGACATTCTCCAAGACTGATCATATCTTAAGCCAAAAACAAGTCTCAACAAATTAAAAAAAAAAAATCAAAGCCATACCATGTATCTACTCACATTACAGTGCAATAAAACTAGAAATCAATTCCAAGAGAAACACTCAAAACTACACAAAGTCATGAAAATTAAACAGTGCTGCTACTGAACAATCCTTAGGTGAATGATGAAATTAAGATGGGAATGTAGAGATTTCTGGAACTGAACAACAAAGAAGAGACAAGATAACAAAATCTATCAGATTCAGCAAAAGTAGTCCTAAAGGAATATTTGTTGCCTTAAATGTCCTCAAAGGAAGATAGAAAAATGGCAAAGAAACATGAAAAAATGCTTAATATCACCATTATCAGGGAAATGCAAATAAAACCAGAATGAGATATCACCTTACCCATGTCAGAATGTCTATAATCAAAAAGTAAAAAAACCATAGATACTGGCTTAGATGCAGAGAAAAAGGAATGCTTATTCTTCTTTTGAAAAGCTTCTGTTCATGTCTTTTGCCTACATTTTAATGGGGTTATATGATTTGATTTTTTTTTTTTTTTTTTTTTTGCTGATTTGTTTTAGTTCTTTGTAGATTTTGGATTTAGCCCTTTTTCAGATACGTAGTTTGTAAATATTGTCTCCCATTCTGTAGATTGTCTGCATGCTCTGTTGATTGTTTCCTCAGCTGTGCAGAGGCTTTTGATTTAATCAAGTCTTGTTTGTTTATTTATGTTGTTGTTGCAAATGCCTTTGTGATATTGGTCATAAATTTTTTGTATGAGCTGATGTCTAGAATCTAGAAGAGTTTTTGCTACATTTTCTTATAGAATTTTTAGTGTTTCATGCCTTATACTGTTGGTGTGGCTACAAATTAGTAAACCTCTATGGAAAATAGTATGTTTATTCCTCAATGAAATAAATGTGGAGTTACTATTTTACCCAGCAATCAAACTACTGGTTATCTACTGAAGGAAAAGAAATCATTTTATCAAAAAGATACCTTCACTCAACTGTTTATTATAGCACAATTCATAATTGCAAAGATGTGGAATGAACCCAAATGCCCATCAATTCATGAATGAATTAAAAAATGTGGAGTTCTACACAGCCATAAAAATTAATTAATTAATGTCTTTTGCAACAATTTTGATGGAACTGGAGGCTATTATCCTATGTAAACTATCTACCAATGGAAAAAGAAACACCACATATACTCTCTAATAATTTGGAACTAATCGATGGGTGCATATGGACACAGAGAAGTAAAAGTCTTTGGAAATCAAGAAAGGAGAGGGGAGGGAATGGGAGGAGTAAAAACCTATATGACAGGTACAATGAACACTTTTCACGAGATGAGCACACTAATAACCTTAACTAAGTTACTATAAAAGTTATTGATATAAGAAATACATTTGTACCCCATTATGTTTTGAAATTAAGAAAAAACACTGATGAAATATATTGAAGAAGACACAAAAAAATAGACATTCCACACTCATGAACTGGAAGAACTAATCTTGGTATAGTCATCATACCACCCAACCCAATCTATGGATTTGATGCAATTTGTATCAAAATACCAATGACATTTTTCACTGATATGGAAAAAATAATCCCAAAATTCATACAGAACCACAAAAGACCTTGAATAGCCAAAGTAATCCTGACCAGAAAGTACAAAGCTAGAAGCATTGCCTGACTTCAAAATAGACTACAAAGGTATAATAAACACAACATGTCTTTTTTATTGGTATTATAAAGACCACTTATAAAACCAGAATGAGATATAACAAGCTAGGTGATTTTTTTGCTGTTTTTTTTTTTTTGTACTTTTGATTATAGACATTTTGACAGGGGTGATATCTCATTCTGGTTTTATAAAGACCAGAAGAAATGAAAAGAGAACTTAGCTTCTGCTATGTTGGGTCTGGTAACACTCTATTCAACAAGACAAACATCCTACTCATCTGTCTTACACTCTGGTGCAGGTGTGTACAAGCCACTTCCCGAGGCTGCATGTTTTTGTAAATAACAAGCCCAGCCAAGCCCACTGGTTCATGTATTGGCCGTGTGTGTTTTCCTGCTAAAACAGCAAAGTTGAGTAGTTGTGGCAGAGATCATGTGGTTTACAAAAGCTAAAATATTTATTATCTGGATTTTTCCAAAAGAATATGACAAATAATAGAGTTGAATGATTAAAAACAGAATTCAGAAAAAGGTAGAGAGACTATTATATTTACAAAATCCAAAACCAATAAAAACTAAACTCTATGTTATGCAGCAAAAACATGTGTGTGGTAGAGCTCTATATTTTAAAAGCATAAGAACGATGATTATAGAATCAAGGTTTGAAAAAGACTGTTAGTAGGAAGAGTCTACATACAGATACATAAACTCACATTTATTTTACCATATTAATAGCTTTTATTTTAGCCCTTACCTTGGCTTGTGATTTCACCCATGGTTTATTACTATGTTTCATAGCTGATATATACATCAAATTTGTGTGTGTGTGTGTGTGTGTGTATTTTATGTTACACAGGAAAAAAAAGAAAGAAATGAAAAAGCATTGGTCATTAATAACATGTTAGGAAGGCTATATGTTGGCTGGACCACTCTACTTTCAGGTGACTGGGAGTGATCCAGCCCATATGCTGGGTGATAATGAATTGCCTGCATAGAAGTCTTTTCCTTGATGGAATTCAAGCTTTGTACAGAATTCCTCTGAATTCCTTTGGGCTCAGAGGGGAAGAGACCCTTATCTGCTTATGTTCTGTTCAAAGAAACTGGGACTCTGTATGCAGATGCCAGTTAATCCTTTCTATTTACCATCCCTCTCTTGATATTCTTTGTCATGTTAATTTTTTATTATTTTGTTATAATATTAATGGAATATCGGGAGAATGAAAATAATTACATGTGATTAATTCAGAGTCCATTATAGACAGATTTATCAACTATAGATGACATCTCTTGTTTTCCCACAGTGAAAGATGAGAATTCTGGAAATAATCTGCTTATATTATACACTTACTTCCTTATTTACCAACTTTAGACAAGAGTTACTCACCTTCCCAGGAAAAAAGATAAGAATTTGGCTTTCATGCTTCATCTCTTTTTGTACAACTACTCCAGACTTTCCCTCTCTATTCTGGCCCCCTGTCTCTCTGCCCTTCCATCTCCAATGACCCTCTTGATGTTCTTCCACCTCCCAGAGCCCCTGATAGAGTTCAAGTGTCCTTACTGTTTCCTATCCTTTTATTTACATAGAATCTTCCCTCTTCTGGATACAATTCTCAAGAAACTAGTTAAATTTAAACCAATATGTGCCAAAGATGGTGACTCATGCCTATAATCACAGTGACTAAGGAGGGTGATGTGGGAGTTTCAATCGCTTCACCCCAGGTATTAGAGGCTGTGAAGACTATAGTCATTGCACTCCAGCCCGAGAGACACAGCAAGACCCTTGAAAAATGAATGAATGATAAAATAAATAAATAAATAAAAGAAATAAACAATTATGACAAACCACTCCATGCTGAAAAATGCTTGTTAATCAGTTTCCTTAGAAAACATTTGAATATAAACTAACTTCCTGAGATCAGTGGCTCATGAACCTGGGTGAGAATGCATTAACTGCTTTAAAAGTTTAACTAAGGTCTCTAAAAGAAGTACTTTCAGAAATTGGGTGTTGAAATTAAGAGCAAAGAATTTTGAGTGTATTTAGGATGCTGAAAATAAAATAAATGAATACATAAATTAAATGACCTAAATAATAAGGAAATTCTATTTCTTTACTTTTAAAGAAAGCCCAATGCAAGATTACTTTGAATTTAGTTAATTCAACAGCTCAATAAAGTCATCAAGGACAAGTTGCTTCACATTTCCCATCTCTCCCCACCTCAGGCTGGCACCCTTTCTGATCACAAGATGGTTGCCAAAGTTCTAGTAATGAAAGCATCATGGTTATTTCTTTATGACACTTTTTGATCAAGACACCATTCTGAAGCCTCCCAGCCAACTTTCCCTTCTTTCTCATTAACCAAAACTGAGCCAAATAATCTCCTATATTAACACTGGCAAAGGGGATAAAATTATTATAGTTGGCTTAAACTAGTCCAGATTTGCTGTTTTATCATGGGGGTGGAGTAAGAGGGGAATTGAAAATATTCACAATATTAGAATCCTGTATTAAGTAGAAACAGAGAAATGATTTAGGAACAGCAGGCAGCCAACAGTGTCTTCATTAGTCTTAAACATTGAAATATCAGAGAGCCTAAAGGTGGTGGCTTCTCCTTTTTCCCCAATGATTAGACACGACGCCACGTAAGCTTAGCTGTGACAGAAAAGACAGTGAGAATAATAACCACATGGAGTGGGTCAGAGTCAGAGACAGGCATTCTTCATAAAAATCATTCATCAGGGGTGGCGCCTGTGGCTCAAAGGAGTAGGGCGCCGGCCCCATATGCCGGAGGTGGTGGGTTCAAACTTAGCCCTGCCCAAAAACTGCAAAAAAATAAAATAAAATAAAAATCATTCATCAGTTTGAAAGAGGGATTGGTGAGAATTTTTTTTTTCCTGCAACTATGAAATGAATTTTCTCTCTTCCTCTCACTCTTTTTGTTTCATTGCTGGTGAATCCCAATATATCTTAATATGCCATGAAGGACGTTAGGCAGTCTAAGGCATAGTTCTCCTGACATTTTGTGAGAGTTCAGCATACAAGATGGTAGCAACTTGATGCTCTTCACTCACCGCGGGGTTGAAGGTACTCACAAGCAGCCTCAGCCTGGTGCAGCTTGATAAGGGTTGCCAAGGAAACAGGCAGCTGGTTTCAAAGGCTTTACACAGGCTGGGAGAGGAAGAAAGCCAGGTAGAAATAAAAGGGCTGAGCTAAGTAAGTACATTGAGGAGTTTTCGCCTCGCTCCCGCGTCCCCCATCCTAGCCCAGCACTTAATGGTATGATGGTGATATAACTTGCAGGTGACTAAAGAGCTCATTTGGCAGGTACAGTGCCAGTGCTCCCTCACCAAGCTAATTTCTGTCCTGCTTATGTTGGCCAGGACACAATGCAATACAAATTATATGGGTTATGAAAAAGTGCCATGAACTCTGTGGAGTCTCATTCAGTTAGTTTCTCTATAGAATATAATTCCATGTAAATGGATGGTACCAGGGAAATGCATCCCTCTCCCAATCCCACCAGGGAGCAAAGCCTATGGTGAGCGGAGGCTCACATGCTCTCTAATTTTGTTCTTTGTGGTGTGAGAAAATTTCATTTTTATATTCTTATTTCTCTCAATGGCTTGTTATTTGTACTTTATAAGTACAACAAAAATCTATTTAATTACCCAATTTTAAATGTGGCCTAAGAAAAAAGACCTTGCAAGCTAGATAATGTATCTATTAACCCTAAAGTAGGAAAAACAAGACAAATTTTAAAATTGTTGCATACCCACATGGGACTTTTTTAAATCAGATACTAAATTATTTACACAATAAGGCTTACTATTTAACTGCATTTTAATAATTGATGTTTATTATTCTTTGAATTTGAAGAGATGAAATGGACAAGTCTTCCATTCTTTTTAATTTCTTTAATGGATAAGACATTTCACATTTAATTTCCTAGGAGTCCCAGATCTCAGTCCATGAAATGCTTTTTGTCTCCCCATGATCCACCCAATAATTTAGCTCCCTAGAACACCTGGGACTTCTGAAGCCCCTTCTCCCCCACCCCACCACCTCCCACCCAATCAAAAGCATCTTCTCAGTATCTGGAAGGGTCTGGACTAACATCTCCAGAATAACTTCGTTGACACATGCAGTTTGCCTTGATGGCCTATCTGCTTGGTAATCCCTGGATTTAGTGGTTAATGGTAGAAAGGCTCAGGATAAGTCAGTGGCCCATTCATGATTTAACATAGGAATTTGCAATCCTTGCATTGTGAAGCGTTTTAATTCATCCCGTTTTAGAAAAACAGAATAAAAATATAATTTTTAAGATGAATTTCCATTGGTAACCAAGATTCCAAAAGATAAAACCAAGCTTCTTAAAAATAAACCATTACATGTAAATGAATGTATGAAAGTTTAAAAGAAGAAAATATGCACAATTTTTGTAATAGTATCATGAAACCATAGTATAGGGAAATAGCTGGGGCAAATGATGTACAGCCATGCATCTCTTAACATCAAGATACGTCATTCAGTGATTTTGTTGTCGTGCGACTGTTATGGAATGTACTTACGCAAACCTAGATTGTATAACCTACTACACATGTTGAATATGTTATATATGCTAGTACTCCCAGGTAAGGTAAGGAGAGGGCTGCATTTATCTCATACAATTTACATGAATCATATTATGTAAAGAAATCAATAGGGAGACTCTCCATAGTTATTTTGACTTTTGCATAATGCATTACCATACTGAATAGTATAAGTAACTGTAGCACAATGGTAAATATTTTTGTATCAAAACATAGAAAAGGTATAGTGGAATTATCCTTGTATATATGAGACTATCCTGTGTATGAGGGACTATTCTTGTATATGTGGGACCATTCTTCTATAAGTGAGACCATCCTTGTGTATGTGGGACCATTCTTGTGCATGAGGGAACTTCCTTGTATATGTGGGACCATCCTTGTTCATGAAGGACTATCCTTGTATATGTGGGACTATCCTTGTATATGTGGGACCATTCTTGTATAAGTGAGACCATCCTTGTGTATGTGGGACCATTCTTGTGCATGAGGGACCTTCCTTGTATATGTGGGACCATCCTTGTTCATGAAGGACTATCCTTGTATATGTGGGACTATCCTTGTATAAGTGAGACCATCCTTGTGTATGTGGGACCATTCTTGTGCATGAGGGACCTTCCTTGTATATGTGGGACCATCCTTGTTCATGAAGGACTATCCTTGTATATGTGGGACTATCCTTGTATATGTGGGACCATCCTTGTATATGTGGGACTATCCTTGTATATGTGGGACCATCTTGTATATGTGGGACTATCCTTGTATATGTGGGACCATTCTTGTATATGTGGGACCATTCTTGTATATGTGGGACTATCCTTGTATATGTGGGACCATGTAGTGTATGTGGTCCGTTGTGGACTGAAATGTCATTATGCAGAGCATGACTATAATGTCTTGTCTACACTTTTGTTCCCAGAAAGACAGTTTCTCTATCTATTTTGTGTTCTTTAAAATCAGAAGGAAGGAAAGACAGATATCAGACAACTCAAGACAGCCCATATACCACAGAGCCAACTGAAATTATTCAAACTAGCCAGTCTAAATCTGCTTACCTGTCTCAGCCATTGCTTCTCTCAGAAACCACAATGAGGCTCTTGCCCGCATTTTCCTCTGCTCCCTCTGCCTCCTGGCCCATCCTGGTGTTTCTCTGTGTGACCCCGCGTGGGAAATGTGAGTAACCAACTTTATTTTTAATAGCAATAACCTACTATTCCATTGGCCTCACCACACCTGCAATAAATTAAGGATGTTAAATGTAATCCCCATTGTCACCAAAGAGAAAATACATAAAAACTGCATGCAAAAGGCAATGGTAATAGAATTGTGTTGTAGAAAAGACTCAAGCTGTTATTCCTCTGCTCTTATACCACAACAAATATCAACAAAGACGGCTTCTGTGACCAAATGCACGCGTGTTTCTCCCCACACGCCAAGAAAGCAATTGCTTCTGGGGCAGACACTAGTTGGGCATTAACATTTATAGCATTTACTTTGTATAGATACCAACTTAACTTCAATAGCATACAGCAACTCTTCCTACACAGCTTTATTCTCCTTCCCTTTATGTCATTGTCACAAATTATAATTTTGTACATTGTTTATTCATTAACAAACTTATAGTTTTTTTATGTATGTGTCTTTTTAAATTCTTCAGAAAATAAAAACTGAACTTTCCAACCAAAAGTACATTAATAGTGACTTTTACAGATCTTTTTTTCTTTTTTTATTAATATTAAATCATAGCTGTGTACATTAACGCGATCACGGGGCACCATACATTGGTTTTATAAACAGTTTGACACATTTTCATCACGCTGGTTAACATAGCCTTCCTGGCATTTTCTTATCTTTTTTTCTTATATGGCTTTGAGTTACTGTGTACCATTCTTTCATTTCAACCCAAAGGACTTCCTTTAGCATTTCTGTAAGACAGGTGTTTTTAAATGTAGGCTTTATTATTGGTCATAATAAATGTAGGTATGAGAAAGGCCAGCTTCTAGATAAGGACCCTTTTCCTGAGTCAGAGGGCACTTTCTTACTGTGTCTGCATATGGTAAAGAGAGAGAGCTGTGGTCTCTTCATGGATTTGGGTGGGAAAGAGCATTCAGCTTAACACACACGGTGCATTTCCACTTCATAATTTTCACTTTGATATAGCTGTCAGTTGGCTAGAGCAGAGCTGTGAGTAATTTTGCTTAAATATATTTAGGGAGATATCATATCTTCTCATTAAAGTCATATCTGTTCTCTCTGCACATAAGTAATAATTTAAATAAGTATAAAATCTCTGGTTTATAAAACTGCTCCCACAAACTTCCAGAGATAATACAGACTCCATTATTTTTGGGAAGCTGGTAATCAGGCCAGTATCATTTTTATTTCTTTTTCTGTCTGTCCAAGTAATTTTTATTTTTCTTTGTGCTTGTAATTGAAAATTTTAGCTGCAATATCTAGGTGAGAGTATTTAGTAAGATGTCCTATATCATAATAAGCACTTTGACCTAAATCCACTTTTTTTCCCTTAATAAATATCTGGGAGGTCTTTTTCAATTGTGCACAATTATAGCTTCTATTCCCATTGCTCTGAATTCTTCCTCAGGAATAACTACGATTTTTAAGTTAAATTTCTGTCGTCTTCCTTTTATAGTGTTTATTTTCCTCTTCTCTTTTCCTCTGCCTTCTGGAAGATTTTCTTGATTATTTTCTCTATCACAATTTAATATTTTGTACCATTTCTTGTCTTCTTCTCCTTCCTAGTTCCCATAAAGATTTGAATTCTGTCATTCTGTTCATTCTTAATGGTCCTCGTGCATTGGACTGTACTCTTATAATTTTAATTTTTCATGAATCTTACCACATTCCATTCTCATTCAATCTCACTCTAAGTAGTGAGTCTTTACTGTTCATCTCCCAGTTTTAATTTCTACATTTTCAAACAAATGCTCCTGGTTTACTAATACCTTGGGGCTTCACTCTAGTTTTCATGAGCTAGTAAGTCTCAGGGGGAAGACAGTAGTCTTGGACTGAAGCCAATCAGCCAATTACCTCCAGCCTGAGATAATGAATGAACAGCCTGAGGAACACCTGACGGGCCAGCCAATGAAGCCATAGGGAATGTGCAGGTGAAGGCAGCTGCTCTGTTTCCATAAATACAGAACCTGAGCACGTGAATGGAACTTGTGGACATCCTTCTACACTGAAGGAAGAGCCATTCTGTGGATAGTACTCAGAGAGAGGAAGAAGGCTCTTGGACAGGGAGAAATCAATTCATGAGAACACTATTTGGGCCCCTATATGTAAAGCCAGAATATGCCTAAATATTTCATTTGTGAGAGTTGGTTAACTCCCTTTTTACTCACATCACTTTTATTAGACAATCTGTGCATGGCAACCCAAAAACTCCTAATAAGGACAGCCATTCTCTTCTCACTGTTTTCTGGACCTATTTTTTTGGAGGTCATTGTTTCTTTCATCCTACTGATGGATCTTCCTTTCAAATATATCTTCAATATTCTGATGGTTCTCACAATAAAATATTTTAGGAAGTTTGCTATTCCACTGAGCCTTTACGAATAAGTCTTTCTGTTCCTAGGCACCAGAAAAAGTAAAGGAATTTGTCTTTTCTCCTTACTAGAGAGATCTGGCCAACATATGCACTTCCCTACCTTATGGTTAATTAGGGCAAAGCCCAGTTGAATTTCCAGTGCCCAGTGACATTTATTCAGTTCTGTTCCTAAAAAGGACTATATCTGTTGCTATATCCGTTGGAAACATTTGCTTTACATGGTCTTAGAGTAGCTGCTTTTTGCCAGCTATGACTTTTATTAACCTGTACACACTCTTATTAGAGTAGTGTAGCTGTGGTAGAGAGTGTCAAGAATGCCCCCGCACCCCAACCCACACCCAGTGACACAGCAGTGTAACCTGGCAGGACAGTAGGAAAGGAAGCCCCTTATCACTTAGCCATTACACCACAACATGCCAAGCACATGTGAGACTTTTAGGAGTTTTGTGTTGTGTTTTCTAAGCGAAAAATAGAAAGTACTTGAGGATAATCTTTGGGATGCGTGGTTTCCAGGGTTGTCGAGAAATCTGACACTCTCATAAACATCTTGATCATCTTGAACAAGCGCCCCTGTGTTTTCAAAGCTCCCTCTCTTGTTCCTTCCACACCCCCAGGGATCTTGTGCTCCGTCTATGGAGGAGGCTGCAATAGGAAGAAAGACCAAGGACATTCTGTCTCCCAGCTCCAAACACAATTCCCTAATCTCCTTTTGCCCATTAGTTTTTAATAGAAATCTTCTTAAGCATTCACATTTAGAGATTACTGAAGTGGTTTTTAAAAAATATACTCTTTCCAAAGGCTTGTGTCTACTCTGATGAAATACAGTAGAACCTCCATAATTGACCACCTCCCTACATTGACCACCTCCTGAAGTTGACCTAATTTCCATATACTGGACATGCACCATCACTATGGTAGGACTAGTCCCATATGTTGATCAGTTTGTTACAGTCCCTCAGGTGGTCAGTTTACAAGGGGCTACTGCATATGAAAAACAGATTCATTTCCTCCTGCAGTTTGCCCCAAGCTGGATGAGGGCTAATGAGGAAGGTAGGTGCTGGTTGGGGAGTGGAAGACAGGCTGATGTGTTTCTTGGTTTGCTTGTGTTGTTGTTGGTACTTCAGTTGCACCAGACTCTGCCAGAGCTCCTGACATAGGAGCAGTCATGGGAAGGGAGGGGAGATCTGTCCTGGACAGGAAGAAATCAATTCACGAAAACACTATTTCTAGGTTTGGAAGAAGCAAAGCTCCCTTGTTTTGTGAAGCTAAGCATATACCACAGCCAGTTTTAGTTTTTTAGTTGTCCAGTTCCATCTGCCTTATTGTTGAAAACTCTGCCTAAATTTGAACCATATTTCTTCACTTGCCTTCATTTTCCCTGGAACTCTGAGTGTTCACATTCTGTGTTACTTTCTGAGTATCTTAGTGAGAACTTGGAAGAGGCAGTGAGCCGGAAGTCATTTTAAAACATTAGTCTGATTTATACCTTAAATATCAGAGGTATCCCTGGAAACTTGTTATTAAATAGAAAAGAAAGGGCTAATATTAGAAACTTTTCTTTAAGGCACTATGCAATGGTCAAATGAATGGCATCCAGTAATAGAATGTCTCCTCAGTCACCTCACAAGCATTTCACCTCTGTAATAAAGTCTAATCATAGGTCCGAAGAAACTGAGTTTTAATGTCTGTCTCCTTTGCGCTTGGAGGATTGGACTATTCACATCATGAGAGATTCATCCATCTCCCCACACACAAACTTGCAGTGAGGCTGAGGAAGATTCATGGCATTCTTTCCTTCCAGTATGTCTGAGGTCATTAGAAAAAAGTTACACTGCTCACCCCTTGTGACTGGCTTCATTACATGTCCTGTCTCCCAAGCTCCATAACCACTTATGTTGAGAGGTTTAAAAGATTTGTAGAGGAAAAATGGAGGTCAGACGTCTTAGAGACACAATAGCAATTTTAAAACCATTTTCAGAACTACACAGAAATGCTCTGACATTGTAAGGTATCACAGTAAATGCAACTATTTACAGAAATGCCCCCAAATAATAGTATAAGGTTATACTAATAAATGAAGCTGCATGAATACATAAGACAGGCTACCAATAGCTCCTACAGGGTTGAAAGTCTAAAATAATGAATATTGCTGTAGCCTCATATTTCTGCCTGGCATTTTATGACATTTAGAAGTTTCAACTGCTCTTGCATTAGGCTTTGGCACCTGAAAATGAAGACCACTTTTATAGATAGGGCTTAAGTTTTAATGGTGATTAGGACTAATGAAAAGCATAAATGTTTAAAAATTTAGAAGCTATACCATGATCAACATTAGGATTTTCTAGTGCCACAACTTGGATAGATTTTATGTCCTCCATTTAATCAATAACCATTTCTCCAACTTCTTTTACTATAACTACATTAAAAGCTAAGGGTTAAAATGCAAAATAAATAAATAAATAAAACCCTGAGATTCCACATCTTTTGGAGTCCATGAGGTCAGCCTAGACCTTCAGAAAGCTGGATACAGAGAGAACAGCCCCAGTAGCAGCCAGAACACCCTTTTGGTATTTGATTACCCTAAAGAACCTGCAATGAATTGTGGGCTCTTAGCCATCATACGACACCTGGAAACACAATGCTGAGAGTTGCTCAGTGACAATTGTGTGTTGTCTACTGTGCAATCTCCACACTATTTAGTCTAAATCCATTAACTCATTGAATATCCAAAACTTACTGAGACACATATTATTCTTCTTGTTTTATAGATACCACATCTGGGGTTGTCAGGATTAATTACTTTCCCCAAGCCACATAGCTCATAAGCATGTGAGTTGGAAACTGAATCTCAAAGCCTTGTCTTAACCAGCTATGACATACCACCTCTCAGAGCACTGCTGATTCTCCATGGCTATGATAATTTTCAACAATCATGGTAATAATACTAACCCAAAACTCCCCAAATACACTGATGAATTCTCAGGGACAAAACAAAGGGTTGGATAGACATACACTTAGGCAATAAACTCAGCACCATTCTGAGATAGCAATAGAATCAGATAGAAGCAGATAGAAGCACAGCAATCACACATATCTTATAGTCAAATATTCATTAAACCAATACTATGTGCTCACCACCAGGCTAAACCTTATGAGAATATAGGAGAAATTTTGGTAAATGAAGTCAAGGCATAAACTATTTCTGGTACAAATTGGAGAAGGCGATTTATTTGTTCAACTGCTCAGTTCCACGTTAAATGAGCAGACTCATTTCTCTCGTCAGATAAAAGATGTAAAAAGGGGAATAAAGTGAAGACACGCCCACTGCAGGTGGAAGTATATTGAATGGTACAACTTCAGTTGGCTCAAACAAAACATCACTGAGTTAAGGTGATGAGAAAAATGGGAAGAACCACGAAGCATCACAAGGTCTACATCACCAAGTGACATGTGTAATGGCCAGGCAGTGGCAGGAAGAAGATTGGGATAGCCAGGTATGACTTCCTCGTAGGAACATTGTATTTGGCTTTAAGTTATAGGCAAAGGAGAGAAAAGTCATTACCTCTAAAGTTTGGTGCTGCTGCTCCCAAGCACTCTATTCAGAGGTAGCTATAGTGTTGGTTCTTTAGATGTTGAGACAGGAGGGAGCAAATAAACAAGCATTTTCAAGTGAAGAAATGAATGGATGTGCAAAGCCATCTGATTCATCTGGAAGCTGGACTATTATAAATGCTATAGTCTGTTATAGTCCCTGGTCAAATGTTTATTGGTGTCATTGGTCATAACATGTAATATGAGGATTATATTCCTTCCCTAGGGTTACCCCAGCAAAGTGGCAAAAACTGAGTGGTTGAGAACAAGAGAAATGTATTTATTTAGTCATAGTTCTAGAGCCTGGATGTCTGGAATCAAGGGGTCAGGAGAGCCATGCACCATCTGAACTCTTTCAAGCAGTGATCCTTCCTTGCTTCCTCTAGCCCCAGACATCCCTTGGCTTGTGGAATATCACTCTAGGCTTCACATGACTATCTCCTCCCTATGTCTGTTCACACAGTCTCTCACCAGTCATATAGTTTAGGCCCACTACCAGGGCCTCATTTTAATGTGACTTCCTCTGCAATGACCTTGTCTTCACGCAAGGTCACTTTATAAGACTACATACAATTAGAACTTAAAGGGATCCTTCTCTTTTGAGTGTGCAAATATATGAATACATATTAAATAAATGTTTGGAAAATTAAGATTCTGCAGTTCAACCCATAACAAGCTCCTACCCCATACACTGACATTCTAGCAGGACTCAGTGAGAACATCACAGCTGATCAGGGAGATCTTCCAGACTCTTATCTTCAAAACTGGGAATAAGGCTGGGTGCAGTGGTTCACACCTATAATACTAGCACTCTGGGAGGCCAAGACAGGCAGATTGCCTGAGCCAGGACTTTAAGACCAGCCTGAACTAGAGAGAGACCCATCTCCAAAAAAATAGGTGCTGTGATGCGTACCTGTAGTCCCAGCTACTCAGGAGGCTGAGGCAAAAGAATCATTAGAGCCCAAGAAGCTGAGGTTCCTGTGAGCTGTGATGTCACAGCACTCTACCAAGGGCGACAAAATAAGACTCTCTCTCTCAAAAAAAAAAAAAAAAAAAAAAAGACTATGAATAAGGATGACACTAATAAGAAATAAGGAGATCACCCAAGATACACCAGTCACTCCACCAACAGGCCCACAGTGTTGCCTTGAGACATCCCCAATGACATGCTCTGCTAAGGGCCTCTGCCCTCTCTGAGCCAGTCCCTGAAGGGCCAGATCAATGAAACAAATAGATCAGCAACAATCTGCAAGACAGGGGAAGGCACATTCTTGGTTGTTCTTGAGTGATTTACTCCATTACACAATAAAAAAATAAAAATCTAAACCTAGACAAACATAACTATGTAATTGAATTGCATAATACCATTAGGAAAACCCCTGAGAAAGAACCAGAGAACATATCTGCTTCCAATGGCTGATTAGCATTGAAGGCTGATTACTAATAATAATCGCATACTGAAAATGTCAGAAATGCGATCAAAGGTCTACAAAGAGCAGCAATAGTCTTTGCGTTATTTATCACAGCAAAAATTGAAACCCAGATGGCCAACAATTAGGAATTGGCTAAATAAATTATGGTATTGTCTTCAAATGATGGAATTTTATGCACTCACATTGAAAGCACATTGTCAATGAATATTTAATGACAAAAAATGCTCAACTGTGTTCATTAAAAGTTCAAAAATTGTATATCTAATATAATATTAATTTTGTAAGCATTTATTTAATACACATTCATATATTGCACATTCAAAAGAGAAACTAAAAGAAAATGTATATGTTTTATATCTGTATCATATAAAGCATGTAAACATATGTACTAATTTCTGCATATTGGCATTTTCCAGTTTGCATAAAAGCACCTCTGAGCCTTTAGTGGACCTGGCACCAAGCAAACAAACGTGTCCATGGGCAGCAGGGCCCCCGGCACCAGGCTAGAAATGGGGCGGGGTCTCAGGCTCACAGGACTAGGTGAGCAGAGCCCTCTCCCCAGAGAAGGGGTTTAGGATAGAGCTGTAATCCCAGGAAAGACTAGGTCCTATCTAGCTGGACAATTAGCAGACTAGGAACAATGCTGCCTGCTGTGGGTTTTCCGTCAGCCTGTGAGGAGTGGTGTGGGGCTGGCAGGCACCAGATGCCCACATGACATTCCTGCAGGCAGCAGTCACAAGCCAGATTGTGAGCAGAGAGACCCCAGTGGCAAATTTAGGAGCCCAGCCACCATCTCTAGGCCAACTCAGTGCAATTATGCTTGATGGACAGGTTTTAAATGGACAGGAACTGAGGTGGGACGGAGGGCGGAGGCTGAGGATCCACTTCCGGAGGCAAACCAGCTGAGCTGAGGAATTGGAGAAGGTCCCAGAGAATGCCTATGAGGCCATCTGGGGGCCCAGCTGTGAGCTGCTGCACCAGGTGGAGTTTGAAAAAAGCCGGTCCTGGCAGAACGCTGAGCCTCCTACAACCGTGCCGGCTTTGCCAGTTAACAAATTCGGGAGCAGAAATCATGACAAATAGTTGATTGAGTGTTAGACCTGAAACTGAACCCAAAAGTTATCCTGAGAGGAGAACTGACAATGACACTCCAACAATTAGCACGGAGTCACCTCCGTATCACTCCTGAAACTATGAATGCACATCAGCACCGCCAGGCACCTTGTGCCCAGACACTTCCTGAAGTTATCAAACCAGGACATTTTATGGCCATCTGCCAGAAGACTTGTAGCAAATATACTCATTGACTTTGTGGCATTCTCCTTGGGTTTTTCGGTAACAACCTGCTCAACACTCACTGATAGCAGATACTGACCTCCAGCTACATCCCCTGCCCCTGTCACTGAGATAGAAACCCAGAGCTGGTGGTTTACAGAACTGAGCCTCAAGCTGCCCTGCATTGCTGGCTGCACCTCTAGAGTCTGTGGGTCTCCTTCAGCTGTCAAAACCCTTGCCTTCTCAGCCCACACTCCTTTGCAACTCCCACATCCAAATTATGAGAGTGAGTTTCCTTACTTTGAAACTCACCCAACACACACTGAAGGAGCGAATTCTGTGTTTCAAACCCTGCTGCATGCCGGGGACACAGCGACACGTGGGACCCACTCCTGCCCTCTATAAACACAGCAGTTTTGTGCACCTCAGTCACTATACTACAAGGTTTCTATACATATGTTAGTTTGTTTAGAATACCATTCCTGACAAACTACCTGGAACATCGAAAACCCTGACCCTACCTACTACTCTTGACCAGCTGGATTCTCTTTCATTGCATTTTTTTTACTGCTATACGTGAGCATCAATGTGTTGTGTGTCTCCTATGAGAACATCGTTTACAAATATCATGCATAACCAGAGAACGATTATTTGTATTATGCCTATAAGTTTTTAAATCTTAATTTTCAATTCAACACAATTTAGAGTCTTGGGAAATATCAGATAATTTAGACTTCATGCAAAAACAAAAAGAACATGTTCCAGGGTTCTCCACAGCCAAGTCTCCCATTACCATCGGTCCATGAACATATAACCTGAGCTTGTACGTGAAGCCGAAGGCTCCAAGAAATCATCCTGTTTCCAAACCACACTCCCTTCATTCAAATAGGAGCCAACCCAGCCTCGGACTATGAGAGCTCAGAAAATGAAGTCAGGTGTAAAGATCTGAAGGCGTATTTAATAAGCTCCTCACCCTGGGCCTTCTCTGGGACGCAGGACAGTGTGTGTCTTCCCAGCACCTGTCGCCTCGCCTCTCTCCCTCTGACCCAGGTGGCCAAAGTTCTACCGAAAGGCTCCCAGGACCTCTTGCCACGTTGCTGCAATTGCCTGGCCACTTTGTCAGACCTGTAAGCGAAGGTCAGGGATGTGTTGGATTTCTGATTGTGGAGACTATGTTGGCTGATGACCACACAGCAAGGCACGAAGTCGACACAGAGTTCAGCTTGGGAATTCAGCTTGGGAGGCAAGATAAAGAGTTCAGCCTGGACATGTGGACTGGCCTCTGTGGGGAGCATTTTACCTACAGTAAACCACACAGCAGATGAGTGTGCCTTGCTAGAGCTGGGGGGTTATAGAGTCATCAGCATAAAGCCCACAGCAAAAGCCACCAGGGAGATGATATTGTAGGTGAGAAGTTCCAAGGGCCAAGCAGAGATCACTGGGAACGCAGATCCTTCTTTAAAGGAAAGCAGCCATCGGCGAAGGCAGAGGAAGAGCAATCAGGAAAAGGAGGTAGGAACAATTGGTTTCCTAGAAACCTAGGGTGAAAGAGTTTTAGGAAAAGTAGGCTGTCTCAAAGGCTCCAAAGAGATTGGGGAAGACAAGAGTTAACAAGGAATGCTTGGGCTTGAGTGTCAGGAGATCCCTGGAGATGTTTTCAAAATTGACTTGGCTCCCTGAAGAAGGAAGGAAAAGCCTGGCCACAGAGGGTTGCAGCAGGGGTGAGGTGAGGAGAGAAGGCTGACTTAGACCATGCTTTCTGCCTTATTGGGTCTTAGCTTGGAAAGGAAGGGGATACACAGAATTAAGGAAAGGATATTTTGTGATACAAGAAATCTGTTGTGAGATGGGCTGAGAAGAAAGAGCCAGGAGAGGGGAGGCACTGTAGCTAAAGGGGAGAGGGAAAGACTGATGGAGCAGGGGCACATAGTATCTGAAGGCATGGAATTTAGAGAATGAGAAAAGAAATCGTCCTAGAAAAGGAGGAAAAGGAAGATGGCTGTGGACACAGGCGTGAGGGGCAGAAATTGAGAGGATTTATAATTCATCTATTTTCTATCTGGATGACTTCATAGGTCTGTTCAAGAGATACCCAACTACTGCAAAGTAACAACTTCAAGGCATCAGACCCCCTTCTTTGAAGAAGTTAGTGTCCCTTGATTTGAATGAATTATACAAAACTAATTTTAAACAAGTTCTAATGTGACATCTTTCTTTATGCTTAAAAGAATAAAAGGTATGATGACTGAAATAACTGAATTAATATCCACTTGCTTCAGCAAGTAAGAACATTGCTAGCTGCCTTGGTGGTAATCATTTTCATTTAGTTACTCTGTTGGTGATAATAAAAAGTAGCTGAATTTTTTAGAAAATGTTTTAGACAGAAGTATCAGCATCAATTATGCTGAAACTCAAGCTAGTCTCTCTAGCAGGCCTTTATAAAGACCTAGATGGTAGACTTTCTAGAGGTGTGCTCATAATTGGCAGCTCTCTAATTCTGGAAGACCATTTTTAAAACCTGGAATATAAGAGTCTTATTGACTTTTAAGGAAAGAATATAAATTGATTTCATTTTTTAAATGGTTAGACTAATGTCATACTCCTTTGTTGTGAGGTATAGACTACACTTTGGTGGGAAACCAATCAGTGGAATGACAGCTTACAAAACTCTCCTTGCAAAAGCAATCAGTTTTGCTTTGTGTACAGGTACCCAGCCACTCCTGCCCTGCTACAAGCCCAACATGCAAATGTCCATAGTCAAATGTCCACTCTTCTTTTTTTAGGAACGTGTCAAAATTGTGCACTCTCCCTGCAATCAATTATGAGATGTAAATTATTTTCACTGTTATCATTAGAAATTTAATTGTGGGTGGGGTGCCTGGTGGCTCACACCGGTAATTCTAGCACTCTGGGAATCCGAGGACGGAGGACTGTTTGAGCTCAGGAGTTCAAGAGCAGACTGTGCAAGAATGAGACCCTGTCTTTACTAAAAATAGAAAAATTAGTGAGGCATTGTGGTGGGTGATTGTAGTCCCAGCCACTTGGGAGGTTGAGACAGGTGGATTGCTTAAACCCAGGAGTTTGAGGTTGCTGTGAGCCATGACTTTGCCACAGCACTCTAGCCCAGGGGACAGAGCAAGACTAGAGTCTGTTTCTAAAAATAAACAAACAAACAAAAACAACTTAATTGTGAAGTGATTAAAATTCAGAATCCATTCAAAGATTCAAAGTTACATTGTGACTTAGAATTTTCTAGGCTCTTGCCCTGCATGAAACAGAATTACAAGAAAACAAAATGTTTGTTTTATCCTGAAACACATCTTCAAGACTCCCTTTACTATGGTTTAATTCAATATTGAGTTCTCTTTCAATACAGAGTCAGTACAAATGTACAACAAAATGTTTTTGGTTTTGGTAACACTATGGCTTAGGACATTTTCTCCTTATGTTGGTCCTTTAAAAAATAAGTCTTCAATTTTTTTGAAATATTTTGTTCTAGGGGAAAAAAAACATCAGATGAATTTGTACCCTTTCTAGAATCAAAACTAAAAACCATTTTACCTAATGAGCCTGGAGTTTTTGCATTGCATAGAACTAATTTTAATGTCTAAGTATGAATGTGTACCTTATTACATAAACCTTTTATAAATGTGTGGATTTCAGTACTTAAAAATCCTTAAACTTGAATATCTTTTTGTTGCTGTTGTTTTAACAGGTGGTCAGCTCTCTCAGGAAAGGGTATGGTTGCCCACATATTTGCAGGGTCACCCCATAACCATCCCCTTTCACCCATAGTACATAGTTCTCCAGCTCCTCTGCAATGGGACAGCCTCCACACAAGTCCACTCTGTGTCTTCTCTCTCTAGCCTGGAAACCAACTCCGCTCTAGACAACTTAGGCCTCTCAAAACACTGGAAATATACCAGAAACAGATAAAATAAAGGCCTGCCTCTGATAGCTTTGCTTCAGTGGGTAGTAAGACCCTCGGGTCATTACAGTTCTTCCCTAATGAGTCTGCACTTCAGAGCCTGGTATATTTGGCTGTAGAAGTAGCATTTCAAGTTCAAATAAATCTGTTGCTTTTCTCAGCCACTAGCTGAACACACAATTAGCATAGCAACCTATTCCTGTCCCTGTACAGTGAAGAGCTAAGTGGACAAACGAAAGACAGGTTGGAGAACAAGCTGAAACTGTCTGTGCTCTGCTCTCAGGTCTGTTACAACCACCTCATCTCCCCTGCATGTAGCTGCCACCAATGCTGGTCAACCAACCACCAGGCTCCAGGGCCACAGCCACCTACTGCAGCCATTCAAAAATGACCAGTTGAAAACACCAGCTTGGAACCAAAAATCGTGAGGCATTTGAATGGGCTGGTGCATACCAGTCTTTCCTTTCTGTGTGAGAACAGCCAGCAATGCCCATAGCTCTCTCTCACTCCCCAGCGCCAGGTGACAGTTGATGTCATCACAGAGAAACTGACTCCTCGTCTTTAAGATTGTCCAGCCTGCTTCCTTGTTTAGACCCTTTATCTCTCCACATAGGTAAACCAAACCTGGGGGCAGCGCCCATGGCTCAGTGAGTAGGGTGCCACCCCCATGTACTGAGGGTGGTGAGTTCAAGCCCAGCCCTGGCCAAACTGCAACAAAAAAAATAGCCAGGCAGGTGCCTGTAGTCCCAGCTACTCCAGAGGCTGAGGCAAGAGAATTGCCTAAACCCAGGAGTTGGAGGTTGCTGTGAGCTGAGACGCCATAGCACTCTACCAAGGGTGATAAAGTAAGACTCTGTCTCTACAGAAAGAAAAAGGAAAAAAAAAAAAAAAAGTAAACCAAGCCTGGAGGGTCTCAAGGCCTCTCTACTGAATAGGACAGAATTTGAACTTGTGCTGGAGACTTCCTGGTAACATGATTTCCATCACAGCAAAGGTCTGTGATGGGGGCAAAGCATGGAAAACCGTCAAGAGCCGGGAGCATTAAGGGTTACTTCATGGCTTGGATTTCCTATTTTTTCATGCAATAGATATGATTTTATTGCATTTAAAAATTATAGACTTCCATGCTGTAAGTTTCATGTTAGCCTGTTTTGTTGACAAAGCAAAATAGCAATTTTTAAGATACTTAAAAAAAAAACTAAATTAGACATGGTTTGGCTACTTCTGAGGATGTAATCAGAAAAATACATAAGTAAACAGAATCCCACATAACAACTTTCTTGTGAAATCCTAGGAATCTTCTCTTGATTTAGATAATTAGTATTGGCCTCACTGTGAAATTAGAAATTGTTGTCTGTTAATCTGAGCTCATAGAAGGTTCCCTTGGCCTTGGGTGCTTGATGCCAAGAATAGAGATGTCAAGATATCTGTTCTTGATGTCAATAGAGATGTCAATAGAGATATGTGTGTGATGTTAATCTAACAGACACCATTGCCACTATCTGGGAGACTTGTCTGTTAGCAAAGGTGAGGTAAAGATAGAACCAAAAGTAACAGTAGAAAAAGGAAACTTACTGGACAGTAGAGACAGAAGAAGTAAATAAGAGTTTAGATATAGGATCACAGTGTGTACAGAAATGAATGTCTCCTGAAATTATACTCATGTGTGCCTCTCTCTTATGGGCTGAATTGTGCTCCTCAAAAACTTTGTACCGTCAGTACCTCACACTGTGACTGTATTTGGAGACAGGATCTTTAAAGAGGTGATTTAGGTAAAATAAAGCCATATGGGTCATATGAGTCATACGAGTCCAATACAATAAGACTACTGTCCTTACGGAAAGGAGAGACTGAGACTCACACAGATGCTCACAGAGAAAGACTATGTGAAGACACCAGGAGAAGACGGCTATCCACAAGCCAAGGAGAGAGGCCTCAGAAGGAGCCAGCCCTGCTGACACCTTAATGTTGGACTCTCAGCCCCCAGAGCTGTGTAGAATAAACTCTTATTTAAGTATCTGGCCTGGTGCTTACTTGCAGCAGCCGTAACTGACCAACTCACCCTCCTTGACTGACTTCCCAGCAGATGTCCACGGTTCTTCCTCTGAAAAGGAAGAACCTCCAGTTAAGGTTCTTTCAGCTTTACTGACTGACCACCAGCAGTGGCTTGGGGGATTTCAAAAACAGGGAGGGGGAACCAGGAGCAGGTGGAGGACATGTCCTCTACCTTCTATGTCTTGCAAAATGCATGGATATTTTCTTTCTGGATTCACAGAAAACAGAGGACACGTTCTTATAACAGAAATATCTTCTCTTCATTAGTCTTTTCTAAAATGTTCTGATATTACAAGTCCGTCAGACTCTGGTTAGCAGTTCACAGTTTCACAGGGGAGAGACATTCATAACACATCCCAATAAGGAAACAAGAATGTGTTTCTGCCAGTGGAAATGAGTCCTGATGTCTATGTAACACCTTGGGCAACACAATTATTTCTGTTTTGTGTAACACAAAAGAGTGTCCTTGAAAGAATTACAAAGCATTTACAAATAAAAGAAAGTCAAATGAAAGTAATGGTTTTTCTTCTCCTAAAGTCTATAGTGCAATGAGATTTCACATGGGGCACCATTTTTCTCTGTTAGGGAAGATGCAAATTACTAAACACAATGATCTTAATATCAAAATTCTATTAGACTGAATTGTTTCAGGGATTTAATAGCATTATTAAAGAAATTATGTGCAGAACAAATAAAAAGCTAATCACCCAAACTAACAAAAAATGTAAATTTGCCTTTTGTTCCCAATTGTAAATAATGATGGAAGAAGTTCAGACTCAAACATCCATCCTTTCCAATCATTCTCTGTGAAAGGCAATATTGGTTGGATAACCCATGTGACAGTCAAGTTCCATTCTTTTTTTCTTGCCTTTAATAGAATCTGTCTAGCTCTCCTTGCTAGCCTCTCTGGCAACACTGGATAGCCACTGCTACACCATGAGATGAAAGTGCACAGCTTTGGTGTGAGGTTGGAGAGGTTTCTAGGAAAGAGTTTGAATTATACATTGGTGGGACAGTACTATCCCTTTTTCTTTCCTCCTCCCTGAAATATGCATGTGATTCTTAGGCTATGCAGCCTTCTTGTGATGAAGAGGCAGTGTGCATAAATGTGAAAGACTAAGACATCAAGGATAGTGTAATAAAAAGACAGGGAAAACAAAGAATATGAGTCTTGAAGACACTGTTGAGAAACTCTAATTAACACTAACAACCATTTGCCTCCAGACTTTCTCTTATATGAGAAAAATAAACCCCTGTCAGTTCAAAGTATTATTAGTTGGATATTCTGCCACTTTCAATGGAAACCATGCCCAACTAATTTTTTTTTTTTTTTTTGTAGAGACAGAGTCTCACTGTACCACCCTCGGGTAGAGTGCCGTGGCATCACACGGCTCACAGCAACCTCTAACTCTTACACGATTCTCTTGCCTCAGCCTCCCGAGCAGCTGGGACTACAGGCGCCCGCCACAACGCCCGGCTATTTTTTTGTTGTTGCTGTTGTTGCATTTTTTGGCCTGGGGCTGGGTTTGAACCCGCCACCCTTGGCATATGGGGCCGGCGCCCTACTCACTGAGCCAGGTGGGATAATTCCCAACTAATTATTGTCCCAATTGCTAGCTCTTCCTCTTGTTTGTAAAAAGATGATACACCTCCACCACTGCTGTAGAACTGGCAGTGCCCTCTCTCTATGGAAGCAAAAACATTCCTTCCCTAGTGTGCCGGCATCTCCATGTCATGTACTTTGGCCAAGAGGCATCAAGAGTTTTTCCCCACCATCTTAATCTTTTCTGCCTGCCATAGTAAGTTTGCCATGAGAATGCCAGGACGACAGCTGCCCCTGCAGTGTAATCAGGAAAATGATCAGAGGTATGGATGTGAGAGACCTCAGCCAGCCCAAGGTAACCAAGGTGCAAAATGACTGAGATTTGAGGGGTCACTTGTTACCACCACTTGGTACAAATGGTGGTAACAAAGTCAATACCAGAAATAGGCAAGTCCATGCGTATAGGCGAAAAGCCTATATGTAAGACTTTTATACAGATTATTTCAGTGAGAGTAAGTCAAAAGTCTATGGGAGTCAGAATGGAAAAACCTGGCTAGCACTCCATTGTTGTTACAGGCCTGGTAATATCAAAATAGGCCTGTAGGAGACAGGGCTTGCTGACTCTTGGCCTGAACACGGAGGTAGAGGTTGAAGGCAGGTTCTGTATATCTCAGGAATTTCCAAACTACTCCCTAAAGATGGATGACTGCCTCCAGATGGTCTAATAAAGGTCAAGCATTGTAGCCGTTTGGTCCCCTGGAGTTCTGCATTGTAGCCATTTGATCTCCTGGAGCTCTGGTTTTTATGGTATATCACTTCCAATTACTTAGCATAAGAATAACTTCAGATAAGGTTAGAAATGTTGTTATCGGCTAAGCTGTAGACATCCTGATGCCAGGTGGTTAGGGCCTGGGCCTTTGGATTTGAGCTATTAGATTGTTGATTTATGATGCGTACGTGCAGTACTGCCCATAAAAGTTGAGGTAAAATAAAGATTTTTTTGTAACATGCCAGAGAGAGCGGTGATCTTCCTTTTCTGTTAGACAATTTCAGTTGCAGGACTTTTACTCTGCGTCACTGCTTACATTCACCTCACACAACACATGCAATATCTTTTGGCCAATGGAATATGACCTGAACTGATGTCTGCTGTAACAGGCAAATGGTCAGAGATTTTCAGCAGCATTTTGCCATTTTCCCTTTGCCATGAGAATGACTTGTCTGGATCCCAAAGTGAGAAGAAAGTGAAACAAACTCCTGATACGACAGGCAATGTGAGTGAAAAATAAATATCACTGCAATCGGTATTTTTTACTGGGTTATCATAGTAAAGCTAAATAATATACATATAGTCCTTAATTTTCTTTTCTTCTTTTCATTAAGCTTCCTTAAACCTCAACACTTATGTTCTCCTACTGGGAGAGGGAGCAGAGGTGGCAGAGGGTTTGGGTTGTACGTCCTTGCCTGTCCTCCCACCACTTAGCAGCTCTATGTTGACTTGTCTGTAGGATGCATGTTACAATAAGTCAACAGAGCATTCCTCAAAGAATTCTCTGAATAGCCTAATTTCTGCAGGAAATAGGTGTTGCCTAAAAGAAAAGATGATCCATGATGAACTAAACCTGAGAAATGTTGGTTACCCAGCCATGTAATATGAAAAATAGGTACATGCATGGCTGGACACTTTCCACACAGCCCTTGTACAGCCCACATTTTGCTTATCTATTCACCTGTGGATGCACACTTGGACTGTTTCCATGCTTTGGCTATTGTAAATAACACAGCTCCGGACATGGGTGCATCATGATCTCTTCAAGACTTGGCTTTCAATTCATTCGAATATATACCCCAAAGTGGAATAGCTGGATCATACAGTAATCCTATTTTTAATCTTTTGAGGAACCACCATACTGTTTGTTTCTATAGTGGCTGCACAATTTTTCATTTCCAGCTACCTACTATACACAGGGTTCCAATTCTCTCTCTCTCTCTCTCTGTCTTTCTTTAAGAGACAGAGTTTCACGCTGAAGAATGCCATGGCATCATAACTTACAGCAGCTTCAAACTTCTAAGTTTGAACAATCTCTTGTCTCAGACTCCCAGGCAGCTGGAACTACAGGCATGTGCCACTAAGCATAGCTAGTTATTTTTTATTTTTAGTAGAGACAGGTTCTTACTCTGGCTCAGACTGGTCTCAAATTCTGGAGCTCAAGCAAGACACCCACCCTCCTAGGGCTCCCAGAGTGCTAGGATTACAGGCATGAGCTACCAAGCTCAGCCAAGGATTCTAATTTTTCCACATTCTCACCAACACTTGTTATTTTGTTTTTTGGTAATACCTGGATGTGAGGTGATATTTTATTGTGGTTTTTATTTGCGCTTTCCTAATGATTAAGGATGTTGACCATTTTTTATGTACTTATTGGCCATTTGTGTATCTTCTTTGGAGAAATATTAATGCAAGTTCCTCACAGTCTTTAATCAGGTTGCTTATTGCTTATTTTTGGTTGTTGACTAATTGAGTTTTAATATCTATGTCTGCTTGAAGTTAGCATATTTTTATTACTTGTTTTTCAATAAACATTATATTCAACAGGAAGTTGATTCGGAGGATTCTCATTTATACAGTTCGTCCCCAATATAAGCAGATTCAATTGTACAAGTTTATTTGGAGAGCATGTTTCTAACAGTCAGGAAGCTTCCATATTACTTCAGGTGCAGTTCATTTCTCCAGCCCTTTGGAGAACAACATATTCCTGTGTTGAATATTATGTTATAATTTAAATAATAGAAAAACGATTATGAAAACAAAGAAAATAGAACTTGCACTATTTCAATTCTGACATCTCAGTAACCATTCGGAGTTTTTATGTATGTCTAAAATTTAAAAACAGTCTTCTAGGTACAACATTCTATTTTTTAAATGTATACAGTTTATAAATTTAAGTTTATGCATAAAACATTTTACTGAATTTAAATACCTTTCCCTTTGAAATTTGTTTTCAATTGTTAATGAATCAAGGAAATAAAATGTTTGCCTAAATTGGATCTTTTGCAGACATTGAATGTGGTTATATTTTTCTTACTGTAATTGTTTTTCTTGGCATGAATAGGAACCTCAGTAAAATAAAATGTTTACTATCTATTTATTTTCTGGCTGTTATTATTATTTATTTCATTTGGAGGTTAATGCTGAAAATCATTTCATCCTATAGAGAAGAGAGGTGTGAGCTGTGGTCCACTCTGGTGTCACCCACAGCCCTCGCCTTGTCCTTACAAGGTTTTCTAATGGCAAGGGTGGTGGTGGGTGACTGTGATGCAGTCTGCACAGAGCTGTCCTTGTCGTGGTAAGGAAGAATACAATGTGGGCCCAAATGCTCAAAAAGTCACCACTAAGTTATTTTGGCATACTCGAAATCATTATTTTTATCAGAATGATGTTTTAAATTGGTTTAAATCTAACAAGGATGAAACAGAAGAAAAACCAAGGGCCAGGAGGCAGCTGAGAACATGAAGCTCTTCTGTGCAACAACAGTGCCTGCCATAAATGCCCCATTGAATTTCCCTCATTAGCTAGGGCTTCTCACTTGAACCCCAAGTAACACTGCAGAAAGTATGTTCCACTCTGAGCTATTTCTCTGGAAAAACCAGCAGGACCTGGCATGAATGGTGTCTCTCAGGCCATCCTGACATGGAGAGGAGGATTCTGGGACAGCTGCCCACCTGCTTGGGAAGTAGCACAAATCTGGCAAGAACTTCCCTGGTGGAGTCCAAACAGTAGTTGCTGAATGTGGAGCTGAGAAAAAGCTGAGCTCACCACAGTCAATTTCCTCCATTCTTTCAGGAGGCTTCGAGGAGTAAAACATCAGTGTGATTCCTTAGAGCCAAAACTGCTTCAAACCCCTGTTTAAACTGGCCGCTGCCTTCCTATTGCTCAGAAGGCTCACTGCTTATGGTTTGATCACCTCCTACTTTTGAAATGAGATGTGCTTTCTGGGTTTAGCTTCTGTCAAAACTCCTGTAACGTGGAGCAATGAAATCCATGCATTGTTTAGGGGAAAAAAATGGACAATCTTTAATATACATGTATAAGATTCTCTGGAACTCAATCCATCTTTGAATTTCACAGTGTAATACAACATGCAACTGAAACGTGCGAATTCTAAGTGAATAGCCTTATGAGTTTTTAGAAAGTGAACTCACCCTCATAACTGACAGATCAAGAAAGAGCACACTACCAACTTCCCAGTAGACCCAGACCCCCTCCTCCTCCTTGCTCTCCAGCAAGGGAAACCCCAGGACTTATTTCTATTGTGGTAGATTAGTTTTGCCTCGACTGTACTGTATGTAATTTGGCCAGGTGTGCTCTTGTATGTCTGGTCCTGTAAGTACAACATTACATAAGTGGTAATGATTTTGCTATTTGTTTATTTATTTTCATTGCTATATTATATTCCCTTATAAGAATACAACACAATTCACATGTTCAATTTTCTATTCACAGGCATTTGGGATGTTTTCAGTGCAAGCTTATGGATTTGTGTTTTCTGATGACTTGATCATGTTTATTGGACTCTTTAAATTTTTTTCTTTTTCTTTTTTTTATTATTAAATCATAGCTGTGTACATGAATGCGATCATGGGGCACCATACACTGGTTTTATAGACCATTTGACACATTTTCATCACACTGGTTAACATAGCCTTCCTGGCATTTTCTTAGTTATTGTGTTAGGACATTTATATTATACATTTACTAAGTTTCACATGTACGCTTGTAAGATGCACTGCAGGTGTAATCCCACCAATAACCCTCCCTCCACCCATATTCCTCTTTCCCCTATTCTTAGGTTATAACTGGGTTATAGCTTTCATGTGAAAGCCATAAATTAGTTTCATACTAGGGCTGAGTACATTGGATACTTTTTCTTCCATTCTTGAGATACTTTACTATGAAGAATATGTTCCAGCTCCATCCATGTAAACAGGAAAGAGGTAAAGTCTCCATCTTTCTTTAAGGCTACATAATATTCCATGGTGTACATATACCACAATTTATTAATCCATTAGTGGATCGATGGGCACTTGGGCTTTTTCCATGACTTAGCAATTATGCATTGGGCTGCAATAAACATTCTGGTACAAATATCTTTGTTATAATGTGATTTTTGGTCTTCTGTGTATATACCTAGTAGAGGAATTATAGGAATGAATGGCAGATCAATTTTTAGATCTCTAAGTGTTCTCCAAACATCTTTCCAAAAGGAATGTATTAATTTGCATTCCCACCAGCAGTGTAGAAGTGTTCCCTTTTTTCCACATCCACGCCAACATCTCTGGTCTTGGGATTTTGTGATATGGGCTAATCTTACTGGAATTAGATGATATCTCAAAGTAGTTTTGATTTGCATTTCTCTGATGATTAAGGATGATGAGCATTTTTTTCATATGTCTGTAGACCATGTGCCTGTCTTCTTCAGAGAAGTTTCTCTTCAAGTGCCTTGCCCAGCCTGCGATGGGATCACTTATTCTTTTCTTGCTTATACGTTTGAGTTCTCTGTGAATTCTGGTTATTAAACCTTTGTCAGAGACATAACCTGCAAATATCTTCTCCCATTCTGAGGGCTGTTTGCTTGCTTTACTTACTGTGTTCTTGGCTGTGCAGAAGCTTTTTAGTTTGATCAGGTCCCAGTAGTGTATTTTTGAAGCTGCTTCAATTGCCCGGGGGTCCTCCTCATAAAATACTCACCCAGAACGATTTCTTCAAGGGTTTTCCCTCCACTCTCTTCTGGTATTTTTATAGTTTCGTGTTTTAATTTTAAATCTTTAATCCAGTGAGAGTCTATCTTAGTTAATGGTGAAAGGTGTGGGTCCAGTTTCAGTCTTCTACAGGTTGCCAGCCAGTTCACCCAGCACCATTTGTTAAATAGGGAATATTTTCCCCACTGAATGTTTTTAATTGGCTTGTCAAAGATCAAATAATGGTAAGTAGCTGGATTCATCTCTTGGTTCTCTATTCTGTTCCAAACATCTACTTCTCTGTTTTTGCACCACTACCATGCAGTTTTGATCTCTATCGATTTATAGTATAGTCTGAGGTCTGGTAGTGTGATTCCTTCTGCTTTGTTTTTATTTCTGAGTAATGTCTTGGCTATTTGAGGTTTTTTCTGATTCCATACAAAGCGAAGTATTATTTTTTCAAGAACTATGACAGCGGAGCTTTAATAGGGATTATATTAAAATTGTATATTGCTTTGGGTAGTATGGACATTTTAACAATGGTGATTCTTCCCAGCCATGAGCATGGGTTGTTTTTTTTTCCATTTGTTAACCTTTTCACCTATTTCTTTTCTTAGAGTTTCATAGTTCTCTTTATAGATATCTTTCATGTCCTTTGTTAGATAAATTCCCAAATATTTCATCTTCTTTGGCACTACTGTGAATGGAATAGAGTCCTTAACTATTTTTTCAGTTTGACTATTGTTGGTATACATAAAGACTAACAATTCATGAATGTTGATTTTGTAACCTGAGACACTGCTGTATTCCTTGATCACATCTAAGAGTTTTGTAGTAGAATCCCTGGTGTTTTCCGGATATACAATCATATCATCGGCAAAGAGCGAAAGTTTGATCTCGTCTGACCCTATATGGGTAACCTTGATCGCCTTTTCTTCCCTAATTGTGATAGCTAAAACTTCCATTACAATGTTAAAGAGCAGTGGAGACAATGGGCAGCCTTGCCTGGTTCCTGATCTGAGTGGAAATGATTTCAATTTAACTCCATTCAATATGATATTGGCTGTGGGTTTGCTGTAGATGGCCTCTATTAGTTTAAGAAATATCCCTTCTATACCAATTTTCTTAAGTGTTCTGATCATGAAGGGATGCTGGATATTGTCAAAAGCTTTTTCTGCATCAATTGACAGAATGAATCATTGGTCTTTGTTTTTTAATTTGTTTATGTGCTGAATTATACTTATAGATTTATGAATATTGAACCAGCCTTGAGACCCTGAGATTAAACTGAATTGGTCATGATGTATAATTTGTTTGATGTGTTGTTGGATTCTGTTTGTTAGGATCTTGTTGAATATTTTTGCATCTATATTCACTAGTAATATAGATCTATAATTTTCTTTTCTTGTTGGGTCTTTTCCTGGTTTGGGGATTAGAGTGATGTTTGCTTCATAGAACGTGTTGGGTAGTCTTCCTTCTATTTCTACATTTTGGAACAGGATAAGTAATATAGGTAGTAATTCCTCTTTAAAGGTTTGCTAGAATTCTGACAGGAAGCCATTTGGTCCGGGCTTTTCTTTTTGGGGAGGTTTTGTATGGTTGATGCTATTTCAGAACTTGATATTGGCCTGTTCAACATTTCCACTTGATTCTGGCTAAGTCTTGGAAGGTGATGTGCTTCCAAGTATTGGTCAGTTTCCTTCAGATTTTCATATTTCTGAGAATAAAGTTTCTTGTAATATTCATTAAGGATTTTTTGAATCTCTGAGGAGTCTGTTGTTATTTCATTTTTGTTGTTTCTGATTGATGAGATTCGAGATTTTACTCTTTTCTTCCTGATTAGGTTGGCCAAAGGATTATCTATTTTATTGACCTTTTTAAAAAAACAACTTTTTGATTTATTGATCTGTTGTATAATTCTTTTGTTTTCAATTTTATTTAATTCTGCTGTAATTTTGTTTATTTCATTTCTTCTCTTGGGTTTGGTGTTGGAATGTTCTTCCTTTCCTAGTTGCTTGAGATGTCCCATTAAGTTGTTAACTTCCTCTCTTTCCGTTCTCTTGAGGAAGGCTTGCAGTGCTTTAAATTTCCCTCTTAGGACTGCCTTTGCGGTATCCCAGAGGTTCTGATAATTCATGTCTTCATTGTCGTTTTGTTCCAAAAATTTGGCAATTTCCTTCTTAATCTCATCTCTGACCCAGCTATAATTCAGCATAAGGTTATTTAACTTCCATGTTTTTGTATGAATATGCAGATTCCTGTTGTTACTGAGTTCAACTTTTATTCCATGGTGGTCCAAGAAGATGCAGGGAATAATTTCTATTCCTTTAAATTTACTGTGGTTAGACTTGTGACCTAAGATGTGATCGATTTTGGAGTATGTTCTGTGGGCTGATGAGAAGTATGTGTATTCAGTTTTGTTGGGATGAAATGTTCTGTAGATGTCTGCTAAATCCAAATGTTGGATGGTTAGGTTTACATCTAAAATTTCTTTGCTCAGCTTCTTATTGTAGGGTCTATCCAACACTGACAAAGGAGTGCTGAAATCTCCAACTATTATAGAGCTGGAGGAAATCAAGTTGCTCATATCTGTTAGAGTTTCTCTTATAAATTGAAGCACATTCTGGTTGGGTGCATAAATATTAATAATTGAAATCTCATCATATTGAGTATTACCCTTAACAAAATGAAGTGCCGATTCTTAGCCTCCCTTACTTTTGTTGGTTTAAAGCCTATTCTGTGTGCAAATAGAATTGCAACACGTGCTTTTTTCTGGCTACCATTTGCCTGAAATTTGGATGACCATCCTTTCACCCTGAGTCTATATTTATCTTTTAAGGTAAGATGTGACTCCTGTATGGAGCAAATATCTGGCCTGAGTTTTTGTATCCAGTTATCTAACCTGTGCCTCTTTAGAGGACAGTTTAAGCTGTTCACATTAATGTAGAATATTGATTAGTCTGATAAAATTTTGGGTATCAAGTTTTTTGACACTCCAATGGACATTTTTAATCCTTTTGCCACTGTGGAAGTTGGAGTTTGATCAAAAGGTTCTGCGTGAGTTTACTTTTATGGTAGAGGATTGGGCTAGTCATTATGGAGAATAGGTGTGAGAATATCCTGATGAGCTGTTTTGGTTATGGCAAATTTCTTCAACATGTGAAGTATTTAATTTCTCCATCATAAATGAAACTCAGTTTAGCTGGATACAGGATCTGGGGTTGAAAGTTATTTTGTTTTAGGAGATTAAAAGTCGATGACCACCCACTTCTGGCTTGAAATGTTTCAGCAGAGAGATCTGCAGTCATTCTAATATCCTTCCATTTGTAGGTAGCGGATTTCTTACATCTGGCTGCTTTCAGAATTTTCTCCTTCATATTAACTTTAGTGAAGTTAATTATGATATGCCTGGGGGATGTCTTATTCAGATTGAGTCATGCTGAGGTTCTGAAACTGTCTGCTATCTGAATTTCAGAATCTCTTGGCATGTCTAGAAAATTCTCTTTCATAATTTCATGGAGAAGGGCTTCTGTGCCTTGCAAGGCCACTTCATCACTTTCAGGGATTCCAATGAGGCGGATATTAACCTTCTTCAAATTATCCCAGAGGTCTCTGAGAGAATGATTCGTTTTTGCTCTCCATTTCTCTTCCTGTTTGAGAGTTTGTGAGTGTTCAAAAGCTTTGTCTTCAATGTCAGAAATCATTTCTTCTGCTTGTTCCATTCTGTTACTGAAGGATTCTACTGTATTTTTCAGATGTTTGAGGGCTGCAAATTCTTGCTTCAGTGCATCAAAATCTTTGTTGGTTTTGTCTTTAAATTCGTTAAATTCTTGAGACAACTTTTGAATTTCTCCTCGAATTTCTAATTCCGACTTTTGAATTGCTCCTCAAATTTCTAATTCCAAATTTTCCTCCATTCTATTAATCTTGTTTGTAATCCAAATTCTCAATTCGATTTATGACATCTCAGCCAGCTGTTTTTGAATAGGATCTTCAGTTACATCTGCTATATTTTTCCTTGGGGGGGGGGGGTTGATCTATTCTGGTTATTCATGTTACCAGAGTTTTTCCGCTGATTCCGCCCCATGATTATTTTACACTGTTTGATTTTTCCCTTGGAGCTTTGTCAAAGACCCATACAGTACTATGGTCTGAGAAACTGGGGACCTGTTTGATGTGGTGGAGCTAAGTGGTTCTGTCTTGTTTTCAGCTGGTCTCCATTCGACCCTAGTGAAACAGTTACTCTGGGTTGAAGCCTCAGCTGTGGAGAAATACCAGCAATTATATCATCCCACACCCCCACAGGCAACAATTTGAAAAGGAAAATTAAACCTTCCTACAACCACACACCCAGGGCACCACTTGAATAGTCCTCGGGCGATTGGATCAGTTCAAAAAGTCCAAATCAATTGTCTCAGTCAGCACCTATCTCAGATGGGAGGGTTTAAAAGTTCTCTGGCAACTGGATCGCAGGGGTCTGGTGACAACTCAGATATGACTTGCTCCGGTGCTCTGTGAAGTCAGGAGGACCCACCCAGCAAATACATTAGTCTGGGAAGGTTCATGCCTCCTTCCCCACCTTACTCCTCTGTCACACCCAGTCACTGATAACCCTGCAGGGCTATAACCCAGTTGCCTATAGTGAACAGATACTCCAAGGGTTTGCACCTGCCTGAATCACAAGGAAATCTATATCTGCTCAGCCAGGCCATTGTGCTCTGCCTCTATCCAGCAGGGGGAGGTGAGGCCTAACAACCTTGGGCGCTTGATGTAGGCTGGGGTTTGTTGACTCAGTTCCAGCCCCACCCCTGATTGATGTTACTGACAGAACAGAACTGAACAACTTTGCAGGAATTTGTTGCTGTCCCTGCTAAATTCCGCTGCAGAAGAGAAGCTGTTTTGAGTTCCCAGAGCCTGCGCCTCAGGCCCTGAATTTGCTCCTACAGTATTCAGTTAGCTCTCATTTCTAGCCTCCTACCTTCCTTTGTTTATAGGCTAATGATCCCGTGAGGCTGGGTGCATCTTAGGCTCAGTAAAGCGGTCCTCTGGGTCAGCCTCACCCTGGGAATTTCCTGGCTCTGCGCATGCATTTTCTAGTCCCTGCGCTCCACCCAGGCCGGTACCACCTGAGGCAAACCCTTTACTCACAGGACCTGTGTTTCTGTCCCAGATCTGTTCCATGGTAGTTGCCACCTGGAAGATGCCTAGCCTCCTCTGGTTGCCCAGGGAGATGGGGGTGTGGCTTTGGAATATCCGGGAGTGAGCCCTATTGTTGCCAAAAAACAGCTGCTGTTCTGTGCCTTGGGGCACTGCCACTCCCGCGTGGTTCCCTCTCAGCTGACCGTCCTCTCCTCATTCCCGTGCTGCAGAATCATCACTGACCAGCTGCAGTTTAGGCCCTGTCCACACCCCTCAAGAAATCTTCTAAAAATCTGGACTCCTTGGGGACAGACCTCCAGACCTCAGAGTGAGAGTGGAGGGGAGTGCTGGGAGCTCAGAATTGCAAGTAGAGAATATATACAGTTTTATACAGTTTTATGCCTGGCAGGAGAATGCCTTGGCCCTAGTAGGAGAGGTTGGTCCAGTTTTAGAGGGTCTGTCCCATGGAGTGTAGTGAGAGGACCTTTGAACTCTGCTTGTTTTTTTTGTGGAGCACTCTGAGCCATTCTCATGGGGGAGGGGACTCCCATCAGCTTGGTGATGGATTTTGTACCTTTTGTTTGTATTCTTGTGGTCGCAGCTTGCCTCGGTGGGGTTGATGTGCATTCTTCAACCTTCTCTCTTGGTGCAGCTCTAATCCACCAGGTTACTTGCTAAATTTCCATCCTTTCACTCTCCTTCTGGACATGAGCCTCTGTGGAAAGCTGGCTTCAGTCAGCCATCTTGTCTCTGTCCCTCTCTTTAAATTTATTTAACAACTCTTCAATAATAGCTATAACTGGCAGACTGCCTTAGTGGGCACACTTCCTCTTTTCTGCCCCTCTCCCAGTCCATAAGCATCCACATGGAAAAGGTAAAGTTTGGGCTGATGACCTTTTACACTTCCTTTCCCCAATTGCTTTAAACTGCACAGTTTACATGGGCTTCCCTCTTTATGGTGTATAAAACATATCCACATATGCTATCCATTCCTGTGTGCAGTAAACAATTCCTGAGGCCATATCATGCTCTGGCACTGATATCATGTTCTGCTAAGCACAGAACACAGGGCTCACCCAGGATGAGGAGCAGGCAGGAGATCTTTATTTTGTAGCCAATCACATTGCACTCCAGGTGTGTAACTGGGTGAGGCAAACCTAATGGGGAAACGTGGGTAGGGCACACCAACCACCCAGTTCTGTTTCTAGACAGACTAATCGAGGGATCCTAAGTTCATGAGTTAATCTCTCTAAACCTCAGTTTTCCTCTCTAAAACAGAAAGACAGTGAATTTACTTCTTCTTGTGTTATGAAGATGAAGTCAAACACAATGAGCAAAGTGCCCCAGGCAGCAATGGTGCCGAGTATATGCTCAGTGAGAGGCCGTCTTCAGCATTAGTCACAAAAGTAGCAGAGAAAGCTAAGTGTCATCATGGAAAGAAAAAAGAATAGGATCCTGAAAATACATCTGGGAGCCTCATTATGCCCTGTGAGACAATGATTAAATTTCTGCCTCTGACTCTCCATAGCGATAAAATAATTTAATTATATTCTCCACCTTAGAGGAACATTAGCAAAAGTAAGGAAAAGCAGTGTGTTTCCTAGCGAACTATGTGTGTTCAGGAAAAGTCGTCTTGCATTTGTACATCACATTTTTTTTGGATGCCAGACATTGAACTCTACCTGGAGTTACAGTCCTTGGAAGTACAGAGACCACAGCTAACTTTACTGGTAGCAACAATGAGAAGGCGGGGACTAAAAGTTAGGCCCTCTGAACTGGAGTTCCTTTATTCACTCTTTTTTTTTTTTTTTGCAGTTTTTGGCCGGGGCTGGGTTTGAACCCACCATCTCCAGCATGTGGGGCTGGTGCCCTACTCCTTTGAGCCACAGGTGCCACCCCTTTTCTCACTCTTTTATATATAATACAGCGTTGCAGGGGAATGAGGAGATGCATGATCCAAAATGGGATAGTCTGCTGCTACCTCTATTCTCAGTAACCAAAAGATATAAGGCATAAACAGAAAAGGGGGAAAGAGGTATGTGGAGGAGAGAGAGAGGCCTACCCACCTCTGTGGAGAATGACCAAGTGGAAATACACCAAAAAAGCTGGCTATGATTTATAGAATTGATGCTGACTAAATCTCCTTTTAAACGTTTTATCATTATTATTATTATTCTTTCTTTCTTTCTTTTTTTGTTTTTTTGGAGATAGAATCTTACTTTGTCAACCTTGGTAGAGTTCTGTGGCGTCATAGTTCAAAGCAACCTCAAATAATTGGGCTCAAGAGATTCTCTTCCCTGAGCCTCCCAAGTAGCTGGGACCACAGGCACCCGCCACAATGCACAGCTATTTTAGAGATGGGATCTTGCTCTGGCTCAGGCTGGTTTCAAACCTGTGATCTCAGGCAATGCACCTTCCTTGGCCTCTGGGATTACAGGCATGATCCACCACCCCTGGCTCCTTTTAAACTTTTGATAATTTTTCCAAAAAGCATGTATTAGTCTTATCATATGTAAAAGGAGTTAAAATGAGAAAATATAGATATTGTCCAGGATTGAATTGAAAAAATAAGACTGCAGTACACATGAAATGGGATAATTTCTCATTGTCTTTTCTACTGGGTCGCTTAGTTTCAGTCCCAGCTAGCTAGCAAGCTAACCTAACCTCGCTCTCCTGCTGAGCATATTCAAGTTTAAAGATCTCTGTCAGTAGAACACAGGTGGCTATTTTAAACATATAGTCCACAAGAGAGTAAGTGGAAAGATAGGCAAGAAACAAAACAATGAAGGCATTTGAGGGGAAAATAGCAAGTCTGCTAGGAAAACTTTTGTCGCTTCTAATAGCAACATTATTTTAAGTCGTACTTACTGAACAAGAAAATAAATGATTCTTGTTGAGCTATGAGATAATAGCCTTGTGAAATAATTTATGAGGCTTATGTTTTAGGCGTTTGTTATAAAATATTCAACTTCTGCACATAAATTAAGAAAAGTTACGGTGACAGTTTGCATAAAAGGGGAAATGCAGGCTTCTTGCTGCTTAGACAAGAACTACTTCCCTGAGGACCTGCATTATGAGAGAAGGCACCAGCCATGCCTCTGTCACCAGGAGGCGAGCACATGTCCATCTGACAGTGTCTTGCCTCTGTGCTAGGAAACAGTGGACAATGCCACAGCCACATTTAATAGCAGACCAGGCAAACCTGGTGAAAGGAAACCTATCATCTTTAAATTCTTAAGCAATGAAGAGTGAAGCCTGGACCAGAACCTGTGCAATGTGCTCTTAACACACTTCTGGGGTCTCAGAAAAAGCTGGAGAGGTTCCCATGGGCCCCACCCTCCACAAGCTCAACCTTCTGCACAAACATTTCAGAAATTGCTCTGAAATGCTTTTTGAAAGAGATGCATTGTCTAAAACTATCTCAAGCATTTTGTTCTACAGTACAGGAACTTTTTTTATAGTAAAGAGAACCATCCCTTTCTGTAGATGGGTAGTGATTTAAGGATTAAAATAGATTGGATTTGGCTAATTTTGGTTTTTTTTTTCAGAAGAGAGTCTATGTGCTATTAAGAGCATAATGTCTGTGGGTTCCATAGCTCCCACATGTGCAGTACAAGGCCTGAGGACGACCCCACTCCCCCACAGAAATAGTCTCCATTTATTTCTTTGAGAGCTCAAACAAGTTCCACAAATGGCTGCCATGGGCCATAACCCAGCTGGACGTGGCAACTTCCTGTTATCCCTTCTCACTTTAATGTCCACATCTCTGACACATGAAGCCACTTGGAAAAAATTTTTTTTCATCACCATACATCATGAAAATGTCATTGTCCACACCAAATGGGCAGCATCTGAATGTTCCCAAAATCCAAGCTTTCACATGCCCTCATCCACAGGGCTCTGTGCAAAGCCAGGCAACCTCATCTTTTCTCAATTCTCTGCCCCCACTTTTGAGCCTCACAACGTCTCTCCTGAGTGTTCCGCTAAGTCCTAGCGTACACTTCTTCCCAGGATAATGCCAGGCAGGCCTCTCATAAAAATCAGCTTCAAATGCCCATGATCACGGTATCTCAAATCTTATCTGCAGAATTTGAAGGGAAATAGTTGCCATGATATCTCCTCCATTCTCTACTATTCTCAACTAAACCCATCCCTCCTTCACTAAACACAGAAATTCCCATTTGTGTGTCCATAGATTCATGCAGATATAGAGCTGGTAGAAGAGAAGATGAGGTGTGGGAGGAAGAGGAGGAGGAGGGTGTATCTTGGTCTTAGCTGAGCCAGACTAAATCCTGATGCAAGATTGAGGAATGTTGGGTTTTATCTACACTTAAAGATAAAGGATTCCATAGTTAGGATCATTCATCACCCGTGACGTTTGCCTTCCAGCTGCAACAATATATTATGGAGTTGAGAGCTTTTGACCAGAAATTAGGAAATCATGAGTCCAGTCTTGGCTCTGCCTTGTCTAGCCTGTGTCCAGGGACAGACATGAGGGCAGGCACCCTGCCTTGTCCACAGCTCTACCCTCACAGCCTGACAATGGTTCAATTAATATTTTTAGTTCAAATTTCTTTGCACTTTCTCCCACCATCCATAAAGCTGAAATGATAACAGCTTTCTTATCTCCCTAATGGGGCTACAAAACTAAAAGACACATGTGAAAATGTCTATTGACTGTCCCCCTTCTTCTTGTGAGTCAAAACACACTCCTAGTTCAGTCTGATAAGCACAGCATCATGTTACTGCAACTCCTCATCCAGGAGAAGAACCAGGCCCGGCTTGTTAAATCCTCCTTTGGAAATACTCAGACATCGCTTTCAGAGGCTCTTTCACATTCAAAATATATGAGCGCCTTCTCAAGATAATCTGTTTTGATTCAAGCACTAGCCTTTTCAAGAAGAGTTTTTAAAGCATTTGTTATTATTTTTATCCCAAGCAACTTCTACTTTTTTTCCCCTGTAGAATGGTAAGTACCACATCAGCCATAAAGTTCACAAGTTTCTGATAGTGCAGCTATCAGACGATGGACTTTCCCCGCCTTGGGTTCCCAAATAACCGCAGAGAGCAGGAGCCCTGTCAATGGACACATAACAAGAGAAAAAAATTTACTTTTATTGTGCCAAGCCACTGGAATTTCAAGGGTAATCTGTGACGCTATTGCAGACATTTGGACCCATGATAAAAAACAAAAAAAACTTTAGTTGAGTTTTTAAATAGGTTCTAACTATTGCATGAGTTAAGAACAGGCTGGCAGATAGTGGCCACAGTAAGAAGCAGACCAGGGGCCAGCACCCCAGACCCCAGGCCCAGACCTAGCCAGGCCCCTACTTGCTGTGTGCACTTGGTCAACTTATTATATTGTATTATATGTTGTCTCATTCTCTTTTTTTATATGTGAGGAGCAAAGACTAAATTAGCTTTAAAGAGCTTTCAGGTCTAGCATTCTATAAATGAACTTCTTGTTTCCTGTCTAGGAAGCTATCCACTGTCTATAACTTTCTTTCTGTGGCTCTGTGCTTTTTTTTTTCTATGTAGCTAAAAAAATACTGACTGGAAATTGTTTGGGACACTATTTATAATATTAGGGTTACACTAAGGTTAAAATCTCATTTACTATCAGTTTGCACATAAATCTTATATTTATATGGAAGTAGCTCTGCCCTAAAACTAATTTTGGTTTGGGTATGTGCATGGTTTTTAGCCATGCATTGAATATTCCTTCAATTTGTGCAGTTTGAGTACACACACACAAAAATGACTCAACAGAATTAATAAAGCGATAATGATCTGATTCAAAGTAATGAAGAAAATGTGCTCTGGAAAGAAACACACATAAAAAGTAGTGAAACAAACCTATCTTCAAAGCAAATTGAATAGAGACTGTTGGAGAATTTCCCATATGATAAGGGAATAATCCTTTTCAATCCATAAAACCCAGTTCTGGCTTGATTCTCATGCCATGGAGCTTACAGAGAGCTTTAGAAAAATTGTATTACCAGAGATCATGCATGGATGTTTCTGGAAGGGAAATGGAGAGCCAAGCGTCTTTGTTTTGATATGAATTAAGTTTTCATCTCTGGTTTTGGAGTTGAACTACTGGCTCTTGCTCAGTTTTTCGCTGTAACGTTTGCCTTGGCTGTAGTGCTAAGCTTCAACTGCATCAATTAACATCTCCTGCTTTGCCCAATTCATCTCCTGCTTGTCGCCTAACATTTTACTTGAATCATTTTCAGATTCTCTCCTCTGAACAAACCTATACTTATCCCATGATTGGGCACAGACATAATCAAGTCATGTTTGTTCATTCATTCTTATTGCTTAGACCTGTGTTTGGGAAAATGAATACCTTTTACTTTTGAATAGTGGATAGAAATGCAAATTTGCGCAGGCTGAGTTTGTCATAAATACTGATTATTTGTATTAGTTGAGGTACCTGAGCCACAGTTTACACACACATACACATGGAAAGTACAAGAGGTTCTATGTTTGACTTAAAATGAATAATAAAAAACGTGTTACCTCCTTAGAGTTTACACTGCACATACACGTAAATACACAGATATCTGCTTTCTCACAGGAATTTGTATTTTTAAAAAATATGTATAAAGCAAGAGAAATAAATTTAATTAGAATAATATTTTGAAAATCCTTTTAAGAGCTGTCCTTTTTGCCTTTCTTTCATCATGACCTTTTACATTGGTCAGCCCACAGCCTCAAAGCTCTACGTGTCTAGAAGGCGATTAGTATTTATTACAGAAGGTGTTAAGAAGGGGGAATGAGGCAATGTTCAGCAGTTGACATTCACAGGATTTGACAAAAGCACAAAGGCTCGAGGGCTAGGCCTTGCTGAGAGGGCAAGGCTTTTCTTGTTCTGCTCCCATCACGTGTTTCCCACAAAGTGGAAGACCCATGTTGTCTGTTTTACTGTAATTCAGAGATTTTCTTTCTGTCCAAGACATAGAGGTCTTTAATTTGCTGCTCTAACATATAAAGATACGATTTAGGAGAAATTAAAGAAAAAAAAAAGCCTGCTCCTTTCTGATCCCAAGAGGTGGCAGGTAGAAGAGCAAAAAAAAGGAAGCATCATGAACAGTTGGATGCGTCCGCCCAAGTTCCCCGAGGCTCAGAGAGGGGCTGAGGTGAGCATGAAGGGAGGCTGACACCAGGGCCGCAGGGTCCTCTGGCCTTCATCCCCACTTGGGCCTCTGAGAGGGTCCCATCTTAAAGGCACTCTTCAGTGGGTGGGCAGCTTTGTCTGGCAGAGGGAGGACTTGGGGTTTACGCTTGCAAATTGTCCTTGGTTTCACTATGGGATGAGCAGAAAACTGCCCAGCAGTGGCACTTGCCAGAGGGACTACATCAGGGGATAATGTAACTCAGCACCAAGGGCTGCGAGGGCGCTGCGTGTGCTCAGTCAAACCCGAATCACACCAGGCCATGGGAAAGCCTGAGGTGCCCGCAGGGATAGTTGAGGTGGAAACAGGGAGCACCGCTGGGAAGCAGCCATCTGCCCACCAGCCACAGCCTCTGCCCTGCTGCAGAATTGCTATGTAATAAAGGCTACAGAGAAAAAGTGTCTTATTAATTATGCTTGTTCTTGTAATCATTCTATGGCTTCCATCCAACAAGAGGCATTAAGTGCTATTTTCTGTATTTTAAAAATATTTTACATGCTATGGCAGACTGCATCAAGAAACACCAGGTGCCCTCCCTGTAAGTGTGTTTTTCATCTCACTCCACTGCACTAAGATAATGGCCACAGAATTTGGTTTGACGAACAGAAAGTGGGGAGAAGTGGCTTCGCACACCTCCATACAAATTCCGAGCCCACTCATGGTTTACCCCAGGGGGTGTTCACTATAACAACCACCAGAACCTTAATTACCCAACACCAGCTGGGTGTCCTATAGTTCAGTTCACTCTGGACCCTCACTATGCAGACTTCACACAGACGCCACAGCTTAAGGGCTCGGTCCCCTGAGACGTCCCTCCTTTCAGATCTCAGCTGCCAGGGCCAGGACCTTAGTATTTCTGTTCAACCAGTATGAACTGAAGGTTCCTCCTCAGGTTCAATAATTTTGCTAAAATGACCCACAAAATTCAGGCAAACAATTTTCCTACATTTACTGGTTTAGGGAAAAAGACAATCAGAAGAGTGAAAGGGCAGAGGTGCATAGGGCTAGGTGTGGGGCAAGGGTGCAGAGCTTCTGTGCTCCCTCTGGGCCTGCCACCCTCCTGGAACCTTGGTATGTTCACCAAACCGAGAAGCTCTCCCCATCCTACTATTCAAATATTTTTATAGAGTGCAAACTCCAATCCCACCACTCAGTCCCCTTCTTAGAGGTCAATGGTGAGAGTGAAAACACCAATGCTCTAACCTTGGTCTTTGTGGTGACCATTCTCAACCTGAGGCTATCTAGGCTCCATGCCTGACTCACCTCATTAGTATAAACTCTGGTGAAATTTGAAAAGGGCACATTATGAATAATAAAAGATGCTCCTAGCACTCAGGAAATTCCAAAGGTTTTAGGAAATCTGTGCCAGGAACTGGGGATAAAGACCAAATATACTTCTTACTATGTACCACACTATATTTTCTTATTTCTTATCTCTGGGTTGTAGTATTCTTAACCAATGTCAAGATGGAACCTCCAATAATCACTTGGGTGTCTACAATGAGTACAGTCCCCAATGTGACCCAAAATACCTTGTAGCATGGGCAAAAAGGAACCTTTTTTAAGCCACTGAATTTTTAGGCTATTCATTATTGCAATACAACTCATCCTATCCAGACTGATACCTATAACAAGCATGTAATTTCAGTATTTCTGATGTTTATGTTTGTTTTTGGTGAATTTAAAGAACATTACAGCATGGATTTAAAAATTTTCTGTTTTATTCAAATAATTAAAAAATCATAAGCTATGGCAAACACATGCTCATATATAGGAAAATTGAATAAATAATATTTTAAAACCTATTGTGAATGACTAAAACTATTAATGAACAATATTCAATATGCTATGCAAAGTCACTTTCAAAGAAATTGTGTGTTAAGGGAACAAAGACTATTAAAGTGATCGGGCAGAAAAATCTCACTCATCAAAACATAAATCAACATGACTAGTCATGACCTTTCTCAGATTTTGGAAAATGATAATTAGAGGAAAAAGGAGTAGCATATTGCCTTGAGAACCAAAACACATTTGTAATAGATACTGACACTGGGGGTATACAGTGAAGGGAAGAAAGAACTCTGCACTTGCTGAATGAGTTTTTGGCTCCATGTGGGAAAAAAGTTGAGAGCAAACCAAGTAACTACAGGAAAGTTGATTGAGGCAGAGATAGACAACAGATCCTATTCCACCATAGAATAGGGCTTCTCTCCCAAACAAAAGGATGACCCTTTATGGGGCAATGGTAGTACTTTTTTCCAGCTTAATATGAGGACACATGCAATTAGATTACGTAGTTTGCTTTTGTGGGGTTCAAGTCTGAGTTATAGGTGTGCCCTTCACCCAGATAAAGTACAATATACCCATGCAATGTACCTGCTAGATGGAAACTTACCTATTCTCTTCCCCCACTTGTATTTCATCAGTTTCTCGTACATGTGCTCATGTAGGTTTTAATCTACCAATTCCAGTTGAACACTGAGTACATGTGGTGTTTGGTTTTCCATTCTTCTGATACTTCACTTAGGACAATGGTCTCCAGTTCCACCAGTTTATTGAAAAAGATGTAAGATCTCTATCTTTTTATGACTGAGTAATATTCCATAGTATACATATACCATGATTTATTAATTCATTTATGTATCGAAGGGCACTTGGGTTATTTCCACATCTTTGTGATTGTGAGTTGTGCTACTGTAAATATTCAAGTACAGATGTCTATATGATAAAATGTCTTCGTTTCTTTTGGATAAATATGTAGTGGGATTCCAGGATCAAATGATAAGCTTATTTTTATTTCTTTGAGGAATCTCCGCCCTACTTTATAGGGGTTGTACTAGTTTGCAGTCCCACCAACAATATATAAGTGTTCCTTCCTCTCCACATCTACACCAGCATTTGTTGCTTTGGAATCTTATGATGTGAGCCATTCTCACCGAGGTTAAGTGATATCTCAGTGTGCTTTTGATTTGCATTTCTGAGATAATTAGGGATGATGAGCATTTTTCATGTGCTTGTTGGCCATTAGTTTATCATCATAAGAAAAATTGTCCATGTCTCTTCCCAGTTTTTAATGGGGTTGATTTTTATTTTTGTCTTGTTGATTTTCTTGAGTTCTTTATAGATTCTGGTTATTAGCCCTTGGATAATGTGTAGCTAGCAAATTTTGTCTTCTGTGCTGTAGGTTTTCTTTTTGCTTTGTTGATTATGTTCTTAGCTGAACAGAAACTTTTTAACCAGAGCAAATCTCATTTATTTATTTTTGCTGTTGTTGTGGCTGTCAATGAGCAATTCTTTTTCTAGGCTGATATACTTAAGAGTTTTTCACACACTTTCTTCTAGAATTTTTATAGTTTCATGTCTTAGGTTGAAATCTTTTATCCATCATGAACTGATGTTTGTGAGTGGTTGAGAGATACAGATCCTATTTTAGTCTTATGCATGTGGCTAACCATTTCTCCCAGTTCCTCTATCTGTTAATGTCCTCTGCAATTCCTTATCTCAGTGTTTCATAGTTGTCTCTATAATGATCCTTGACATACTTTGTTAAACATACTCTAAGATATTTCATCTTCTATGATACTACTTTGAAGGGAATTATGTCTTTGGTTTGATTCTCAGTTTGACTGTCATTGGAGTAAAAAGGTCTGACAATTAAGTTCGTGAACTCGTCCTAGAAAAAGTGCTACATACCTCACCAGTGAATGTCACCGTGGTCACCTTCAAAATACACCCCTCGCAATGCTATTAATCAATGCCAGCACCTAGAACACCCTTCACAGTAATTTTGGAACTCTTTTTCTTTAAAGGTCATCAGAGCTGTAATTGTATGACACACTAAAACGTGCAACAATAATTAACGCCACTCAGCAAGTCACCACCACACATCAACACGAAAACAACTCTGAGACACTGATACACCAGAGTAATGAAATATTACTTAGTTGTTTGTTTTTATAGTGCTGCCAATAAAAAAGTTGGGTGAGAATTTCACAAACTTAGTTATCAGACCTCAAATGACAACAGCTTTGATGGCCATTCCCTCCCCCCCAAAAAAGGTTATTTTTTTTTTTTGATGTATGGCTTAATTCTGCTCACTAGGATTTTATTGAGTATTTTTGCATCTATATTCATTAAAGATATTGGTCTGTAGTTTTCTGTTTCTGTTGAATCCTTTCCTGGCTTTGGTATCAGGGTGATATTCACTTCTGAGAAGGAGCTGGAGAGTATTTTGTACTTCTCAGTGTTGTGAATAGATTCTGCAATACAAGTACAACCTCTTCTTTGAAGGTTTGTAGAATTCTGCTATGAAAGCAACTTATCCAGGACATTTTCTTGAAGCTTTTTTATTGTTGTTTCAATTTTGGTACTTGATATTGGTCCATTCAGGAGCCCTATCTCCCTCAAGGTTGAGTCTAAAGAGGTAGTGAGATTCCAAGAATGTGTCTATTTCCTCCACAATTTCAAATTTCTGGGCATAGAGAGTTTGATAATATTTGGTGATGATATTTTGTACATCCATGGTATCTGTTGTTATTTCACCTTTCATGTTTCTGATTGAGTTTATTAGATATCTTAGTTTCATCTTTCTGCTTAATCTGGTCAAAGACTCAGCAATTTTGTTTATCTTTTCAAAGAACCAACTTTTTGCTTCATTAATCTTTGGATTAATTTGTTCTTTTGTTTTTGATTTCGCTTAGTTCTGATCTGATTTTGGTTATTTCTTTTTTTCTGCTTGGCTTAGAATTAGATTACACTTCCTTCTCCAGTTCCTTGAGATGATTCATTAGATCGTTTGTTTGTACTCTTTCTGATTTCTGGATATGAGTATTTAAGGCAATGAAGTTCCCTCTTAGGACTTTTGCCATATTTCATAGGTTTTAATAGCTGTGGCCTCATTATCATTTTGTCCAGGAATCTATTAATTTCCATCTTAATGTCTTCCTTGTCCCATCTATTGCTCAGAAGTAAGTGGTTTAGTTCCCATGACTTTGTGTGAGAATGAATGTTTCTGTGAAATTTTATTCCTTTGTGGTCTGTAAAGAAACATGGTATAATTTATGGGTTTTTTTTTTTTAATTTGCTGAGGCTTGTTTTGTGATCTAGGATATGATTGATCTTAGAGAATGATTCATGAGTTGATGAGAAGAATATATATTTAGTGGTATTGGGTGGAATTATTCTGTCAATGTCTATTCAGACCATTTTTTTCTAGAGTCATGTTTAAATCTGAAGTTTCTTTATTTAATTTCCACTTAGAGGACTTCTCCAGTTCTGTCAGTGGGATATCTAAGTTTCCAGCTATTTCAGTGTTGTTGTTTATCATTTTGTTTAAATCAAGTAGAATTTGCTTTATAAATCTGTGAGCACCTAAGTTGGTGCATAAATATTTAGGATTGATATATCTTCTTGATGAATTGTTCCCTTGACCAGTATATAATCACCATCTTTGTCTTTCTTTACTTTTGTTGCTTCAAAGTTGATGGTATCTGCAATAAGGATTTCAAGTCACACTTTCTTTTTGTTTCCATTTGGATGAAATATTGTTTTTCAGCCCTTCATCCTGAGTCTTGATGTGTCCTTGGAAGTTAGATGCATTTACTGAAAACAGAATATACTTGGCTTGCTTTTTTTTTTTTTTTTTTTTTCATCCAATTGGCTAGCCTTTTTCTCTTCAGTGGAAATTCAAGCCATTCACATTTATTGAGAGAACTGGTAGATAGGGTAAGTTTCTCTTCATCATGTTGTGTGGGATTCTTTAGCTTTGTTTTATCAGTTGGGACATTATGGTTGCTAGGCTTTGTCCTTTAGTTTCTAGGTAGCATAAATTTTCTGAGAATCCATTGTGTTGGTCTATATAAAGTACAGGTCTTAATACTTTCTGCAGAGCAGGTCTGGTAGTGACGAATTTTCTAAAAGTTTGCTTGTCAAGAAAAGATTTGTTTTCTCCATTGAATATGAAACTTAGTTTTGCTGGACACAGAATCCTAGGATGGCAGTTGTTCTAGTTGAGAAGATTGACAGTAAGAGCTCACTTTCTTCTGGTTTATAAGGTTTTTGCTGAGAAATTAGATGTTAACATGATGGATTTACCCCTATAAATCAGATGCTGATTATACTTGACTACATATAGATTTTTTTCTTTCATTTTGACTTTGGTCAGGTTAATTACAATGTGTCTAGGAGATGCATTATTTGAATTGAGTCTTCCTGGAGTTCAATATCCATTTAGTATCTGTACATCTGAGTCTCTGTCAAATGCTTGGGAAATTTTCAACTACAAAATCTTCAACTAGAACCTCCATGCTCTTGAGACTCTCTTCTTCTCAACAGTAACATTTTTAAATGCTCCAAACCCCTGTGTATGGTCCATGTTGACTTGAGATTAGGCCACAAAGGTAAGTCATAAACTACTGTCACAGAAATGTACAGGCAAACAATTTGTAAGTTAACTAATTTAGTAATTCATCCATCCTTGAGTGGTCCAAAACAGCAACATGTTGGCAATTTTCTTTTTCCTTGTTCATGGTGGTTAGCATCTGTTATCAGTCAAAATGGCAGCACTGAGGCTCTGTCAACTTTCCTTTTCTGCCCTATCCCTACATTAACATTATCTTTCCTTCCAGTTATTTTTATTAAAATTCTTTTCATTGTGAAAAGAATTTGTTTACAAACAAATAAAAGTAGGCAGGGCATGGTTGGCCAGGTTATAGTGGCTCACACCTATAACCTTAGCACTCTGGGAGGCTGAGGTGAGAGGATCATTTGAGCTCAGAAGTTCAAGACCAGCCTGAGCAAGAGCAATACCTCATTTCTACTAGAAATCAAAAAATTATTTGATTTTTGGGCATTATGCCAGGTGCTTATAGACTGAGCTACTTGGCAGGTGCTTATAGTCCCAGCTACTTGGCAGGCAGGAGGACCTCTTAAACCTAGGAGTTTCAGGTTGCTGTGAGCTAGTCTGATGCCATAGTACTATAGCCTGAGGCAATAGAATGAGACTCTATCTCAAAAAAAAAAAAAAAATAACAGAGTCAACTCAAAAGTACCTATCACCCAACTTCAACACTGTCAACTAATGGCCAATTTTGTTTCTTCACCCATGTCCATTTCAACCCACACCAAATTATTTTGAAGCAAATTCCAGACATCATATTATTTATTATATTTAAAATGTAAGTGTTTTTATATATGCTAAAAATTATTTTAAATATAGGCAAAAATAGATTTTAAAAAAGTGGTCCTTTAATATCATCAATAATCTAGTTAGTGTTCTAATTTCCCCTCTTACCTTATTTTTTAGTTGTATGTTTACTTTAGTATTCAGATAAGTCCATACATATATTAAACTTGGTTGGTAAGTCTCTATATTTTTTCTCCCTCCATCTCATTTTTCTTCTTGCAATTTTTGTCATTGTTGCAGAACAGAATGCTCTGTCTTAGAAATTTCTCCTTATTTGGATTTTGCTGATTGTACCATGTATAGTGTTATGGAACTTGTTTCTCTGACCTCTTATTAATCATAAGTTGATAGTTAGATCAGTAGTAAGCTTAGGGTTGGTCACATTCAGATTCAATTTGAGGGGAGAACTATTTCAATTGATGTAGACATAGCTGATGTGTTTTTAACACACAAATTATAGTGCTTACTGATTCCTAAATTGTCCCATGTTTATTCCATGGCACCTTTTTCAAGTTGGTTTCTGAATCTTTGTGCCATGTCCCTAGAAGTTCTGGATGACATTTTTGTTCTGGGTATGAGAAGGTGTTCAAGGGTTATTCCGTTCCTGCCCTAGACCTGGACTCTGCCTTTCTCCAGGAAGCTATGGTTTCTTTAGCACAAATATGCATCAGAAGTCATTTTTCTCTAAACTCTTTAAATGGAAAAAACTAGAAAGCACCTATTTTTTTTTAATTTTATCTTTTTTATTAAATCATAGCTGTGTACATTAATGCAATCATGGGGTACAATGTGCTGGTTTTATATACAATTTGAAATATTTTCATCAAACTGGTTAACATAGCCTTCCTGGTATTTTCCCAGTAATTGTGTTAAGACATTTATATTCTACATCTAGTAAATTTCACATGTACCCTTATAAGATGCACTGTAGGTGTGGTCCCACCAATTACCCCCCTCTCCTCCCTTTCCCCTTTCCCCATGTTCTTAGGCTATAATTGGGTTATAGCTTTCATATGAAAGCCATAAATTAGTTTCATAGTAGGGCTGAGTACATTGGATACTTTTTCTTCCATTCTTGAGATACTTTGCTAAGAAGAATATGTTCTAGCTCCATCCATGTAAACATGAAAGAGGTAAAGTCTCCATCTTTCTTTAAGGCTGCATAATATTCCATGATGTACATATACCACAATTTATTAATACATTCATGGGTCGATGGGCACTTAGGCTTCTTCCATGACTTAGAAATTATGAATTGGGCTGCAATAAACATTCAGGGGGAAAATATTTCCTATTTAACAAATGGTGCTGGGTGAGCTGGCTGGTGACCTGAAGAAGACTAAAACTGGACGCACACCTTTCACCATTAACTAACATAGACTCTCACTGGATTAGAGATTTAAACATAAGACATGAAACTATAAAAATACTAGAAGAAAGTGCAGGGAAAACTCTTGAAGAAATCAGCCTGGGTGAATATTTGATGAGGAAGCAATTGAAGTAGCATCAAAAATACACTACTGGGACCTGATCAAACTAAAAAGCTTCTGCACAGCCAAGAACACAGTAAGTAAAGCAAGCAGACATCCCTCAGAATGGGAGAAGATATTTGCAGGTTATGTCTCCAACAAAGGTTTAATAACCAGAATCCACAGAGAACTCAAACATATTGCCAAGAAAGCACATATTTTAAGATAGAATGAATTTATGCCAAAATTTTTAACTCAAAATCAACACTACAAGATGTTTATATAAACTTTTCCACCTTACATCTACTCACACTATGTAAATCACACTTTTTAATGTCAGAAAAGCCAACTAATTCATGACCTATAAAGACAGAGTCTCAACCTGGTATGGTGACCCCCAACTGTAATCATAGAACTCTGGAAGGTTGAGGCAGGCAGATCACCTAAGCTCACAAGTTCAAGACCAGCCTGAGCTAGAGCAAGACCCTGCCTCTAAAAATAGCCAGGTGTTGTGGCAGGCACCTGTAATTCCAGCTACTCAGGAGGCTGAATCAAAAGAATCACTTGAGCCCAGGAGTGTGAGGTTGCTGTGAGCTATGACACAGCAGCACCCTACTGGGGGTGGGGGAGGTGGGTTGAGCCATTGGTATGACAAAGACTCTGTCTTAAAGAAAAAAAAGAAAACAAGACACAGTCTCAAAATAACAAACCAGAGCTAGCATCAAAAATATTTATGATTATTTGAGGGGTACAATTCCTTTAATCCTTAGGGCATATGGCCCTAGGAATGCATAAATTACTATGATGTTAAAGTTACTTTGAATAGTTGCTCTCTGGGTGATTATTGTCAACCAGTTATGCAGTTAAGCTCATTTGTTTCATTTTATCTCTGACTTTCTAGGGTTACATTTTAAAATTTAATTATCTTTCTTTACTCATGTAAAAGATTTATATTGTTGTAGAATGGAATCTACAGAGTAGAGCGTATTTAGAGAACTGTAGCTTCTATCCCGTTCTCTTCTACTCTTTTCCTCTCTCCAACTCTGGGTAACTTTAAAATTTCAATTCATGACTTATTCTTATATTTATAATGTAAAGATATACTTTGTGAATATGTATGTCTTTGGACCCCTCTGTCTTTGATAGATACGAAGGTATTATACATAAATTTCTTCATCTTGATTTTCACATAAAAAATATGTTTTAGAGATTGATCCAAAGTAGTGGTATCTAGAGACATTCTTCATTCTATTTAAGAGATATCCAGTACTTCATCACGTGAACAGGCCACAGTTTATTCAGTGAGACCCTTATTAAGTCAAAAGGTAAATATATATGAGATTGTATAAGATTATATAATTTTGTGAGATATTGCCAACTTCATTCCTCAATAGGTACTGTACAATTTTGCAATCCTATCAGTAGAAAATGACATTGCTTATTTCCACATAATCTATCAACAGATTATTTTAATCTTTTGGAGTTCTACATTCTGATAAGTGAAAAAATATATCCCATTATAGTTTTAAGTTGCCTTTTTTTTTTTTTTGGTTAGCTTGCTTTTGATATGGCTGAGAGCCTTTGATATCTTGTTTTCCCTGAATTGAGTGTTTGTACTTTTAGCCCATTGTTTTTATTACAGTTGTTGGATATTTTTTTTTCTAGAAACTCTTGTATTTTAGAGATATTCATATTTTATGAGTATGTTGCCAATATTTTTCCAGGTGTGTTATTTTTCTACTGTTGTGTTGATTTGTTTGGACAAAAATATGATTGTCATACAATAGTGATGGTTAATGTAATGACATTTTATCTATTAATCTTTTATTTTATAGCTTCTGAATTTTAAGTCATACTGAAGAAAGATTTTTTTACTTTTAAGTTACAAAGAAATTCACCTATGTCATATTTTTACATTTAAATCTCTGATGTGTTTGCAATTTATCTAGTGTTATGAAGAGTAGATTTTTTTTTACAGTATAAATTTTGCTTAATTTATCATAAAGCTCAATGCCAGGTATTAAAATTCCATTCGCTACTCCTTTATTTAAGATATTGATTTTGTTGTACTGTTTATGTCATTATGCACTTGAATCATAACTACATTTTTTGTTGTTGTTGTTGCAGTTTGGCTGGGGCTGGGTTTCAACCCACCACCCTTCTTATATGGGTCTGGCACCCTACTCACTGAGCCACAGGCACCGCCATGTAATTACATTTTTTTATGTTGCTCAGTCTGTATAAACCAGTACTAAATTTTAATTGCACAAATTTTATATTATCTTTTAATATTTAATTGGGAATACTCCATATTATCACTCTTTTACAGGGATTTAGGGGTAATCTTGCTTATTTTCCTACACATCAAAGCCCAAAAACTGGCCTAAAGGCATTTTTATGCAGATAATATTAAACATATAAATCATTTTTATGAACATGATGCATCTTTCCATTTAGTCAGTTATAATTTTGTATCTTTAAGATGTGTTTTATAATTATGCTCATAGACAATTTTGAAATTAGATATTAAGTTAACGCTGTGGTACTTCTTTTCTATATGACTATCTTAAACACAGTTTTCTATTCCATTATATTTCCTAAGTGGCTTTTGTTTCAATATGTGAACCTATGAAGTGTTTTTTAACTAGCTACCTTATAAAATTTTCTTACTTAATTATCTTACTATTTAAATACATTATTTTTACTCTTTATGTTTTTCCAAATACATTAGTACCTCCATAGTTGACCACCTCCCTACACTGACCACCTCCTTAAGTTGACCTAGTTTTCATAGACCAGACATGCACCACAAGTGGAAATTTTTTGCATTGACCACCTCCATATGGTGACCAGTTTGTTATGGTTGATTGGGTGGTCAACTTATAGATGCTTTACTATAATCATCTCATCTGCAAGTAGGGATAGTTTTACCTTCACTTTCCAAGTTTTATGCTCTAATTGCTCTATTTTTATCTAAGTGCATTGAGTATTTCTTGTAACATAATGAATGCAAAGTAAAAGAAAAAATTGTAAGCATCCTTGTCATTTTCCTGAGTTTAACAAGAAAGCCTCTAGCATTTCTCCATAAATAAAAGCCTTTGGGTTTGAAATATACACACACCATGCATATTATAAGTTAAGGAAGTATCCATTAATTTCTACTTCATTTAGGCTTTTTCACATGAACAGGTATTGAATTTTGTCAAATGTGTTTTCTATATCTATGAAGACAATCATATTATTTTTCTCTTGGAACTCTTGGAGCTTGGTGACTAATTTCTCTATTGTTCTAGTATAATTAGTTTAAGACAATCTGCCTCAAATATATTTTGATAAGCTGTAGTTTTTTTAAAAAAATAATTATTAATTGTCCTTTATGTTTTCGTGAAATTGTTTTGGCCAATCTTGAAACTTTGTAAATGTGACACCATCCGAGGCTTGAGAAGAACCTAGGACGCTTTTTCTCTTGCTCCACTTGTTCTGGTGTAGCCACTATGTAGAAGGGCCGAGCTTGTCTGCTAGAGGATGAAAGGCCACGCAGAAAAGAAACAAGATGCCCCTGCCATCGGCCCACCAACCATCAGATAACTGAGCGAGGCCAACTTAGATCATCCAGACTCTACATTGTTTTATTTTAAATCCTCAGAATCTATTGAAGTGACTCTCACTAGTCCCGTTTTACAGATGGAGAAATTGATGCTTATAGAACAAATCACTAATCAAGAGCATATCAGTAAACAGCAAAAGTGAATTTTAAATTGGGGACCAAGTTCAATGTACATTCTATTTCCATTGCTATATATATAAATTCCTAATTTATTCTTCATCAGTCAATTTTTATCATGAAGAATAGATGCAAACATGATTTAATTTAACAGGACTGATAAAGTTATAAATGATTTGAAAGCTTGCCCTGGGAGGAAGGTAGACCTATAATCAGCATAAAATAAATCATTTTTATCTTTCACGGAAATAACTATAATCAAAGCTGCTCTCATATCTCATAAATGCTGACCTGCTTTTTAATGGCTTGTATTTCAAACTGGAGCTCAGGCATAAAGAGAAGACAGAATGGAAAATGAATATATCCGCATTAGCCAGGAAAATTCTCAGATTATGAAGTGTTAGCAATTTTATGCTCCAAAAGTGCACTGTTTTTACCACATTAAAATAGTGCATAAAAATGTTTAGTTTAACAGTATTATTCAGTTTTGAGTAGATATAGGAACTGTATATCTCTGTAGAACCTAATACAAGAAATAGTAACAAATACATTCCAGTTTTCAGATGTTAAAATATATAAATAAACGATTCATATTAGCATGTTTTGGAGAGATGGTATTTTCTTCCTTTGAACTATTTGCATATTTGCTTTATTTAATTTAAGAGGATTTATATAATTTAAGAGACTAAATCATCTTAGATGAATTTTTTTTTAATTTATTGTTGGGGATTCATTGTGGGTACAAAAAACCACGTTACACTGATTGCATTTGTTAGGTAAAGACCCTCTTACAATCGTGTCTTGTACCCAAAATGTGTGGCACACACCAAGGCCCGACCCCCTTCCCTCCTTCCCTCTCTCTGCTCTTCCTTTCCCCACTCCTCCCTCCTTCTTTCTCTCTCTGCTCTCCCCTTCCTCCACCCCCACCGAGTCGTTAATTGTCAGTAATTGTCTTCATATCACAATTGAGTACATAGGATTCATGCTTAAGCCATACTTTGCCTTTACATTTGACACTTTTGAATTCTCCTAATGTGTGATAGTTGTGTCTCCTTTTGCTATCACAAGAATTATGACTGAAATCTTCAGAGAAACCTATTAAAATACCTCTTCATTTACTATTTATCATGTATAGTAAAGTATTCATCTTTAGAGAAAGTAGCCACCATAACTTAGCAGATGTGCTTCAGAAAACAGTCAGAATTACATATGTGGGTGAACAATGTTGATGTGTTTCAAATTCATTGTTAAAAATTTTATCTTTGAACATATACGAATTCATCTAGGTGAGTTCTGGTCTCAAAAAAAAAAAAATCCTCCTCCATTGAATATCATTATTGCCTGAAATTTCAAGGCAACATTATTTGTTACTCGTTAATTTAGAAGCTCAAATCAAGAGGTGATTAAATCATAGCAGTATTTGTAAATTATAAAAAGAGATTTAAAATTGAGCAAACAGTCTTCTGTTTTTTTCCCAATGAACCACATTAATAATGACTTCTTAGGGAGCTGCTGTTTTTGCATAATGCTTTCGAAATTTTTCCAGTAAGCCTATCTTTACACAGTGTACCTGAGTTAAGTTCTAGTTTTCTTCCCATAGTACAGAAGAGGAAATGGAATTAGTTTTCTGCCCTCATTTTCCAACTTTTGAGTGGAGAGATATGCTAGTTCTCGACTGCTGTGTAACAAATTAACTAAAATATAGTTTAATGCAACAAAAACTTAATATTTCACACTTTCTGAGGACTGGGAATCCCAGAGTGTTGTAGCAAGTGAATCTGGCTGAATTTCTCATGAAGTGTCAGCCAAGTCAGGAGGGACGCCAATCCTCCGAGACCTTGAGTGAGGCAGGAAGACCTACTTGCAAGACGGAGCACTCGTGCTACTGGGGAGGAGCCTAAGTTTCTTTCTGGATGTTGGCAGAAGGCCTAAACCCATGGCCATCCCACAGGGTTGACTATGCACCCTCATGGTGTAATTGACTAAGATCATAATTGCTGGGTCATAGGATAGATTTTTTGCTCAGCTTTAGCAGAAAATAAGTTTTCAAAAACAGTGGTACTAATAAATATTCCCAGCAGCAGTGAATGGGAACCCCAATAGTTCCACATCCTATTAACACTTGGTGTTGTCTACTTTTGAGATGTTAATTTTTCTGATGGTTTGGCATGTTTTTAGTTCGCATTTTGCAAATTACAGCTAATGTTGAGGACCTTCTTCTATGCATAGAAGGCATTTGGCTATGTTCTTTTATAAAGCATCCTTTTGTGTCATTGGCCATTTTTTCATCAGAATATCTGGCTCAGATTTCTCGTCAGCATTCTTTTTATCTGTGAAGTATGAGGATGAGGTGCATCTATCACACACATCTCCCCTAAATTCCCTGCCCTTTCACTCTCTTCCTACAGTGTCTATGATGAACATAAATTCTTAATATTAATACGTCCTATTTTTCAGCATTTAGTCTATATTCTTTAAGCCTATATTATGAGATCGATCTAAAAAAATTAAATTTTAGGGAAAAGAGAAGAGCTATGCCTTGTGTCTGCTGGATAAGTCATTGGCAGGAGTGTAAGAGACAGAGGGTCAATTATTTTACAGTTCAAACATAAATGTCCCAGGGAAGATGAAGTAAACACAGGGTAAACCCACATATAGCTAATAAAATCCAGTTGTAAATATGGTTTTAGGAATGTGGGTTTGCACCTGATGGAAATGGGGTGGTAGATGTCACTGGTAATAGCTTAACTAGATTGAGACCTAGGGAAATAGAGACTGTGTTGGTCTCGTTTGGCTATTTATCTAGAGCTCCTAGTAATGTATGGTCAAGATGAAACTGTTTAAAATATTTGTTTAATGAAAAAATAGAAATGAACCCAAGTCAAAATGTAATGTACTCTCCCAGCGAAATTATATTCTTTAGCAGGGAAAATGTATTTTCTGGAGAAAGGTAAAAACTTAGCGAAAATGGAAAGGCATTTTAGTGAACACCTATCAAATCTCCTCTGGCAGACAAAATAATGATCTACCAAGGACGTAATCCTCAGAAGATTCTATACTTTACATGACAAAGAGGACTTTATTAATGGAACCAAATTAGCATCTTGAGATGGGAAGATTATTCTGGATGGGAAGATTATTCTGGATTACCCACGCAGGCCCAACATAACGATAAGAGTCCTTACATGAGGTAGGCAAGGAGGCCAAGGGCAGAAATGGGAGACACAGTGCCTGTGAAACAAGAGGCCTGTGAATCTCAATGTCATCTAGAAACTGAAAGAGACAAGACTGTTTCTTCCCTCAGAGACTCCAGAAAGACCAGCTTTTCCAACACCTGAATTGAGCCCAGTGAAATTCATTTTGGACTCTTCACAACTCTAAAATAATACATTTGTGATGTTTTAAGACACTAAGTTTACAACAATTTATCATAGCAGCAAGAGGAAACTAATACAAGTACTGTAGGATATTATCATACATCAACCAGACGGTCACAAATTAAACCATCTGACAGCACTTGTACTGCCAAGAGCAAATAGAGACTCACATGCTGAGAAAGTGCAAAAGGGTGCGGCCACTTTAGGAAACATTTGCTGATGAATGGAGAGTATGTTATCCCAACAATTCTCTTTATAGGTTTGGAGAAAATCTTGCACAGGCACACTGAGAATATCTACAGAGTGACCTTTCCAGCAGTACCTTTGCTAATAGCAAAAATACAAAGGCACCTCAATGACCCACTGGGAGCTGATCTGAGAGAAATGTAAATAGCAGAGGAAGTGAAGGCACTAGAGCAGTATGCCTCGTTCTGGATGTTTCCAAACTAGCTAGATACGAAGGTTGCCAGTGACAAGATTCCATTTCGATAAATTCAAAGCTATCAAAACTAAATGAATGATTGGCACATATACAACATGGTGAAGAATAAGGAAAAGAGCAACACAAACTTCAGGGCAGTGCAAGTGGAGTGAGCAGGACGAGGAGAGACTTCAAAGAGGCTGCTAATGTGCTGAAGCTGGAGGGGCTGGTGCATAATTTTTTTCTTTGTTAAAGAATTTAACTTACGTTAAATATATTCTCTGCATGTATGACATATTCCAAAATAAAAAAAATAATCTTTCTTTAATGTCTTCCATTAAATTTTATAATATTGTAAACTAAGTTCTTCCACATCTTTTTGTTATATGTGTTCCTATTATCTTATATTTTGGTCACTATTGTAAATGTCAGCTTATTAAAATAGTATCTATTGCTCCCATGTTAAAAATATATATTGTGCATTGTTCTTCCTTCTAAGAGCATCGTTAAACTCTATTACACTCATAATTTCTTTATAGATTATTTAGGGTTTTCTATGTAGATAAACATGCCATCTGCATATAATGATACTGTTTCCTTTTCATCTTTTTTGATTTCTTTCTTTCTTCTTGTCTTATAACGATAAACAAAAGTTTCAGAAGAGTGTCTACTAGAATTAGGGATGGTGGCCATGCTCCAGTTGCTCGTGATTGTAAAATTTTGTTTACAGATCTTTCAGTGGAAGAATAAAGAAAATATGATTCATATACACAATGGAATACTATACAGCCTTAAAAGGAAGAAAATATCATCATTTGTGATAACACGAATGAACCTGGAAGACATTATGCTAGGTGAAAAAAGCCAGGCTCAGAAAGACAATACTGGATTATATGTGGAATCAAGAAAGTTGAACTCAATAGTAGAGACAGCATGGTAGTTACCAGAGGCTGGGGAGGGGGGCAGGGAGATATTGGCCAGAGAATACAGCATGTCAGTTAGACAGGGGAATAAGTTTAGTGATCTATTACACAGAATGGTGGCCATAGTTAATAAGAAAGAGTTATATATTTCAAAAATGCTGAAAGAATAGATTTTTAAATATTTTCATCACAAAAAAGTAGGTGAAGTGCTAGATACTCTAATTAGCTTCATTTAATCATTCTTAACATATACAGATATCAATACATCACATTGTGCCCTATACATGTATATAACTATTATTTGTCAATTAAAAATAGAGTAAAATTTTTAAGATCTCATTACTGAGTGTGATAATGCTGTAGGTTTCTGAGGGCATTCCTGGCTGCGTTTTGTTAAGCGTTCTTCCATTCCTAATTTGCAGTAAGTTTTACATGTGTATTCGATCATTGTTAAATGTGACTAGTTATTTCTCTGCAACTGATAATATGATTATCCACAAAAATTTTTCTTCTTTAATCTTTTAATGTAGTAAACTGCATTCATGTGTTAGTTAGGTTTGGTAACATATTTATCTAGAAATTTGTACATTTCACCTGCTCTTATATTTGCTGGCATAAGAAGTTGGTTGTGACATTCTTATCTTTTTAATCTCTATAGCAGCTGTAACATACATAGCACTTGATACCTAGTTTTCTATAGCATCTGAATTTGTAATATATTTTTTAAATCTGTAATACTTTTCTTCCTAGTGATGATAAATGAGCCACACCCACAGAATTGTGTGTCTTTTAATCATGGGGATACATTCTCAGAAATTTATCATTGGACGATTTTGTGGTTGTTGTGCAAACATCGTACTTAATCAAATCTTGATGGCAGAGCCTAATACACACCAAGGCTATATGATTATAGGCTGTTGCTCCTGGGCTTCAAACCTGTACAGCTTGTTATTGTACGGACTATTACAGGCAATTTTAACACAATGGTAATTAGTTGTGTGTCTAAACACCTCTAAACAAAGGAAAGACAGAGTAAAAATACAGTACGAAAGGTAAAAAATGGTAGCTCTGTACGGGGCACTTAGCCGTGCATGGAGCTTGCAGGACGGATGCTCTGAGTGAGTCAGTGAGTGAGTGGAGAGTGACTGTGAAGCTGAGGACACTGAGGTGGACTTCATAAACACTGAACACAGTGTCAGTAAAGAACATACTTAAAAGATTTCTTTCTTCAATAATAAATTAACTTTAGCTGACAACTTTTTTACATGTAAACTTTAAAATATATTTTAAACTTTTTTGACTCTTCTGTAAGAGCACTTACTTTAAAATACATATTGCATAGTTATACAAATATATTTTCTTTTGATATCCTTATTCTGTATGCTTTTTCTATTTTAATTTTGTTAATGTTTTAATCTTTTTGTTAAAAACTAAGACACAAATGCACCCATTAGCTAGGCCTGTACAGAGCAGGATTATTGATTTCGTTGTCTTCCAACCTGCATCTTATCCCACTGGAAGGTCCTCAGGGGCAATGTCATCAGGGAGCTGTGACCTCCTATGATAACAGCGTCTTCTCCTGGACTATCTCCTGAAGTGCCTACCAGAAGAGTGCTTTACAGTTAACTTTTTTTATATGAGTAGAAAAAGTACACTTGCAAGTAACAAAAAAAAAAAAAGAGTATAGAAAATGCGTAATCCAGTAAAATAGTTATTATCATTACCAAGCGTCATGTGCTGTACGTAATCGTATGTTCTGTACTTTCGTATGGCTGGCAGTGCAGCAGATTTGTTTACGTCAGCATCAACACCAACGCGTGAGTAACTTGTGGTTCTGTAATGTTACGATGGCTGCGACATCCTTAGGCAGTGGGAAATTTTCAGCTCCCCTGCAATCTTATGGGACCACCGTCACATACATATGTGGTCTTGTCATTGATGGAAACCTAACAGAGGTGATGGAAAACGTAGCCGCTCCTTGATGGGAAGGTCGTGGATAGCTGCTCCCTGAGTCTCACCTTCATCCCTCCTGGCAGGCCAGATGGCAAACATCATTATGCACTCAGCTGAGATCAAAATGGAGAGTACTGAAAGGAACCATTATTTCCTGAGCTTTGCCCTAGCTAAGTACCACCCGTCTTAGATTGACTAGAAGGCTTTTATTAAAGCATAAATAAAAAGTAGACAGATGGCATTGAAGTTCCCTGAGAGGTTTCAAAAGACCATATTCTTTAAAAGAATTAGGGCTTCCCTTGGAGCACAGCAATAGGTTACTGGGCTCTAGGCAGAGTAAATAAAATGGCTGGGCATTCATTTTTCATTCCCAGTACAATATTGATGGAATACTGTTGTCAAAAATCTATTTGGCAAACTGCATAGTGTGCCTTAAATTACAACATTTCATGTTTCTGGACACAAAGAACATCGTCTTTCAAAATGTTCAGAAATAATAGGTGTAGAAAAAAAGAATATGGAATTCTGGTTTATATATTTTCTAATAAACCATAAACATTTAAAGAAATTATGTGTATGTTACACAATCTAGCAAAAGCCTTCTAACTATGCTTACATATGCACTGAAGGTTTCTGCTCTCTTTACAATTAATTTCAGAAACATTATTTATGTCATGAGTTTTACAAGCCATTGTTGAGTATTTTGAACATGTTATTTCCAGCATTCACAAGTGTGTGCTTTGCCAACTTAAACCCCACATCAGTAGGAGGATAACCCAAACATAGCAGGCATAGACTTATCAAATACATAAAAAATATTCATTTGGGATTATAGTAAAGATATTTTTATTAGGTGACAATATTGTTTTACACCAGCTACTATGAAAATACTAGAGAAAAACCTTTGTCCTTTTCCCCCACATATCGTGTTCCTTAGGAAATAACCTTTAATTTAAAATGTCCTTGTTACTTTACAGAGGACGTGGGAAGGGCTGCAGACACAGCTTTTAGTAGGTAATTAAGGTTTCTGCTCTTTTTCTATTTCTTGCATTTTACCAATTACACTAAACAAAGTGCATGAAAACGCTAAGAGGACTACCCATTGAAGCTTGAGAAAGCATTTAAATTAGTTTCACGAGTTTTAATTGTATTCATCTTTAAAATAATCTTTTTATTTTGTACAGTTTCAGATTTACAGAAAAATTGCTAAGATATTGCAGTGTCCATATGCCCTATTCCCAGTATCCCCTATTGTTAACACAGCAGTCAGCTACGTTTCCTACAATCAATATATTCTTATTGTTAAAATTCCCTCTTTATTCGGGTTTCCTTTATTCGGAGTTTCAGTTCCAGGATCCCTCCCAGGACATTACTTCAAATTGCACGGTCAGGTCTCCTTGGGCTCCACGTGGCTGCAATAGTTCCTCAGACTTTTCTCGTCCTTGATGACCTTAACAGTTTTGAGGAGTGCTAGTCAAGCATTTTGTACACTTGTCATCAATTGGGATCTGTCCAGTGTTTTTCTTTTGTTTAGACTGGGATGATGTGTTTTAAGGAGGAAGATTACAGTGATGAAGTGTAATTTTTAACACATCATGTCCTGGGTATGTACCTGTCGACATGATTCAGCCCTGCTGGTACTGACCTTGAACACACAGATGAGTGGTGCACGTCAGGTTTCCTGCTGTAAACTCACCCTGGCTTCTTCCCCTTTTCCCACAGTCCTCTGTAGAAGGTGGGCACAGTGTCTGCATTATTTTGGGCACAGTGTCTGCATTATTTTGAATCCTTCTGAATAGAAATTTGTTTATTCTATTTATTATTTTATGTAGATCAATATGGACTCAGGGGTATCTATTTTAGACTTTGGGTTACAATCCAGTATGACGATTTTGTGGCTCAAATTGTTCCAGCTTTGACCAATGGGCTCTCTTTCAAATGGCTCTGAGCTGGGCACAGTGGCTCACATCTGTAATCCTAGCACTCTGGGAAGCCAAGGTAGGTGGATCACTTGAGCTCAAGAATTCAAGACCAGCCTGAGCAAGAGTGAGGCTCCATCTCTACTAAAAATAGAAAAACTAGCTGGGCATTGTGACGGGCACCTCTAGCCCCAGCTACTTGAGAGGCTGAGGCAGGAAGATCGCTTGAGCCTGAGAGGGTGAGGTTATTGTTAGTTAAGCTGATGCCACAGCGCTCTATCCTGGTCTCAAAAAAAAAAAAAAAAAATCAAATCTGGCTCTGGTATCCCTTTGACATACTTCTTTCTATACAGGTTTAGTCTTGTTTTATTTTAGCCCTTTCTTACTTTCTGGAACTACAAGATGCTCCAGGATCGTCTGGTTTACTCCTCGCCCCACTCCTTAAATCAACCATTTCTTCAAGGAGTCCTTTTATGCAAAAAATGGTATGAGAAGCCAAGATCTGGGCTCTAGGTAGACTTCTCGCTCCTGGTGTGTCACTGCTGCTCAGCTGACAGGGCAAGGAAATACCCAGGGTCACCATAAAGTTCATGTGCAATTTAAAATAGTGTATGTGTGTGCGCTGTGTTGTGCACATTCACAGGTCTATAAACATTTCTCTATGTAACCATCAAGCTAAACATGAGCTCATACTGATGTCTGAAACTCTTATCCATGGATCGCCCACCCCTTCCTTTTTCTTATAGTAACCGTCTACTCCTCCAATGAGAAACTTGCCTCCCATCATCTGTCATCTGTTATTTAATTATTCAATTCCAGTATACATGTGTATCAGCATCAGAATTGCTACCCCAGAACCCCACAGGAAGCTCCTTCATCAACTAGAACACAGTGCTTACCTCCCATTTCTTCTTCATAGGAGGCAAGTTTCTACTTACCACTTCTGAAGTTACTTAGGTCGGTACCTTCCTCCTGTTATCCCCCCATACACACACACACACACATCCTGTTGACTTTATTTTTGAAAGAGAAAGGAAGCAGGAAATAATCAGCTGGTCAACTTTGACACTTTCTTGTTTCTGCTTACAAACTAGAAAAAGGAAATAGGAATCAAGAACTCACCACACAGATCACATTTCTAATATTTTATGCCCAAAACAATCCCTTAGAACAAGAATTGAACAGGTAGGCTGTAGAGGGGAACTTTATTTTCTTATACTTCAAAGAGAAACTTAGAACACAACAGTTCAGGACGTTGATTTTATAAAAGCTAAACCATCCGGTTGTCACTTTGTGTCAAAAGGCCAGCAATGCAAATAATAGCAGCGCATAAGACAGGAGGTAAGACAGGGTCCTTATGCTGACAGCATTTTGCAAGACTTCTGCAGGCTTGCCTGGTTAGAGAGCATGTCCACATAATTTACACATATCTTCTACATTAAGTATAGTTTCATATTCAAATATACACTTTTAGCAAGTTTTTGGTTATTAGTAATAAATGTGAAATAATAGCTTAAAGCTTGTTTAAGCTACCAAACCTTTAAGGAAATATTTTCTTTGTAAATTCAATTTTCAAATTAATCTGAAAATTTTAGTAGCATGGATTGGAGCTAAAGGTTCTTATTACTGACAGGTAAAGACAGTTAAGGGTGGGCTTACCAATTCTCACCATGTCTTTAATGACTGGGCACCTGCCTCAGGCTCTGCAGGGTTTACTTTAAATAGTGCTTTCTCCAAATTAATTTCCCTTTTTTCCTAGCTCTATGACATCTTATGACCTGAAAGCTTATTTTGGGCAAAGATGAATAAATTAGTCATTTATGTTGCTGAATATATTTACCGTGATTATGAAGGAGTGAATGTATTAAGTATAATAATTCATGTAATACATATATCGTCCTTGCTCAAGGTAGAACACTGAACAAGAATGACAAAACCTAATCTCCAGAGGAGACGGTGCTTTCCTCTCTGAAGGTTATGTTGTCAAGATGTGATTTTGTAACCATCTTGGAGTATTCTGATTGGAATGTTAGTACACGTTCAAAGCTGGTTTCTTTGTTTGGAGTTGTTGGGAAATGTTAGAATCGGCTCCCAAAGGAATCGTCTGCTTTCTTCTTCTCTGCTCTTCAAATTAATTCTACTTCTCTTTTCATGTACGGAAGGGGCAAAAGAAAATGAACTACTTCTCTACATCTAATGCCAAACAATTGGCTAAACTTTTTCACTAAACTGATTGAATTCCATTGAAATAAAAAGACTCCTAGATGCAGTGGCCTACCAACTGCTTGAAAGTGGTGGGTTTAGTCCTTGTCCACGGTTATTTTGTCAGATAGTAAATACGTCTATAAATATGTAATCAAAGCTGATGGCTGAAAAGGATCCTTGAAAATGCTCATGATCAGAGGAGCTGGGTGCTGTAATTGACTAGCAGTGCCTGGCACCAGGGAGGGAAGGAGGAAGTGTGGCAAAATCATTCTGTGTTTGCCTTTGCTCGTTTATAGTATCGACTGTTTGTGATGGCATTAATCCATGTTTTAGAACTGACTTAATAAAGTTAAGCATTACTGAATTTGATAAGCAATTGTAATTTTTGTTTGTTTGTTTTACGCAAAACCAGCTCCATATGCTCTGGCCATGTCAATTTTCCCTACTCTGAACAACCCAAGACCATAAAATATATTACATAAAGCAGCGTGAGTTGTAATTTCTCCACTTAATTTTTCATGACATCCACATTACTAGATTATAAACTCCAGGACAGCAGGAATAAGACCCCGTTTATCTCATAACTTCCTGCAATGCCATAACTCAGAATATAAAACAATGACATGTTACGTACTGTGCAACTCATCCCACTTGTATGGAAACGTGGCCTCCCATCCCAGGTATGAGGTAACCCATTGGGATTACATGACCTCCCAGTCCCTGTTTTCAATGTGTCCACCCTGACCTCTGTGCAAAGCTTCTTAGAGTCAAGCTTGTTGATGCCTGAGGGTCTCTAACGTTACCTGTTTTTCTGACTACAACTCTAGGCACTTGCAGGGCCCACCTTCTCACTCATGTGTTCAGGGCGCTGCACAATTGCCATCTCCTTGGGAGGACTATCCTAACTCCTCCTCCTCCTCCTCCATTAGTTTCCTCTAGTGCTTATCACTATTTCATCTTTTATTACATTCTCATATATGGTTTGTATCCGCATCTGTAGAATAGGTAAGGGCACATCTTGCTTTGTTCCCTGTAGAGTCCAAGTACCTAGAACACCAGATGACACATTGTATATTCTCAATAAATGGATTAATGGAGGGAAAACACTATTAGGAATAGATTCTCCCAGATCCCAAATCCAAAGTCAGAATTTCTGCCTAGACCTCAGAAGCCTTAAGATTTGGTAAAGAGCTAAACCACCATTAAACACCACAGGCATCTCCACATCTCAAAGACCAGGTCCCTACCCCCTGACTGCCTCAGTAGAAATTATTCTTCCTCCATCCCAAGGCTCAGAACAAGGTCTCCTTTGTGCTCAAGATGTCTCAAGTTGCTAATATATATATTTTCTCCAGGCTGGAACCCAGAACTAGAACAAGGGAATCAAAACAATCTAACATGATAATTTCTCGAAATCTGGCTCAGTCAGTCTAATATTACATCCTTTTTAGAATAACAGCTACCTAACCCAAACCTGCTATTATAGCCACGAAGGCAAAGAGAAAGGCAGACCTAGAACTTCCCACTGAAGTCTGGTTCAACTTCCAAAACAAATACTTGAACAAGACATAATTCTCAAGGAAAAACAAATCTATCCAAACACAAAGTGTCTGAATCTATATTAATAAAACAACAACAATAACAAAAGCAACCCTATTTTTCTAAATGATACTATCGAACAAGTTACCTCTTTATAAAGTCTGAACAATTGATTTCCTTCTGGGCACTCAGGCCTTGGTTCTTTAGCAAATTTTGGTGCTGTGCCAGACTCCAAGGATATACCGTGAGCAAAAGAGTCAGAGTACTTCACTCTTTCACAGTCTGGCGACAGGTTTAGAGGGTTTAAACCAGTGGTTCTCCAAGTGTATCTCAGAATCCACAACATCAGCATCATTTGGGAACTCATTGGACATGCAAATTATTAGGTTCCACCTAAGATTGATCAAATCTTAGAAACTGCAGGGGTGAGCCCAGCATTCTTGTTTTACCAATCCCTCCAGGTGCTTCTGGTGCAGTCAACTATGTAATCACTGGTTTAGAAGAATTACCCAAGGCCTCCTGGGAAGATATTTGCAGGTCATTTATTGCCAGGCTAGTGGAGTATTTTAGGACATTATGTAGGCCAACCAACTCCCCCCACCAGGGGCTCAACAGTCCTGCATCTTAGGAAACTGCATGGTGCCAACAACTGGGACAGCTAGTCACGCTGTCAGTGGCATTTTCTTCTGAGTCAGACCCCACCATTGTGTCACTCCTGATGGTTAAGTAGGTCATGACTGGCCACCTCAAGACACACCACATTGTTCTAGTCAGTAATGTAATTGGTATCTGCACCTCCTCCCCACCTTGAACCTCTCTCCACCCACCTTCTAGTTTTAAAGTGAGATGTGTTCACCCGCGTCACCTGTTGGGCTGTTCATCCACAGCCTTAATTAACTATTTTTCAAATTTCCCTCCCCTCCCTAGCATTCAGGGAGGCTAAGGACAGTGGATTGCTTGAGCTCAGGAGTTCAAGGCCAGCCTGAGCAAGAGTGAGACTCCAGCTCTAAAAACATAGCTGGGCACTGTGGCAGGCACCTGTAGTCCCAGCTACTCCAGAGGCTGAAGCAAGAGGATCACTTGGGCTAAAGAGTTTGAGGTTGCTGTCAGCTATGATGCTATGGCACTCTACCAAGGGGGAAAAAGGAGAATTTGTCTCAAAAAAAAAAAAAATTCTCTCCCCTTGCTACATCTCAATTATGGACAAGCCCATGGAAATCCTCTTAAACCTTTTTTTTTTTTTTTTGCTTTGGGTCACATCATGACTTTTATAACCTTGGGCACTTTGCCTTTAGGGACCTTTCTTCTTTTTTTTTAAATTTGTATTTATTTATTTATTTATTTTGTTGTTTGGGATTCATTGAGGGTACAAATAATTAGGTTACACTGATTGTATTTTTTAGATAAAGTCCCTCTAATAATTGTGTCCAGCCCCCAACAGGTGTGGCATACATTATGCCTATTCCTCTCCCTGCTCCCCTCTCCCCACTTCCTCATTGCCCTACCCCTCCCTTATATTAGCTCATCTGCTGCCTTCATATCAGAATTGAATACATTGGATTCTTGTTTCTCCATTCTTGTGATGCTTTACTAAGAAGAATGTGTTCCAACTCCATCCAGGTTAATACAAAAGATGCATTAATTTTTGTATTAATGTGTTAATACAAAAGCCATCTTTTTAAATGGCTGAATAGTATTCCATGGTATACATATATTACAGCTTATTAATCCATTCCTGGGTTGATGGACATTTAGGTTGTTTCCACAGTTTGGCGATTGTAAATTGAGCTGCAATAAACAGTCTAGTGCAAGTGTCCTTATGATAAAAGAATTTTTTTCTTCTGGGTAGATGCCTAGTAATGGGATTGTGAGGCATCTAATTTGAGTTCTTTGAAGATTTTTCATGCTTCCTTCCAAAAAGGTTGTACTAGCTTGCAGTCCCACCAGCAGTGTAAAAGTGTTGCCTTCTCTCCATATCCATGCCAGCATCTGTAGTTTTGAGACTTTGTGATATAGGTCATTCTCACTGGGATTAGATGATGTCTCAGGATAGTTTTTATTTGCATTTCTCTGATGACTGGGGATGTTGAGCATTTTTGTTATGTTTGTTAACCATTCCTCTGTCTTTTTAGAGAAGGTTCTATTCATGTCTGTTGCCCAGTGATATATGGGATTGCTGGGTCTTTTTTTGGTGATTAATTTGAGTTCTCTCTAGATCCTAGTTATCAAGCTTCCATCTGATTCAAAATATGCAAATATCTTTTCCCATTCTAAAAGTTGTCTGTTTGCTTTGGTTGTTGTTTCCTTCGCTGTACAGAGCTTTTCAGTTTAATTAAGTCCCAATTATTTATTTTTGTTATTGTTAAAATTGCCATGGAATTCTTCTTCATAAAATCTTTCCCCAGGCCAATATCTTCAAGTGTCTTCCCCACACTTTTTTTGAGAATTTTGATTGTTTAATGCCTTAGATTTAAATTTTTATACACCTTGAATCGATTTTTTGTGAGTGATGACAGGTGGAGGTCCAGTTTCAGCCTTTTACATGTGCTTATCCAGTTCTCCCAAAACTATTTACTAAAGAGGGGCTCATCTCCCCATTGTATGCTCTTGTTTGGTTTGTCAAATATTATGTGGTTGTAACATCTCAGTTTCATCTCATGGTTTTCTATTTGGTTCCAGTTGTCAATGTCTCTATTTTTGTGCCAATTCCATGCTGTTTTAAGCACTGTGGCCTTGTAGTATTAGCTGAAAGTCTGATGGGGTAATACCCCTGGCTTTGTTTTTATTACTAAGAATTGCCCTGGCTATCTGTGGTTTCCTTCAGTTCATTACAAAATGAAGAATCATTTTTTTCCAAATCATGGAAGTATGATGATGATATTTTAATGGGATTTGCATTGAATCTGTAGATTGCTTTGTGTAGTATAGATATTGTACAATGTTGATTCTTCCCAGTCATGAGCATGGCATGATCTTCCATTTGATAACATCTTCTGGTATTTCTTTTCTTACGGGTTCATAATTTTCTTTGTAGAGGTCCTTTGCTCTTTTTTTAAGGATATTCCTAGGTATTTCTTTTCCTTTTCTTTTCTTTTTTTTTTTTTTTTTTTTTTTTTTTGGAGCTACTGTGAAGGGAATTATGTCCTTGATTAGCTTCTTATCTTGGCTGTAATTGGCATATACAAAGACTACTGATTTGTGGACATTGATTTTATATCCAGAGACATTACTGTATTTTTTTATGACTTCTAGGAATATTGTGGTTGAGTCTTTGGGGTTCTATAAGACCATATAATTAGCAAGGAACAAGGGTTTGACTTCCTCTGCACCCATTTGGATGCCCTTTATTTCCTTCTCTTGCATGATTATATTGGCAAGAACTTCCAGCACTATGTTGAATAGTAGTGGTGATAGAGGACAACCTTCTAGTTCTCAGTGGAAAAGCTTTCAGTTTTACTCCATTCAGTATAATATTAGCTGTGGGTTTGTCGTAGATGGCTTTGATCAAATTAAGAAATGTGCCATCTATGCCCGTATTCTTAAGTGTTCTAATTGGAAAAGGATGCTGAATTTTATCAAATGTTTGTTCTGCATCTATTGAGAGGATCATATAGTCTTTGTTTTTGCTTCTGTTGATATTACATATATGGATTTGCCGTATGTTAAATCAGCCTTGCATCTCTGGGATGAAACCTACTTGATCATGATGAATAACTTTTTTTTTTTTTTTAATGTGCAGCTGTAATCTATTGGCTAGGATTTTATTGAGAATTTTTGCATTTATATTCATTAATGAGATTGGCCTAAAGTTCTCTTTAGTTGGGTCTTTTCCTGGTTTTTGTATCAGGGTGATGTTTGCTTCATAGAATGTGTTGGGAAGATTCCTTCCTTCTCAATTTTTTGGAATATCTGCAGTATGAGTACAAGCTCTTCTTTGAAGTTTTGATAGAATTCTGTTGTGAAGCCATCTGGACTGGTTTCTTTTTTGTTGGGAGATTGTTTATTGTTTCTTCTATCTTAGTTCTTGAAATTGGTCTGTTCAAGAGATCAAGTTCTTCTTGATTAAGTCTAGGGAGAGGGTGTGATTCTAGGTGTTTATCCATTTCCTCCACATTGTCAAATTTCTGGGCATAGAGTTTAGTGTAGTACTCAGAGATGATCTCTTATATCTCTGTGGCATCTATTGTTATTTCCTCTTTATTGTTTTTGAATGAGGTTATTAGAGATTTTAATTTTCTGTTTCTAATTAATCTGGTCAAAGGTTTGCAATTTTATTTATTTTTTTAAAAAACAAACTTTTTGTTTTGTTAATTTTCTGAATGATTTTTTTTTGTTTGCACTTTCATTAATCTCTGATTTAATTTTGGTTATTTATTTTCTTCTGCTGGGTTTGGGATTAGATTGTTCTTCTTTTTCCAATTCCATAAGATGATTAATAAGTTTGTTGCTGTGCTCTCTTTCTTTTTTTTTTTTTTTAACGTAAGCATCCAAATGCGATAAATTTCCCTCTTAAGACTGCTTTTGCTGTATCCCACAGGTTTTGGTAACTTGTGTCTTCTTTGTTTTTATGTTTGAGGAATTTAACAATTTTGTCTTTTACCTCTTCCTGAACCTAACTATCATTCAGCATAAGGTTGTTTAATTTCCATGAATTCTATGGGGATGAATGTTTCTGTTGGAGTTGAGTTCTACTTTATTTCCTTGTGGTCTGAGAAGATACAAGTTATAATTTCTATTCTTTTAATGTTGCTGAGGTTTTATTTGTATCCTAGGATGTGGTCTATTTTTTGAGTATGTGCCATGGACTGACAAGAAAAATGTATATTCTTTACTTTTTGGATGGTATGGTAAATTAGGTCCATTGAAATTTATTGAGAGAATTGATAAATATGGTGGAGTTCTGTTCATCTTATTTCATGAAAATCTGTTCTGTAGTTTAATCCTTTGCACCATTGTGGAGGCTAAGTCTTGACCTTTAGCTTCTGAGTGCTTACTTTGCTGGTAGTCCATTGTGGTGGTCAGTGTTGAGAAGAGGTCTAAGTATTTGTTGTAGAGCTGGCTTTGTTTTGGCAAATTTCCTTAGTGCTTGTATATACACAAAAGTTTTTATTTCTCCATAAATTATGAAGCTTAGTTCAGCAGGATACAGAATTCTGGGCTGAAAATTTTTTTGTTTAAGAATGTTAAAGGTGGATGACCATACTCTTTTGGCTTGGAAAGTTTCACTTGTAAAGTCTGCTGTCATCCTAATGGCTCTGCTTCTGTAGATCAGTTGGTGCTTACTCCTGGCTGCTTCCAGAATTTTTTCTTTCATCTTGACTTCGGACATGTTCATTACAATTTGTCTTGGAGAGGCTCTTCTTGAGTTGAGATGACCTGAGGTTCAATATCCATCTGAAAGGGGTGTGTCAGGGTCTTTAGTTAAACTTCAAAGTATTCACTTATGATAGTCTCCAGTAGGGCTTCCATTCCTTTGGGACAATCTTTGTCCCCTTCAGGATTCCCTATTATTTGTACGTTTGAATGCTTTGTGGAGTCTCCTAGTTCTCTAGGTGCCTGTTCTGCTTTCTCTCTCTTCTTTTCTGCCTCTTTAACTACCTGGGTTAACTCTAAAACTTTATCCTCTAGCTCTGAGGTTCTTTCTTCTCCAGGGTCTAACCTAATTTTTAACTTTCTATTGCATCTTTACATTCCATGATTGTTTCCTTCATTTCCTTGAGCTCTGCCATATCTTTTCTATAGTCTACATGTCTTTCATCTGACTTTTGGTTCTGTCTTTCCATTTTTTCATTCATTCCTTTTATTGTCTTTATCATCCATATTTTAACTTCCCTTTCTGTGAAGTCCATTAATTCTTTGTAGGTGAAGTCTTCTGCAGTAGCTGCCTCATTGTCTCTTCTGGGAGTTTCTCTGCCCCTGGTTTTTCATGTTGCCTAAATTTTCCTTTTGGCTCTTCTTCATTTGTTCATTCTTCTTATTCACCTCCTGGTCCTCCTTTTTCCTTCTCATTGCCTCCCTCATTTCAAACAGAAGTCCTACCTCTTGATAACAATATGTTACAATATGTACCTGGGACATCAGGTGATGCTGTGTTTTTTTTTTTTTTTTTAGGAGACAGAACACAGCCAGCAACCTCTATGGTCCTTATTCCAAACTTAATTATCCTCAGTAATCACCTGATTATTTCCTCAGCATTCGGACCCTGACAGGTTGGGATCTTAAAACTCACAAAAGTCCTCCAGGGGCAGGTCTCACACTGTCCCCTGACTCCAGTTCCTATGGGGTGAAGGAGTCCCTCAGCCTGTCCCAAGAGTGGAGTTCTGATCCTGGCAGGTGGAATTAAGATAGCCATGCTTTAGGCCCCTGCTAAGACCTTCTCACAAACTTCCCACAATGGCAGCCCCTGGCCACTGAGACATTCTCAGTATGTCTGCCTCACCAGCCACCAATCCTATGGCAAGTCCACTCCAACTAGCATTCAAATATGGTTGCTCTATCCTGTTTGAGTCTGCCCACTCTTCCAAGCTTTTTATTCAATGCACAGCTTCCCCAACAGCTGAAAACTTCATAAAAGCTTCCTCCCATCCTGAACCTCTGTGGGGGACCAGGTGATTTCATCCGGTTGCAAGCACTTGCCTAATCATCAGACTTCCACTGCTGTGTATCATGCACTGTATCCAGCTCACCACCTCCTGACTGTGCTCCCTGAGTCACAACTCAGGGTAATGTCCCTGGACAAGGTATGGCCGGGTTCTCGCTTTTTCCTCAGTTGTTCTAGGAGAGCTCAGCTGAAGATCCTTCTGGTCTACCATCTTGCTTTGACCCCACCCTTTCTTCTTAAAAATATTATAAATTACATTTTATGATCACCTTATTATAAAGATGAATATTCCTCTTTATATTCATTCTTTTGTTCCTATTTAAAAAAAAGAAACTTAAAGTATTTCCATGGGCCCCTAAAGAATGCTGGATGCCAACCACTATGTTGTACTTGATGGATATGTCTGCCCAGCCTGCAACCACAAAGTGACACCCAGGAGTATGGATTGACATTTATTCTCTGGACTCTGTTCTGAACCAACTTACTCTGGTGTTTATTTTCATCCTATTGACTTATTTTCACAAGAACCAATGTCTTTAAATTGAACACTTTAAAGTGTTGTCTCCTTAAATCCAACTCCTAGCTTCACTGCCAATGATGTCTTTAGAATTTTCAAAATATCAAGGGGGTACAAATGTTTCAGGGTCCATGGATCACTTTCATAAAGCTTGAGTTCTGACTATAGGCATGCCCATCACCCAGATAGTGTTCATTGTACCCATTAGGTAGGTTTTTGCCCCTTTTCTTCTTCCCTTCCCACTGCTTGATTTCCACTGAGTTTTACTTCCCTATGTGCACATGTGTGCTCATTTGTTAGTTCCAATTTAATAGCAAGGACATATGGCATTTGTTTTTCCACTCCTGATATATTTCACTTAGTAGAATGGTCTTCAGTTCCATCCAAGCTATTGCAAAAGGCATTACTTGATCTTTTTATATGGCTGAGTAGTACTCCATGATATACAAATACCAAATTTTATAACATTAATCCATTTGTGAATTGATGAGCACTTGAGTTGATTCCACATCTTTGCAAAAGTGAACAGTGCTGCAATAAACAGTTAAATGCAGGTGTCTTTTTGATAAATAGACTTATTTTCCCCTGGTTAAATACCCAGTAGTGGGATTTCTAGATCAAATGGTAGGTTTATTTTTAGTTCATTGAGGAATATCCATACTGTTTTCCATAGAGACTGTACTAATTTGCAGTCCCACCTTTCTTCTTTTAAAAAAAAATTTTAATTAATATGAGCGTACATTGTTTGCATTTGTACGATAAGGTCCCGGGTGTAGCTGAGTCCTTGATCCAGGAGGTGTGCCACATATCCTACATTGTACCCATTAGGTGGTAAGTTTCTTCTCTCTTTCTTTGTATGCCACGCCCTTTCCACTCTTTGTCAGGAGAAGCAAAATAAACTTTTACTTCTTTCTATCCTAATCTTTGTGTCAAGACTTCTTTTTCAGCCCAACTACAAGTCCCCACCCTAACAGATACAACTTCTCACATGATCTGGGTTGAATTATTTACATTTAAACATTTTTGCAACAAGAACCTTGTTGCAAAACACATACCCACACATATGCACAAAAATATGAAATCTTAAATATATAAAGCATGTTAAAAAGACATCAATCTCACCCAATAAAATTGGAGGAGCCCAGACCCCCATTTTCCTCCCTCTCACAGAGGACTTTCTGTAAGTTCTCCAGGTTCTTAGGATCCCACTGGCCTCTCCCAGTGGTTGCCTACTGTGCGTGGGCATCGTGCACTGAGCACAAACTGCTCTTCACAGCAGATCAGGCAGTTTACATTCTCTTATTCTTGAGGTTTGAATCATAGAGCAGCTTACCTGAAACATCTTGTTAGTCTTTAGAGAAACATTATGCTTTCCCAAAAGCATCTCGGGGCAGAATTTTGAACACTACCCTTCTCTCAAGCTGGCCTAGTGGAGCATGTGCATGTAATTATTTTCACTAAGGACTACATATGTTCCAAATTTATTTGCACTGGAAATAGGAATACCTCATATTTAATAAGTTTTCAAGATGCAACCAAAACATAACACTTATATTAACATTGTTTAAATATTCATGAAAATATTATCATACTGTCTGTTACTTTTCCAGCTGAAAATAAATCATTAATAATCCATTTCCACCTTTTGACAATATATCAAACCAGGAGTTTACAAAGTCAGAATGTGTGTGTTTAATTGAGGGCTCAAGAAAACCACTTTTATGGTGAATACCTACCAGTAGAAATGTACAAGTCTCACCAGACCAAAATTACAATAGTTCCCAAAGTTAAAATATATGTAGATAAGATGAGAGAAATGGACCAAGCAGAATAGAGAGAATGTAAGCAAGCTTGGGTGAGAAGTAGCATCTTTCCTTGCCCTACAAGTCTCTAATTGATGGAGCTTCATGTGCCTATCCTCCAGGACTTCCAGCTAACTTAAAAATAATGCTCTTAGTTTTTTTTTTTGTTTGTTTGTTTTTTATTGTTGGGGATTCATTGAGGGTACAATAAGCCAGGTTACACTGATTGCAATTGTTAGGTAAAGTCCCTCTTGCAATCATGTCTTGCCCCCATAAAGTGTGACACACAAAATACTCTTAGTTTTAATCTTTAATTTTCAGATGGCAACAATGAAGAGAGAGAAGTTAAGTGCGGGGTCCAAAGTCTTCCATTGTCTACATTTTCCTCAACTCCTGCTCATGATAAACAAATCTGTAAAATATACTACTTATGTTCTGTCCTTCACAGATGCAGAAAATGGCTTTAAAATCTTCTGCACGGTGATGACCTAGCAAGGAAGCAGCCGAAATCTAGTTTTAGCCCCCAGTTCATTAGATTCTGTTACCTACTCTGCACTTCTTGGCTGTCTGTGTTGGTAAATATCACTCCTGATATTTCCTGTGCCTTAACTTTACCAGTTGATGTCAAGCTGACAGCTTCCACAAGCACATTAGTGCTCCACTCACCACACAGGCAATGTCCAACTTAGAACCAGGTTGTGCAACTGACCAATAAATGTGGTAAGGCAGCACGTTGGATCTGGACTGTATTTCCCCATGGAAACGGTATTACAAGTAGTAGTTAGGAGCTAAAGCAAGGCCACAAAACCATGTCTAATCCATGATGAACCAACAGTAACATACTAATACACAGTTTTAATAAAACTTTTCAACTTTGTAGCTATAGAAAAATGCACTCTGAACTCCAAGTGAGACCCTCAGGAAAATATGTTTTCTGGGGAGGTGATTGGGGAGCTCCACGTGAGATGCAGGGCAAACGCCTTGGGCAATAATAACGTGCAAACCTCTTGTTCATTTCATAAAGGAGACAACAAAGTCAGTCATACTCTGAATGGTTTAATTAGAAAACAAATGGCAGTTATTCCCGATGGTGGACAGATCAGGGCTGGGACTCACCTGCCACACTTTTGTAGGTGGGGTTTTTTGTAGTCAGGTGATTGTATACTATAAACAAGTCAAGCTCTGTCCTTAATAAGCCAGGCCTGGAGGTGGCTGCCAAGACAGAAACAGTCTGCTCTGAGGGGCCCTGAATCATCTGGCCTCCCAACAGAACCTTTCCAGCAGCTTGCATCCTTCTCCAGCAAAACGCTCTCACCCTAGAGGATTCAGGCATTGGCAATCTACCCACCAACAAATGGCAACTTCCACATTATTATTGAAAACAAAAGGGTAAGACTTTATTTTTATTAATTTCAGAAATTACAGGAAAACAAACATTTTGGTTACATGAATTGTCTGTGTAGAGTTTGAGTCAAAGTTATAAGTATACCCATCACCCAGATAGTGTTCATTGTACCCATTAAGTGTGAACTTACCTGCCCCCCCTCCCTTCCTCTACCTGCTTGGTTTCCGTTGAGTTTTACTACCAAATGTGCACATGGGTGTTGATTGATCAGTTGCAATTTAATAGTGAGTACATGTTGTGTTTGTTTTTCCATTCTTGCAGTACTTCACTTAGAAGAATTGTCTCCAGTTTCATCCAGGCTGTTATAAAAAGGTCTACCTATTTTTATGGCTGAGTAGTACTCCACAGTATACAGGTACCACATTTTATTAATCCCCTCCTGTACTGATGAGGATTTGTGTTGATTGCACATCTTTGTGATTGTGCATTGTGCTGCAATACACATTCGAGTGCACGTGTCTTTTTGATATGACTTCTTTTCCTTTGGGTCCCAATATTTGGATTGGTGGATACAAAAAAGTTAAGACTTTAATGTCCTCCTCTCTCTTAAGTCACCAGAAAACATCAAGGAGAAGGGGAAACAAAATAGTAAACATCAGCACTGATGAAACAAGTAAACATCTGTCACAAAACAGAAGTGCACATGGAGATGGGGGCGGGTGAAGTTAAACTTGAGCACCAAGCAGAATTCTGAATGAAGAGGGTGTCTGGCACATCTCAAAGACCAGGTGAGGCACCAGCATCTCCAAAGTAAATGGTACCCTGAAAGACAAATCAGGACCCTTGCTATGCAACCATAATACCGGGGGTCCTACTGTAGAATCTCCACACCACAGAGTAGTCAAGGAGGCAGGGGCCCAAGGAGGGGGCACAGACCTTGCACTGCTGTAGCCACATTGCAGGGACAGCCCTGCAGCCTCCATGCTTGGTCATGCCAGGAGAAGAAAACCAAGCCCCTGTATTATCCTGGGTTTCACCACAAGTCTGAGAGATTACTGATAGTCAGCCTAGGAAGAATTCACCTGGCCTTAGAAGCTTCGCTATAGAAGCTAAAAGTGTTAGGAGACAGTGGCCCCAGGCTTGACTCAGAATGTGCTCAAAAGAACAAAATCAAGGACATTCTATAAAATAACTGATCACTGCCTTTCAAAAGTGTCACGATCGTGAGAAACTATCACAGATTGGAGAAGACATTGGAGAAACATAAAGTGCAATATGAGATCCTTGATAGGATCTTTGAGCAGAAAACAAAGGAATTTTAATTTAAAAACTAGTGAAATTCAAGGAAGTCCATAGCTGAGGCTAATTTTCTGGTTTGGGTAGTTGTGCTAGACACATATGAAATGTTTACATTTGGGAAATCTAACATTACTTTCACAACTTTCCTGTAAGTCTAAAATAAGTTCAAAATTAAAAGTTAAAAAAAGTAGTAGATAAATATGCTTAAACATGCAAGAACTCACACAATATAGAGCTTCCCAGGAGCTCTCTAGAATATGTTAGGAAAGAACTTGAGTCAATGAGTAGGTGAAAAGAAATCATCACAAAGAACAGTAAGTTTTTGAAGACTGGATCTCTTAAATACAGGACTGAGTTTAAATCAGTGTGGCTATAGGGAAGTGCAAAAATATTTTTTTAATTATAAACTATGAAGATATATAAATATAATTATAACTATTCAAAATAGGAGTGAAGTCAGAGATGAGAAGCAATAGAAAGACAATGATATTATTTATGATAACAGAAGGGCTTCAAAAGATATAGCTTAAAAGTGATAAATTGATTAGCAGAAGTATAAGTAGCTTAAAAAAGAAAAGTAAACACTTGAAAAACTAATGATAATGACAAAATCAATAATAACTGGTGGTGGAAGAAAAAGAGGCAAGCTGGTAAAAAGTGAAAATACATAATTTTATCATTGTTTATAATGGGCAATAAATAGATCTGTTCAATAAATAGAGGATTAAGTATATTATAGAGCCTAGTTATGATAATACCATTAATAGTTTTAAAATCAGACTTTCCAAACTATACTAAAATGAGGAGGAAATTTTAAAACATAACAAGAAATCACAAAGCAGTGGGAAAATTGTATTAAATGCAGCATTGTTTCATAATAGTAAAGGACCAGACAATCTGAGTGTCTGTCAGTAGAGAAGACTAGTTAAATCCATTAGGATAAGTAGGAAAACAATGCAATTATTTCTAGAAATGAGGCTGATTTATTCAGTAATATGGAATGATTTCCAAGATGTATTAAGAAAAAAAAAAAGAAAGCTAAGGATAGTTTGCATGGCAAATAAAAAAGAACATTAAAAAAAAAAAAAAACACCTTACATGTGGGCATGTTTATTTATATACATCTTGGAAAAATATACAAAAAAAAGTAATAGCAATAGGTTTCATCTAGAGGAGAGTGAATTACAGGACATGGGTAGAATAATACTTGGGAAATCTAATGTTAATTTTATAACTGAAAAAGAAAGAGCTTTCTATTTACTCTAGATAACTTTTTGTGCCTTCTAAGTTTTGCATTCTATAAATTTTTACCATTAAAAGCAAGAGGTTGATGGGTGGTGGATGGACACATAGACAGATGATAGACATACAGGTGGATGACAGAACTAGTCACCAGAAACCTTTACAACAAAGCACAAGGACATCCTGATTCTCAGAGTTTACTACCTATAAAATTGTACCAGAAGTAAAGACTTCTCCAGAGTTGGCAAATTATGGCTCCTAGAGAGGTGAACAGATATGGCTTTTGCCATTGAACAAGTAGGAAACTGCTCCAGCAGGCAGAAAGCCTGCGCTGGTCCTCTTACAACCTTTCCTGAGGTTGAGGACCTCATGATCAGGAAGTGGGGTAAGGAGTAACAAGGAAACAGAGATGCCATTCAGAGCTATAGCTTTGAAATAAGATTGAATGTGGCTCCAGTCTAGCGATTAGGAATCTAGGTGTGGCGGGTACTCTGGAAGTGGTGAGGGAGGGTGGGGCAGGGATTGTTACTGTGAAAAGAAAGATTATTTCTCTTTGGGGCAAGTTAGGTTGAAGGTGCCTGCAGCACAGACATTCCAATACAGGTGCTCACTAATCAGTTGGGCTTAGTGTTCTATATTCCCAAAATGATATCTGCCCAAGGGATAAAAATCATGTAGACATCAGTCTTTGGCTTTAATTTCAGACTCAAGAAAGGTAAAAATTGACAGCAGCGTAGACAGACAGAAGAAAGAAGAGGTAGAAAGAAGAGAGAAAAACTTGGAAGGAATCTTCAACATAAGGGATGCGCAAAAGAGAGAGAATAGCCATGCAAATCAAGAAGGAGAAGCCAGAGCTCTCAGAAATTTCCACAGCACTCAAGAAAAAAGAACATTTCAAGTCCTTCAAGAAACTTAGCTATGTCCAGGAGAGAGGCAGGGCAGAAGCTGGAAGAGGAAGCAGAGTCCACAAAGGACTTTTTTTAAGACCCCCCCCAAAAAAAATTTAGTACGTTAAAAGGCAAATCGGAGGATCCAGCAAAAAAGGGGAGTTGAAGTTGCAAGAAAGGAGGAACATATGGGTGATGCTCCTGACGAGGGGAGAGAATAAGGATTCTGAGCCTAAAAGGGGGTTTAAGCTTTGGATAGGTTGAGAGCCACCTCTTTTGTCATGACCAAGGGGAAGAAAAAATGGACAGGTTTGGCTACCAGTAACACGCCAGCACATCAGCAGGTGAGAGAGGGAGTTCTGACTGAGAACCTTGACATTGATTTTTCTCATGGAAGTCGAAAGTGAGTCATCCATGAAAATTGAGGGGAGAAGTGGTGGACTTAGGAGGTATTTTTAAAAAGAGTAGATAAGGTAATTATGATAGCTTCTTTGTAGAATAACAGAAAATACCAACTAAAAAAATGGTGGGTAAAGTTGGAATCCATTAATTTGCGGAGGCAAAAGTCTGTAGGTTCGTGTGATTTTGTCTTTTTCAGCATCACTCAGCAGCCCAGATTTGTTAAGTTTAAAAAGAGAAGGGGTGGCGGGGGAGTGGGGCACCCGTGCTTATCCAGAGTGGGTACAGGGGAAGGGACCTGAAGAAATGGATTGGACAAAAGGTGTAAGTGATTGAAATGACAAATAATAGAACTGAGGCTAGAAGGGGAAAGAACAAAAAGGAGGAGGAAGGCTGATGAATAGGAGAGAAGGGGTCAAAGGGCTGGGAGTCTCCGGCAGGCAGAGAAACAGGGGTGTAAAAAGAGCTGGGCAGACTGGAGTCAAAGAATAGATCCAAATTTTCTAAAAATAGCTAATAAACCCATAAGAACTTTTTCTGCATATTTTAAAATCAAAATTAAAAATGTCTTACTCTCAGATTGGCAAACAATTGGAGTTTGATAGTTAAGTACCCAGAGTGGTGAGGGTTTGGAGAAATCAGCATCCTCCTTCCCCATAACCAATACTAAGAATTAACACAAGACTTCTAAAATGGGTCATTTGGCAATATTTACTAAAATTACAAGTGGCCACACCACCTAAGCAAGCAGTTTCATAGGTAGGAATTCAACTAACTACATACTCCGACAAGTTTTCCACAATGTATGTAAGAGACATTCTCTGCATTGTGCATTTTCATTCCAGTTATTTACTTGGAAATAACTACAATATCCGAGGTAATGATTGTCAGAATGTAACTTTTAAAATGAAAACCATGACTCTCAAACAAATAGAGAATAAACACATGTCCCAGATTTTATTCAACTCAATTATTGAGACAAAAAGTAATATGATAAAGCTGGCTCAAAGAAACTTGGAGGAAAGGAGATTTATTTGGTTTTTTAAAACGAGAATGTTAGGATAAGATGTGGTAGCATGCGTACAAACTAGGTAAGTCCTGCAGAGAAATAAACTGTAACCTTTGAAGTTATCTTCTTTATTGGATAGAAATTATTTGCATCTTGATAGAGCACAAATCAATGACTTAACATGGGTCTTTATAGAGTCTGAGACCTTAGTTAATAGTAAATAGCAAAGTTAAACAATGATAAATTCTCTTAGGAAATTAATTTCTGATTAGTTTGTTAAATGGTATCCCAGTAAGATACTGAAGAGGGTATGCTCCATGCTTTTGAACTTATTTCCAAGTTCCGATAATTTTTCTTTGTGTGACCCATGTGCTTGTTATATAGTAACGAACAAGGCAAACAAGTCCCCTGCTTTCCTGGAATAGAGAAATGAAAATAAGACAGAAGTGGCAATAAACCAAGTGTTATAACTTGGGGATGGTTGTATAAGATATGATATATTGAATCCAATTGTTAAAATGATTAGCAGACCATTAGGCAGAGACAGCTCCTGTACCTTAGATTTCTATATTATTAAACCCAAACCCAACACCATGTATACAGTAAAATGAAACAAAAGCTTTGACCAATCAGAAACTGCCAACTAGGAACCTTCTACCTTAACCAATCAAACATTTTCTTCATCCTGCCTCCCCAAACACCTAATATAAGTTCTTCCCATGTGCCCTGTCAGTGGAGGACTAAACTCCTTGCAATCCGGTGCTGCCCAATTCATGAATCGCTCCCTGTTCCAATAAACTCATTAACATTCTGATGTATCCAAGTTTATCTTTTAACAAACAGAATATGATAAATTCTCTGTAGCCTCCAAAAAAACTAAAGCTGATCTGTAACCATCGATAGCCAGAGGGCTAAGGAACAAGTTGGTTTTGTGGGGCTTTTCTTTTCCATAAGAACGAAGGACTTTGCCTATTGGGTACTCAGAAGCCAAAAGCATTCACTCTCCTCTTCAGCCTGAGGGCAATAGAAGAAAAGAAGCAACCACCTCCTGTGAGAGTTCCAAGGAAAGCTAGGTCATTAGAGTTAGGACAAAGTGGACCCTGTCTGCCTGGGCACAGAAATTTGAAAGGGTGCGATGGAAACATTTGGAAGAAAGGGGAAGGTGAGTTTGAGCCGTAGAAGCATATAGCCTATAGAAATTAAGAGAAAGGCAGAGGTGGCTGGAGAAGCCTAGGTGAGAGGGACTAAGGGTAATGATGCATAATGAGATGATTTGACACCATTTCTCAAAAGAATTAAACCATTTTCTATTTCAGCTTCAACACGTACAGGGCCTGGAAGTTTTCTTTACTGTCTTACGATAAGAAAAAGGTGGGCAAACTGAAAATCCATAACTTTCCTTGGGCCTATCAAAGAAACTGTAGTTGTCAAGCAAACCTGTCACTCTGGAATCTGGAGGGTTGTATCTAGAAAGATACAGAAACACAGATATTATTACCTGGAGCAAAGGCCACTGGAAGGAACAGCTCACTGGCAATGTGGATGATTTGCAGGAGGCACAATGTGGACCACGGTAAGAGTAAGAAACTCCTAAAGGCTGAAGTCTTCAGGGAACCCCCCCACACACACAGTTTTCCTGGGCTTTCTCTCTAGGAAACCCATCAGGGTCTCATAGAGACAAATATAACACTTTTTTAAAAAGGTCTCTTGTGATAATGGCAGGGAGTGAGGAAGATTAATCAATTAATTCTTCTCTATAACAGAGGCCAATCGTCCAAGGAAAGGGACTCTGCAAGATTTCAGTTCTGAAAACTTAGCTCAGCTGGAAGAAAAGAATTCCTTCCAACTCCGGACCTCTTCAGCCTTTCTGTCTCACTCAGAGAAGGTGAAAACCACACACGCTTGCACAAATACACACACACGCACACAGAGTCCAGAAGAGTCAGGGCTTCAAGGAAATAAATTGGAAACTTTGCAGTCAGGAAAGGGAATGAGAGTGGCGGAAACCAAGGCCACATCACCACAGAAACACTCAGGAGTGTCACAGGTCAGAGACACAGGCCTTTTAAAAGGCTGAGATTTAACCAGAACATTCTGGAACTCTCTCTTTCCCCTACACCTTACCACCACATCAATAGAGGTAAAATGACAGCAGATTTGGGGGTGAAAGTGCTACAAAACATAGACTCTGGCTGGGCGTGGTGGCTCGCACCTGTAATTCTAGCACTCTGGGAGGCTGAGGCAGGTAGATCCCCTGAGGTCAAGAGTTTGAGACCAGCCTGAGCAAAGGCAAGACCCTGTATCTACTAAAAATAGAAAAACTAGCCAGGCGTGGTAGTGAGCACTGTCCCAGCTACTTCAGAGGCTAAGGCTGGAGGATCACTTGAACCCAAATGTTTGAGGTTGCTGTGAGCTATCATGATGCCATGGCACTCTACCCAGGGCGACACAGTGAGACTGTCTCAAAAAAAAAAAAAAAAAAAAAAGACATAGACTCTGATGAGGAATACCGAGGTAAGCCCAAAATGAAGAGACAAAGACAAAGATGTGAGAGGAACCTGGTAGCTATAGGTAATTATAGTTACAATATACATTAAACACCGTCTAATATCTAATCAGATTAATATAAAGCCTCACATTTATCCTATTTATCTCCATTCTTACCACTACAACATTGGTTGAATTTCAATCTCAGCAATAAATGAAAAGGCAGGCTAAAAGACAGAAAGAAAACAATATATACGCACACATACATATATATATATATATGTTATATAGATGTGTGTATATAGAGAGAGATACAGTTTTTGGCTGGGGCTGGGATTGAACCCACCACCTCCGGTATATGGAGCTGGCACCCTACTCATTGAGCCACAGGCGCCTCCCCAATATAGAGATGTATATATACACATACATACAAGGTGGCCATGAAGTTAGTGTGAAATTTAAATAGTTACTATTTTAAATTGTATATATGTGTGTGTATATTTAAAATAGTTACTATTTTAAATTTCACAGGGACTTTATGGCCAGCCTGCATATATCTTTACACACACACACAGTCTGAAGAGGCAGAGAAATCATCAGAGCCAGATGCAGATGTGACACAGATGTTGGGATTACCAGGCAGGAAATTTAAAACAACACTGATGAATATTTTAAAGACGCTCGTAGAAAAAGTAGATAACATGCAAGAACAGATGGGTAATGTAAGCAGAGAGATAAAAATGCTAAGAAAGAAAATCGAAAGGAAAGCTAGAAATCAAAAACATGGTAACAGCGGTGAAGGATGCCTTCTTGGGGCTCATCAGTAGACAGAAGGTCACGGCTGCAGAAGGAATCTGTCAACTTCACAATGGGTCAGCAGAAACTTCTCAAACTGAAAAGCAAAGAGGAGAAAGAACGGGGGGGTGGGGGGAAAGAGAACAGAACATCTAAGAACCATGGCCAGTATCAGAAGGTATATCAATAGCTGTAATTGAAATACCCAAACGAGAAAAAAGAGAAAATGGAATAGAAGAAATGTTTGAAGTAATAATGGCTGAGAACATTTCAAAATTACTCACAGACATCAAACCACAGATACAGATCTGGGAAGCTCAGAGAACACCAGGCAGGATAAATTATAAGAAAAACCACAGGTGAGCCTGTCACGTGGTAAGTGAAGGGGCAGAGGACTGGCCGTCTGGGCGGACTCGAAGGCATTCTCATAACATTTGACAGCTCAGTTCCATCCTCTCTTTCACTTTCCATGTCAAGTTGCTCAGAAAATTCAACCAGTTGTCTCGGAAACATCTTTAAATCCAGCATCCCCTTTGTCTTGCCTGTGCCACTGCCTGAGTCTGGGCCTCAGATCTGTTACTTTGAACTAAGACGACAACATCTTTTTCTGTCACCAGTTGCGTCCCTACATGTGGAGGCTGAAGTTTTTGTCCTAAACACTCAGCTCACAGTTTGGTAGCTATAACCCAACACTCAAATTTTATTGGAAACCTGACCACAAATGACTTGTTAGATTCATTTCCGTTACCTGCTTCCAGGCACCCCAACCAAACTCAGTTTTTTTTCTTTCTGTCCTTGAACACACTATTTCCTTTTCCTAGCACATGCCCCCCACCACCATTCTTTATCTGTCGGTCCTTACTCATCTTTTCACATCCAATTCAAATATCACCTTCTCAGTGGGGCTTTCCCGGATCTTCAGAGTTAAATCAGTTGCTTGGTAAGGCTGTGTCTCAAAGAGACATCATTTATACTTGTTGAAGCAGTTCCCAAGTTATGTTACCATTTCCTTTTTGATGTGTCGATGTGTGGCCCTCCAGTGAAAGCTCTCCGAGGACAGAGGCAGTCACAGCACACGGAGGAGGCCCCTGGTAAAGTGAAATGAAAAGATGAGACCATTTTTGGAAAGATACTGACAGTCGAGGACACTGATGGTGAAAATAAAGAAGGAAACCTTCTGAATCTAAAGCAACTGTTTCTGTATTGCCCAGGAAGGCAGGTGGCCCTAGCATTTTATTTTTCACCTTTATGAGAAAAGGTGAAATGTCGTGTGCGATGTCATGTCAGAGATTCCTTCAGCAAAGCAGAGTCGTGGACCCTTGGGTGGCATGTCCTTCCTTCCTGAGGTTCGCACCATCTTCCCTGTCATAGCAGGAAGATTTCTACGTGCTATGCAATGCCTGGAATTCCGACTTCTGATAGCCATGAGTTAGGAACAAAACCCTGTCAAACAACATTACAAGAATGTACTCTTGAGAATAATCCCATCAAAATCTTTTAATTTTTAAAAGAATTTTAGCAACTAAGAGGTTAATTTATTTTTAAGTGTTGTTAACTATTTCATTTTGGCCCAAGCTAACTGATCATGCCTTTTATTTAAACCACCAGCCCTACCAGGCCACTGTCGGCTCAGTGCTTCAGGCAGCCCTATCTATGTGGCATCCCTGCCTTCTGAACAGGACAAGTCATTTGGGGACAGGACATTTTACTATTTACCAATACATCTACACATTCCGTGCCATCTCACTATTATAGCAAGCCTTTAAGGTAAGAGCTCATGCCCCTAATTTAGCAACAGAACAATTTCAGGCAAAGCAGAAGAGCTCTGCAGGTGGGTAAGGCTTTATACCCCACTCCCACCCTATGTCCCATCTCTGATCATTGGCAATGAGCTGCTTTGGGGAGTGGGATGAGGAGAAATGAATACTCCCGGGCACTTTGGGCTCTTTTGGCAAATGAAAATATGTCCAGGGACCTGAGAAACTGGGTCCAGGGACCTGGCTCCAAAGAGAGCCACAGGTGTCAATCATTAGAAGCTACAGCACACAGAAGCTTTCAGGATAAGTGCAAATATATAGTAAAGGGAATTCCAGAGGATTTGGGGGAAAAACATTAATAGTATCTGCTACCAAGAGACTAAGTGGTTTTCCCAGGAAAACTTAAAACTAAATATAAGTCTTCCAACTTTAAGTATCACTATTGTGTTGAGTCTTCCCTTGTCCAGAAACCTCACTTTTTCAGGGCATTCTTGTTATTTCACTAAGGACAGCATATAACTTGAGACCTAATTGCCACTCACCCTGTCATGAAGCCACACAAAGTCACCTAATAAAACCCAAAGGATATAATAACACACCCTGAGAAGATGATTTCTAAAAATAAAACAGGTAACATACATTGTCACATGATGACTGTGGCTTCCCTCATGTGACACAGGCTGGGACAGAAAAGGGAGAAACTGATGCTTATTGAAAGAATGACTTGGATAGAATATCTAAGATGAATTCGCAGGAAATGAACCTTCATTAGCTCTGATCCCTCCATATGGAACTACTTGTTGGGTCAAGAGTTTTCCAGAAAACCATATGAAACCCTGGGAAATGTCTGTTTTGGATGTAAGAAATCTCAAGGGATTTTATGGATTCAAATCTTTGTTATGGAAAAAGAAACTTTGAGCTTCGCCTGGGAAGTCTGAGTTCTGGGAGACATGCCAAACTCAAAGCTGACGTGATTTGCAATAACCTAGTTAATCAACCATAAAAATCAAGGCTTCATCATTTTTTTAGAGATAATCGCACACTATAATTTTGAACAGTAAGACGTATTGTGAGAAAACCATGTACTTTTGCTAAGGTATTTGTTTGTTTAAAAGACTACTCAATGTAAGAATCTCAGCCAAGAACTTTCCTTTTACATAAATATCCAATCTACTGATGTTTTCAGATTCCATTTGCCCATATTTTTAAAAGATAAAGTGACTTCACAGAACTTTCATGACTTTGACTTGGCTTTCTAAATAAAAGAAATTGACTTTCACTGAAAAAGTCAGCAATGCCTTCATCGCTTATGTTTAGTGTAAAGCTGAATTTTTATACACACAAATCAGAATTTTGAAACTAGAACTAAGCCAGGCTCATTTTTACCAGCATGGCTCTGTCTAAAACTCTTACTTCTCCTAAATAATCAAAATTTTTGACTTTTTCCTTTTTTCTTAGTACAGACTATCAGGGATCCTAAGCTAAAGTTTTATAAAGGGCCTAACAAAGTAGTTTGAGGGCTTGGTAGAAAAAGAAGGTGGAATTGAAGAGAGAGACAGATAGGACATGGACATGTCAATCTCAAGAGAAATAGTGAGCAAAGTAAAAAGTGAAGTTGGGCTTTGGGTTTTTTCTCTGTCTTCTTCATGCCCCCTCCTTTGTGAAATACTTAATTCTTTGAAGCTGCTCAGGATTCTGCATGGGTCTCATCCAGGTATATTCAGCAGATTAAAAATAGAAATTCAAGTTCTTAGACTTCTGTTTGCCAGAGTACCTATGTTCTAGGGACCCCATGGAGATCCCTGAGATACTGTCAGATTGCTACAAGGTAAAAACTCTTTTCGTAATAAGACTATGTTATTTGCCTTTTTTGCTCTTCTTTTCCCTTATGATGTCTGTGTGACTCCATAACAGATTGACATGGAGAAGCAGGTAAGAGAATCTAGCTAGCTTCTCCTGTCAGACATTAAAACAAATTGCAAAAATGTAAAACAATGCCACTCTTCTCACTTCTGTTTTTCTTTAAAATATAGTTACGGTCCCAAACATTTTCAGATAATACATAATAGGTTGATTGTATTTGAAATGAATGAACAAATACATGTTCCTCAAGTTTCTCATTTTTACTTTGTAATGTGATAATTATGAATAGATGGAACTGACATAAACAATAGAACTCTGGGACCGTCAATAATTTTTAAAGGTGTCAAAGTGGCCCTGAGTCTAAAAAGTTTGGGAACTGTGAACATGAGAGAATGACTCTCCTAATAAAAAAACTAACATATTTTATAAAATGTAAACTACATTTTTAGATGCAATGTGAACTGCCATAGTAGTAGATGGTGTACAGGGCTCAAAAACAGCAAAATCAGGCATTCTAGGAGGCAGGCAAGTACCGTAGCCAGTTGTTCTCTGAAGATACCTACTTAGTCCTAGAAACTTTTCTCTTCTGCTGTGGCAGATATACAAGGGCTGAAGCTCTGTGCCTCCTGATGGTACGTCTAATAGAATCCAACTCATAAAACTGGGGCCTAATGGTTTGTGTCCTCAGAGTTGGGATGTGCAAGAATAAGTCTATTACTAGGAATGGGCCAGTCTTAACTTGGGTCCTGAGCGGAGAAGAAGAAATAACAGCCCTGCTGATAATTCATACTCGCAAAGGGCTCTTATGACACATGGCAGCCCAAAGTTCTCCCACCCGCGTAGTCTGAAAAAGCTCACTGGAAAATTTAAATTAAAGGTCTTTAGATGGTAAAGAATGATAGACCCAAACATAAATCCTCTATCAAGGATATAATTGTAACACAATTTCTTATAATATATAAACAACCTTTGGGCAGATGTGAAAATAGTCACATAGTAGTTCTAGAAATAAAAAATATAATAAATAAAACTCAAAATGTAAACAATGGCATTCCTGTAAGCTGTGTAGCCACAGCCATGAATAGGTTCTCATCTTCCTCTGGCTACAGGCCACAGAAGGATCAGTGAAGTTGCCAATCCCACTTCTGGCTGCTGATGCAGAAAAGATCAAAGGTAGACCCATGACCTCCAGGCTTTGACTGTCATTCCTGGGCCAGGAGGAATGACACAGAAGGGGGTGTGGCTCACAGAAGGGGGACACAAGGCATTAGGAAGAGAATGGACACTGCCAATCTTCACGTGCCTGAGAAGGTGTCCTGAGTGAGGACAGAGAGAATTCTGCGCTGGTCACTCTGCACCTACTTCAAACATACCCAAAACACAGATTGCCACATGCACTCCTCAGACACAGCATGTATTTGGGGTGAGGGGGCAGAAAGGGACAGACATCAAAAACAAGCAGCTTCTAGTGAACGCGCATGTAAGCCAGTGGCTGCAGGCCAGGTAGGAGGTCATCGAAACTCAGTGCAAGTGGGAAGCAACTAAGGAGAAACCAACAAAGTCTCCCCTTTTCCTCCAATACAAGATCACCCCGCAAACTAGACTATCAAAATCAGCAGGCACTTGATGCACTGGTGAAATAACACAGACACAGCTAAAGAAGCAGGTCCAGACTGATACTAAGAAAAAGAGAGAGTAAGGGATGGAGAGGAGAAAGTGGAAAGGTGTATGTATTCCTAATTAGAGTTTTCCATAAGGAAGAGGAAATATTTGAAGAAAAAAATGGATGAAAAATTTTCAAAATGATGAAAGCATATTAACCTTCATATCTAAGAAGCCCCAACACACATTTAAATACACCCTCTGCAAATCACAGAATACAAGAAAGAAAAAGGAAAAAAGAACTAAAAGCAACCAGAGAAAATCATCTGATACCAAAAAAAATAATTTAGACTAGTCACAAAAGGGGAAATACTACATGATTCCACATATACATAGAGTCTAAAATATCAGGGTCACAGAAGCAAAGGGCGGAATGGTGGTTGCCAGAAGCTAAGGGCGGGGGTTGTGTGGGGGTCGGGGGTGCAGCAGGTGTCGTTGTTCAGTGGAGAAAAAGTTTCAGTAATGCAATGTGAATTTGTTCTGGAGAGCTGCCAGTCAACATATGTGGCAACAATGTTATCTAATAATATTGTATTATACAGTTAAAAATCTGTAAAGAGGGTAAGCTTGATGTGTATTCTTACGATAATAAAATGGATGGCGCCTGTGGCTCAGTGAGTAGGTCGCCGGCCTCATATACCGAGGTTGGGGGGTTCAAACCCAGCCCCGGCTGAACTGCAACCAAAAGATAGCCGGGCGTTGTGGCGGGCGCCTGTAGTCCCAGCTGCTTGGGAGGCTGAGGCAAGAGAATTGCGTAAGCCCAAGAGCTGGAGGTTGCTGTGAGTCCTGTGACGTCATGGCACTCTACGGAAGGCGGTAAAGTGAGACTCTGTCTCTACAAAAAAAAAAAGGCTCGGCACCTGTGGCTCAAGTGGCTAAGGCGCCAGCCACATACACCTGAGCTGGTGGGTTCGAATCCAGCTTGGGCCCGCCAAACAGCGATGATGGCTGCAACCAAAAAATAGCCAGGCATTGTGACGGATGCCTATAGTCTCAACTACTTGGGAGGAGGAGGCAGGAGAATTGCTTGAGCCCAGGAGTTGGAGGTTGCTGTGAGCTGTGATGTCACGGCACTCTACCCAGGGTGACCGCTTGAGGCTCTGTCTCAAAAAAAAAAAAAAAAATGAAGGCCTGGTGCAGTGGCTCACACCTGTAATCCCAGCACTTTGTTTGGGATATCAAGGAAGGAGGATTGCTTGAACCAAGGAGTTCAAGGTTGCAAACGGTTATGATGATACCACTGCACACTAGCTGTGGGTGACAGAGCAAGACGCTGTCTCTAATAAATAAATATATAAAATGAAAAATTTATGTGAAAGTTGATTTTTCAATAGCAACAATAGAAGTTAGAAAGAAATAGAATAGTGTAATCAATTGGACAGAAATTAACTCTCAAACTGTGATGTTACAGCCAGCAAAGGCAAAATCAATATTTTTCCAAGCAAGCAAAACCTAGGAGAATTGACTACTAATAGATACTTACTAAAGAAAATTCTAAAGAAGATATTTCAAACAAAAGAAAATCTGCCCAGATTGAGGGCTGATGTGCAAGAAGGAAGGATAAGCAAAAATATTGGTGAATGTGGAAAATTCAAATACTTATTGATCATAAAAGAATAATAATGTCAGACACGTGAGGATTTGAAAAAGATAGAATTTGGACAATAGACAAGAGAATTTTAGAGGGGATAATTGGGGTCAGAATTATTTGGAGAAAGTAAAGATATTGATTTGTTCTTTAGAAATTGCTATATATGCATGTTAAAACTAGCCAGGATAACAACAGCATACAACCCACAAAAGCACCCAACAATGATAATGAACCCCATCCAGCAAGACACTGCCACACGTCTACATGAATGTGCTCTGAGACACTGATATGCCAAGGTTATGAAGCCTTAATGAGTTGTTTGTCTAGTGCTGCCAATGCAAATATACAGTGGTGAGTTCATGAACTTTGTTGTCAGCCCTTCATATTAGGGGAATTCTGATGGACATTCCAGAAAAAAAACAGTTCCAAAATTGCTTTGAAGGATGGAGGAGGCACTGGCTGCAGTGCATAGCTTCCAAAGGGGAGTATTTCATGTGAATGCCAGTTCTTTTAGGATGAGTTCATGGACTTAATTGTCAGGTTTTGTAAGGCTGGTCTCGTTAGCTTTGGCTTCATTATTTACAGGGTTGCAGTCAGAGTGTTAATTTACCACAGAAGTCTCTTAGAGTTTGTTTGGCTGCAATGAACTAAGCACATAATTTATGACGTTTAGGAGAAAAAAACACAACAAAATAGATCTAAAGAATAAAAGACGAAGTACAGAGAGAAAAAAGAACATTAGCTAAAAAGCAAACAAACAGAGAGTTCCTTCATCTGCCCCAAGATGCAGACAGCTGGAAGAGCCGTGGTCCCCCTCTTTCAAAGAAATCAGCCATACTTACTCAAATTGCTAACTTATTTTTAACCCATTGCAGAACTGAGAATATTATGGATGTACTGGCAAGTGTGAAATTGCCGGGAGCTGCAAAAATGGAGTCTGTACCCACTTGTGGACTCTTTCTCTACAAACCCCTTTGTCCACTCATAGACAAGATCAGGAAGAGTCCTAAAAAGCACTGGGGTACAGATATGAGAGAGGGGAAGAGCAGAGGGGTAGGAGAGGCAGAAACGGGTAGTGTCCTCACGCACCTGTGAAGACTCAGAGAAGCTGGGAGAAGAAAACAGAGGGAAGATGTAGGGTTACATCAAACCCCAAACTCTAGCCAGGAGAGAAAGCCACACTCTCAAGACCCAGATAAGCAATGCATGTGTAGGATCAAGGACTTATCAAAACGACAGAGACCAATAACCCCAGCTTGAACCTAGCCAGGTTAGGATAGGTTATTATATTAATAATATTAATAATAAGTAACAGCAAAATACCAACATGAAGGGACAGGAGGAAAACAAGGACATTGGAACAAGAAGAACAAGGGCACCTTCATGGAGGTATAAAGACCCAGAACTCAAGAGTTTGATAGACTCTCACCCTAAACAAAAGGTATTGATATCTCTAGAGCAACTTGAAGGCTTTGGTACGCCAAGAGTTAGCATAGTAACAACAAATTCCAAACACACGCAACCACATTCTAGGCCATAAAACAAACCCCAACAAATTTAAAAGAATGAAAATCACACAAACTATGTTTTTAGACCATGATGGAATGAAATTGAAAATCAATAACAGAAGGAAATATGGAAAACTTCAAAATGTTCAGATATTAAAAACATGGTTCTAAATCATCCATGGGTCAAAAAGGAAGTCTCAAGAAAAATGAAGAAATACTTGGAACCCAATTCAAATGAAAACAAAACACACCAAAATCTGTAGCATGTAGTTAAAGTCCTGCTTAAAGAGAAACTGAATAGCATTAAAGGCTTATATTAGAAAAGAAAAAGGTCACAGATCAGCTTCCACCTTAAGTAATTCGGAGAAGCAAACTAAACCCAAGAAAGCAGAAGGCAGAAATAAAGTACTCAAATCAATGAAATTGAAAACAAAAATCAGTCAAGAAAAATCTATGAACCAAAGTTAATACTTTGAAAACATCAAGAAAATTGACAAATCTTTAGAAAGATTGACCAAGAAGAAAAGGAGATGATACAAATTACCAATATCAGGAAGAAAAGAGGATATGGGTACAATTTCCACAGATAGGAAAAGAGGAACAGAGACTATTACAACATTCTTTACACATACACTTGACAACCTAGATGAAAAGTGTATCAATCCATGAAAAATACAAATAACCAAAATAAAGTAGAAAATCTCAGTCATTTTATATCTATTAAAGTAATTGAATCTCTGCTTTAAAAATTTCCAGGAAGAAAACTCTAGTCTAAGATAATTTCACTGGTGAAGTCTACCAAACATTTTTAAAAACAGGTCAAGAGCAGTGGCTCACACCTGTGATCCTAGCACTCTAGGAAGCCAAGAATGAGGATCAGTTGAGCTCAGGAGTTCCAGACCAGTCTGAGCAAAGAGAGAACCCTGTCTCTACTAAAAATAGAAAAATGAGCTGGGCGTTGTGGCAAGCTCCTATAGTCCCAGCTACTTGGGAGGCTGAAGCACAAAGATCACTTGATCCCAGGAGTTTGAGGTTGCTTTGAGCTAGGCTGACACCATAGCACTCTAGCCTGGGCAACAGAGTGAGACTCTGTCTCAAAATCATCATCATCATCATCATGATAATAATACTCTTTTATACAATCTCTTCCAGAATATAGAAGAGAAGGAAAGACTTCCCAATTCATTTTATGAAGCCAGTATTACCTTAATGTCAAACTAGTCCTGGACACTTAGAAAAATACAGTACAGAGTGGCGCCTGTGGCTCAAAGGAGTGAGCACCAGCCCTATATATCAGAGGTGGCAGGTTCAAACCTGGCCCCAGCCAAAAACTGCAAAAAAAAAAAAAGAAAGGAAAAGAAAACTACAATACAGTATCCCTCATGAACATATACATACAAAAAAAATCCTCAATAAAATATTAACCAATCAATGCATCAATATATACAAAGGCAAATTCATCATGATCAAGTGAGTTTATCCCAGGAACGCAAGGCTGGATTAGCATTAAAAATCTATCAATGTACATGTATTTGCAACCCCTTTGTGAATCTATAATTATTTCAAAATAAAAACTTAAGGTCAATTTTAAAATAAAAATGAGCAGAAAAAGGTTAATATTGATGCAGAAAAGCATTGGACAAAATTCAACAAACCTTAGGGAACTTTCTAAATCTGACAAAAGCCATCTCCTATAAAAGGCACCATCATATTTGATGGTGTAAAACTGAGTGCTCCCCCTACGTTCCAGAACAGGGCAAAGATGTCTTCTCTTACCACTCATATTCAACATTGCAGTGCAAGTCCTACCCACAGCAATACAGCAAGAAAACAAAAACCTGTGTATATCAGAAAAGAATAACATTTATAGTAAAAAATCTGAAAAAAAAAAAAACCAAATAGTTTCTAGCATGTTCATAGAATGTCTAAATATAAATATCAATTACATTTCTATGTATTATCAAAAACCCATTAGAATTTAAAATTTTTAAAAGGTAATGTAATTTACAATAGCAGCAAATAAACATACTAACATAGGTATGATTTGTATGCTAAAAACTCCATGCGAATAATGATGGTGAAAGAAATCAAAGACCAAAATAATGGAGATATATCATGTTCATGGTCTGGAGAATTAAATATTATTAAATGTTGTGTTACAGGGTTCAACTAGAGAAGCAAAATCAGTGGGAGATAGATTTACATTTACGTTTATAATCCATTTTGAGTCAAGTTTTGTATCAAGTATGAGGAAAAGTTTGAGGAGTTTTAGACTAGACAGACAATTCTCTGTAATGGTTTTTTACAAAGATGCAAAGGCAATTCAAGCTGGAGTCACAGGCATGGGCCACAGCTGTTATCCAAGGTCAGCAAGATATAGAAAGCCATGGCCAAGGTGGAACACCACGGACACCCTACCAAAGTTGCTGTCCACCGGCAGAATTTCTTCTTTCTGTTGGGGCTGTCTCAGTCCTACTATTAAAACCTTCCAGTTTATTGACTCAGAATCTTCCAGGAGAATCTTCCCCAACTTCAGGTCAACCGATAACATCTTTATGTAATTATATTCAGGTCTAATTACATCTGCAAAATACCTTCACAGCAATACCTAGATTAGTGTCCAGTTGAATAACTGGTGTCTGCACCCTAGTCAAGTTGACACATGAAATCACTGATACTAATTCTCTCCAATTTGATGTATAAATGACCATCCCAACCTGGATGTTATGTAAATATTGAGACATTGATTATGAAATGCATATAGAAAGGAAAATGAAATAGAATATATGAAACAAATTCAAAAAAGAAGAAAAAAGGATGGAAAACTCACACTACTCAGATAGTAATCAAGACAGTGTGGTATTGGTAAATAGATGCATACACATAGGTCACTATGAAAGTTTTGAGACAGACTGTTATGGTCCACTATTTCACTTCCAAGAATCACAGCCGACAGCATCCTTTCTGATTCACCCATGCAAGTTTCCGCTTACTTGGCTAATCTGTGCTTCTGGGAGGGCTTTATTTGTTTCTGTCTGTGCAGATTGCACAGTGCTTGATTTTTGTGTATCTCAAAACTTTCGTAATGACACACATATCAATGAAGTGGAAGAAGAGCCCAGAAATAAATCTTTACAAGCATAGTCCAATGGTTTTTTAGAGATGCAAAGGCAATTCAATAAAGAAAAGCTCATCTGGGTGGTGCCTGTGGCTCAAAGGAGTAGGGTGCTGGCCCCATATGCCGGAGGTGGCAGGTTCAAACCCAGCCCTGGCCAAAAACTGCAAAAAAAATAAAAAAGAAAAAGAAAGAAAAGAAAAGTTCATCTTTTCAACAAATGGTTATAGAACATTTAAACATCTGTATGAAGAAAAAAACTCCTCAAAGTTTACCTCATACTTGATACAAATCTTGACTCAAAATGGATGACAAACCTAAATGTAAGCTACGAAATTATAAAACTTCCAGAAGAAATTGTAGGAGAAAATTGCATTATCTATGTGTGTGGGGGGTTATGTAGAAGGTTTTAGATTGAACACCAAAAATATAACCAATAAAAGAAAAATTAATAAATTGGATTTTATAAAAAGTTAAACCTTTTGTTCTGCAGAAGACAACAGTGGGAGAATAAAAATGGAAGCCACAGTCTGAGAGGAAATATTTTTAGTTACATTTCTGACAAATGACTTGCACCTAGAACATACAATGAATTCTCAAAATATACGAAGAAAACAAATGACCGGAAAAAGGGGTAGAGGCAAAAGGTCTAAGCAGACACTTGGTCAAAAAATAGGAACAGAGAGCAAACAGCACATAAAAGGATGCTAAATGTCACTAATCATTAGGGAAGTGCTACTTAAAACAAAAATAAAGTCATAGTACATGCCTAAAGAAGATGGCAAAGTAAAAATCTGGGAATAGCAAGTGTTCACATGGGTGCGGAACAACTGGGCTCTCACGCGTGCTGCTACATTTAGCCAACTGAGGAGCGCCCCCACCATGGAACATGAAGGGAACTCGCGCAGCAGCAAGCATGTGTCTGGAATGCGTTTGTTAGACCCGAAAGACTGAATGTTGTGTGCTTCTGTTTATATGGCATCCTGGAAAAGGAAAAACTATAGGGAGGAAAAGAAGTAAACAATCCAGGCCCCGCAGGGTGGGCAGAAATACCTTTAAAGAAGTAGTGTGGGCTTTGTGGGGCAATAAAACTGCTGTATATGGAACTGTAGTGGTGGATACTTTACTCCAAACATGTGTCAACCTTACAGATGTATACACGCATGAAAATCTCCAAACGCTTCTTCACGTTAACAAAAAAATTCAACAAGGATGTGGGTTCAAGGTGAATGCAGACTGTGAGAAATCATTCTAACTGTATTGAAAATAAATCACCCAACCACACATCCAAAGCAGCTGAGGAAGAAAGGAACGAACCTAATAACCTTGAAAGGGGTGTTCTGTCTGAATACTGCACTCAGAGCAGAATTATAAACAAACACTGTAGTCTAATTGGTGACATTTGATCTCACAGGGGTCTGGGTAAGGAATTCTGAAACTTCTTTGTTTATATGCTAATGTGAACAAATAAAATACTATACATAAAAGAGTGGAGTTCCTCATTGTTACAGAAAGAAGCCACATAAAGGAGAAAGAGAAGGTTAGAAGCACCCCGTGACACCACACTGGAGCCCAACATAACAATATGGAGTTGAAGTTTATTATCTTCATGTATACTTATGCACATAGACACCACAAATCAATTCAAAAATAGTAATGCATGCATATGTGTGAGTTACCATAGTGTTTATTTTTCGTTTTCAATTTCAGATTAATATGAGGGTACAAACAATTAGGTTACATTGTTTGCATTTGTTAGGTGAAGTCCAAGTTGTAGGTGAGCCCTTCTCCCAGGAGGTGTGCTATATACCCTTATCTTGTACCCATTAGGTGAGAGCGCACCAATCCTCCTCCTCGTCCCCCTCCCCACCTTTGAATTCCATTGTGGTATTTTTTTCTTGTGTGGGCATGTAGCTGTTCATCACGAGTTTCATATTAGTACTGAGTACATTGGATGGTTGCTTTTCCATTTTTGTGGTACTTTAATTGGGAGAACGTTCTCCAAATCCATCCAGGTAAAGACAAAAGATGTAAAGTCTCCATCTTTCTTTATGGCTGAATAGCATTCCATGGTATACATATATCACAATTTATTTATCCATTTGTTAGTTGATGGACATTTGGGCTGTTTCCACATTTTAGTGATTATGAATTGAGCTATGATAAACATTCTAATACAAATGCCCTTATGGTAAAGTGATTTTTTTTTCTTCTGGGTAGATACGTAGTAAGGGATTATGGGATCCAACAGGAGGGCTATGTTTAGCAATTTGAGGATTCTCTGCACTTCTTTCCAAAAGGTCTGTATTAGTGTGCAATCCCACCAGCAGTGTGTATGTGTTCCCTTCTGCACACTCATGCCAACATCTGCAGGTTGAGGATATTTCTTACCTCTGTTCACTGAGAGGGGTAGAAGCCAAGACAAACTCGTACCAATGAGTGCACTTGCTCGCCTCTTGGTTTATAATATTTCTCCAGAGAAAGAAACCAGGGATTCATGGAGAACTGGTTGGTTACAGAGATAAGGCCAGGAAAATACAATGGGAGCTTAGAGTACCGTGTGGTTACAGAAAATAAGGATGAGCAGAGCGAGAGAGAAAGAGAGAAGGGAGCAAAGCAGGGAGGAAAAATGGAAACAAAGAAAGGATGGGTCTAGCAAAGAGACATAAGAGCCAACCCGAAAAATCTGCCAATGGCCAAACTGGAGCCACTTAAGCAACAAATAGATAAAAACGACTTTTGGATCATAGACCATGGGATAAAAATAAATATCCATGAGTTCCTATTGCTATAAGTAAAAATTTGAAGACATAAGTACATAGAATAAAACAAAAGAATCCCAAGTAATAAATAAAAAAGGACTTTTTTAAAGAAAAAGAAAGAACTGGGAAAATAGACAACCACCATTAAAACAGCACCGTTATAACAACTGCAGACAAAACTCACTGGTAAATGCTACCATTAAAGGATGAAAGGTTAAGCTAAAACAGGGTATTTTCTCAGTCCCATATTCCCAATATATTTTCTTGTAATTACAAATAGAAAAACAGTTTATAGTGGAGAATCTTGGCAGACATCTCCCTAGCCAGGTGACGAGTTGAAATCAGCAGGAATATATGTCAACATCACATGCCCCTGATACGCTGCAATCAGAAGGGCACAGAACCTCGGCAGCATCCTTTCCAATAAAGCATAACCTCCATCTAATTATGAGAAAGCATCAGAGTCTAAATTGAGAGGCAATTTGCAAAATAATTGGCCAGCTGTATTCAAAAGTCATAAAAAAATATGGGAAAGAAGGCCTGGAGCTCCCAGCAGTTGGAAGAAACAGCCAGATAGAACATGGAGTCCTGATTCAAAAAAGGACAGCAGTGAGAAATGGGGGATGTGTGAATGATTCTGTTATTTGACTGGTAGTATTGGACCAAGGTTAATTTCTTACTGTTGACAAATGCTCTGTGGTTATAGAAGACGATAATATAAAGGTAAACTGGGTAAAGGACTAAAAAATGCAGGTGTCCTCAATACGTTCCCAAACTTCGATTCCAATTCAGTAGGTTTGGGATGCACCTTGGACACAGGCATTTGATTTTTTAAAAACCACAAGTGTTTCTGACAGCCACAGACTCACTCTTATTTTGAACCCCAATTCTTCTGCACTTCACCCCAATACTTCCAATCACTGTCTTACATAACTTTTCCTTATTTCCCTTTGGCTTTTCCTTTCAAAATCCTGACAGGTGAGCAGCCAAGTTGAACCCAGACTATCGGTGGTTTCCAGACTGTTCTCTTCCAAACAACACACAATGCCTGACCATATGAAATGATGTGAAGACAAGTGGGAAGGCCTTTGGGGACTCAGAAAGGTTAGACCAAGCTCTGATCTCATACAGTGGGCTCAAGGTCAGTGGTGGTGACACTGTGCTTTGAAGTACATGAAATCAGAAAGGAAGAAGTATCCAAACCATAGTCAGACTTTGCTGAAACATAGATTCTAGATTGTGGGGCACAATGGACCTACCATTGTCCACACACTGTACTTGTTTTGTGTTTTTGTAACCAATCTCTCAGAAAAAAATAAGGTAGTTTTAGCCCCCTCTTATAATCAAGGATGCTTTCACTCTGTGAGCTTAGGTAACATGTTCACAGTCTCACAGCTACCAGTGGCAAAAATAAAGCTTGTAGGTGGGGTTTTCTAATACTTAAGCCATAATAATTCTGCTGTATCCAAATGTCAGATACTATGATGCTTCATTTTCCAGTTTACAGTCAGGTGGGTAAAGTGGTTTTTAGTTCTTTTACTAGCTCCACTACGGGCTTCAGATTATTTCTCCACATTGAATTTTTATCTTTAAAACTGAAGCATGAGCTGCATCCTCCCACAAAACTCTCTGTTTACAAAAGGCATTTTCATAAGTCCTCTTGATTGACTCATCCTAAGGGTGCAGAGTAAGACAGGAGGGCTTCCAAGTCTGTGTGACTGGCTCTTCTTGGTGATATTATGCATGAATTATGACAGCAATTCTGCCTTTTCAAAGTGATGATGTACCTTGAATTCATTTGGCATGGCAAGGCAGCCTACTATGAGTCTTACTGATGAATTATGTCCCCCATGGATTTTTTTTTTAAGTAATGTTGGATTAGATTTAATCTGAGAACTTCTCCAGCCGGCTTATTTTTTTATACTATGTATTGAACTAAATCTCTGTCTCCTAAGTCCCTTGGTTCTTTTCAGATTAGAATAACCCATCTAATCAGTTCTACATCATTCTTGGATTTGAATAAACCTTGAAAGCCTTTGTGACTTAGCCTAGTGATAAATACTTCACATGTAGGTAAAAGAAATGGTGGGCAGAGCTGCCAGCACTAACAGAAAAGGAGGAGGAGCCAGTAGGTAGACTTTTTTGTGTGGTTAATCGTGAACTAAGTCTGCCTGACAAGAAAAAGAATCTCCCTGATATATCTTTCCCTCTGGTATCTTAGCATAAGGTTTTGGGACATCTCTTGATAGTGACTACCAATGAATATTGCCATTGTCTTGATATATATAATTCAAAATTATTGTGTGGAGGTAATCTTCTATTGTAACTTTTCATTCAGATGTTTACTTATCACCCCAAACTCATCAAATTTTAAATTAAATTTACCAGCTCCCTTCCTCCTACTTTGCCTCAAACTATTTCTCCTTCTTATTTCTCCCTAGCAATGGTCTTATGGTTCCCATATTAAACTTGGAGTCACCTTTAATTTGGTATCTGTCTTGAAGAAGAAGTATAGTGCTAAGGGAATGGGTTTCGGAGGCAGGTGGACCTGAATTCAAATCCTGACTCTTCCCTTTATTGGTCTTGTGCCACTGATCTAGGTACTTTAATCAGTTTGAGCCTCAGTTTGCCCATCTGTGGTATAGGCATAATAACTTTGGCCTCACAACATTATTGTGAGAATTAAATGAGATAAAGTACAAAGAACATCAAGCAAAGGACCCCATGCATGTTAAGTGCTTGAGGTATTCAGGATTTTTATGCTGCTAAAACAAAATACCATAGACTGGGTGCCATAAACGATAGGAATTTATTTTCTCGTAGTTCTGAAGGCTGGAAGTCTGAGATGTGGCTGCTAGTATGGTCAGGTTCTGGTGACATCCTTCTTTCTGGTTTCCAGCAGCACCTTCTTGCTGTGCCCTCATGAAACAGAGAGAGAGGAAGAGAGGGAGCAAGAGCTCTGGTGTTTCTTCTCATAAGGGCATTGATACCATCACAAGGGCCCCACTCTCATGACCTCATCTAAATCCAATTCTCTGAAATGTTCCACCTAATACCATCATACTGGATGTTTAGGGATTCAACATATGAATTTGGAGGGGACACAGTTCAGTCCACTGCATGTTCTTATGGTGAAAAACAGACAGAAAGCGCTCTCAAAAATGTGCCTCCTTCTTTGGTCTTGGGATTTTGTGATACAGGCTAGTCTCACTGGAGTTAGATGATATCTCAAAGTAGTTTTGATTTGCATTTCTCTGATGGTTAAAGATGATGAGCATTTTTTCATATGTCTGTAGGCCGTGCACCTGTCTTCTTCAGAGAAGTTTCTCTTCAAGTCCCTTGCCTAGCCTGCGATGGGATCCCTTGTTCTTTTCTTGCTAATGCGTTTGAGTTCTCTGTGGATTCTGGTTGTTAAACCTTTGTCGGAGACATAACCTGCAAATATCTTCTCCCATTCTGAGGGCTGTTTGCTTGCTTTACTTACTGTGTTCTTGGCTGTGCAGAAGCTTTTTAGTTTGATCAAGTCCCAATAGTGTATTTTTGAAGCAGCTTCAATTGCCCGGGGGGTCCTTCTCATAAAAAACTCGCCCAACCCAATTTCTTCAAGGGTTTTCCCTGCACTCTCTTCTAGTATTTTTATAGTTTCATGTCTTAGGTTTAAATCTTTAATCCAGTGAGAGTCTATCTTGGTTAATGGTGAGAGAGATGTTGGCATGGATGTGGAGAAAAGGGAACACTTTTGCACTGCTGGTGGGAATGCAAATTAATACATTCCTTTTGGAAAGAGATATGGAGAACACTTAGAGATCTAAAAATAGATCTGCCATTCAATCCTGTAATCCCTCTACTGGGCATATACCCAGAAGACCAAAAATCACACCATAACAAAGATATTTGTATCAGAATATTTATTGCAGCCCTATTCATAATTGCTAAGTCATGGAAAAAGCCCAAGTGCCCATGGATCCATGAATGGATTAATAAATTGTGGTATATGTACACCATGGAATATTATGCAGCCTTAAAAAAAGATGGAGACTTTACCTCTTTCATGTTTACATGGATGGAGCTGGAACATATTCTTCTTAGTAAAGTGTCTCAAGAATGGAAGAAAAAGTACCCAATGTACTCACCCTTATTATGAAACTAATGTAGGACCTTCACATGAAAGCTATAACCCAGTTACAACCTAAGAATAGGGAGAAGGGGGAAAGGGAGGGGAGGGAGGGGGGAGGTAGGTGGAGGGAGGGGGATTAATGGGATTACGCCTGCGGTGCATCTTACAAGGGTATATGTGAATCCTAGTAAATGTGGAATGTAAAGGTCTTAGCAAAATAACTAAGAAAATGCTACGAAAGCTATGTTAACTAGTGTGATGAAAATGTGTCAAACGATCTATGAACCAAGTGTATGGTGCCCCATGATCATACTAATGTACACAGCTATGATTTAATAAAAATAAATAAATAAATAAATAAAAAAGAAAGCTCATAAAAAATGTGCCTCCTTCTTAATGCAGGCCACAGAGTAAGTCAATCTGAAATTGTACCCATAAACTGCCACATACAATGCTATTTCAAAGGAAGAACGCAAAGGAAGTGCTCAATAAGAAGAAAACATTTGTACCCTCAATGAATCCCAAACAATAAAAAAAAAAATGAAAAAGAAAAGAAGAAAACACTTTGGTTTATACCTACCACTTTAAGAAAGACAACCAGACTGAGAGAATAAATAACATTATCCCCAAAAAAGTTCTCAGAATAGGATCTGCTGTGGTACCTGATGGGTCGCAGGGCTGAGCACAGGGAGTAAAAGGTTCCAGGAGGGCAGATCAATGCCCACTTTCACCACATTTCTTAATTTTACATTTCACTAAAGGTGATTTATTAGTAGCCTACTTGTGACTTATTAAAGGCTAATGTTTGCTATTCACAAAGTAAAATAAGTAGATGTATTCATTTACTAAATCTTTAATTCAATATTCCTCTACCAAGTGCCACTCAACCTTAGCAAATTATAAAGTTCATACTGTGCACAGTTACAGAGTTAAAATTCCTGTAATTTTTAAGGACATTGCTTTAATAAGACATTTGCACCATAATGTTTATTGTAGCCCAATTCATATTGCCAAGATATGGAAACAGCCCAACTGCCCATAGACCCATGAATGGATTAACAAATCATGGTATATGCACACTGTGGAATACTATGCATCCATTAAAAAAAATGGAGACATCACATTTTTGTGTTTACCTGGCTAGAGCTGGAACATATTATTTTTAGTAAAGTATCTCAAGAATGGATAAAAAAGTACCCAATGTACTCAATACTACTATGAAATCAATATATAATCACATACACATTCATATGAATGGTAAAACATAACCATAGTCCAGAAAATAGAAGGGAAGAGGAGAGAGAGGGGAGGGCGGGGGGGAGGAGGGAGGACATTTGTGGGGAGCTCACCTAATGTGCATGATGCAATGGTAAACATTTCAAAACTACTGAGAAAAGAGTATAATTGTGATGGATGTGTTACTTAGTTCAACGTAAGCATTTCATATTATATATCAAATCAGTGCACTGAACCTCATAAATGCATCAATGTACAAATTTATGATTTAATAACAAAAAGTAAAAAAATAAAAAATAAATAATAAAATAAAATTCCTGCAATTTTTAAGAAATTTGCTTTAATAAAGTTGCTTTAAATTGGGAGTACAATCTCCATTTTTAGACAGTTATTTATGAAAAGACTATTTCTTTTTTATAACACCTCCCACTAACAAGTGCTAATACGTAATAATTATTTTTGTTATCAAATTCTCTATGACCATTTACTTACCAAATTCAAGCTATTGTTCCTCTGAAGTTTTTCCCTTTCCATTTTAATCACAGCCACCTTAACCTAAGTGGGCATCATCACGCAGCTAGAAAATTCAATACCTTCCTTCTAATTTCAGTTTATCTGAACTTTCTGCGAATTCACCCTGCAACTGAATCAAATTCCTTTAAATACCATTTAGTGTAGCATTCATTACCTCTCACTTTAGGACACCTAAATTTAAATGCATTTATGTGCCTGATTCTTAAGACCACCCTCCATAATCTGCCCTTCCAATCCTTAATTCCCACAGTTTGCAATACAAGTTCTCCATTTCCAGAAAGCCAGACTCTTCACAAATGCACAGGGGCTTTGAGGAATACTGGAGTAATGCTCTGAGCCGGGAAGCCCTGCCTATTTTCATCCACCTATACCAGGGTTTTTCAACCTTTTCTGTCCTTACAGGACACTTGAACCGGTAGTTAAAACTTCTGCACACACTTAAACTACATTGATGAAAGAAAATTATGTTGAGTAAAAAAAAAAACCAAAAGAATATACTTACTATACTTTGAATCCCTTTCAAAAATAATTTGATTAATGATCTTTGAAAAGTTCCACAGTTCATCTAAGATCCTCTGATAACACACCAGGGTACCATGGCACACCAGTTGAAAATCACTGACCTTGGGTGGTGCCTGTGGCTCAAGGAGTAGGGCACCTGCTCCATATACCAGAGGTGGAGGGTTCAAACCCAGCCCCAGCCAAAAACTGCAATAAAAAAGAAAATCACTGACCTTTTCAATCTTGCCATTCATCAAGATCCATACCAACTGCCTCCTCTTCCAAAAATTCTTTCCAAACCATTCCAGTCTTCATCAATTTTGCCTTACTAAACCTCAGGGAACTTACTATATTTTCCCATATATAATGTGCTTCCATATAACATGTGTACCCATGTTTTGGGCCCAAACTTTCAGGAAAACTCCTTTTAAGAAAGTGGCCAGCTTTCGGCCAGGAGAGACCCATCTGGGGAAGGCTGACACTCCCCTGGTAAACATGCAGATCACACTGCCATCCCACGGCTCTCTGTGAAGGCTGTCCCTTTCTCTCTGCAGGAGGCCTCCTTTCCGCCCATGTTGGGGGCCATGGCTGAGATGGAGACAGCCAGACACATGTGGTGGAGTGGGATCTTCGGAGGCTGCTCAGCCTGCAGGCAGCCAGGCAGGGCCCCAAGGCCTGCACGGGGTTCCTCAGTGTGACTGGGCCACAGGTCTTGGCCATCACCCTGCATGGCCAAAGCCCACCTCACCAGCCCCTCCCCTGACCACGGCACTTGGCAGAGGCCACTCCACCTGCTCCCACCAGACCCTGGATCCTCCCAGGCTATAACCTCATGTCCTCACCAAGCCAAGGCAGGAGGCCACAGTGGCCCTGGTAGCCCCATGGGCTCCGCTGCTCCTGAGCTTTACCCCCACATATACTGTGCATCCTTATTTTCCCTTCAAAACTTTGGGCAAAAAAGTGCACATTATACATGGCAAAATACAGTAATACTGTGCCATCCTATTCAACACTTAATTACGCACTGTCTCAAAAAGTTCTTCAACTAGTCCATGAGTAATTTTTGTATCCTTTCTCTCAACTAGGTAATTTCCCCAAGGATGGAAACTACATTTTTTTTTCACCTCTTGCATTTTAAAATAGTGGTGGGCATGTAATATAATGTTACTACACACTGTACAATTATTACTATCAGGCACATAGAAATGTTGCCGAATTACTTATTTTAATACCTGCGACAATCCTTTGTTGTAGATATTTCTTATTTCTCACTTTAATGATGAGTATTCTGAGTTTGGAAAACAGAGCTACTTGTCCGAGTGAGAGCAAGAGTCATTCACACAGTGTTTGACACCTGAGTCTTCATTTCAGCAGGTATTCAACACAAACTTGATTGCTGTAGGTTCTCTAATATCAGTTTGCTGAATACCATTTCAATAACTTCCACCCCAGGAAGCAGAGAGCAGGGTGTGAAGTCTCAATAAGTATTAGTTGGTTGATTGACTACAGGTAAAGGGGATGTAATTAGCCTAATAAGTATTTAGCATTTCAATGGATAATAGAGCACAAGACCACTGAGAATCTTTCCAGCTTCATTTCAAGAACTAGTAGTTCTACATATTTTCCACTTGGAGAAATGAACAAAGATTACTTAAATGGAACGAACAGAGGCTATTTACTCAGAGTTTGTTAGAGGAAGAGAGTCAGCCACCATCCCTGACCTGAGGCACAGCCTCAGAGGTGGAGGGTCAGGAAAGCTCTACAGGGGCGAGGAGAGGTCCAGGCCTGTCCTGGTGGCAGCTGTTGCCTGTGAAGCCAGAGGCAGCTAACTAAAAGTGGGATATCTCACATGATTGGTTTAGGGGGCATAATTGTCTTTCTCTAGTTCATCCTGAGTTGGAACAGGTTGGTAGTGGCAAAAAAACCCACAGAAGCTGGTGCTGTTTTCCATAGAGGTTATGGATCAGAGTTCTATCATCATGGATGGTCTTGCAATTGTCCGTTGGAACATTTGCTGTCTCACACTCAACCACCAACCACCTTTTTTCCTAGTTCGCATTTTATCAGTATTTGGAATATTTCTTTTTTTTTTCTTTTTCTTTTTGAGACAGAGTCTCCCTAATGTTGATTGCTATGGTGTCAACCTAGCTAATAGCAATCTCCAATTCATGGGCTCAAGCAATCCTCCTGCCTCAGCCTACCAGGGGACTGTCATGATGTCTGGCTAGCTTTTCTACTTTTTCTTTCTTTTATTAAATCATAGCTGTATACATTAATGCAATCATGGGGTACAATGTGCTGGTTTTATATACAATTTGAAATGTTTTCATCAAACTGGTTAACATAGCCTTCACGGCATTTTCTTAGTTATTGTTTTAAGATATTTATATTCTACACCTAGTAAATTTTACATGTACCCTTGTAAGATGCACAGTAGGTCCCACCAATTACTCTCCCTTCACCCAACGCTGGTGGATTGCTTGAGCTCAAGAATTCGAGATCAGCCTGAGCAATAGACTCTACTAAAGTCTCAACTAAAAATAGTCCAGTGATAGTAATTTCTTGCTCAGGCTGATCTCACACTCTTGAGCTCAAGCAATCCACCAACCTTGGCTTCCCAGAGTGCTCAAATTGGGCATGAGCCCCTACACTTGGCCATGGAATATTTCTGATTATGCAGAAATCCAATTTAATATAAAATCAAAGTCTTAAGTTTAGTAGGTTAGTAAATTGTTTTCTTAGGAAATGCAGTTTTCTATGGAGGTTCCTCATTTAAAAAAAAAAGAATCTTTTCACCCCAAAAAACAATGAACAAGCAATTAAATCAAAAGGTAACTACAAATGTCACTTTTCCTATATAAAACACTCAGTGAAACTCTAGTGCCAATAAATATTAGATCAACAACCACAGATTATAGGTATGGAAAAGAACACTGGTCTGGTTTCAATAAACACTACAATGAACCCTCTCCCAATTCTATACTCAACGCCATCTTTTTTAAAATTTCAGAATATTATGGCGGTACAAATGTTTTGGCTACATGAATTGTTTTTGTACAGTTTGATTCAGGCGTGCCCATCACCCACATACATCTATTAAAGTTTTGATGTTTATAAAGTTCAGCTTTTTCCTGCACTTTCACAAAGTTCTGCCTAGCTTATTTCAGACAGTACTCAAAGTATAAAAGGCAAAGACCCACAGGTATAATACTTTTGTTCTGATAACTCTATATCTAGCTCATTTTTTTTTAATCAACTACTTTTGTAAAATCCAGGGATTTGAGGACTTTAATCTCTAAAATACTTAAATTTTTGGATGTTCATTTTCCTGAATCATGAACTCAATTTCTCCTCTCTAAAATAAATTAAATGTGTTATAATTCTCTTTTCATTGCTCACATCAAGTTGGCAATTAGAATAGGTTTTATTCAAAGCTCTATATCTTGGTCTAAGAAAATACAGTTCTCCATGGTTTAGAAGAGTGTCCATAATCTCTTAGTTGAAAAAAAAAAAAAAGATAGAATTCAGCATATTCTCAGCAATAAAATAACGGAATTCTCTCAGCAAAACTGCAATTTTTTTTTAAAATCAAGATTCTTCAAACTAGGGCTGGGTACAGTGGCTCACATCTGTAATTGTAGTACTCTGGGAGATCCAGCCAGGTGGATTGCTTGAGCTTAGGAGTTTGAGATCAGCCTGAGCTAGAGCAAGACCCCATCTCTACTAAAAATAGAAAAACTACCCAAGCATCATGGTGGGCCTACAGGTGCCACCTCCCTACTAGGGAGGCTGAGGCAAGAAGATTGATTGAGCCCAAGAGTTAAGGTTGCTGTGAACTGTGTATGGCACTCTACCCAAGGCCAAAGTAAGACTCTGCCTCAAAAAAAAAAAAAAAATTGATTCTCCAAAATAGGAATGAGTTAGCACACATTACTTTGTGCTTCTGAGTAAGCCAAGGTTGACCTGGTTTTCAAGAAGTTCTGATCTAGCCAGGCAGTCCTAAGCAAGCACACCAAAACCACAAGCCCAGACAAACAGCTTGGGGGAGATGTAAAATATTGCAACCAGAGATCCAGTGGGGAGGGCTGCTAAAGATTAAGGTTTCCTGAGGGAGTCAGTCTTCAGCCAGTTATTCTCAATTATATATATGTGTATGAATACACAATAATCATATATATTGTTGAGTATTTAAAATACATCCCACATATCATAGGTGGCATAATACCATGCTGACCACTTCTCCTTAACTTGCCTTTAATTTCCAAGCTCTAAGTTGTGCCCCTATCAAAATACTATGGATCTAACTGAGTTTCTAAATGGTGTAATAGGAGGGAAATTGATCCAGAATTTAGCATTGCATCAGCCCTGTGTCACAGCTCACAACAACCTCAAACTCTTGAGCTTAAGCGATTCTCTTGCCTCAGCCTCTGGAGTAGCTGGGACTACAGGTGCCCGCCACAACGCCCAGCTATTTTTGTTGTTGTTTTGTTGTAGTTGTTGTTGTTTGGCAGGCCAAGGCTGGGTTTGAACCCGCCAAGCCCAGTGTATGTAGCCAGTGCCCTAGCCTCTGAGCTACAGGCGCTGAGCCAGTCCACTTTTTCTAATTTTACGATGAGCTAAATCATATATATTTAAGGTCCGCCTAGGAGAAGAAAGTACAAGCTTTGTTTATAGTCCCTGGGCCAGTCTTTCTAGGAAGGGAGAAAAGCTTTTCTCCTCTTACTCCCATTGTAATTCTTTGTATTTCTCTATCTTCCCCGCTCTACATCGTGAACTTTTCCAAAGGAGGGCTGAGTTCCCCACAGGGAAGTAAATGAGAGACTATCTCAGGGGGTCAGGGGGCCCGGCACTGTGTCTGCCCACCTGAGTCCTTCTCTTTGGCAAAGTCGAGGCTTCAACTCAAAAGTATTTAGATTTTGGCTTCAAGGAAGCCACAGCAGAATTACTTTCAGTTCGGGGACTTGTGCATCTCTGCACCTCTGGACCCATCCAAGCAGCTCCAACAACCTCCACATGGCGTATCTGGCTGTGTTACCTCTGAGCACAGTGCAGTCAGTGTGTGATCTTAAAATAACATTAAGTCTGATGTTTCGAGTTCATGAGCATTTGGGGAATAAGATAAGCGCCCTTGACAGCTGTGTTTGAGCTGGGTTTTGATGACGAGCTAGGCTAGAATGAGCCAGCCTCCAGGGTAGGACGGGTGGCACCATATGCTTAGAGCCGATTATGAATAACTGATAATGAATGACCAGACTGAAGTCATGCCCTGATAACAAGACTGTTTAGAAAAGGAAATACCACTTTTTTAAAATATTAGAGATAAATGGTATCTTCCTGGATGCCTGGGCTGGTAGTTAGGAGCCGGTTTACATTTTAAATGTAATCCAATTAAAAGGGATTCATTCTTGATTGCATTAGGAATGTTTTGGAAAGACAGCAAATCATTAGGGCAAAGGTATTTTAAAGTATGAACAAGTGATTTCAGAATCCACTGTAAATATTGAACCAGTTTCTTTTTCATTTCAATATCAGTATACCAATGATCACGAAAAGCAATTAAGAAATGACAGAAAGAAGGCAAGACAAAGGGAGAAAAGGAGGAAAGGACAAAGAAAGCAGCCTTTGTACATAGTCAGGTGCACCTGGCGGTTTTGTTCTTCCCAACGCGATACTCGTATTATCAAAAGTATAAAATGAAAACTTGCATGAATTAAGACATGTTCATTATGCCAAAAATATGAGAGAAAGATCAGGAAAGATTAATTCTGGCACAGGAATAGAATTATAATAGAATTAGAAATCCAGGTTCATCCAGCGGTGAATTATATTTTTATCAGCCTTACAAACCAAAAAGGAAAAATCGAACATCATCCAAATCAGTAATTGGGAGGCATGCCTTTTAAAGGTGCTCCAATCAATTTAAACTTCCTGTACATAAAGTTATGGTAGTGGGTTTCATCTCTTAATATTTACAAAGGTCTGTGGCTTTGAGCCTAGCCCAGGGCTGTCGGTCTACTTACACATATTTTAATTAAAGGAACTATTCTCTGAACTGGACTGGAGTATTTTTTAACACAGTGTCTGAGTGTGTGCTTAGTACTTTGGTGTTAATGCTTGATTTAAAAACCACTTTGAAGTTTTGAATTTGGGTCATCAATACAATAATTTGATACTGTTAGTTCCACTTGGTAACAAAAGGTGATTTTTTTTTGGAATCTTTCAGCATTCAAAATAAACAGAGGCATTCAAATACCTCAAACACATGTTTTTGCTCCCAGGCACTTGTGTTTAAAAATATTAATAGATGTCAGCTTCTCATAAAGTTTGTCTTTATAATTGTATTTATTATTAATTTTATGTGAATGTCGAGGATTAAGGAATTGAAGTATAATTCAGTTTGAGACTTTCTGTGTCAACAGATTCTCAGCTGAAATCCCTTAACTATGACTTTAGGTTTCCAAAGAGAGCATGGATTGGGGGAAAAAAATCAGTCAGGAAGATAGCTAAGATGGGTGAGGGAAAATGCTTCTGAAAATACCCATATAAAATAGGAAGTGAAACACACCACAGTCTGGGGCACAGCAGACAGAAGAACAGGGTTATAGCAGTGACTCACCACCTGAATCCATTACTCTGAGCAAGGAGAGGCGAGAGAGGGAATAACACACTCAGGGCATGAATGACGACATTCCCACACACATTTCCATGACAGCTCCTACGGTACGGAAGGCACATCAAAGATATTGTTTTCTTCTTAAATTACATGCATTTAAAATTTTTTATTTAGACAGGTATGGTGGCTCATGCCTGTGAGAGGCCAAGTCTGGCAGATTGCTTAAACTCAGGAGTTCAAGACCAGAGGATTGCTTGAACACAAGAGTTTGAGGTTGCAGTGAGCCATGATGCCAGGGTACTCTACCCTGGCAGGGTGACAGAGAAAGACTCTATATAAATAAATAAATAAATATAAATAAACAAACAAATAAATTTATTTTTAAATTCAGAATTGAGTCCATCTACTTCAGCAACAAGTAAATTCAACCATTGATACAGGTGCAATCAACTCCCTAGACTAATAAAATAAATCTACTGTGAAAACTACTAAAGGTGTTTAATGATCTCTACGATAGCTCCACTGTTATCATTGAATATGTCAAAATGAGGACTGTTCACCTGAGGCAGGTTAGCGAGAAAGCAGGCTTACTCAAAGCGCGTTCAGAATTTGTGGGCTCTCTGCCAGTCCTAAGATGCCAATAGATGTGTCTCGTATTATGTTGATCAACTACCTTCCTCTTCCAGCGCTCTTATTTTGTTCAGATAACCCGTCCCACCTGAAAGGCCCAGCTGGAATGCCACTTCCTCCAGGAAGCCTTTCCTGGAACCACTAGTTTATCGGATGGCTAGAGCCACTCCTCCCAAGTGGCTCTGATAGTCCCCTCTTCCTTTTCTTATACATTGTGGCACAACGCAGCATCCTTGTCCTTACAAAACAGACTGACTTCTTTGTTTTCAAATTCCCACGATACCCTGAATAAATTAAAAATCCCAGTAGCCACCTAGTGCCCAGCGCTCACCACGTCCCGGGCGCTGGTCTAGGTGCTGTATGTATTTGGACCTCACACCTCATCCTGTGTCTGAGGTGGGCAGTATTTTTATCCCTATTTTTCTTTTTTTTTTTTTTTTTTGTACGAAAGGTTTTTATTGGCGAGGGAGGGATGCTGCAGAGCAGCATCAAGGAGGAGAGAAAAGGAGAGAGAGGGGGGAGAATAGAGAGAGAGGAAAGGGGGGCAGAGATGGGGGAGAGAGAGAGGAGAGACCAAGAGAGAGAGAGAGGAAAGAGAGGAGGGGAGAGCTTTATCCCTATTTTTCAAATGAGGAGACTAAAGCACAGTAAGGTTGGGTAAGTCGCCCCAGGTCACAGAGTTAGCACTAGCTAAACTACTTCATATCTTTCACACACAAGACAAGCAAATTCCATCAATATGCCTAGATTTTATATCAACCAACCAGCCAACCAAAATTAGCCATGAAGAGTTTACTGAGGTCCCCTCACTCTTAACAATGTGTTCTTGGCAGAAGTGTATGTGCGTGGGAAATTCATACTTATTTAGCCTTATACAATGCAAAGTCATTTTCATTGCTAAGACTTAGCACCAGACTAAGTAAATTTTAGAAAGCTTGGGAGATACGCTGGGGCCCTGCTGGACTGTCAGAAGTTCAAGGCTGAGTCACCAAAACCGCTGGTTTACAGCAGTTCTAACAAAAAAGCTGCCTCTTGATGTGGCTATGTGCGTGAGCTATCAGGAAAAGAGTCACTTAGTACTTTTTCTTTTTTCTCTTTTTTTCTTTTAGTGTATTGGCTCTTTTTTACTTACGTGGTTACAAAATAGTAACAATTTGTATATTTTGTATCCATTTGCCTTGCACCTGGAACAAATCACCACACACTTAAACAACAGGACACAAATGTATTATCTCAAAGTTGGGGTAGGTCAGAAGGCAGCGTGGGTTCAGCTGGTTTCTCTGCTCCACATTTTATAAGCTGAAATCAAGGTGTGGGAAAAGTGGTGGTATTTTTGGAGGCTCTTGGGATGAATTAGCTTCCAGGTCCATTCAGGTGCTGGCTGAAGTCAGTCAGTTCCTTGCACCTGTAGTGCCCAGCCCCCGTTCCTTGCTTGCTGTGTGCAGGCCTCTTTCTCAGTTTCGAGACACCCTCCACGCTCTCCGCTCAGGGCTTCCTTCTGCCTTCCTAAAAGGATTGAGCCTCTTCACTCCTCCAATCTCTTCTCTCTGAGCTTCCCATGTGCCTCGGGTCTCTGGCAGAATCTTCTGCCTTCCTCTGTCATGTAAAACCTCATGAAATGACACTAGGCTCATCTAGATAATCACTGTTTTAAGGTTAGCTGATTAGTAACCTTAATTCCATCTGAAAAGGCCCTGCGGAGCAGTATCTAGGTTAGCTTTTGGCTGAACAACAGAGGACAAGAAGCTGGACATCTTTAGAATTCTGTCAACCTCACATGTTGATTCTCAAAAGAGAAACATGACCATGTTCTCTTAACCGTAAGTTAAGAAGTTCTATGATTTAATTTTGTTACTCAAAATTCTCTATTTTCCAACTTAATAGCTATGTTACCTAACACTGACAAATGCATCAAAACTAAGAATTGAGTTATAATTCTGATGAAAAGAATCAGCAAAGTGGATATTACAAAGTGACAGCCCTTTGTAATCTGCAAATATGCTCATTGAATTAAATGATCTGAAACATATGTAAATATATTCATTGATTTGGATATGATAATAAACCATACATGTTTACACTGAATTATTCTCAGAGAATGAAAGAAATCTGATAGTCATAGGCAATATTTTCTTTCATGATATGTTTCAAAATGGAAAACAGAAATTATGAAAATACTGCACATCATTTTGCTGGCTATTTTTTCCCTTTGGTCCTAAAACTGCCTATAAAGATAATTTCAACATCATAACCAAACTTTCCTCAGATTTTATATATGTATGTATTTTATATATATGTATATGCATACACTTACGTATAAAACATGTATCTCATAATGATACCCGTACAAGCACACAGAGATAGTAAGACAGGCAGGATAAAATATATTTCTTAGAGATAAGCTAAATTAAATAAAATGTACAATTGGTCACAGTTAAATAGTGCCAATGAACAGTTTAAATATTTGGGAATTTTGTGTATTCTGAAGAAGAAATCTAGTGTCCCCAAAGTCATTTTTGACCACAGAAGCCCAAAGTGGTGTTCAGTTTATGCCACTGCATGAGGGAATGAGTGAGATTCAGAGATGGCGGTGGGAAGGTCACTGATTCACTCTACGAAATATTTAATGAAATAATCTAAGAATCCACCTTTGTATTCTTATTCATGATAGAAGTTTAGAGTTAGATGTCGTCTAACACCCCTTCTAGCTTCACGTTCTAAAATTAACATTTACCATAATTTTCATTCTGAGCTTTTATTGTTCCATCCGAGTTATTCACAAATGTTTATATGCAGCAAAATCATAGACACAATTTTCTTGAGGAAAATTTTAAAAGCAATTAAATCAGGGTTGCCATAAGACTTTATCAAGAGCATGAAAGATGCAATTTGCTTTTAGCAAGAGTTATATGTCCAAAATATTGTGAATTTTCAAGAAATTAGTCAATAGCCCTAAATAGGGAAACAGAGGCAGTGTGATGAGGGGAGAAGGGTATGGCATTTCAGGCAGTTTGCTGAGCATGCAACCTTAGGCAAAGCACTTCACTTTTCTATGGAAAGCAAAGCAAAGCAAATGGAGGCAAATGTGTGAAAGAGACAGGGTTTCTTAGTGAAGGGGGGACGTCATCTAAACAAGCAGTCTGGATGTGCTGGGATGTTTCCAATGCTCCAAGTCGTATAGGAAGTGGCTGCAGCCCATGCCAAGTTGCTAGGAGTGGCTGTGGACACTGGCTCCTAAAACACAATATATACACAGAGGGTGTCAAACAATATATACATATTTTAAGAAAGGAAAACTTGTATTGAAATTATAACACTCAATATGTACCAGAAACAGAAAAATGAATATAAGTCACTCTTGTACCTGCAGAAGTCAAATGTGACTTGAGTATTACAAATTTAATACAGTTTTTCCTTTTTTAAAATATCTATACATTTTTTGGCACCCTCTGTATGTGCATATTTGCAGCTGATGGTGCGTAGCATGTAGAAGTTGAATGGCACCGTCTGCCTAGTTCATTAAAGACAATGTCAACCATTTAAAAATCTCCAGCAATTATTCTACAGAGTCAGGCTCCCAGCGCTCGTGTCTCCTCTCCTCTGACATTTCCACTGCTCTAACCAAAGGCCATTTCCTCTTGGTCTGTCAACAGTGGAAATTGAAAACAGCTGCTCACCAATCCTTAGAATAATAGATTCTGTGTGCACATTGTTCTATGAAGTTTTTAAGGCCACCTTCAAAACCTGAAGAGGTCAGAAAGGAGAAGAACTTTAAAGTTGAAAGGGGCCTTCGGGATCATCGAATCCCACTCCCACCAAAGCAGGAGTCACATCTGTCTCTTCTATACTTGGTCTTTGCCCAACCACTGTCAGAACAGGGGATTAGAAAACCCCGAGGCAGCACCTTTCTTGTTCAGATCATCTGAATTATCAGGAACACCATTCTTATATTTGTCTGGACTCTATAGTTGCTACACAACCTAATTCTGCTATATAGCCTCAAACAGAATGAATAGCTGTTCACCTCCCGTAAAGAGAGTCTTCTGTTTCCCCAGATGATTTATTCTAGTTCAAACATTATCATTTCTTCATATGAAATGGTTTGCATTTATCTGTTCTTATTGATGTCTCTGTGGGCTCTATTGTCTACATTCCCCTCTTTTAAAAAATTATTCAAATACCAGAATATTGTCTGCAGTTCAGTAAAAATAAATGTCCTACCATCACAGGCAAAAACACATAGAATTTTCAGTAAAACAAGCAGGACACAGAGGAATACAGTGTATTTCCATGTATGTAAATTCAAAACTAAGTTATTTAGGAATGCATCTATAGGTGATGTCATTATAAAGCAAAGCTAGTTAATCACCATTATAAAAGTCTGACACTGTTGACCTCTTGAGGAGGGATGGAAGTATAATTAGGAAAAGGCACCGGGCTGGGCTCAAAGTATTTTGGAGGGTCAGCAATGTTCTGCTTCTTTAATCCTAGTGGTATCAAAAAAGTGATATTTTAACTCTTTCAGCCGATTCTTTTGATATATGTCTCTCTATTCTAAACAACATATTTATGTTGCTCTGTTTTGTGGCTTAAAGTTTATCTGTTGCCTTCCTACTACAGAAGTTAAAATTGTATCTCTCTTTAACACAGCCCCACTCCCACTCCACACATACACATTCCTGTCCTCAGAATCTGCCCAGATAGTTACATCACAATTTTGGCTGTAAAAACTCAGTGTTTACATTATCATGACAATGAATGCAATAATCACAACTAGGTCCTGTAAATATCTGTCCCCATAAGCCTTTTGTTTTCCCTGGAATTACTAATTATTTTTGTTTGCTTGGTTTTCAATGTTATTTTCTTTCTCAGTTGTATGAACCCCTTCTAAATTCATCCAATGTATGTTAAACTCATCAGGTTCACAATTTCTTTGAGAAATCTGTCTGTTTCTAATCAGACCTGGTTGCTCACTCAGGACTTTTTTTCTCCTCCTGGGAAGTTCTGTCCTTCTCTTTTTGGTTGATCTTCCTGGATCCAAGAATTCCTCTTTCTTTACTCCCATATTTTGTTGGGACACATTTCTTTGTAGCTCCCTTTGTAAAGGGTACATGGAAAGTAGTTCATTTGAGATTTGTTTTATTTCAAAATATTAAGAAGATATAAATGTTTTGTTATGTGGCACCATTGTATTCAAGATTTTGAAAGCCCCAAATTATTTTACTTTCTTACATAATTGATGGCAATTCTACTATCAGAAACCGTTTTTCATCAGAATTTTGAAGGCATCATTCCACTATTTTCTAAGTTCTTAAGTATTCATATGTAGTCTTATAATTGTCTCTCTGAAAAATGTTCTGATCTTCCCTTGACCCCAAAACTATGAAATTTCACAATGCTGTGTCTTGCTGCATCTATTATTTATCACCTGCATAGATTCTGCAGGGCCCTTCAATCTGAGTCTCCAGTCCTTCAGCTCTGTGACATCACCTCAAATTTCTTCTTTAATAATTCTCTCACCTCAGAGGTTTTCATACTTCTTTCTTCTTAGATCCCTTATTATGCAAATTTCAAAACTTCTGGAATAATCTTTTAATTCTCTTTTTTTCTTTCCATTTTCCATACTTTGTCATTTGCTTTCTGAGAGCCGAGTACTGTTTTCAACTCTACCTCCTCATCATTTTAGTAAAGTTTCCCTTTCCATGTTTATGTTTTTAATTTCCAAGAGCACTTATTTTTAACCCATAAGTGCTCTTTGTTTTGTTTTTGTTTGTTTGCTTGGTTTTCAATGTTCTTTTCTTTCTCAGCTGTATGAACCCCTTCTAAATTCTTGTCTCCTCAGTGGAATAGCTTCTTTATCTCTCAGATGATAGTTTTCATTTCTATTTTTTCAGTTGTCTTTCTTCTGTATTAACTCTGTTTCCTCCAATTGGTCCCCCGCCCCCCTTTGTTTTGATCTCTTGTCATTCATATTCCATAATTTCTGGTTGGGCAACAAGGAGCTGGCTGGAAGCTCTGTAAGAACAGAGATCGTCAATTATAGACTTCACTCTGGGGTGACCTGGCTGAGCCCAATTAGTTGGAGAACTTTCAATGTGAACACTCTTAGATCTTTCTTCCGGGGGTGATTTAGCTTGACAGAGTGGAATTTTCTAATCTCTACCTGGTGTGAAAAAATCAGCATCTTATGTCTGGTTGGGGAAAAAGGCTGGAGGGGTGGGAAGGGTCCCGGTGTTCCCGGGAGGTAGGTGAGCTTAGGAGTTCCAGACCAGCCCAGTTCCCGTAACTGCAGGTGTAGACGGTTATGTAGACCCCCAGTTTCCATCACAGAGCACCAGCCCCAGGCTCTGCTCGACGGTCCTCTTCAACCAGCGACCCCCTGTTTTCCCTGCCTGAGATTAGCAACTGATCTTCCGCCCCCAGAAGAAAGGAATCTGAGAGTTACCAACTTCTTAAAAATACTTTTACGAAGTCTTCCAGCTTCTTCCTCCACTTCCCACCCCTTTCTGACGGATGGGGCACTGCCAGTCCTTAGTCTGACGGGTTCGTCCGGAGTCAGTCAGAAGCTCCTTCCTGATCCCTCCGCTGCGGAGAGAGATCCCTCCGCCGCACAGAGAGAGATCCCTCCGCCGCAGAGATGAGACTTTCTCGGTGTATCCTTCCACCTTCCACCTTCATAGGCCCTAGCGTCTCTTCTACCTTCCTTCCTTCTCTTCTATGATGGGTCTGTGTATATATTTACATGTAAACATATATGTGCTCAGACACACAGACATCATTTTTATGTGTGTGTTTGGCACAGAATCTTGTTCGGTAGCCTAGGGGTAGAGTGTCCTGGCATTATCATAACTCTTTGCAACCTCCACCCCCTGGGCTCCAGGGATCCTCCTACCTCAACCGCCTCAGTAGCTGGGCTTATCGGTACCTGCTGGGCTAATTTTTTTATTTTTAGTAGACACAGGGGGGAGGTGGCTCACTCTTGCTTAGGCTGGTCTCGAACTCCTAAGCTCAAGAATATTCCAGCCTCCGCCTCAGAAAGTGTTAAGATTACAGGTGTGAGCCACCAGGCCAGCCTGGGATTTTTAAGTAATCTAATCTAATATATTGAGGATGTAGTGGAAAAAAAAAAAAAAAAAGGAGGGGTGTGTGTGTAAAAATGTGTGTCCAATTTGCAATCTTAGTTTTAAAAGTTCCCGTATATTTGTCACATGACCTTCTACAAGACAGATTGTTTCATATTTCATATGTTCCAAACTAGTTCTTGAAAAAAAAAATGTAGACATACATCCTTTTTTTTTTTTTGTAGAGACAGAGTCTCACTTTATGGCCCTGGGTAGAGTGCCGTGGCATCACACAGCTCACAGCAACCTCCAACTCCTGGGCCCAAGCGATTCTCTTGCCTCAGCCTCCCAAGTAGCTGGGACTACAGGCGCCCGCCACAACGCCCGGCTATTTTTTGGTTGCAGTTTGACATACATCCTTTTTTAAATTTTAATCTGCTTTTCTCTCTTTGTCACCCTTTTAAGGTAGTGTGGAAACTCAGTCATATGGTAGGAATAACAACAATAGTAAACATAACTACTATTTTAGGTGTATCAGACTCTATACTGGATCAAAGTAACATACACCCCTCCTAGATTTGTGCTACTGCACATGTGACCACCGTGCTCTTCATCTCCATTTACTTCACAGTTGGAAACCACAGCCCTGGGCCCAGCCTGGACTGGCCCGTGGATGGCTTCATTGGCACCTGGCCATGCTCACTTGCGTGTACCTCGTCTCTGGCCGTTTTTGCGCTACAGTGGCAGAGTTGAGTGGTTGCAACAGAGACCTTATGACCTGCAAAGCCCAAAATACTTACTTTTATGCCCTTTGCAGAAAAATACGCCAATCTCTGTTCTGCTCTAAGTTACTGATAAATCCAGATATAACAGGCTACATCTAATGCCAGTCGTGAGGCAGCAAACCTCTGTTAAGGCTGCCATTAATTCATTAACCAGTGCAACTACACAGTTTATAATAATTCTATTCCACAGAAGCTGTATTAGTTCACAGTCCTACCAGAAGTGTAAAAGTGTTCCTTTCTTTCCACATCCATGCCAGCATCTACAGCTTTGGGATTTTGTGATGTGGGCTATTCTTACTGGGGTTAGGTGATATCTCCGAGTAGTTTTGATGTGCATTTCTCTGATGATTAGGGACGATGAGCATTTTTTCATGTTTCTTGACCATTTGTCTGTCTCCTTCAGAGAAGTTTCTGTTCAAGTCTCTTGCTCACTTATAAATGGGATTATTTGCTTCTTTCTTGTTGACTAGTTTGAGTTCTCTATAGATTCCAGTTATTAGCCCTTTGTTAGATTCATAGCATGCAAATATCTTCTCCCATTCTAAAGATTGTTTGCTTTAGTTGTACCTTTAGCTGTACAGAAGCTTTTTAGCTTGATCATGCCCCTAAAAACCATTTGATTCTACAATTCTATAACCAGGTATCTATCCGGGGGGGGGGGGAAATCATTCTATCACAAGGACATTTGCACTAGAATGTTTATTGTAGCTAAATTCACAATTGCCAAGACTTGGAATCAATCCATGAATGGATTTATAAACTGTGGTATGTGTATACCATGGAATACTAGTCAGCCATAAAAAAGCATGGAGACTTGACATCTTTTGTATTTACCTGGATAGAATTGAAGCACATTCTTCTTAGTAAAGTGTCACAGAATGGATAAACAAGAATCCAACCTACTCAATGCTAATGTGAAACCAATAGGTACACAACTACATGCCCACACTAGAGGAAAAACACAATTATATTCAAGTGGGGGGAGGGGAGGAGGGAAAGAAGAAAGGGAGGGCAATTGGTAAGCTTTTACCTGATATGCACAATTTAAGGGTGTACAGCGCACCCCCTAGGTGAAGGGCTCAACTACAACTTGAAGTTTACTTAACAAACGCAAACAATGTATCCTAATCATTTCTACCCTCATATTAATCTGAATTAGGAAAGAAGGAGGTGGGGAGGAAGGGTGGGAGGGATTCCTGTAGAAAATAGTCATCTTGAGGGTTCCTGAGCCCTACACATAGATTCTAAAGAACTATAAGAATCCCCTGAGTAGTCTCTAAGAAACACTGTAGACCTGTAGACCAAAAAAAAAAAGGATTAATTCTACAATAAGTTTGTGACATATTATTTAATACACTCTTTCTCATGGAGATTTATGACATACTAGCATGTGAAAGATTTTTGGGAAATCCCACAAAACTGTGAATGACTTTGTTTATGCAAAGATTACCCATTGGAAATGACCAATTCAAAATTCCTTCTATTTCTGAACCTCTGTGATTTCATCTTTACCTGTTTACATTACAGGAAACGTGGTCAAATGCTTTGCTGACATCATTGGTCCTAAGCAAAATGAGTAATGGCCTTTTTTTTTCACCGTTTTCAGAAGCTCCAACAACTTTATGTTTCTCTGTGCACAATAGCAGAGTTTAACCTGGAAGCTAGTTCGAAGAAGCCAACAGTTAACAAAGAGGCATTGTGCTAGGAAAAATAGTGTACATCACTGGTGCCTCCCTCTCCCTTATTCTGAGCCCTGCAGAAAGAAATGAAGAGATAATAATAAATAATTTTCATTTACCTTGGGACAAATGGTATCACTTTTGCCTGCTAGGAGCTGTGGAAGGCTCTGCACGCAGCAGCCACTGCACAGAGAGTAGGACAGCCCCTGCGCTGCGTTGAAGCTGAGCTTGTCCACCCCAGCTTGGGCAGTGCTATCTGCTGCCTTCATTCTCTAATTAGCATATGCAATTGTTGAGGGCCATTGATAGATCACTCTCCTGTCATTTACTCTGCCACAGAATTCTTTCTGCCATGCCCATGTAGTGATCACCCTTTTTCCTATCTGCCATAGGTGATTCTAGTCCTTAATAAAAATAACTTATTTGAGTATTACAGGGTGTCCAAAACATCACTATCCAAAGGAAAAGTAACAAAGTCATAATTTATATTTTTTACATATATATATCAACACAGAGAGAAATATTTTGCAAATATTTTGTAAAATTTTGTAATGAAAGTTATGTAAGGAAAGGTACATTTTGAAATTTTGAAAATTTCCAACTTTCCCTATGTGCAGAGACCTTTGGGACACTGGTGTTTTGAGCCTCAGCTTTTAAAATATGATATAAGCCTTATAATCCTGCTTACCACACACTAAGTAAACACTAAGAGCCATCCCTGTAAGCTATTTCTCTTTACAAAAAGCATGAAATGGGAAAGGTCCCCCTGAATGAGGATTTTCTCTATTTCCACAAACTTACAATGATTTATTTCCTATAAATGATCTCATTCAAGAAGTAAACAGTATTACCATTCCCATCCTGCAGACAAGTAAACCAAAGCTCAGAATGGTTAAATTGCCACAAGTCTCAGAAAACAGCCAGGATTTAAACCGAGATCTTCCATGAACAAATTCTATGCCCTTTTCTAAGAAACCTTGCTGCCCAGCCAAATGCTGTTTTTCTTACTCTCTAATTCTGTCAGTGTAATAAGTCTATCTAAAAAAAAAAAAAAATCTATGAACAAGAGAAGTGAGGATTGCTTACTTTTTGGTAAACCCAGCATGATTCCAACATTTCTTACCCTTTGCTTATAAGTCACTAATTATATGTTATGTTTGGAGATTTTACAAGGTAATAGCATCATAGTAGTGTTTGCTTTCTAGCTGCTAAAATCTTTCTGTCTTTTTCCTGTATGTTGAAAATAAGGAGATAATCAAAGTATGATTTCCTAAATCACACAGTTACTGCCATGCAAGAGATTTTTTTCCTTAGGCTCCCAATGCATAAAGGGAGAAGAATTACATGAACAAAACTCAGAGGGAATAAACCTGATGGATTATGCACATTATCTACGTAGCAAGTCAGTGTCAAAATTATTAAAGTCTAGTTGTTCAATTAGGGTGGAAACGAGCTTCTGTGGACAGTAAAGTCTAATTAGAGATTAAGGTGTACCTTTATAGGAGCAATTCTTGGGAAAAACGGGATTGATCACCACAGCAGAGATCCTAATGACAAATAAATAAGTTCCCTCAAAGCTAGAAGGAGATATTGGCAGGTGAGATTTCAGAGCTATTATAACACGATAGCAACCAACACACTTTGGTATTAGAATAAGAGCAGGTATATAGATTAACAAAAGAATATAGACTTAACTCTATACTTCTCTGGCAATAGATTTTTAACAAGTACCAGGATAATTCAATAGGGAAAGAATAGTATTTTTTAAAAATGGCACTGGAACAATTACATACACATATATATATATATATATATGCACATACATATATACACATATATATCTGCAAACATAGAAATAAAATAAAAAATGAATCTTGACGCTATCTCCCACCATTTGGAAAAATTAACTTGAAATAGATCATAGACCAAAACTTAAAGATAAACTTTTAAACTCCTAGTAGAAAAAATATGGGAAAATATATTCAAGAAGTAGGCAGAAAAAATATTTTTAGTAAGACACAAAAAATACAAATTATAAAATAAAAAAATTGATAAATGAACTTTGTGAAAATGAAAATTTCTACTTTTTGAAAGAAAATACTTTTATTTATTATTCCTTGCATCTTCTCAGGCCACCATGGAATAAAAGTTGAACTCAGTAACAACAGGAATCTGCATACTCATACAACAACATGGAAGTTAAATAACCTTATGCTGAATGATAGCTGCGTCAGAGATAAGATTAAGAAGGAAATTGCCAAATTTTTGGAACAAAACGACAATGAAGACAAGAATTATCAGAACCTCTGGGATACCACAAAGGCAGTCCTCAGAGGGAAATTTATAGTGCTGCAAGCCTTCCTCAAGAGAACAGAAAGAGAGGAAGTTAATAACTTAATGGAACATCTCAAGCAACTGGAAAAGGAAGAACATTCCAACCCCAAACCCAAGAGAAGAAAAGAAATAACCAAAACTAGAGCACAATTAAATTAAATTGAAAACAAAAGAATTATTCAACAGATCAATAAATCAAAAAGTTGTTTTTTTGAAAAGGTCAATAAAATAGATAAACCTTTAGCTAACTTAACCAAGAAAAAAAGAGTAAAATCTCTAATCTGATCAATCAGAAACGACAAAGACGAAATAACAACAGACTCCTCAGAAATTAAAAAAATCCTTAATGAATATTACAAGAAACTTTATTCTCAGAAATATGAAAATCTGAATAAAATTGACAAATAATTGGAAGCACATCACATTCCAAGACTTAGCCAGAATCAAGTGGAAATGTTGAACAGGCCAATATCAAGTTCTGAAATAGCATCAACTATACAAAATCTCCCTAAAAAGAAAAGCCCGGGACCAGATGGCTTCACGTCAGAATTCTACCAAACTTTTAAAGAGGAATTAATACCTATATAACTCAACCTATTCCAAAATATAGAAAAAGAAGGAAGACTAGCCAACATTTTCTATGAAACAAACATCACCCTGATCCCCAAACCAGGAAAAGACCCAACAAGAAAAGAAAATTATAGACCAATATCACTAATGAATATAGATGCAAAAATATTCAACAAAATCCTAACAAACAGAATCCAGCAACACGTCAAACAAATTATACATCATGACCAAGTCGGTTTTATCCCAGGGTCTCAAGGCTGGCTCAATATACATAAATCTATAAGTATAATTCAGCACATAAACAAATTAAAAACCAAATACCATATGATTTTCTCAATTGATGCAGAAAAAGCTTTTGATAATATACAGCATCCCTTCATGATCAGAACACTTAAGAATATTGGTATAGAAGGGACATTTCTTAAACTGATAGAGGCCATCTACAGCAAATCCACAGCCAATATCATATTGATGGAGTGAAACTGAAATCATTTCCACTCAGATCAGGAATCAGACAAGGCTGTCCATTGTCTCCACTGCTCTTTAACATTATAATGGAAGTTTTAGCCACCGCAATTAGGGAAGAAAAGGCAATCAAGGGTATCCATCTTCACAGATGATATGATTGTATATCTGGAAAACACCAGGGATTCTACTACAAAACTCTTAGAAGTGATCAAGGAATACAGCAGCGCCTCAGGTTACAAAATCATCATTCATAAATCAGTAGCCTTTATATATACCAACAATAGTCAAGCTGAAAAAAACAGTTAAGGACTCTATTCCATTCACAGTAGTGCCAAAGAAGATGAAATATCTGGAAGTTTATCTAACAAAGGATGTGAAAGATCTCTATAAAGAGAACTATGAAACTCTAAGAAAAGAAATAGCTGAAAATGTTAACAAATGGAAAAAAATACCATGCTCATGGCTGGGAAGAATCAACATTGTTAAAATGTCCATACTACCCAAAGCAATATACAATTTTAATGCAATCCCTATTAAAGCTCCACTGTCATACTTTAAAGATCTTGAAAAAAATAATACTTTGTTTTATATGGAATCAGAAAAAACCTAGAATAGCCAAGACATTACTCAGAAATAAAAACAAAGCAGGAGGAATCACACTACCAGACCTCAGACTATACTATCAATTGATAGTGATCAAAACAGCATGGTACTGGCACAAAAACAGAGAAGATGTCTGGAACAGAATAGAGAACCAAAAGAAAGATGAATCCAGCTACTTACCGTTATTTGATCTTTGACAAGCCAATTAAAAACATTCAGTAGGGAAAAGATTCCCTATTTAACAAATGGTGCTGGTTGAACTGGCTGGCAACTTGTAAAAGACTGAAACTGGACCCACACCTTTCACCATTAACTAAGATAGACTCTCACTGGATTAAAGATTTAAAATTAAGACATGAAACTATAAAAATACTAGAAAAGAGTGCAAGGAAAACCCTTGAAGAAATCATTCTGGGCGAGTATTTTATGAGGAAGACCCCCCGGGCAATTGAAGCAGCTTCAAAAACTGGGACCTGATCAAACTAAAAAGCTTCTGCACAGCCAAGAACATAGTAAGTAAAGCAAGCAAACAGCCCTCAGAATGGGAGAAGATATTTGCAGGTTATGTCTCCAACAAAGGTTTAATAACCAGAATCCACAGAGAACTCAAACGTATAAGCAAGAAAAGAACAAGTGATCCCATCGCAGGCTGGGCAAGGGACTTGAAGAGAAATTTCTCTGAAGAAGAGAGGTGCACGGCCTACAGACATATGAAAAAATGCTCATCATCTTTAATCATCAGACAAATGCAAATCAAAACTACTTTGAGATATCATCTAACTCCAGTAAGATTAGCCCATATCACAAAATCCCATGACCAGAGATGTTGGCATGGATGTGGAGAAAAGGGAACACTTCTACACTGCTGGTGGGAATGCAAATTAATACATTCCTTTTGGAAAGGTGTTTGGAGAACACTTAGAGATCTAAAAATAGATCTGCCATTTAATCCTATAATTCCTCTACTAGGTATATACCCAGAAGACCAAAAATCACATCATAACAAAGATATTTGTACCAGAATGTTTATTGCAGCCCTATTCATAATTGCTACGTCATGGAAAAAGCCCAAGTGCCCATCAGTCCATGAATGGATTAATAAATTGTGGTATATGTACACCATGGAATATCATGTAGCCTTAAAGAAAGATGGAGACTTTACCTCTTTCATGTTTACATGGATGGAGCTGGAACATATTCTTCTTAGTAAAGTATCTCAAGAATAGAATAAAAATTATCCAATGTACTCAGCCCTACTATGAAACTAATTTATGGCTTTCACATGAAAGCTATAACCCAGTTATAACCTAAGAATAGGGGGAACAGGGAGAGGTAAGGGAGGGAGGGGGGATGATGGGCAGAGGGAGGGTGATTGGTGGGATTACACCTGCAGTGCATCTTACAAGGGTATATGTGAAACTTAGTAAATGTAGAATGTAGATGTCTCAACACGATAACTAAGAAAATGCCAGGAAGGCTATGTTAACCAGTGTGATGAAAATGTGTCAAACGGTCTATAAAACAGCGTATGGTGCCCCATGATCACATTAATGTACACGGCTATGATTTAATAATAAAAAAAGAAAATACTTTCATTGTTAAGAAAATGGAAAGGCAAGCCACAGACTAGAAGAATATAGCCACAAACCATAAATATTACAAAAAAATTATTTCCAGGCCAAGTATAGTGTTTTGTGCCTATAATCCAAGCACTCTGGGAGGCAGAAGCAAGAGAAATGCTTGAGCTCAGGAGTTTTAGACCAATCTGAGCAAGAGAGAGACCCTGTCTCTACTAAAAATAGAAAAATTAGCTGGGCATTATGACAGGTGCCTGTATCCCAGCTCCGCGGAAGGCTGAAGCAGGAGGATCCCTTGAACCCCGGAGTTTGAGGTTGCCGTGAGCTAGGCTAATGGCACAGCACTTTAGCCTGAGGCAACAGAGTAAGGCTCTGTCTCAAAACAAAGTAAAACTAAACAAAACAATAAAACTTATTTCCAGAAAACACAAAGAATGCTTTTGTTTCAGTAACATGAAAACAAATATGAACACTGGGTAAAAGATTTGAGTAGCTCGTTGCAAAAGCAGGTTGGTTGATGAGCCATTAAGCACCTGGAAATCAATGCCCAGCATCATTAGTCATGAGAGAAAGGTACATGAAAGCTGAGAGAGATATTACTACACACCCGCTACACAGGGTCAACTTCAAAGATTGGCGATCCTAAGTGCTGAGGAAGACATGGCGTTGCCAGCACTGTCCTACAATAGCACAATAAAACGGTGCAAGCATTGCGGACAACAGTTTGGCAGTTAAGCAGTTAAACTTGGCAGGACAACAGTTAAACTTCCCTTGTAAAGTTTAACATACACTAACCATATGCCCCAGCAATTCAACTCCTAGGTATTGATATTTATACTAAAGAAATAAGAATCATGTTCCCACAAAGATTTACACGTGAATGTTCAGCAGTTTATTCTCAACAGCCAAAACCTTTTTCAGTAACCCCTGGATGGATAAACAGTGATGGTGTAGTCCTGTAACAGAATGCTACTTGGCAAAGAAAAACATGACCCACCAATACATGCAAAAATGTGAACGAGGCTAAAATCATTACGCTGAGCAAAAGTAGTCAGATACAAAAAGGTGCATTTTGTATCACCCCATCTTGTTAAATTCTAGAAAAAGCAAGAACGCTGTATGTAACAGAAAGCAGATGAGTGTGGGCCTGAGGTATGGGGGGAAATTCACCAAATATGGACAGAAGGAAACTTTTAGGGGAGAGGGCAAAGTTTTTCATCTCAGTAATGGTGGCATTTAGATGGTTGTATATATTTGTCAAAGCTCATAATAATGGACATTTAAAATGGATGTATTTTATTGAACATAGATAAATACGATAAGAAAGTTGATTTCTTAAAAGTATATGTATAGAAATAGAAAAATAAATCCAGCAATACGTATATCAGTGTTGTTATGCCTAGAAGGTAGGACTGTAGGTGATTTTTTTTACTTGTTTTATTTTTCACTTCTGTATAATCTATAATAGTGTTCCCAAAATGAATGTTTATAATGTTCATGAAAAGATTAAAAATGACATCTGTTCACTAAGAAAAAAGCCATGTGTGTACTTTCCTCATCCCTTTTCATAATTTTTTCATCTTATCAGGCAGTCTTATTCATCTCCTACTTACTGAAGTCGGCACCTGCAGTCATATTTGGTGAGCTGAATTGAAATGTCAGGTGCTGTCTGGGGTTAGCAATCATTCCTGGACTGTTTCCCCCTAAGAATCACCTAGAACCTTCTCCTGTGCTCGTGCCCTGGGCCTTCCCTCCTGTCTTCCATAGCCACCTAATTCGGTCAGGTATGTCAGGGAAGAGCAGAGCGGGACAGCTGTCAAAGCCCTACAGAGTTTACTCAGAAGCTGCTGCCCTGGGGGAAAAGAGACCTCGGTAGAGAACTGGGCTCAATTCCAAATGTGACAAGAAAAAGTGGGGTTTACAGCCAAGGAGTAGGGTGGGGGTTACTGCACAGAAAATTACTGAGGGGAAACATTGGGGTGGGCGGAATCTGGCTGACCCAACTTCACAGGGTTGTCGCTGAAGGCAGGTGGGCCGCTGTGATCACACAGACCTGGTGACCGGAGAGGACCAGCAATTGGATCAGATATCCAGGGAGGGGCATTCTTACTGATCGGTCCTAGAAGGTTCTTGCTCTCAAGGACAAGGCCCCAAGATGGGGACGAGGCGGAAAAGGAGCCTGACAGAAGTTTGATGCAGGAGAGTCTTCGTCAGGCGTCTGCTCTTTGCACTTCAGGGCAGGCAGGAAACCACCCCTGTCCCATGTCACATGACAACTCCTGGTCCCGGGACCTGGGCCTGTGTGCTCCTTGTTGGTGAGAGAGCCTGTCCTTCTTCAGAAATCCCGGGATAGGCCACCGGGGAAGAACCTCAAACACAGCAGTTTTCTCCTCCTATTCCTGTCCCCCCTCGAGATCTTTTTCTCTTCCTTCGGCTGGATCCCGCCACCATCATTAGATCCTGGGAGGAATCCCTCCCTTGCCTGGGAAGTTAGATGGTACAGAAGTTACTTGATCCTTTTAGCATCCCTCTTCCTCTTGCAGGCAGAGCAGTCAGTGGGTGCCTGCTCTGAGAAAAGTTAAAGAAAGTATTTAGTCCATCCCATAGAGCTGCTTCCGGCAGGCCTGGTAAACTGTGTCGGGGATAATGGGTGTGTTCCCAGGCAGAGGACGCTGCCTTCTAACACACTGGGCAGCTGGTGAAGCCTCCCTGCGCATCCTCCCACCTGACTCTATAGCCTCCCCTAGTGCTGGTGGTCACCAGGGCCTTCCAGCACATTGCCTCCAAGAATTATTGGAAAGGAATGTGGTCAGGGAACTTGAACCCCTGCCTGGCCAGGCTTCTGGTCCTAGGATGGATTTGGGTAGGGGCTGCCACAGAGGCTGTGCTGTGATGGGCAGAGGGGACAAAGTCCCAGCAGCACTGAGCTGCTAGTGCAAACAGAGCTGAAAGCTGTGACCCATTCAGGGCCAAAGGAACTCTCGGCCAGGTGTCAGAAGCTTCCCAGACACATGTTTAACGGGTGGAGGGTAGTTCAATAGATTCTGTGTCACCTCTGGTGTGATCCCCTGCCTTCTTGACTTTAAATGTGGACCTGGGTAGAAGGAAGACAAGGAAACACCATAAGCTCTGCAGGACTCACATAGCAGCACGGGGAACAGTCGCTAAGTCATTCTCAATTGCCTTAGTTCTTATGGAAGGGGGTAGACCCGCATTCCATTCTGATGGGAAAATCTGTGGTGTTTGGAACGCCCTGAGCCTAGCTAGGTTACTGTCACACTCCACATCGGAGAAGAGTGTCTGGAAATGATAAAATGAGTCTCTGAGTGGTGGGTCCTGCCGTGGTCATTGTCGCTGAATGCACATTCAGATGGGAGAGGCGCGCAGCACATTCCCTGTGTTAAGCCACATTTGAATCAAAGGTTTGGATAACAGAGCTTCTACTCTTTCCCTTTGTTATTTCCTGTTACATTTAAAGGAATGACTTTTTTTTTTTTAGAGGCAAAGTCTCACTTTGTCACCCTCAGTAGAGTGCTCTAACGTCACAGCTCACAGCAACCTCCAACGCTTGAGCTTAGGCTATTCTCTTGCCTCAGCTTCCCGAGTAGCTGAGACTATAGATCCCCACCGCAAGGCCCAGCTATTTTTTTGTTGTTGTTGCATTTTGGCCAGGGCCAGGTTCAAACCCGCCACCCTTAGTATATGGGGCTGGCGCCCTACTCACTGAGCCACAGGCACCGCCCTGAAGGAATGACTTTTTAACATGGCTTGTCTATTCCCAGCGTAACCTGTAATATTTAGGAGCCTGTAACTTAAGCAGTCACTGACTAGGCCCATCTTTGAGACCTTTACTGTGTGGTCTCCTCCTTCCGGCTCAGTGTTCTTTTGTTGCATAATTGGAAGGCACAAGCACTTTAACTGTGACCAACGAGATTACCCTTTGCAAGTTCTTAATTAGGCATAAGAGTGAAGGATGTATTAACTCATATGAAACCATCATTTTGTCTGCCATGTATGGTTTTAAAATATTTTTGAGACAAGAACGCCAGTTCTTAGATCAGGAAAGTCACTTTTTCTAAAAATGCGAGCAATATAGAATCATATAAATGAAAGATGCAAAAGAGTGTTAAAAGTATTTTTGCTTACAAAAGGTTTTAGCATTTCAGTAAGATGGACTTACTATTACATTATCTCAAGATAGATTAGAACGTCATTGCATGAAATTAAAACAAAAATCTATGTGTGATTTGCCAGCTTTCCTATTTCAATCTGAACCTATTTATTGCAGGGGTAAGGTGGTCTTCAGCAGCCTTCTCTAAAAAATAAAAGTAAAATTGGGCTCTTTAAGCATTATAATTCACATATTTCTGAAGCTACTAGAGAATATTTGAATCGCTGATTAAACGAATTAATGAAATAAATATGCTTGATATGTTGACAACTTAAATGTGTAATTTTCATTTTCATCAGATATATGAGCCTTCCTTCTGAGTGAATAATAAGTAACTATTCTGGGGTTGACTGGCACTTTGGAATGGGGAACATAGGATATGGCTGAGGAACCTCAGGAAAGGGTGCCAACGTCCTGCCTCTGCCCAGAAAAAAAGTGTCATTAGTGGTCTCAGCCCTAAATCATAGTAGTCTGCACAGAAAGTACTTAGAATGACCTGTCCAGCTCTGAGATTCCAGACAGCCCAATTAAATCACATTTATGGGTAGAACGTATGAACTAATCTGAAGCTTTGCCTTGTTCTCTATAGTTTATACTCTCCTTGCATTTGGGAATTTTTTAGGTGACACAATAATTGACATCACTTTGATCTCTACCAAAATTCTGACCAATTGAGAAATAAGACAATGAAATAAGCAATAAGGCACAATTGGAGAATATGGCTCATCTCCTCAAATAAATGGGCTCCTTAACACTTAGCAGAAGAATTCACCCAGGGCAGCGTGGGCACAGGATGGGACCAGAGAAGGTCCACCTCCCCATCCTCCTCCCCAGTCCCCACAGGACCTGTCCCTGCAGAGGTCCTCTCGGGAATGCTTCCTCCTTATAGAAAGTTCATTCTAAGTGGAAGTGGCTGGGCTGCGTGCTCAGACTCTCCTCCCAAAAGAGGAGGTGGGTCACTTATCTATCTAGGGATGGAATAATTAACAGACACTGAAACAAGCTGATGTTTGATGGAAGAACACATCAGGACAGATTCATCCCCAAATACTATCCCTGGGAAGACTGAGTTAGAGGTCTGTGATGGCTTCATTTTAATTGTGTAATCCAGGGGTGTCCAACCTTTTTCTTTCTGTTATACATTGGAAGAATAAGAGTTGTCTTGGGCCACACATTAAATACACAAACACTAATGTAAGCTGATTAGCAACAACAACAAAAAAGTCGGTGCATACTTTTCATGATATCCAACACCACAGATAAGCAAAAAAGTCCTCACAAAATCAGCATATAGCCCCTGGGCCACAGGTTGCACACTCCTCACTGTGATCCAAGGAAGGCCAGCAGGTTTCATCCCACATGTCACATCCAATTTCTGCGAGTGTTCCTAGAGCACTAATTGGTCAGAATGGTGAAAGCATGGATTGTGATGATTGGTAACATGTACGATAAATAGGCAAAGAAGTCGATTGAGCACAAGCCAGCAGGTCAATTTCCCATCATAGCTTCTGGGTTCTGTGAAGGGCTCTATGAAGTCAGGGCCTAGCTAAGGCAACGAGGGGAAACTGTATCATCAGGAGTACAAATAATTCTTTGGTGATGGCTCCTCCAAAAGCATTACTATCATGGTTCTCCACACTCAGAAACACCCAAAGGCATCCCAGTTGCTTCCAACCTAAGGGTAAAATCCCCCTCAGGAATCCACGGTGCCAGTCAGCTTGGCTCTGTCCCCTTTCCCATTAAATAGGCAACCAACCTCTGCAGAAGCTGCCAGCTCTTGTGGGAAGTATGTCTTGCCTGGAGGCATGGTCAGGAATCAAACAATGAGTGAATCCTTTGAAATTAGTTAACTATAAATGCATTTTTCTCAGGAGAGGGTTCATGGCTTTCATTAGACTTTCCGGATGATCTGGGTCACAAAAGAGAAACTGCTCTGCTCATCAGAGTCTCCGGCTCAGACAATAGGACTGATCACAGCGGTGACACAAAATGCTTTCCTAAAACACCCTCTGCATACTGAACCCTTCACCTGGGCCACTTTCCCATATGGAAGCTTGTCAAAGATGCCACGTGTAATCACAGGAGGAGCAGCGAGATGCTTTTGGGGTTCTGATTGCTTGGGGGTGTCCATTTACTGTGCTCAGTTACAATCCCGGCTTCCCTGGTTATTACTTATCACTGCCATGAAGACAGAGCAGACTCTGCGCACAGGCTGCTAAGTACCCCATCAATCCTACGCGCTAGCTTTGGGAGGGATCCAGTGGCCCCGCTCACTGAGAATTTCTTAATTCTGCTTTTGTACTCGTTAACCTAGGTGAGCAGTTTCCCAGTAGGGACCAGGGTAAATTCTTGTTTCCCGGTAAGGACCAGGGGCACCGAATTTCCCCTACAACTGTAAGTGCTGGGTGTCTGGTAGGCACCAAAGAGAACCTGGGCTGAAAAGGGGTCCACCTCAAGTTCACAATTCCTCCTAGAAATGTCACTCTGCAACTGTTTGCTACCATTCATGGCTGCAATATTTTCACACATGGAAGAAAATAGACCACTGTTTTTCTAGATTCTCACTTCCTTTGGAACTCTGAAAAATTCCGGGACTAGCACTTCAGTAACCAAGTTAGTGGAGAGAGCTTAAATCTGCACTGTTCTCCTCTTCAGTTTCTAAGAGTTGATGTTTTCCAATGAGCAATTAAGATTACTAGAAGAACTCTTATTTTAACTTTTCTTGGTATATAATCCCAACACAGAAATGGAAGAGAGTTATCTGTAAGAACCTAAAAACAAAAGAAAAAAAAAAAAGAAATATTTTCTTAGACCTTTGGGCGGTGAAGCCAAAAGCTTAGCAAACTTTCTTTAATCCGCCATTTAAAACACTTAATTCTGGGCAAGTTGTGGTGGCTCATGCCTTCAACCTCAGTGCTTTGGGAGGCTTAGGCAGGAGGATCGCTTGCGTCCAGGAGTTCAAGGCTACAGTGAACTATGATTGCGCCATTGCACTCCAGCCTGGACAACAGAGTGAGAGCCTGCCTCTAAAACAAACAAACAAAAACCACTTCATTCGGAAAGAAGTAATTGAATAAATGTTAATTCCACTTGAATTAAAGAGAAATATTGAGGGGGGAGTAAAGAGGGAGCATAATTGTGAACTTCATCCTACCTGTTCTCCCAGAGTCTCTGATACTCTGCTTCCTCCTGCTTCCTTATTTGCTGCAAGATTTTCATTCAGAGTCAGGTCTTACTTTGCCAGGGGCCTGTGCTGAGACTACAGTTCATGGTTTTCTTCTCCATTTCCCTGTCCCCTATCTTTTCCTTCTTGCCCTTTGGTTTCTCCTCTGACTAACTCAGCCCTACTCTAAGTTATTGAGTTTCCAAATTGTTTAGCCATTTTAATTTTCACTCAGTGTCTAGAAGGTTTTTTCTATAAGTACTTTAGAGAGGCTCACCCACCTCCGTCCAGTCAGGCCAGGAGAGAAGGACTAGGCTGAGTCCATTCCCCTGTCACCCAGCTCGTGAATAGGGAGAGAATAGCTCCCACCCACTTTCCAGAAAACAAAGCTGCTGCTTCAGCTCATCCCCATAAAGCTACCAGGAGCTTATTCTCAGCTAACTGTAGGAGAGACAAACTCAATCTTGTCACCAAGAAGAGCTGGTAGCTTCTGTGGAAGTTTCTCAGCTCTCAGAATCACCCTCCAACCCCTCTAGAGGCACACACATCGCTGGCCAAACACCCAACACCACTTGGATTCATCATTTGGGGCTTGGAAGGTTCTAAGGGAATATCATCTACCCTACAGCCTCAGGAATGCATCTAGTAATAACTTCCTCACCCCAAGCAAGCAAATCAGGCACTGTTGAACGTGGAAATTTTTCAAATCAGAACTCTCTTATTCTAAGCTGAAGTCTTTAAGATCACATACAGAAGTGATAACTTTTCTTGTCTTAAAAATCATGCCATGTAAAAAAACATAATCATCTGGATTTCTTAAGTAGATAAAATAGGTAATGAATTCATTTTCTTGATTGTGAAGTTTATATCAGTTTGTTTAATTATGCTTATAATTGTCATTTACTGGAAATGTCGGTAGGTTAAATAAATGCTCTTCTTCTGTTTTCATTTCAATGGTTTAGCAGAAAAGAAAAATCAGTTGAGAGCTCTTGAGTTACACTCAAATAACAGAAAAAAAATATTTTTGAGGGATTACTTGGTAGAAATGTTGATGTACTGGGTCTTAGCTAAGAAGAATCCACTTATGAAAATATTTTTAGTGGTCTTTGAAGCATCATTAAGTTTCGAAGAATACTCTAGATAAAATTGAAGTGTCATTTCCCAATGCATAACTGTATTTATATGATTAATATTGCCCTGATCATCAAATCAATATTTCCACATAAAGAAGAAGTTTCCCTGAGTTCTAATATAGTCTTAGGACTTAATTTCAATTTTCATATCTGAATACTTTTCTAAGTCCATTTAAAGTAGATAATAATAATGTAATTTAATAGTGAGACTTCCTTTTATGAACTGTGCATTTTGTGGTGAAGATAAAATTTTAAATTCCTCTCCACTATTAGTTTTCACAAATCTTATGCCTGATGTATTTAAAGATGATGCAATTTTAAGAATTGATGCCAAGTCTGACTAATAGCTAAATGGTATTTCTCACTCTAATGAAGCATTCCTATAAAAGGGCTTGAAACATAAGGATGTATCCTGAATCCCCAGTTATAACAGGGAAACTGTAAGTGTGCTCTGTAGATGTCAACTTGAACTTGCAAACTGAGCCCTTCCCAGGCTACCCTGTGTAGCTCCTGTGTAATTCTGGAGCTTCTTTGGTCCCTCCATCTACAGCTAAATTCAGCTTGGGAAAAGTCCTTTAAAAATGCTCCACTTAAGAATTATCTATAGGAAAGAGGAAAATGAGGAATAACCTCAAAGTGGGCTAATCAGATATGGGCCTCACAATGTTCAGAATTCAGAAACAGTTGTAGAGAACTCCCCAAATATGTTCTTGTAATTCCATCCCCATGCAGGTCCAATATTGCCAGATTAAATCAAAGGATAGCAGTAGTTACATAACTTGTACATAATCTATTCTTCACATTTACATACTAAAAACAAAAACTTAACTTGGTTTTGTGGTTTATTATTGTAGATGTTCTTTCTTTAACAGTATCCTCAGTGGTTCCCTAGTATGGTAATAAAGTTACTAGACTTAATGCCCCGATTGTGTGGGCACTTGTGTATGCTATGCAGCTCTGCAAAAGCTGATGTGGTTAAGCTCCAAGGTTAGCACACTGATAAAGCTTGTTCTGTCCAATCATATCAGCGTCAAGGATGTGGTACTGAAAGGCCTTGTTCTTTAAAATCATAGACCTTGAGAATTTTGTGTTTAAAGCCATATCAGTCACCACAAGAACAGAATAAATGAACTGTACAATGAGATGGATCAGAATGTTGAGTGTGGTAATGTAGCCTTACTCCAAGCTGAAAGCAAAGGGATGCTTTTCTCCTTTGATAGAACTGATAATCTTTCCACTTCTTTAGAACTACTAAAATCCTTGTTCATGAAATCCTTGTTCATCCTTGGTGAAATAAATTTCCAAATTTCCAGATTTCCAAATACTGATCTTTTTTGCCCAGCAAAAGTAATAAATTTACTTTTATTTCTTGTTACATTTATATGCCTATAAACACTTGTTCTATGAAATTACTTTTCTGGCTAAAATTTGATGTGCTTGCATTCACTGGGTAGACAAAATCTTGGAGAATAAAGACAATTACTAATACCTGTCTGCTCTCAAGCCAGTCTGAACGCTTAACCTCTTTGAACCATTGCTCAAATATAAATAAAGGTTAATATTTACAGGATTATTACGAACAAATGAATTTGAAAAGTAGAAACACTTTGTAAATTAAAGTGCCTACACTTGGTTATTATTACTATGGTATGTAAATGCATTACTGTATTTTTCTTTCAATTCTATCACAGAATAAAAAGTTAATACTGCAAGTAATAGAGACTGTGAAAAGGTTTATGCACTTAAAAATTATTACCTAAAAGGAAGAAAGAAGGAAAAACTAAGTATTAAGTGGGATTCTGGGTAGTTTCCAAGTTTCCAAACACTGTTCTTCTATTGACAAATCATCTCCTATTTTAAGTTTTGCTTATTTTACATTGATGAATTCAAACTATATCCAGGCCATTTCTCTACAGTTGAAGAATAGAAAGTAGAAAGCACTGTGATGTTTATTAATTCTTTGTAATATAAATTAATGTAAACCGGGTGGCACCTGTGGCTCAAGGAGTAGGGCGCCGGTCCCATATGCTGGAGGTGGCGGGTTCAAACCCAGCCCCGGCTTAAAAAAAAAAAAAAAATTAATGTAAACCAAGTGACATATGTTAAAGGTTACTCTCAATAATAAAAAACATCAGAAAACTGCTTTAAAAATTAAATATAAGAAAATAATTTAAAAAGTAGCATTTGAAAAATGTAAAAAGTTTGCTGGAATAATTCTTGAAGCAACATATGCAAAAAGAAAAATCACAACACTGTTGTACAGATATACTCATTTGTACAGACGTACTCCTTTGTAGAGGTCTCATTTTGTTGTTAATTCATTGAAGCAGGAATCTGGGCATCTATTTCTATCCAGTGCCATTGTCAATACTGCAGGGGGAGGACGGTGTCCTTGCTTCTATTGTTTTCCGTCATGATACTTTCCCGGCACTGAAAGTGATCATGATAAAATGCTGCGTCATCTGTTGCTTGTTGCCCAGAAAATGTTGCCCTTGAACGATCCACTTGAAGTCATGTTAATTTTCTATCTCCCCACTTAAGTAGGGAAGTTTATTCTCACAGAAGTTGTATTTACCATTTGTCATCTGCTAGGATTTCTGGAATCCTTAATTAAATTTACCTATCACTTCTTTTTTTAAATTTATTAATTTTCTCTATTGTTTGGGATTCATTGAGGGTACAGATAATTAGGTTACACTGACTGCATTTGTTAGGTCAATTCCCTCTTATAGTTGTGTTCTGCCCTCAAGAGGCCCCATACCCTGGGACCCCCCAACATCCTCCCTTCTCCTGTCCCCCTGCTCCCTCATTCCCCTATCCCCAGCCATGTATTAGGCCATCTACTGCCTTCATATTAGAATTGAGGACATTGGATTCTTGCTTCTCCATTCTCGTGATGCTTTACTAAGAAGAATCTGTTCCAACTCCATCCAGGTTAATGTAAAAGATAAAAAGTCTCCATCTCTTTTAATGACTGAACAGTATTCCATGGTATACATATACCACAGCCTGTTAATCCATTCCTGGATTGGTAGGCTTTTAGGTTGTTTCCACATTTGGGTAACTGTAAATTGAGCTATGATAAACAGTCTAGTGCAAATGTCCTTATGATAAAAGGATTTTTTTTCTTCTAAGTAGATGCCCTGTAATGGATCAAATGGGGATCTAATTTGATCAAATTAGAGGATTAGATCAAATCTAATTTGATCAAATTTACAGGATCAAATGGGAGGTCTAATTTGAGTTCTTTGAGGATTACCTATCACTTTTAAGGTAGATACTATTTTTTAAGACCCTGACATATACTAACTTGAAAAAAAATGTTTTAAAAAATACAACTTTTGAAAAACTATCAATTTTATTTTTTTAAATTTCAGAATGTTAGGGAGTATGTTTTATTTACATCATTTTTTCACAGATGGAGTCAAAATTATAAGTGTGTCCTTCACTCAGATAGGTGTGAATTTAACCATCCCTCAACATTATCCATAATGGGTAGTATCTGATCACTTTATATTAGATGTTTGAGTGAAGATAAACAAGAAAAATATTAGGGTTTAACGGTATTACATAACCATCTTCTAGTGGACTAGTTAAATAGCATTGATTCTCAAACCTTAAAAAATAATCTTAAAATGAAGATTCCTTTTCCTAGAATCCTAGATTTTAAATTGGAATCTTTGGGGAGTATTTCTTATCTATTTGAATAATCAGCAATCACCCTGGAGATTCTAATGCAGTTGTTATTCTAGAGAAAACACATGGAGAAACACACTCTAAGAAGTTAAAAAGAATCTATGCATGACATGGCCTCTCATTGCTTATAAGAGTAAAGATTATTCACAATCTAGATAAAATATTTTATTTAATAGATACAGTTAGAAAGCTTTCCCAACCCTTTAGACCAGGGGTCCTCAAACTACAGCCCATGAGCCACATGCGGCCCGCCGAGGACATTTATCCAACCCGCCAGGTGTTTTTGCCACAGCTGCCTGTCCTGCTTAGCAGCCAACTTGTCCCAGGCCACAGTGCACATGTGTGGAATGTGTGCCAACTCTCGGACTCTGCTCCTTCTCTCTGTCTCTCCCCACTGGATGTTATTGCCATCCTGCTTAGCAGCCCACTCGTCCCGGCCCGCAGTGCGCATGTGTGGAATGTGCCCCACACTCTCTTGATTCCCCTCCTACTCTCCGACTCCCCTCCTTCTCTCTGTCTCTCAACTCCTCCTCTAAGTCTCTGGTGTAATCAGAGGAGTAACCAGGTTGCCTGTGCAGAGCCTGCTGCTGCCTAAGGACTGAGGTAAGAACAAGTTAGGGTTTTTTTTTTTTTTTTTTTTGAAGTTAGGAGGTCCATTTTTTTTTTTTATTTTGCAGTTAGTAGGGCCTCTTTTTTTTGCAGTTAAGGGGGGGCCTTTTCTGAAATTAGGAGGTCTTTTTTTGCAGATGGGGGCTCCTTTTTTTGAAGTTAGAAGAGCCTTTTTTTTGAAGTTAGGAGAGCTTATTTTTAAGTCGGTTAGTTGGTTGGGGGTGGTTTCTATGGGGGTTGCATCACAGTGATAACGCAAATAGTCAGTGCTCAGTGCTAATGCAAATGGTCAGAGCTCAGAGGTAATGCAAATAGTCAGTGCTCAGTGGTAATGATAATTGTAAGTGCTCAGTGTTAATGCAAATTGTTAGTGCTCAGTATTAATGCAAATTGTCAGCGGTCAGTGTTAATGCAAATGGTCAGTGCTCAGTGTTATTGCATGGGGGCTCCAAACTGGTAATCTGCCTAGGACCCCATGGGAACTTAATTCGGCTCTGCACACAACCGAGGAGTAGGAAATGACAGTAAGTGCATTTATATTCTGAATGCTATTCAATTGTGTATGATATTGTATGTTGTGTGCTGTGTAAGCCCCAGTTCACACTGTTGCAATCTCTGAGCAGTGTGAGTTCAGCCATGTGCTTGTATGGCTGAACTTGCATTAGATTCAGAAGAAAAAAGGCATATGTGCCTTCTTTTTTCCTGCAGTGGAATCTGATCACATGGGTCTTCTCACTTGATCAGATTCCTGTGCGAGTTCACAGATCACAGTGCGGTTCACACAGGGTAGTGTGAACGGAAAGGTGATGGAGGAACTGGCTCTGTAATCGTGCCTGTTCCTGCACTGCACCAGTGTGAGCCTGAGGTAAAAGCAGAGTTTCACCATATGGGCACTGGCGAGGCTGAAATGATGTGGACTGGCAAGGCTGCATTGATGGACACTGATCAGACTGCATTGATGGGCAGTGCAGTCTATATGTCTCTGTGTGGGCAAAGTTATTGCTGGTATATTGTTTTTGGAGTGCTGTGTATATATATATATATATGTATATATGTATTGGTATTTTACTAATAGCCGTTTGGAATCCCTAGGAAACAATGATATCAAGAAAGAGAAAAATTGACTCGGAGTGTAGGATATTCAAAGAACAGTGGACTTATGATTACTTTTTCATGCAGTACAAGGAAAGAGCTGTGTGTTTGATATGCCAGAACATAGTGTCTATGTTCAAAGAATACAATTTGCGTCAACACTATCAAACTCAACATAAAGATAAATATGATTGTTTGGTCGGAGAAGTGAGAAAAGATAAAATTTTAAAACTGAAATAGACATTGACAACTCAGAAAATACTTTTGTGAAGCAGAAACAGCTAAATACTTTATCACTGCGAGCAAATTTTCAAGTTGCCAAGCTAATAGTGTGTACTGGCAGACCATTAGTGGAGAGAGAATTTGTTAAAGAATGCCTTCTTTCTGTTGCCAAAGAGATGTGTCCAGAGAAGGCCAATTTATTTAGTACAGTGAGTCTTTCAGGACCCTCAATTACACGAAGGATTGAAGAAATGGGAGACAATTTGCATCAGCATTTGCAAAATTCCACAAAAAACTTTTGTATTTTTCCTTGGCACTCAACAAAAGTAATGATGTTCGTGATTCTGCACAACTTCTAATTTTTATTTGTGGGACGAATGACTATTTCAAAGTCACGGAAGAGCTTGCTGCACTGCAAAGCATCAAAGGAACAACTACAGGAGAGGATATCTATGAAAAGGTTTGCCAAACTGTGAATAGTTTGGAGCTGGACTGGGCAAAACTAGCCAGTGTGACAACTGATGGTGCTCCTAGCATGGTGGGGTCTAAGAAAGGAGTAACTGCTCACATTAACCAAGACATGGACAAACATAACCATTCTCATCCAATAGCCATACACTGCCTCATCCACCAACAAGCGCTGTGTAGTAAATCACTGAAGTGTGACTCTTATGAAAACTGTAGTATCTTGTGTTAACTTCATTACAGGTAATGCACTAAACCACAGACAATTTCAGAAATTTCTGTCTGAGCTAAATGTTGCCTGTGAAAATGTTCTGTACCACACAGAAGTCTGTTGGCTGAGTCAAGGGAGAGTTTTGAAACATTTCTATGACCTACTTCCACAGATTACAGCTTTTATGCTTTCAAAAAACAAAGAAGTACCAGAGCTCAATGATGCAGAATGGAAATGGCACCTTGCCTTTCTGACAGAGGTAACAGAGCTACTCAACAGTTTCTTTTTCTTTTTTTTATTTTTTTATTTTTTTATTTTTTTTTTGTAGAGACAGAGTCTCACTTTATGGCCCTCGGTAGAGTGCCGTGGCCTCACACAGCTCACAGCAACCTCCAACTCCTGGGCTTAAGTGATTCTCTTGCCTCAGCCTCCCGAGCAGCTGGGACTACAGGTGCCCGCCACAACGCCCGGCTATTTTTTGGTTGCAGTTTGGCCGGGGCCGGGCTTGAACCCATCACCCTCGGCATATGGGGCCGGCGCCTTACCGACTGAGCCACAGGCGCCGCCCCTACTCAACAGTTTCAATGTGCAACTTCAAGGAAAGGGGAAGCTCATCTGGGATATGCAATCACATGTGAAAGCATTTGAAGTAAAATTAGGCCTCTTCATCAAATAAGTGAAGGAGGAAAATTTCTGCCATCTCCCCACAACTCAAAATCTGTTAGTGGAAAATCCATTGGTTGCATTCCCAAATAAAACATGTGTGTATTCACTGGAAAAGTTGCAAAAGGAGCTCCAATTTAGATTTAAAGAGCTTCATCTCCATGAACAGGACATACAGCTTTTCCACAACCCATTTTCTATTAACATTGAAAATGTGGATACGATTTACCAAATGGAACTGGCTGAACTGCAGAATTGTGACTCTCTGAAAGATGCATTCAAGTCAAGCAGCATTCCTAATTTCTATGCATCTCTCCCCTCTGAGACATACCCTAATCTCAGGAACCATGCACTCAAAATGGCAACCATCTTTGGCAGCACTTATGTCTGTGAACAGACTTTTTCCAGAATGAAACATCTGAAATCTCCAACCAGATCTAGACTAACTGATGCACACTTGCATCACTTGTTACGACTAGCAGTGATCAATATGGAACTGGACATTGACCATCTCATTAGCCAAAAGCAGGCCCGTAGTTCCCATTGAAATACTGGTAAGTTTGTTCATTTAACTTTATTTGTTCTTCATTTTAAATATTGTATTTGTTCCCGTTTTGTTTTTTTTACTTCAAAATAAGATATGTGCAGTGTGCATAGGAATTTGTTCATAGTTTTTTTTTTTTAAACTATAGTCCGGCCCTCCAACGGTCTGAGTGACAGTGAACTGGCCCCCTGTTCTAAAAGTTTGAGGACCCCTGCCTTAGACAATACATACATCCTTTTTGCACACATGGAGATTTTAAAGATTACTTTAAATCATGACCATGTTCAGTATCATTTGGGCTACAGAGATGATGAAAACAAAATGAAGGGACAATGAAAAAAATTACAAATGTGTATGAAAAATTAAAATTATAAAGTAGATGATGAATTTATTGAAGAATATATAGTACAGGGAATTAGAAAATACCTAGAACTGAATGAAAATACTATAGATTGAAGCTCATAGGGCATACCTTATACAACACTTAAGGAGAAATATATAGCTTAAATTCTTAAAAAGATTAAACTCTGAAATTTAATGAGCTAATCGTCAAGGTTAAGACATTAGAGAAAAAAAATGATCCACAGAAATTGAAAATAATGAGATGGTAAAAATGAGAGCAGAAATGAAAGAAGAGAGCAACTATATCATAATCAACATCAACAGGGCCCAAAATTGGTTACTTGAAAAGGTCGTAATAAATAAAAGTCTGCTGAAACTAATCCAGAGAAGAAGAGATGGCACATGCACATTTACACTTTTTGGGGGGACGCGGGGGGGGGGTGTTTTGTTTTTCTTTTGAAACAGAGTCGGTTGCCCAATCTAGAATTCAATGGTGCAATCATAACTCACTGCAACCTGGAAAGTCTTAGGCTCAAGGGATTTTTCTGTCTCAATCTCCCAAGTAGCTGGGACTACGAGTATATGCCACTGTCCCAACTAATATTTTTACTTTTTTTTTTGTAGAGATAAAGGTCTTGCTTTGTTGTCCAGGCTGGTCTCAAACTCCTGATTGCAAGTGATCCTCCTGCCTGGGCCTCTCAAAGTACTGGAATTACAGGCATGAGGAACCACACTCAACAAGTAATCTAATGATGGAAAAATAGGACATAACACAGAACTACCAGAGATCAAAACGATAATATGAGAAACACATGATGGCTTTATACCAATTGAATTTAAAACTTAGATAAAATAAATACATTCTGGAAAAGATCATTTAACAAGATTGGTGAAGAGAGAAATACAAAACCTAAACAGCCCTATAATATTTAAAGAAATTGAATTAGTAGTTAACAATCTTCCCACAAAGAGTACATCAAACTCACTTCCCTTATGGATTATTTAAGTTTTATACCAAATATCCCAGAGAAGAGAAAAAGAAGGAGAACTCTGAAACTCATTACCTTTATGTCAAAGTTGTGTAAGAACAAATGAAAAGTAAATTATAAGCCAGTTCGCTTATGTACATGGACTCAAAAATACCTATTGGCCAAATGAATCCCAGAAATATACATAAAAGTGCAATCAATCATATCCAAGTGTTATACTTCAAGAATTCAGAATTGGTTTAACATTAGAAAATGTATTAAAATAGTTCAGCAGCTTAATAGATTAAGAGAGTAAAATCAGATACTACTCTCAAGAAATTCAGAAAGTTCATTTGATAAAATTTAAAACCTATAAAATGTGTTAATAGATTTAAAACTGATAAAAATTTTTAAATACCTAGCAAATTAGAAATAGGAGAAAGCATATACTGACCACATAAAACAAATATTGTATCTAAGATCACAATGTCAGCAATCAGGAAGAGCATAGTATGTCTTACACCGTCATTTCCAGTAAATGTTCTCCCGGAGAGCAAAAATCAAACATGCATGCATACATTGTGCAAGAGACTTCCAAATGTCACCTCTCCAACAGCCACAGTGCCAGCCTACAGTGGTCACCTTTTACAGACTTGGTGCCTTGCACACACGTGTCTTCTGTTGGAGGAGTTTTTTATACCACAGTCTCCCAGACTATAATTCAAGTTTATGAGCATCTTAAAGAGTACACGCATCCAAAAGTATCACCATAGATCTAAGGTGCTCCAAAGTCCTTACGAAATCAAAGCCTGAGCTATACTGTGATTCTTCAACTACAATTTAAGAGGCAGCTTACAGTCCGTGGTACAAGCAGCATCCTGTGTTCCTAAAAACTGTTTCGTCCAGACAAGCCCAATGGAGCAAATTTTTTATATACTGTGCTTATCTAAAAGACCCTTCATCACCACCTTCTCTCAATCTCTCCACATGACTACAGTTTCCCATTTCTGATTTCTGAAGGGAGGCAATCCCATCACCCTGTAACAAAGTACTCGTAACAAATGAACACACACTTGGTGACTTAAAACAACAGAAATTTATTCTCTCACAGTTCTGTAGGCCAAAATTCTGAAGTCAGTTTCACTCGGCCAAAGTCAGGGTGTCACCAGGGGCATATTTCCCCCAGAGACTCTAGGACAGTAGCTGGTCCTTGCCCTTTCCAGCTTCTGGTATCTGCCAGCATCCCTTGGCTTGTGGCTGCATCACTTTTGTTTCATCTCTGTGGCCATGTTGCTGCCTCCTCTTCCTTGTATGTCATTTCCCTCTGCTTCTCTCTTAAAAAAAAAAAACAAAAAACACTCATGATTGGATTTAGGGGTCACCCAGATAAGACAGGATAATTTTCCAGGTCAAGATCCTTAATTGAATCACCTCTGAGAAGACCTTTCTTCCTTATAAAGTAACATTCACAGATTACAGGGATTAGAACCTGTTACCTTTGGTTGACCTTTATTCCCCCTACTTCACAAAGGAGCAGTATCTGATATGCCTGGCAAGGCTCCATATGGCTTTACCTGGGATGGCTACCCTCAAACAAGATTAGATTCTGCTTCTGTAAACCAAGAAGTGATGTTGCCTATGGATACCATCACATGGATATGCAACCACAGGCTTGTAATTGTTGTTGGAATATACAAAAAAGAAACTCATTTTGATTTGAGGACACATTACACATGTTCAAAATCAAGTGGGACTTGCCCACTGACTGGCACACCACCTGACACATAGCAGGAGGCCACAGAACAGGTGTGTAGCTGAGCCAAGGAGTACTGCAAGAATGTTTTTCAAAGGAGATTGGATTTGGAGAAAATGTTCCTTATTTATTTCATCACACTAAAAAAACAAGAAAATATACTAGACGATTGATGTTTCAGCAAGGCCTTTAAGTTACAAGGACCAGAGATCAGCTCAAGAAAGCAGGATGGGGTGGGGGTATTTTAAGGCTGTACGGTATGGCTGCAATGGAAGACACAAAGCTGTTCTCCCTCCCATTCTCAGACCTGGCACAGTTGCTCAGGTTGCTTTATGCCCACTGTGTTTTTCTCCAAATGTACCCGCTTCTTCATAGCTTCTGTTTGAACTTGTTTGTGATGCTTGACCCACGTAAATCGTCTCTGTATAGCTGATGGCAATTTCCTCTGAGTGGCTTATTTCAAAATATTCAAAATCTGATTGCTTCAACATATTTAGCCAGAGTTTTAGCCAATGGTTATGGATTGGCTGAGCTTGGGGTCCTCATCAATTTCCATCCAACAACAGGTAGCAAAACAATTCAGGCAGGATCATGTGATTAAATAAAAACCCACCTGGGAACAAAGGGCTGTGTGAGGGAAGGGGACATCCCCAGAAGTATACATGAGGGGCCAGGCACCCCAACCTTTATCAACCGCAATCTCCTGTCGTAAATCTGCATCATTAAAGTTCAAATGCGACTTCATCAAGGCAGCATAGATGTAAATGTTAAAAATCTTAAAAAGCAAAGAATACCATCTGGTTGGTATATTATAAGCAATGACTGAGGAATGGATTTTTTAAAATCTAATAATGCTCAAACTCTAATATCACATTCATAGCTTGTCACTATTCTTTCTTCATCTCTATTCTTTCCAAACCTTCAATAAACTTACTAAAAGTTACCTTACCTTTAGTATTATTTTCCAACTTTTTCTTCTTTCCCTTCTCGCTTCTCACTGGTCTCTCTGGCTGAAAGGACAGAGGAACTTGGTGGAGCTTAATGTCCCAAGAAGGGGAGGAACCCCCTTCCCATCTACGTCTAAACTGCTTTAGTCTGAAAAAGAGAACTGATGCTTTGCTTTCTACTTAGTGGGAAGAGTATTTTTATTTTATTATTTTTTTAAATTTTATTTTATGTATGTATGTATTTTTGAGACAGTCTCATTCTGTTGCCCTGGGTACAGTGCCACGGCATCACAGCTCACAGCAACCTCAAACCCTTGGGCTTGAGCGATCCTCTTGCTTCAGCCTCCTGACTAGCTGGGACTGTGGGAATCTGCCACAATGCCCAGCCAGTTTTATCTATTTTTAGTAGAGACAGGGTCTAGCTCTTGCTCAGGCTGGTCTTGAACTCCTGAGCTCAGGCAATTCTCCTACCTTAGCCTCCCAGAGGATTATAGGTGTGAGCTACCATGCCCGACTATTTTTAAATATTGAAGAAATTAGAAAGAAACTAACATAGAGTTGAAAATCCCCAATCATACCAGTCCCAAAGAGGTTGCCCAGCCAGTTCCCGATCAATGCATTGTCATCTGCAGTGAAGATGTACTTGGAAAGGATGCTGGCTCCTGCCCACACAGCATTAGATATAAAGCCCTAATATGAACTGAGACCAGTATAAAGCACCAAGTTACACAGGAAAGGTTCCAGTCCTGAAAACTCCCCATCCCACCCCCACCTGCCATTGAAACATACATGGTTCAAATTATTGCACTGTAATGTCCACACAGAAACAGAAATTTATACAGAGTGCAGTGGCAGCCTGAAGGATCTGGGAATATAGTCTGGGCATTCAGGAAAGGTTTGTTGTCATCTTTGGTATTTGAAAGACTTTGAAAAATTCCCCAGGCAAAAAGGGTCAGTCCTGGTACCAATAAAATTATATGCCCACATGCAGAAATACACTGAGGCCTGGTAGTTTGGAAAACAGCGGCCAGAATTTTTAGGATGTTTGAAGAGGGAAGGTGCAGAAAATGAGATAGGAAGTACAGATTGAGGAATTGGATAACAAGCTCATGAATCTGAATCTACCTTGCAGTCACTGGAAGACATCAAAGGTTCTAAAAAGAAGAGAAAGAAGGCCAGAGTTGAGTTTGGTGAGGCCCAAGACAAGGGTAAATAAAATGGGGACGGGTTGGCTGGTGGGAAAACATATGGTAGGCATTTGTAATGATCCGACTGAAAACTCAGGAGACCTGACACAGGGCTGGAAATGGATAGGGTTAGGAGGGGAGAAACTTGAGAGACGTTGCAAAGGAAGCATCAACTGGACTTTTCACACGATGAGAAGAGAAACATGGCATCTACCTAACCTGTACTTGCTCAACTGAGTCACTCACAGGCGAAAGAACAGAGCTGGGTCAGGTTTAAAGACGCTGAGTTGAGGACAGAGAGAGGTGAAAAAGAACTAACGGTGAACTTGGACCAGATTGGGTGGCACTTAAAATCAGGCAAGACAACTCCATGACTGTACCAAAAGGCGTTGAATAATATGTTTTACATGGGAAACTTGTATGGCATGTGACCTTTATCTCAATAAAACTATTTTTTGTTAAAAAAAAAAAAAAAAAGCCAGGCCGAGGAAGAAAATCCACAAAAATGAGAGAGCAAAGAGAATGGAGAGCATTTCATAGAAAAAGTAAATGTCCTCATGTCTTTCCTTCCCTTTTTGCTTGAAAACCCACTCCGCCTGTCATTCCTTATTCTATTCCAGTTTGAAGTCTTTTACTTTCTAATCCTGACCATGAAGGACCTTAAATTCACTTTCACTGGAACTCAAATTCTGATGACTAGGATTCAGTAGCAGTATCACATATCTAAGAATTTCTCATAAAGGCATCTTGTGACTAGAGAGATTATAATTTTCCTTTACAGAATTTTTATTTGGATGTGCAGAATGTCACCCCAAAATTAATGCACTATAACAAAGTAAAATGTTTTATTTGCCTGATTAAGAAAAATGATTTTGAACAGCCATATCTGGGAATCTTAAGAGTGAAGTTTTTAATCTGATATCCCAGGACCATATGTAAATACTAAAATATTCATTGAGAACAAATTCTGTATTGGATAAATTCATAATGCTAAATGTTATTACTCCATTGACAGAGTACTGATACACTTAGGAAATGTTATTTCAAAATTATTTAGTATATTTGTATGTGCTAGAAGATGAAGCAGGTTTTCCACATAAAAGAACCAAATTATCCAACGAATCATTTTGAGATAGTTCTGTAATTTTAAAAAGGGAGGGCCGCTATGGACTGCATGTTTGTACCTCCTCCCCAAATTCACATTCTAAGCCCCAGTAAGATGGCATTAGGCATTGGGGCTTTGGGGGTGATTAGATTTAGGGGAGGTGATGTGATGGAGCCCCCTTGTCGGAGCCAGGACACTAGGTCTTTGGCCCCAACCCATGAAACTGCCAGGACACAAACCACTGTACAAGCTCGTTCATGGTACAGCTCCCCATACGTGCCAGGGAGCCTGTTGTCTGGGTTAGGTAAGGCTCCCCATCAGGAGGAGCCAGTTGTCTCAGGTCAGAGATGCCAGAGCGCCTCAAAGGTGCAGCAGTGAGTCTTAGCAGGACCCCCGACTAACTTCTCCTGTGGTTATTTATAGAAGTGATCATTGCTGGAGACTGCCAAACAATGCTGTCTGTTCTCCCCTGCTCTTGTGCTTTTTAACAATAGACCAATCCCTTCCCCACTCCCACACCCACAAGGTGTTCCTTTTCAGGTGTCTGATGAGGTTAATGTCCCTGGAAAAGCAAGATACTAGAGCTCTCTTGCTGCCAAGTGAGGACATAGTGAAGAGGCAGCAGTCTGCAAGCCAGGAAGAGCACACTGGACCCCAAGAGCAGACTTCCAGGTCTGTGAGAAATAGATGTGTGTTGTTTAAGCCACTCAGTCTTTGGCATTTTTGTTACAGTCACCCAAATTGACTAAATTGGGTGGGGGAAGGGAAAACCCTAATTCAGAGTGACCCTGTAAAAATGCAAGGTCAAAGCCACACTCATCTTGCTCCTCTGATAGAAACTCTCTCCGGCCTTCCTTTCTCATCCAGAATGCAAACCAAGGGCTTTCCATCCTGCCTGATCTGGTCTTCAATTTTCTAGGTCTTAAATGACATGTACCCCAATGAAGAAAGTAAGCATACGGAAACATATTTTTAGTCCAAGTTCTGGTTCATCGAGTATCTCTAAGAAGCTAACGCACATGGTGAGTAATGTTAAGAACTCTATGAATGTATATATCTCTATAAAAATAATTTGTAGATAAAAATAATCTTAGTGGAACCACTTGAATTCTTTTGCACACATATACAAGCTTTCTTTGAATATATTCTTATTTTTTCCCCCACATATCAAACTTTTTGTATTGCTCAATTGTTAACTCTGAGTATAGAGAATGTTTTTGCATCATTTTGTAAGCTTTTCCAGATAGATTTAAGACAGCCAGTCCAGAATACGTCGTTAAACGTCGGAAAGCATGCAGAGATAAGACTTGGAGGAAACACCACATGTACAACATCACGGCCATGGCCCCCACCGAGACAGACGCTGTCTCTTCATAAAGTTCTGCTCTGATTAAATAAGTAAATAAATAATCAAAAATGGTTGACATTTATAATGTTTGAAAAAATAAATCCCTAGAGATATCGGAAAACACATTTTAATGTGTTCTTCCCTTTCAGAGTATAAAGAACATCTGGTTCATTTGAGGACATATATCATAATCTTAAGATGCAGAGTGATTAAAGCCCAAGAGAATAAAATGCAGTGAAAAGTATATTCAGCATTATTGGAAATGCGATTTTATTGCAAAACAGTAAAGATTTATGACTGAATCGTGAGGATTAGCGGTACAGTTTTCTCACTTTCTTTTTTAAATAAATCATATAAATAGTAGCTTTCTAAAACCTCAGCCAGGTACAGTATAATTTTTAAGCCACACAATAAATAGTGAGTAGAAACATTAATAAGCCAATTAAAATTTATATTCAAAATTCCCTAGTAAATTTACCTATCATTATTTTACAGTCTGTGAAGAAGCTTTCCATCTTGCTGACCTGAATTTAATTACTGCTTAATGTATTTTATGCACATCTGTTTAAAATTTTAAGAAGTTTAACATAGATTATTAATTATATGTCATCTTCCCCTGACTTAGTTGAAGGCCTATGAAAGTAGAAGAATTAACAAAGAATAAAAATTTACTGTGTATTCTTTCATGTCCCGAATTTAACAGGATATAAATACTGCTCCTTTGCAAATTCATTCTTCAAACTAAATTCTCAGAGCACAAATACAAGGGATCCCTGATGCTACAATGGCAAACCCAGCAGCCGGAGCACGGTAATTCACCAAAATTCACCAATTCTCCATTAGGAAAAGGAGATTTTTATGACAGATTATAAAGAAAAAATATTTTAGTATTTTTAGAAAATATTCAGATTACAAACTTTATGTGATTTCCTTCTTCCTAAATTTGAAGAATAGGGATGGAATTCCTATTCAGCACAGTTCTCAGAGCCCTGAGGGTGGCAGCCTCAGCAGGTGGGTTTCTCCGACTCAAATTTCACTGTGCTAGGTGACCAGCTGAGCTGTGAAAGCACCATCTGTAACTGCCTTTGCCTCTAACTAAATCTGTTTACTCCTTTTGGGGAGGTATAAAACAAAACGTTTACAGAAACATGGTGTAAAGCTTAGGCAGTGTTCTAATTAGGAATTTCCCTCTTCCATGATTTCTCTCATCCTCTCTTATCCTCTGTCCAGTTATTATTTGCAACCTAACCAATATCTGTCATGGGAGGACGCTGATTGGGAAAAAGATTCTGTATGTGGGGAAAACTCCACGTCTCGTTTGCTGATGATTTCCACTGACTTGCTGTCCAGAGCCTTCTCAAATACTAGTCCTTTCTGTGTCTTCTGCCCTCTGACCTTTTGAAAACAGGGCCAATTTTATACTCCAGTAGACCAAGTATATTCAGTACTTTAGGGGATATTGGGCTAGCTCTCTGTCCAGAAATTCACACCTTTGGGTTTCTATATCAGAGAAACACCAGTGGAAAGCTATAAATGTTTCCAGACTTGCAGGTCTGATGGAAACAGGGAATAACTTATCTCTTAAAAGACTAAGTTGCCAGGCTTCCCTCTTACCAAGGAAGGACCCAAGCACCACATGCCTCACCTTTCTCAAACTTCCATTAACATCTCTAGATAACATGCAAAAATACACAAAGGCTTATATCTGCGTTAGAAACTAAGATTGGCACACAACACAACACGCCAGAGTCCATGGCAAATTTCTACTACTTACTTCATTAACAGGGCTCCACAGAGCAACAGAACCATGGATATACTCCAGGACAGGGTGGTTGAGAAGAGGGAATTAGGGGCACATTTTGATTTACTGCCACCATCTCTCCCTAGCTTACTCATTCATTTAAAACTTACATCTCTATTACCCACCAGAGACTAAAACTGCCAGTTAAAAATATACCCCATATCTACAAGGCACAGAAACTTGAAGAAAAAAATACTCCAGGCACAAGAAGAGAGAAAAGTTCTCAAAGAAATGCATGCTGAGGGATCTTATCTTTTATGTACCAAATCTGGACCACAAAAATCTACTTTCTAAACTATAGCACACAGCAGGTAAAGACAGCAATACAGATCTACCCCTCACTCTGTCTTAAAAGAATAATACTAAGTACACATTGTACGGCTGTATGTTCTAGACAAGACTCTTTCTGTTGGAAATGACTGAAACCTAAGTCATCTTCAGTCCCATCTTCAGAGGGACGTTTCCTGGCTCTGATAATTTATACTGCAGAAAGGGCAGAGGAGAAGCTGGCCTGGGGCACTACACCCAAGCATCTCTCCCCACCCCCAACCCTTCCTCTCTTGCTTCCAGTCTTCTTTCCTCCCTTTATAACACTCACCTTTTTCTGTCCCCCCTTTCAAATTTCCTTTCTGCACCCCAGCTTTCTTCTAAGTGCAGACAGACATCTTCCACATTGTAGGGAACAAGGCTTCTAGCAGCCCTGAGCTCCTGTCCCCAGGACTCCACAGCAGAGAGAAATAGTCTTTTCTATTGGCTCCACCTTAATCTTAAGAAAGACACAGAGTGGCCTTGCTTGACTGTCATGTCCCTTTTCATTGCAGGAAAGACAGTGAGATGACCCACACGGGGCTAGAAAAAAGGATTAAACACATATCAATATATGTTATAAATGTATGCAAAGGATCAGAAATTATGTGAGATCAGTATTAACTTCTTTAGGTATAATTTTTCTTTTATTTTGTTTTGAAAGCTATTATGGTATATTGACCTGTAATAAACTCTAGATATTTAAAATGTATAATTTGAGGCCAGGTACTTGAGACCAAGTATATTCTGTACTTTGGGGAATATTGGGCTAACTCTCTGTCCAGAAGAGATGTTGGTGTTTCTCTGAAACCCAAAGGCTCACGGCTCTAACCTTAGCACTCTAGGAGGCTGAGGTGGGAGAATCCCTTGAGCTTAGGAGTTCCAGACCAACCTGAGCAAGAGGCAGACCCATCTCTACTAAAAATGGAAAAACCAGCCAGGCATTGTGGTAGGTTCCTGGAGTCCCAGCTACTCGGGAGGCTGAGGCAAGAGGATCATGTAAGCCCAAGAGTTTGAGGTTGCTGTGAACTATCACACCATGGCCTACCCAGGGTGACAGAGTGAGTCTCTGTCTCAAAAAAAAAAAAAAAAATTCAATTTGATGAGTTTTCACACATGTCTACACCCTTGAAATTATTGCCACAATTGACATACAGAATATTTTCATCACCTACAAAAGTGTCCCTATACCTCTTTAAAATTCATCTCTCCCTATTCACCTGAGAAACGATTATCCTGCTTACTAAACCTATAGATTAGTTTGCATGTTCCAGGCTTTCATATAAATAGGATTTGGGGGGGCCTGGCTTCCTGTAGTTAAGATACCGTAGTGAGTGTGAGAGTCACTGGCGTTGTTATAGGAATCAGTAGTTCACTCCCTTTGATTGCTGAGCTGTATTTGCACAGACATACTGTGATTTGTTTATCTATCCAACTGCTGGTAGACACTTCGGTTTGTTTTCAGTTTGGCCTATTACAAATAAAGTTATGCACAAGGTTTTGTGAGAACATATGCTTTTGTTTTTCTTAGGTAATAACCTAACGTTAGAATGACAGTATGTTTTAACTTTTTAAGTATGTTTTAACTTTTCAAGAAAGTTCTAAATTGTTTCCAAACATTTTTGCATTCCTGTCAAATTCATTGTACGTTCCCACCAGTACTGTATGACAGTTCAGTTGTTCAGGGTCTCCACCAATGCTTGGTATGATAAGTCTTTAAATTTTAACCAATCACTGAGGTATGTGGTGGCATTTCATTATTATTTTAAATTACATTTACCTCATGACTAATGATATTGGGCATCTTCTAATATGAATATCATCCATTGGGGTGCTGTACATTCAAGTCTTATTTAATTGAGTTTTTCTTTTTTTCTTAGTTATGCACAAATAACAATTCTTTTACGTTTGGGGCATAAGTTTTTTAATCTAACGTAGAGGGTACAAAAAAATGTGTACACATTTTAAGAAAGGAAAAAGCTGTATTAAAATTTGAATGCTCAATATATGCCACTAACATTTGTTATGTGTATGTTGTATTTTATCTCTTATAATTGCAGAAGTCAGATGTGACTTGAGTCTTACAATCTTGAAGGGGATGTGGACAGAGCAGAGAAAAGTGGGCACTCTAAGGACAAACTGGATCTCTGCCGGTTCTCACCACCTTCCCCCTTATGATGTGTGTCCTAGAGAAGAAGCTGACACCCTGCATCTCACGGAGATCAACACAAATCTGGCTCTGCAGTAGAAGCTGATGGAAAATGGAGCAGTCACATGCCTATGTATCACCCATGCCAATGAGGCGCCAGCTGATAGGCAGCAACAATGGGCGTGAGCTATAACAGGTGTCTGCTCCAACCTCTCAAGCACATTTATAAACCGGCTGCTTCTTTATTTCTTCTTTATTTCATGTAAGGTTTTCCAAATCTTACATGAAAATGTCCCTTGTGACCCATTCTAATGGAAATACATAGGCAGGGGAATTCTGGGAAACAATCCATCCTGGACAAGTAGACACATTACAAAACCACCCCAGTCCACTCTTTGTCAGCTTGCCACCCAAACACACACATCTCTTTAAAACATATATATTTTCCAGGCAGCGCCTGTGGCTCAGTGAGCAGGGCACCGGCCCCATATACTGAGGGTGGTGGGTTCAAACCCAGCCCTGGCCAAAACTGCAACAATAAAATAGCCGGGCATTGTGGCAGGTGCCTATAGTCCCAGCTACTTGGGAGGCTGAGGCATGAGAATCTCCTAAGCCCAGGAGCTGGAGGTTGCTGTGAACTATGTGATGCTACGGCACTCTACCATGGGCGATAAAGTGAGACTCTATCTCTATAATATATATATATATATATATAATTTCCAAACAGAAATAATGGTAATAAAATGACATTTTCCACCAGTCATGAGACAAACAACAAAAACAAGATAACCCTTTCCCCAAAAGTGGACGTCGAGAGCCTTCCTTTCCTTAGGTTGCGTATTCATCTTCCAAAGGAGTCACACTCCTTATTTGATATCCTGTAACTTAAATATTGAGACATAAAGTAAATTATTAGTAACATATGTTAGACAGGAGGAGATTGGGAAAAGAGAAGGAAAAAATTGGCCAATATACAAACGTTCCTATAAAAATAAGGAATAAATATTACCAATATTGGTAAATATACAAATATTCCTATAAAAATAAGAAATAAATACTAAATAAATAAATAGTCGCTATTACAGGACTCAGTTCTCCAACTGGTCACATGGTCCTAGCTGGTATTTGTAACTAAATTCTTCTACACATTCTATGTTTCCTTTGCCCTCAGGGAGCCGCTCAGCTGGTCGTGATTCCCTACTTGGTGAGTAAACTAAGCTTCTAAAGGGGAAGGGTCTGTTCATTAGCAGAACTGGGTTTTTGTCATTTCTTTTTCTTTACTTTTTTTTTTATTAGTATTAGATTATAGCTGTGTACATTAATGTGATCATGGGGCACCATGCACTGGTTTTATAAACAGTTCGACACATTTTCATCACACTGGTTAACATACCCTTCCTGGCATTTTCTTAGTTATTGTGTTAAGACAATCATATTCTGCATTCACTAAGTTTCACATGTACCCTTGTAAGATGCACCGCAGGTGTAATCCCACCAATCACCCTCCCCCCTCCCTCCGCTCCCTCTCCCCTTCCCTATATTCTTAGGTTATAACTGGGTTATAGCTTTCATATGAAAGCCATACATTAGTTTCATAGTAGGGCTGAGTACGTTGGATACCCTTTCTTCCATTCTTGAGATACTTTACTAAGAAGAATATGTTCCAGCTCCATCTATGTAAACATGAAAGAGGTAAAGTCTCCATCTTTCTTTAAAGCTGCATTTCTGTTGACTCAGTCTCAGAACATGCAAGTGTGAAATAGCGCCCCAGGGAATTTCTCCCATTCCAGACATACTGCTCCCTACCCCACTGTGGAGTAGCAACCTAAGGGTCCCTCAGTTGTCCGTGATCAATCATCCCAGCCAATATTGTAACTATCTTCTTTGCCTGTTGGTTTACAGGCTTGAGAATCCCTAAGTGGCAAGGTGACAGTCTGAAATTCCAGTTCAGTGGAATCGTGGCTTCTGGTGGAAGCTTTCCTTATTTTGGAATTGAATTAAGAACTCTACATAAGCAGAGTCTAAAGTTGCAGGAACAGAACCACAAACTTTTTTCATGGATTACTAGGCACGATGGTAGGACATTCCAACCTGTGATCCCTAGATGGATTGACCCTGGCATGATGGAAGTGGTGGCTTGATATCCAGCTGCCACCACTGTGGGGAGTGGAGCACTAGGCTGGCAGGTTGTTCTCCGCTGCTGGCAGCTGGACACTCAGCAGTGGCTGTAGCCAGGTCAGCCTTGGGGAGTGTAAGCCCATGTTGCCGAGGCTGTGCATACCCTCCCTTCCTGCCACAATGGACATTTTCTTTGTTTATGAGCCCATGGGACAATAAGAAGAGTGGCTGGCAAGTGAGCCAGGCTGGTATCCACAGAAAGGGTCATTCACTCCCCTTGATATTAAATCCCTCTCTGCTGAGATCACTCTTTAGTGAGCACTTACAAGGAACACAAATAGACTGATGTTGTTTGCCCTTTCTGTCAGGTCTATCCACGTTCCCCTTCCTCTGAGAGGTGGCATTTGCACTACCCTGAGAGTGAGAAGAACCCTTTAAACTTTGTGCCATAGGCATCTCATTTGTCTTACTCTTATTCCGACCCAGGTTCATTTCCAAAAATTCAAGTTATTAAAAGACCAAGAAAATTCTATTTTAGAAATTCTACTGGTGATTTTTTTAGAAGTTGAGTAGAAAGGGAAAGATGCCGAAGCTAAAGAGAGATATGCAAAATTTCAGAAACCGTCCACTTACTCATCCTTCTATTTAACATCTACTGCATGCCAGGCTGAGCAGTTAGGCCTTTATGCTAAAGATGGTAGGGAGCCATTGAAGGCATTTATATTTGTGGAAAAAGATTGATTCAAAGTATGTATGGATGTCTCTGACTGCCCTGTGGACAACAGAACAGAGGGAGGGACTGGAAATAGAAAGCTCACGTCCTTCCTGAATGAGCTGAAAAGAAGTGGTGGTCATTAACCTCAATGAAACCAGTAAGAGAACAGTGGGATGGGAGGAGGGAGAGGGAATGTGTGTTATCACCGAAGGGGCACAATCTAGGGGTACATGACACAACTCCTGGGTGGAGGGCTCATCTACAACTTGGACTTTACCTAACAATCACAAACACAACAATGTAACCTAATCGTTTACACTCTTACATCAATCTGAAATTAAGAAAAAAAGTGGTGGTCAGTTCTCAAATTAGCTAGGTCATAAGGCAAAGATAGTAGTATTCTTGGAGTGCAAGCAAACGAAGTTTCAAATGTTTTAGAAAAATATAATTAAGAGATGAGAAAAAAGGAAGGAAAATTCTACACAAAGAAAGACCTGATGATAACGACCTAGTTTAACAATTGTTAGAGAATAGATGAGCATTGAAACCATCAGTGGTTAATGTAGCCTAGATCAAGACAAGGTTGGGCAACATTAGCCCCTAGGAAAGAAGTCATTTTTCTCATCAATCCCTGGGAAATTCTAGCGCATGCAGTGGAACTCGGTTACACATCTGAGTACTGACTGCTCTGCTTGCTGGTTCTGGTCCTGGGGCAATTAATGCGTCTACCTCTCTCTGGCCCAAGTTCCTTTCATACACAGTACTTTGAAGGTTATTTTGAGGACTATGAAAAATCCAACCCCGTTCCCTCATATATTAAGTGGTCATAAATGGCAATTATTATTATTACAATTATAATAATGGCAACCAGAAGAATTGTGTACCTGTGTGGGTTTGTGAACTCTCTCCCAAGCTGATAATTAATGCATGAATAGGATCTTGAACTGATTCTCTCTTAGAGTTGATTTTTATTTAATCCTATTTGAAATATTCATAATAGGTTGGATGAAAAATAGCATATAGGCTTATTAAATATACAAATGACATCAAACTGGGAAAAAAGTGTATCTGCTGGCAAACTAGAGTTAAAAAAGGAAGCAGAAATGATAGCATTTTATCTTTAAGCACGATTAGCAGAGTTTCAAAGACAAAACTTGTATTAACTTTCCTTCTGTTCTTTAAACATTCTGAGTTTATTCCTGCCTTTGTGCTAGTTTTTCTTCTGCCACTACCAACCACACACCTGGCTGGTTCTATGTGTCATCCAGATTTCAGCTCAAGGAGCACCTCTTTGGAGTAGCTTCCTTGAGAACCCCATTTGAAATAGCACCATCCTCCCCCTCACAGAGAAATTAACATGCCACCTTTTTTTTACCATCTTTTTATTGCCTTTGTTTATCAAAGTCTAGCAGGTTTTTATTTCATGAAATTCAACCATAATATGGCAGGTGTCTGTCTCCCTTTGACTAATGCCCATTTCTCTGACAAGTTCTGGTGGCACTCAGAACTCTGAGACTGTTCACATCCATACTCTGTCTAGGTTCTGAGTTCCATATTCAACTTTCTTACTTCTTTTCAGGCAGCTATAGTCTCCCATCTAGAAAAAGAGATATTGTTGAGAGTGAAGAGAACAAATAGGAGGCCATTTTTTATTCTCTACATGATGCAGACTCTTGCTTTCTGTTGTGATTGGAAGGAAGTGAGGGAGAAAACACTCAACTCTAACTTTTATTTTTGCTATTCTAATTCAATTCCATTGATTTTTTAAAAATACTTTATGCAAAATTATCTCAGAAAATTGAAAATTTTGAAATTTTGAAAATTTCAAAAATTTTTTTGAATTTTGAAATTCCCTTTTGAAATAGATTGACTACTAGTTTTTATCATTTTGTTCTATTTTCAGCATCTTTGTAAGCATTTTAGGAAAGGTTAATAAGAGTCACTGAGGGGTTACCATCAAAACGATATTTTAACCAATTTAAGTGCCCTACTCATAACCCTTGGATTTCTTTTACAGTACTGTTGGCTACTTAAATGTAGGTTATTCGTTATTCCTTTAAACATACGAGAATGATTTCATATTTATGCCTGTTAAAATTCATCCAGTAGATTTTGTTTATTGTCCCAACCTGTTGAGATCACTTTAGAATATGCTTCTGTCAATTTTTTTTTTTTTGCCTACTTACATGGAACTTTGTTCCCTAAGATGTAATAGGCTACGTTCATAATTGGAAATTTTTAAAGTGCTTTTTAATTCTTTGCCTTTGTACATTTTTGACACAATTTTAATTAAAATATAACTTTTATGTACATTATATTTACATGCATTTAATTGAAATGTAACTTGCAGATTTACATACCTATGTGTATTTAATTCAAGTATAACTTACAATATAAATCTTAAATGTAAGTTTGCTGAATTTTCACAAAATGAACCTCCATATAGCCACCACACATTAAAGAAACATAAAGTTACTAGGACTTCTTAAGGCTCCCTTGTGCTATATCCCAATTGATAATGTCATCATGTTCCCCTAAAGCAGTGATTCTCAACCTTCCTAATGCCACAACCCTTTAATACAGTTTCTGTGGATCGAGACCCACAGATTGAGAACCGCTGCCTAAAATAACTATTATCCTGACTTCTAAATATGTACATTAGTTTTCTCTATTAAACATTATATAAGAGAAATCCCATAGTATATATCTTTTTGTATCTGCATTCATTTAGTTAATGATGTATTTGTGAGTGATACCTGGGTGGTCGCATATGTCACAGCTAATTCGTTTTCATGCGCTTTAGTGCTCCATTGTACGAATATACCACAACTGATTTATCCATTCTACAGTGGAGGTTTCATCGTGTTTTTGTTTTTTAATTTTAGCCATTCTTTTTTTTTTTCTTTTATTGTTGGGGATTCATTGAGGGTACAATAAGCCAGGTTACACTGATTGCAATTGTTAGGTAACATCCCTCTTGCAATCATGTCTTGCCCTCAGAAAGTGTGACACACACCAAGGCCCCACCCCGCCCCCTCCATCCCTCTTTCTGCTTTTCCTCCCCCCCCATAACCTTAATTGTCATTAATTGTCCTCATATCAAAATTGAGTACATAGGATTCATGCTTCTCCATTCTTGTGATGCTTTACTAAGAATAATGTCTTCCACGTCCATCCAGGTTAATACGAAGGATGTAAAGTCTCCATTTTTTTTAATGGCTGAATAGTATTCCATGGTATACATATACCACAGCTTGTTAATCCGTTCCTGGGTTGGTGGGCATTTAGGCTGTTTCCACATTTTGGCGATTGTAAATTGAGCTGCAATAAACAGTCTAGTACAAGTGTCCTTATGATAAAAGGATTTTTTTCCTTCTGGATAGATGTCTATTGATTGTGTAGTGGTACCTTATTGTGGTTTTAATTTACATTTCCTTGATTATTAACGAGGCTGAATGCACTTTTTTATATGCTTACTGGCCCTTGGACATTCCCTTTCGTGAATTCCTGCTGAAGTGTATCTGCCCATTTTTCTTTACTGTCTGCCAAGTTTTCAGAGTTCTTTACATATTTTCATATGAATTTTTTGTCAGTTATTCGTACTGCAAATGTCTTCCCCTAATCTGTGGTTTGTCTTTTGATTAACAGAACTTCCTAATCTTAATGTGGTACATTTTTTATTAATCTTTTGTTTCATTGTTGGCTTTATAACAAGTCTTAATATTTAGTAGTAAAATTCCTTCAATGTTTTTCTTTTACTTAGGTAATTTTTGAATACTAAGTAAATTTTGAAATGCTATTTGACTGGTTTTCATGTGTGTGTGTGTGTGTGTGTGTATTTTTGCCCAGCAGGTTCTAACCCAACCTTAATACACATAGCGTATAAACGTGATCATCATTTTTTACCAGGAAAGTGATCTACAAATTTTGACAGTTTGACAGCTGAGTGAATCTCTCTTTCTCTGTTCTCTTCTGTTAACTATTAATAGAAGACAATCCTTGATAGCCCTGGAAATGAATAAGCAACATTTCTGGTACACTTTAGCCCATACTCAATCACATGGGGCCATTGGAGAGTTTTAATTCACTCAGTAGACAAATAACCATTTTAACATAAAAGTGTCATACAGCCCTCTACTTTTAATAGCCCTCTTAATTACCCAGAATTAATTGTTTTCTAACTTAATTTTATAGAAGACTCAAAAGAATATTTAAGTATTTCTTTTCTTTTTTCTTTTTTGTAGAGACAGAGTCTCACTTTACCACCCTCGGTAGAGTGCCATGATGTCACAGGACTCACAGCAACCTCCAGCTCTTGGGCTTTCGCCATTCTCCCGCTTCAGCCTCCTGAGCAGCTGGGACTACAGGTGCCCTCCACAACGCCCAGCTATTTTTTGTTTGCAGTTCAGCCAGGGCTGGGTTTGAACCCACCACCCTCGGTATATGGGGCCAGCGCCTTACTCACTGAGCCAGAGGCGCCACCCAGTATTTCGTTTCTTAAATCTACAAACTTCCTCCTGATAGCAAAATAGAATATTTTCCACTTCTAATTGATGCCATTTCTTCCTAACTAATCCTTTACAGAAAAGTAGAATGCCTGATCAGCTTGTTCTCCATTTCTCCACCCAGACTCTCATAAAGACTTTAAGACTTTTGTCTTTTGTCTCTTCTCAGTCCTCCTATGACTTATTTCCAATTCCCTTAATTTTGCCAGCTTTGAAATATGGCAATAAAAATAGATAAAAATAAAAATGAGATAAAACTAGAAAAAAATGTAGTAACAAAAACTAGAAATAGGTAAGGGAAGGCCTATTTCTCAGACTTTGAAATTAGTATTTTTTTCAGATACACTTTTCCAGCATCTTATTGTTTTCTTTCTTTCTTTTTTTTTTCCCCCGGGGCTGGGTTTGAACCCGCCACCCCCAGTACATTGGGGGTGGGGTGCCCTACTCCTTGAGCCACAGACACCACCCCAGCATCATATTGTTTTTAAAGCAAAAGGTCTCAAAACTATCTCATATTCAGCGATGACCAGCTGAATATTTTCACCATTAATGAAATAGCAGTTTCCACAGGTGTTCACAGAATTGGTATGTTTACTCAGGAGCTGTCTGACCATCTGCTCATGATGGTGTGGGTATTTTAAGTACAAGATTGAACTTAAGTACAAGATTGAAAATCCTCAAAGTCAGTGGTTCTCAACCTTCCTAATGCCGTGACCCTTTAAACAGTTCCTGTGGGTCATGACCCACAGATTGAGAACCGCTGCTCTAAGGTCTAAGGTCAAGTTTATTTGACCCCTCTCAAGACTTTTTCTTCCAGTACTTCCTCAGCCACATTTATATTGTTTTCTATTTTCAGTATTTATCACTAAGGGTTATTATTTTTCCCTACTCTCTATCCCTTCACGTCTTCTATATAATCTATCTTCAAATCCTCTTGGCTCTTCTCCAAGGATACAGCCCAAATTCATTAAATGTTTCTTCATCATCATGACTGCCAACCTGGTGCAAGCTACCTCCATCTGCTTCCCTCAACCACTGTGGAGTTTCCAGACTGGTCTCCCAGCTTCCTTCTTACACGTCCCTTCATCCCACCCCCTCCATTTGTGACTCCTAAGCTGGATTGATTTTACAAGAAAATAAAGCAGATTGTACAACTTCCAAGGTTTCCACTGTGTGTAGAACAAAGCGTAAGCTTCCTTTCCCCAGGGAGCCCTTCCTGCTACCTGACCTAACTGAACTCCGAATCTCCATCGTCGCTTGCTTTCTATGGCATCCTACCTAAAAGGAACTCTTCATCCTGTGACATTGTCACATCCATTTATTATCCGACTACCTTCTTCTCCCACCTTGAGAGCAGGTAATTCATGAGCACGGAGCTTGCCTGCTGACTGCTGCTGTGTCCCCAGAACCTTCAGCAGAGCCTGGATGGAGAAGCTTTGCAGAATGCACTGGCTAAACGAATGAGTAGCTGAATGCATACGTGAATGAGTGAATGAACCTGTTTACAACTTGCCGTTCTTTCTGTATTCTCCTCTGCTGCCTTCTTCCTAATTCTAACTCTTTGTAGAACAACACTGCATATGATCTATGCTTATAGTTTCTTGAGTTCTAAGTGCTAAGGTGTCATCCTGTTGTGTGAATTCTAAATCAATTTCTCTACAAACACTATCTTCAGCATATAAATGTTTTAGATTCTTTAATCTTTGATTAGTTACATTACTGTGAATGATTGGCGGGCTTTGCCCATCACTTGTTGAAGCACCAAATATATTTCCCATCATTGTTGCCATGGAGTAGCTTTATAAATAACTGAAATTTCTCTTATATAAACTTTTATAGTTAGATTTTCTTTTGAGAGTTCTGAAGTCTTCCTTATCACTACAGAGGAAAGCAATTCAAATAAATTAAAAGGAACAGAGCTGGAAATATGCAGGCATATTTGTGGCTAGTTATTCCCTTACTTGTATAGTATGTGGTTTACCACAACATGTGGAAAAATACACTAAGTCCTTCCGTGCTCTGGGGGTAGTTACAGTATCATGTAACTTAGATGGTTTATTCTTTCTTGCAAATATTTTATGACAAACACACACTCTGCTGTAATTTTTTTGAATAATTAATGTCTATTTATTTAAAGAAATATAACTTTTAATTTATAAAAAGTCTTTTTTAAGAAGTATGCTTTTGCCTTCTCCTCATCTTGACAAAAAAAGATCCACCCCCACACCCGTGGGAAAATGTCTTTAGGCTTATTGAAGTCATTAATACATGGAAGTCTATGAAATAAATAAGACCTATCTATCAAGAAAAACAAAGAATTCTGAGTTACTACTATCCCATATTTGAGTACAACAGTAAATTTACAAATTTTTGTTCCAGATAACATAATTTCTCCACTATTATTAGGGAGGTGAAGTTACATTAATTTGTACAGTGTATCCAGAGTTTATGCCCCACATATTATGTTCTTCAATATGAATTTTTTTAAGTTTCCAGAAATCAAAACTAAATCAAAATGATACTGATATCATTTCTGATACTTTCCGTAGTCTTTTGACAATTTCACAAATAAGCAGAAGCAACACTTTGGTAGTCTGAAGAACATAGAAGTTTTTAAAGATCTATTTGCTTAATTTTTGTTTTTAATCTTGAAATTTCATAAGTGCTTAATTCAGTATATCTTGCTGTATGATATTTTTAATAATTCTGATTTGGAAGTGATAATCTAAATATAAAATTGAGATATTTCAAAAACATACACTAATATTTTTTTTCTTTAAAATCTCACAGTTCTTTTCTTTTCTTTCTTTCTTTTTTTTTTTTTTTTTTTAGACAGAATCTCACTGTCTAGCTCAGGCCGACGTGCAATGGTGCGACCATCATAATTCGTTGCGGCCTTAAACTCGCAGGGTCAAGCAATCTGCCCACTTTAGCCTTCCAAGCCACCAAGACTACAGGTGCTTGCCATTATGCCTGCCTGATTTTTTTTTTAATTTTGTATTTTGTTGTAGAGATGGGGTCCTCCTATGTTGCCCAGCTGGTCATAGTTTTTTTTAATGTACAATTTTAAAACAACTGTTTTATAGAAAAATGTGTTGACTATGAAATCATATAAAATCATCATATGATTCATTTTACTGCATGCTTTAATTCTATTTTTATCTGTGCATTCAATCGTGCTAGTCAACAAAGGCCAAAAATACTCAATAATAGTGCTCTATATTAAAGTTAGAGATAAGTGGTTAATGATGCTCATGAACATCTAATCTCTTGAAACATTTCTTAGAAGCAATCTTTCAATTGGCTAGTGTGCTATTGGCCATTCATTAATCATTCTTATTTCTACTGTTGTTCTTTTTTAAATCTTTTTCTGTCATGGAATCTTTGGACAAATTATCTTTTATTTTCTTACTTCCACCAGCTGTCGTTCACAATTTTAATTTTTTTTACTAGAGAAAACTTATTCTTTTCTTTTTAACCCTCCAATTATATAAAGTCTTGTTAAAACTTCATTTCTTGGAAAAAAAAAACATTCATAATCATTCCCCGTCTAACTTCTCTGTGTGGCACAGATCTTGCATTTTATTATTTGACCTTTTCATCTGTCCAGTTTTTTCATGGGTATATTCTGTTGCTTAATTAAAAACTACTAGTAAATAGAAATAATATCTTATAATTAATAATTTCCTTATAATTCCTTCCAGCTCTTCTGAATCACATCCAGAACAGACATTATATAATTTAGTGAGATCATTGGAAAAATGTCTCATTATGTACAAAATTGTAGGCAGAATGCATTTTCATAAATTATGGAATTGTTTCATAATATCTCATGTTACAGTTAGGGCAGAAGATTGAGGTCCATATGCACTGATCTCTTCCTGATGCAATGGTTTATTAAAATGTCTCTTTAAACTGTAATAAGCTTCTGCATTTAAATAAGTTTGTGCTTACTTAATCCTTAAGCAAAAAATTTCTCTTACTGAAATCATTAATACCTTTACTTATATAGAGATAAATAGAAGCCAGTGTATACTTAGAAGCTTATGAATACGTTGACTCTTTTCAAAATGTTGGTATGTCATAAAATACTTTGCGAAATGACTTATAATGCACTTAAAACAGTTACAACATCAAGGCTATTGTACCTGAGAGGAAATTAGGCTCTGTGGGAGAAAAGACAGAAAAATTCACAAAATCAAAATTTTAGCACCAGGGTGTCTATGAGTAGTACCCCAGGGGATGCCATTTATGGCATGATCTATGGAGTTGGGCAAATTAGGCTACGTGGTTTTATACAGCAATTCTGCAGAAACCAGACAGCATATAGAGAAAGATACTGTAGAATTTTAAATTTCAATGTCATTCACTGGTTGAGTATTCTTGAAACTCTTATGGATGTAATCTCAATCTGTATGCTCCTGAATGTTAAAATGTATAGCCATACTCACCAATAGTTTTATATACTAGAAAAGAAAAGGAAGATAAGACATAAAAAGCAAGTTATATATTAAAATACACATAAATAAAATAGAATTAAGAGATAAAGTATGAAATATATGACCGTGATCTAAATCTTAAGTACATTTCATAGTCTATATTGTCTACAAATATATTATAAACATTTCAGTTGTATATTGCTTACATAAAACATACATTCAAAATAAAAAACATATTATAGTGACATTTTGGTCTCTAAGTAAGACCATCATTTAGAAAAGTTAAAATCATTTATTTTTGCTATATTAATGGCAAGTTATGGACTTTCATATTAATTATATTTTCTGGGTTATTTTTTACTACATAATAGTATCTTCTAGATATTATTCAACCACATGAAATATTAAAAAACAAATGATTATATAACATTATAAAAATATTTTTAATTTAAACCCTTTTATAAGACTTTCAGGCACAGAGAAATAACTATAATATCTATTTTATGCCATCTTACTTGGTTAATTGCAAATTAATGAGTAAATTGCTATGTTTAAATTAGATAACCTTTATGGATTTATAAAGTTACATGAAACATGCACATTTTCAGGTTGGTTATAGACTAATAGTGCTATGGTCTGAATGTTTATGTCCCCTATTCATATGTTAAAACTTAATTCCCTATGCAATGGTATTAAGAGATTGGACCTTTAGGAGATAATTAGGTCATGGGGATTGGTGACACTATAAAAAAGCCTTGAGTCAGCTTGTTTGCCTCTTCCAATATGTGAATACTTAATAGGTACGATCTATGAACCACAACGTGAGCTCAACAGGTACTGAATCTGCTGGAGCCTTGAATTTCCCAGACTCCAGAACTGTTAAACAGTAATTTCTGTTGTTTATAAGCCACCCACTTTAAGGTATTTTGTTATAGCAACCCAAACAGACTAAGACAAACAGGAAAAGAGTCTGCTTGGGGGTGCACAACCACTGTGATGGTTAATTTTACCTGTCAACTTGATTGGGCTAAGGGGAGCCCAGATAACTGCTAAAACATAATTTCTGGGTGTGTCTCTGGGTGTTTCTGGAAAAGCTGGTGAACTGAGTGAAGCAGATGGCCCTCCCTCATGTGGTATCCATCTTTCAGTCCGCTGAGGGCTTGACTGGAACAAAAAGGCAGAGGAAAAGCAAATTTGCTCACTTTTTTTTTTTCGAGACAGAGTCTCAAGCTGTCACACTCGGTAGAATGCCGTGGTGTCACAGCACATAGCGACCTCAAACTCTTGGCTTAAACGATTCTCTTGCCTCAGCCTCTCAAGTAGCTGGGATTACAGGTGCCCACCACAACATCCAGCTATTTTTTGTTGTAGTTGTCATTGTTGTTTAGCAAGCCAAACCCGCCAGTCTGGTGTATGTGGCCAGCGCCCTATGCACTGAGCTATGGGTGCTGAGCCTGCTCACTCTTTCTGACCTGTAAACATCCATCTTCCCTTGCCCTCAGACGCTGGCACTCCTGGCTCTCACACCTTCAGACCCAGACAGGATTACACCACCAGCATGCCTGGCTCTCCACCTTGCAGACAGAAGCTTGTGGAACTTCTTGGTCTCCATACTCATGTAAACCAATTCCCATAATAAATATATAAATATATGAATATATTATTTATATAGGAGATACTACTATTATTATAACAGTATAATAAATAATAATAATACATAACATTTATTAATAGGAGATACATATACATCTCATTGCTTCATTTCTGTTTCTCTGAAGAACCCTGACTAATCCATGCACTTCAATTAGTTCAATTTAGTCAAGAATAGAAGGGGCGGAGACAAGATGGCTAACTGAAGCCAGCTTTCCACAGAGACTCCCATCCAGAAGAAGAGTTAAAGGACAGAAATTTAGCAAGTACCCTGGTGGATTAGAGCTACACTAAGAGAGAAGGTTGAAGAACACACATCAACCCCGCTGAGGCGAGCTGCGACCTCAAGGATACAAACAAAAGCTGAGACTTCAACCCAGAGTAACTGTTTCACTAGGGTCGAACAGAGACCAGCTGAAAACAAGACAGAACCACTTAGCCCCACCGCACCAAACAGGTCCCCAGTATAGCACTGTACAGGTCATCAACAAAGCTCCAGGGGAAAAATCGAATGGTGTAAAACAATCATGGGGCAGAATCAGCGGAAAAAAATCTGGTAACATGAATAACCAGAATAGATCAACCCCCCAAAGGAAAGAAATGGCAGATGTAACTCAAGATCCCATTCACCAATAAAATAGAACCTTTGGCTAACCTAACCAGGAAAAAAAGAGTAAAATCTCTAATCTCATCAATCAAAAACGACAAAGACGAAATAACAACAGACTCATCAGAAATTCACAAAATCCTTAATGAATATTACAAGAAACTTTATTCTCAGAAATATGAAAATCTGAAGGAAATTGACCAATACTTGGAAGCATGTCACCTTACAAGACTTAGCCAGAATCAAGTGGAAATGTTAAACAGGCCAATATCAAGTTCTGAAATAGCATCAATTATACAAAACCTCCCTAAAAAGAAAAGCCCAGGACCAGATGGTTTTCCGTCAGAATTCTAACAAACCTTTAAAGAGGAATTAGTACCTATATTACTCAACCTCTTCCAAAAGGTAGAAAAAGAAGGAAGACTACCCAACACCTTCTATGAAGCAAACATCACCCTGATCCCCAAACCAGGAAAAGAACCATCAAGAAAAGAAAATTATAGACCAATATCACTAATGAATATAAATGCAAAAATATTCAATAAGATCCTAACAAACAGAATCCAGCAACACATCAAACAAATTATACATCATGACCAAGTCGGTTTTATCCCAGGGTCTCAAGGCTGGTTCAATATACGTAAATCTATAAGTATAATTCAGCACATAAAGAAATTAAAAACCAAAGACTATATGATTGTCTCAATTGATGCAGAGAAAGCTTTTGATAATATCCAGCATCCCTTCATGAACAGAACACTTAAGAAAATTGGTATAGAAGGGACATTTCTTAAACTGATAGAGGCCATCTACAGCAAACCCACAGCCAATATCATATTGAATGGAGTTAAATTGAAATCATTTCCACTCAGATCATGAACTGGAAAAGGCTGCCCATTGTCTCCACTGCTCTTTAAAATTATAATGGACCACAATTATGGAGGAAAAGGTGATCAAGGGTATCCATATAGGGTCAGAAGAGATCAAACTTTCACTCTTTGCAGATGATATGATTGTATATCTGGAAAACACCAGGGATTCTACTACAAAACTCTTAGAAGTGATCAAGGAATACAGTAGTGTCTCAGGTTAAAAAATCAACATTCATAAATCGGTAGCCTTTATATATACCAACAATAGTCAAGCTGAAAAAACAGTTAAGGACTCTATTCCATTCATAGTGGTGCCAAAAAAGATGAAATATTTGGGAGTTTATCTAACAAAGGACGTGAAAGATCTCTATAAAGAGAACTATGAAACTCTAAGAAAAGAAATAGCTGAAAATGTTAACAATTGGAAAAACATACCACGCTCATGGCTGGGAAGAATCAACATTGTTAAAACGTCCATACTATCCAAAGCAGTATACAATTTTAATGCAATCTCTATTAAAGCTCCACTGTCATACTTTAAAGATCTTGAAAAAATAATACTTCGTTTTATATGGAATCAGAAAAGACCTCAAATAGCGAAGACATTACTCAGAAATAAAAACAAAGCAGGAGGAATCATGCTACCAGACCTCAGTCTATACTATCAATTGATAGTGATCAAAACAGCATGGTACTGGCACAAAAACAGAGAAGCAGATGTCTGGAACAGAATAGAGAACCAAGACATGAATCCAGCTACTTACCATTAGTTGATCTTTGACAAGCCAATTAAAAACATTCAGTTGGGAAAACGATTCCCTATTCAAAAAATGGTGCTGGACGAACTGGCTGGCAACCTGTAGAAGACAGAAATTTTACCCATACCTTTCACCATTAACTAAGATTGACTCTCACTAGATTAAAGACCTAAAATTAAGATATGAAACTATAAAAATACTAGAAGAGAGTGCAGGGAAAACCCTTGAAGAAATCAGTCTGGGCAAGTATTTTATGAGGAGGACCCCCCAGACCATTGAAACAGCTTCAAAAATATACTACTGGGACCTAATCAAACAACAAAGCTTCTGCATAGCCAAGAACACAGTAAGTAAAGCAAGCAAACAGCCATCAGAATGGGAGAAGATATTTTCAGTTTATGTCTCTGACAAAGGTTTAAAAACCAGAATCCTCAGAGAACTCAAACGTATAAGCAAAAAAGAACAAGTGATCCCATCGCAGGCTGGGCAAGGGACTTGAAGAGAAACTTCTCTGAAGAAGATAGGCTCACGGCTTACAACATATGAAAAAATGCACATCGGGCGGTGCCTGTGGCTCAGTCCGTAGGGCGCCGGCCCCATATGTCGAGGGTGACGGGTTCAAACCCGGCCCCGGCTAAACTGCAACCAAAAAATAGCCGGGCGTTGTGGCGGGCTCCTGTAGTCCCAGCTGCTCGGGAGGCTGAGGCAGGAGAATCACTTGAGCCCAGGAGTTGGAGGTTGCTGTGAGCTGTGTGAGGCCACTGCACTCTACCGAGGGCCATAAAGAAAACAAAAAGAAAAAATGCACATCATCTTTAATCATCAGAGAAATGCAAATCAAAACTACTTTGAGATATCATCTAACTCCAGTAAAATTAGCCCATATGACAAAATCCCAAGACCAGAGATGTTGGCATGGATGTGGAGAAAAGGGAACACTTCTACACTGCTGTTGAGAATGCAAATTAATACATTCCTTTTAACATGTTTGGAGAACACTTAGAGATCTTAAAATAGATCTGCCATTCAATCCTATAATTCCTCTACTAGGCATATACTCAGAAGACCAAAAATCACATCATAACAAAGATATTTGTACCAGAATGTTTATTGCAGCCCAATTCATAATTGCTAAGTCATGGAAGAAGCCCAAATGCCTAACGATCCACGAATGGATTATAAATTGTGGCATATGTACGCCATGGAATATTATAAAGCCTTAAAGAAAGATGGAGACTTTACCTCTTTCCTGTTTACATGGATGGAGCTGGAACATATTCTTCTTAGTAAAGTATCTCAAGAATGGGAGAAAAAGTATTCAATGTACTCAGCCCTACTATGAAACTAATTTATGGCTTTCGCATGAAAGCTATAACCCAGTTATAATCTAAGAATTAGGGGAAGGTGGAAAGGGAGGGGAGGGATCGGGATGGTGGGCAGAGGGAGGGTGATTTGTGGGATTACACCTGCCGTGCAACTTACAAGAGCATAAGTGAAACTTAGTCAGTATAGAATGTAAATGTCTTAACACAATAACTAAGAAAATGCCAGGAAGGCTATGTTAACCAGTGTGATGAAAATGTGTCAAACAGTCTACAAAACTAGTGTATGGCGCCCCATGATCTCATTAATGTACACAACTATGATTTAATAATAAAAAAAAAGAAAAGAAATGAAGTGAGCACATATTGTTGGGAAAATAGTGCCTACACTTATTCAACACAAGGTCACCACAAACATTCAATTTGTAAAATCACTGTATCTGCAAAGCACAATAAAGCAAGGTATGCCTCTATAAACACACATACTGTATAAGTTTATATAGAAACTTAAGCTTTTGTCATAAAAAAATCTATTTGAGTATTACAAAAAATAGTCAAGAATAGAAGGTACATACTATATATATAATATCTGTATATTATACTATACTATATATACTATACATATATTACAATTACATATATATTACATACATACTATACATATATATACAATATATTTATAATATCTGTATAATTTCCTAGATACGGCTATAGGTAACTGAGGCCCAACAAAATCCAGCAAGATCAGTAGTTTTTCTGCCTATGCTCTTTTGTACTTGGGGCCTATGTCTCTATTCTGGAAGAATTAAAGTTATATTTAAGGAAATAGTATTATTTAGGCCACTGTCTTCTCTGGGGAGGAAGAGTCATCTGTCAGGCATACCCAAAGACTATCTCTTCTTCAGGTTTCCAGCCTCGTGAGAAGCCTGTTTTCCTGTATGGCCCCACTCCTGCCAGCATGATTCACACCTTGTTTGGTTTAAGACCTGTCATTGCAGCTCTATTTTCTCAAATATAATATTTGCCTTAGAGAAAAATAAAACACCTTTTTCATTGGAGGTCAGTACGAATATTTTGGCATTCATATCCTTAATAGGTGGCTTCATGAATCTTTGCAAATTCAAATAGGAGTTAGGTTTCCTGAAATCCTTCATTTCCACTCTCTTCTGGATTCTGAAGTGTCCTCAGGAGGGAAGGGGGCTCGCTGGTGGCTGGTCACTGCACTCAAAGTAGGGGGTCCTCCAGGTGACAGCATATCTTATGCTCAGAAGTTGCTTGTGTAGGAAATGTTGCCCTGTAGAGACACCATACCTGTCCCTGGGGGTGAGAACTTCATGTCCCTGGGGATGAGAACTTCATTGTACAATAATTACAATGCTATCGGAGCACGTGTTTATTTCAGTGAATATTTGATGAACCTTTGTGAGCTGCTCTGATGTTGCTAAGTAATGTGGTTAATTTCTAAAGGAATTAGCCCCTTTCCCTTATTCTCATGTAGTTTACAGTTTAGTGAGGATAAGGAGCCGCCCAAGACTATATTTATTATTGAAGTACATAATTATGTCGGATGATTTATTAGTGCATACTGAGGTTTGAGTTCTTATAAATAAACCATCTAATCCATTGTTAACATAGGAAGACCTATGAAGACATAAGAATTTGGGAATCTAGGAATCCAAAATTCCTAAGTGATTATTAACCATCGTGATTGCAAGAAAATTGTACTAAATATTTAAAGTCTTTACATACTTCTTAGCATAAAACTCCCAACTAACAGTCTGTCTCAAAACTTTCATAATAACCCATGTATTAACATTTCTACTATATTAAGGATAGAAGAAAAGGATAAAAATTCAAATTGTTCATTTTTGTGGCTCCTAATGAACTGGTTTAATATTGGATTAGATAGACATTTGAATGAAATTAGGGATTTCAGTTATTCATGCCACCCTTCATTGAGTTTTGATTCTTGGGAAAATGAGAATTAGTGAGCTTCACACCAAATAAATGGATTCTGTTTCTATTAAGTAAATAGCCTAATGGTCTAAGTTCACCTCACCACAAATAAGACTCCATATATTTAGTACCTTATTTCACAGTGTCTGTGAGAACATGGAAGGTGCATATGTTAACCTAATAGTCCACCTATGAGACAAGCAAATTCTGACAGCTTAAACCTTTCAAAATATTTGAAAATTTGGAAGCAGGTGGAAGTATTGTGGCAAATAAAAATAAGAACTTATGAATTTATTTCATAGAAGTGAACATGGCATCTCATTTCTCGAGCACAGATCAGGTATATAGCTAGACAGGCCCTGAACACTTCAACCCCCTCTGCATAACTGCCTTGTTATTCATAATACTTGGCAATCTAGTTATTCAGGAAATTTTTCAATCTATTCAGTGTCAATAACAGAACAGGTAAATCAATTTCATTCAGTTTAGCTCAATTTAAGGGATAGTATTGGTGTGTCCTCCATGATCTCAGCTTCTCAGAGGCAATGGGCATTTCTTATTATTCCTCATCATTGGGTAATTCCCTTTGCCTGGTCCAACTCCTGAGGACCAGTGACACAACCTCCTGTACACATGCTCCTTTGGTAGCAGTTTTATCTCACCAAAATCTAGACCGATTAACCCTTCATTGTATGTTCTTTCATACAAGGCTCTCTGGACCTTTTTAAGTAGTTCCTTCAATCGTCTTCCAGTGTGAAGCTCACTAATTCTCATTTTCCCTAGAATCAAAACTCAAGGAAGGGGCGGTGCCTGTGGCTCAAAGGAGTAGGGCTCCGGTCCCGTATGCCAGAGGTGGAGGGTTCAAACCCAGCCCTGGCCAAAAACTGCAAAAATAAATAAATAAATAAATAAATAAAAACTCAAGGAAGGGAGGCATGAATAACTGAAATCCCTAATTTCATGGATTTAGGATAAGAATGACTTCTGTTATTGACAGTGATGGTAATGAACATTAGGGGCCTAGGAGATACCCAAGTGGAGTCAGATACAGTATTTGCTTTTTGTGTCTTATTTGTTTCAACTCTCTGTACATTCTAGTCTCTTATTTATATTCAGTACAATACAATAGATACAATACAGTGTCCCAGCAACATCAAATTGCTATAAAAGTTATAAACACAAGCTTTCACTTTGTAAACTCCTCTTGCACTAGCGCAGTCACAAATAATTTGTGCACCAGTGGTCCATAGACAGCTCTTTGAGTGGCACTAGTCTGTCGGAAGAGAGCTAGAAAAAAGCAACTGCTCCGAAGATCTGAAAAAGATGTAGAAGTTAGATAAAAATTGTGCAGTCACTGGCAAATCTGTTGTAGTTAGGGATGCAGAATTGGAGGGGGAGGGGAACATAGGGGAGCACATAGACAGAGGGCAGACATTAGCAAGCATCATAATTTGGCCGGAGATGAGCGGGAGCATGATCTTTGAGAAGCACGAACTAAAGTTGGGGCACAGAGACAGCTCAGGGAGGAGAGAGCAGCCAGTCTCCTCAGCGTTCCATCTGGGGCCCCGGAAAGTGAGCTCCTTGCCCTGCGTCTTGCAAAGGCACTCAGTTCAGTACACCTTGCTAATTAAGATGGAGCAGAAACATATTACATGGTTTAGAAAGAATTCCAGCAAAACAGTTGGAGTAATCTACTTGGGCAATTGAATCACAAAAAATAAAAAAAATAAAAAAATAAAAAAAAAACACTGCCTTCACGATGATACAGATAAATTTGTGCAGCATCTGAGACCTCCAGTAGAATTTTCTTAACTGGTAGAAACACAATCTATCTGCACAGTCCGACAGGGCACCCATCAGCCATGTCTAGCTAGTGTGTACTTGAACAGTACCTACGGCAACCGAGAAAAGGAATGTCACTCATGCATACTTACAATTCAAAAATTTTAATTAGATAAATTTAAAGCCAATACATTTCTATTTCACAAAAATTTAGTTCATTTAAATTTAAATAGCTTTCTGTGGCTAGTGATTCTGAATGGATAGATGATTTGTGCAATTCATAGCAAGTCTGACTTAAAGTTACAAAGGCTTTGGGGTCTCATGAATCAGGCTTTAAATCCTCTAACAACTAACACTGTGACCTTGGATTTGTTACTCACCTTTCCTAGGCCTGTACTTCTTTTTTTCTGAGACAGAGTCTCACTATGTTGCCCTGGTAGAGTGCTGTGATGTCACAGTTCACAGCAACCTCAAACTCTTGTGTTTAAATGATTCTCTTGCCTAGGCCTCCCAAGTAGCTGGGACTGCAAGAGCCTGCCACAACACCCGGCTATTTTCTTTTGCAGTTGTCATTGTTGTTTAGCTGGCTTGGGCAGGGCACAAACCCACCAGCCTCATTGTATGTGGCTGGCACTAACTACTGTGCTATAGGTGCTGAGCCTGAACTTCCTGAACTTCTCGTTCATAAAATGGGGATCATAATATTTATATTTGGAGCCCTTGTGGGGACTAAAAATGAAGCATGCAAATTGCTTAGCACAGACTTAAATGTTCAATGAATGGTAGCTGATAGTATTAAACGAAGTAGGTCAACATTCATGAATATTATTCAATTGTTTTGATTCCTCTGATCATAAGCCTGAATGTGTAATAGATGGTGAAACAGGCAATAAGAGATAGCCCCTAGGGGCTATCGCTTAGGGTGGGGTGGCCTCTTGTCCAGCAAGTTAAAATGTTTTTCTAGTTAGTGATTCTCTTATCTTGGCCATCAATGTGATTGCAAATTCCCCCACTTCTTCTAAACTGCATTCCTTCCTGCTTTCTCTATAACCTCTGCAGAACTGAAAGCTATTAATGGGAAAAGACAAATTCAGCTTCTTTAATCGACAACTTTCATTTTGCATATAATTCTAAGTCACTGGAGTCTGATCAAGTCTTTTTTTTTTTTCCAATGAAAAACTATTTTTTAATTTAATTATTTTTTTGAGACAGAGGATCAAGTCTTTTTCTATGGAATTAAGAACACAGATTCACATACCCTATTTACCTTAACCCTAGCTGATCATCATAATCTCTTGGGTGGACTTAAAAAAAAAAAGTACACATGCCTATCTCTCCTCCCCACAACCCGGAGACCTGACATTGTTGTTGGGAGCACTCCAGGTGATTCTGTTTCATGGGCTAAAAACCACTGGTTTATGCCATATTCCAGGGGGGTTCCAGGCAGGCAGTGTGGTTTGACCCTGGGGTAACAGACGGCTGTTCCACTCTTGGGCAAGGAACAGGCACAGGTGTCACGCAGACCCAACACATATATGTGGGGGGTACTTGCGTATCTAACTGACATTTGCCCTGGAGAGGCACAGCCAATCATTAAAATAAATGCCACTCACAGCTGGCCATGGATTACAGAACACTTTCCTCTTTACTTCTCCTCCTAAGCTGCCCTGCTATGTTTAGGGTTTACTTGATGGTTTACTTCCTTGTAGAACTGTCCTTCTATGGGGCTCACATCTGTTTACAATATATTATTTAGCTCATGGGCTTTTATACATTTGAAATTTCACAAGTCGTTGACAAGATGAGGGATGCACCCAGCTGGAGAAAGACTAGTGAAAACTCTGAATTCCTGACTTTTCAATATCACATGTTCCCATAAGAAACCACTCTGCCAATCAGAGGCCTGGGGCTAATACTCTCTTGTCTTTTGCACCCCCCTCCGCAGGAGAATTCCCCCACTGTCCACAGTGACCTGTGAGTAATACTTAAGTCACACGCTGATTAGTAGATGGATGCTCATTTGGGTACTAGACAAATATTGTTACATACTTCTGGAGACAATAATCTTTATGGAACAAAAGCATTCCAAGCCTTGGCTAACGGCCCACTTCTGAGCAGTAGGCAACCCAACAAAATTCCAGTACAACCAGCTAATTTCAGCAGTCCCTGAAAATCTGTAGCAGGCCTTAATATTTTCAATCCCTCAAAAGAAGAAATGTCCTATTTTCAGCAAACATTAGGGTTCGTGAGAGCACATTTTGTTGGCATAATTGATAAGACAAAAAAATTACTGGGCTATTCAGGTTTAGACGCTTTATTGTTTTCTCTCTGTTAATCTAATCTTTTTTAGTTTTTTGTTTTGGCGAGCACAGTTTGGAAATATTAAAGCTACACTGGGCAGTAGTAAAACCCTAAATAAGAACTTTAATCTTATTGAAAATTAGGGCTTCCTATTAGGAGACCTCCTTGGCATATACTTCATTATCAAGAAGTAATTGAGGCAAGAAAAAAGGTAGAACTCATTGGTTACAGTCCTGATTGTCAAAGCATGGATCACATGGAGATCTTTTATAACTTTATAAGTGAATCTTTTGGAAAGAAACCTAACTCAAATAATGCATAAGCAAGAAAGAATTTATTGGTGCATTTCCTCAGAAGTCCAGTGATGCCTGCCTGTGGGGGCTCCCTGGTGTCATCAGGAGTCTTTCTGTTTCTCTCACTCAGCTTGTTTTTCTTCTGGTTTGGCTCTCTTCTTCTGCATGCTAAGGCCAGCTGCAGCAGGCTAATGTGGTGTCGCCCCTGGAGTTGAGTTCAGAAAAAGGTACCCCATTTTCCTGACTAGATTACCTGTCTTACCATCCCTACCTTTGTGCCTAGAGGATGAGATAAACTCTATTACTAGCAGTCTCCAAAAGGAAGGGACTGAGGCAAAGGTTTTTAAAAAATTCTACTTTGGAGAGAGAGAAGTCGGTTCACACTCACTATGGGAAGTAGCCTCATTGTGCTGTTGGGCAGCTTTTGATGTTAATGGAGACCACAACATAATCCTTGATCACCAGGAATGCAGTATTTAGTATGCCAAAGGAAAGTTCCACTTAAAAGCCAGTATCCTGTCTCTTGCTTAAAATGGTACTCCTGTAAAAATTTGTAAACACGGTACACTAGCCAAAAGTTTAGTATAGGGCATAGGGCTGTGCCTGTGGCTCAAAGGAGTAGGGCACTGGCCCCATACTCCGGAGGTGGTGGGTTCAAACCTAGCCCCGGCCATAAACTACAAAAACAAAAAGTTTAGTATAGAAGTCTGAGTTATTTATTTGATAATTTGTGAACTGTCATGAAATAGACTCATTGAATTGAAAGACAATTCAAATATAGATGGTACTTCTAAGAAAGAAATCGGATGGATGCAATCGTATTTCAAATGTACTAAAGGTTAACAAGAAATTTTTGCTAATTATTTATGGGAAGAAATATTATGTGAGTCCAAATCTCATTCAAATTCAATTATATTATAATAAACATAGATTTTATCTTTTAGAGTTCTCACGAGCAATAAATTAGAATGTTTAGTCTTCCTAAAACAAACCCCACCTCCAAAAACAGCCAAGTTATTAAGGAGATATGAAGATAAAGTTTTATCAAATAATGTTATGAGATGAATAATGAAGTATCGAGAAACATTTGCGTAGTTTTGAAACATCAGTTGTACATCGTGCTTGACTTTTTAAAGTATTCTTTAGGATTTTCTCTAAACATTTTTGGAGTATTAAAAATGCCTTCAGAAATTAAGCTAAGAGAGCCCATCTGAGCAAATGAAATTTAGTGCACAGGAAAGGTTGCCAGGCCCCATGTCAAGATGTCTGGATGGGGTGGTTGACTGACTACCTGGTGCTGTTACCACATTAGGGACACAGGCTCTGGGTCGCGAGTGCTGCGTGATGTGAGCTGGATTGGCACTCGGGGACCCCGCGGACCACCGCGTGGGAGCGGAGTGGGGGCGCGGGGGTGGAGATGGGAAGGGGGTACGGGGTGGGGGGTGGGGCGCGGGGATGGAGATGGGAAGGGGGTACGGGGTGGGGGGTGGGGCGCGGGGATGGAGATGGTGGCAGGGTGGGCGGTGGGGGCTCAGGGGTGGAGATGGGAGGGGGTACGAGGATAGGGGTGTGGAGGTGTGGGGGGAATACGGGGTTGGGGGTGGAAGCGGGGTGGGGGCGCGGGGGGTGGAGATGGGGGCGGAGTGGGGGGTGGGAGCGGGCCAAGACGGGAGGGAGGGAGTGACGGAGGGACGGAGGGGGACGCGACGGAGTGGAGGCGGGTCCGAGGCCGCAGGGGAGGGAGTAGGGGATGGAGGTAGGGGAGAGGCAGGGCCTGGAGGGGCGGTGCGGGAGGGGGTGGGCGCGGGATGGGGCGGGGCGGGGCGGGGCGCTCCCGGGGCGTGTACACTTGCTCCGCGACACGCGCTCTCGGCCACAGCGACTCACTCCAAGTTCCCTCCCTCGCGCTTCGGAGAAGCTGCCTGCGCCCTCCCACTCGGCGCAGACCGGATCCTCGCGGCGGCCACCGGCCGGGGCCCTGTCCGCTCGTCCCGCGGCCCGGCAGCGGCGACGCGGGGACTCGGCGGCCCCTGCGGCCGGCGATCGGCCCTCGGTCCCTTGCGGGCCCCGACTGCCCCTCCTCGCGGTCCCCTGGCTGCACCGCCGGGAGCCGGGGAGCGCGGCCGAGGTAAGCCCGGGCCGGGAGGCGGGAGGGAGACCGCCGGGCTGGGGTCCGGGGCCGGTGGTCGCGCCGCGCGGGACTGCGGACAATGCAGATGGCGGCATGCGGCCGGGAGGCGGGGAGCGAAGCCAGGTCTGCGCCCGCCCGGCCCAGGACTCGGGCTCCCACAGCCCGGGGGCCTTGCTGGCCCCGACGGCCCGGGCCGGCTTCCCGGGCGGCCGGCGGAGGAGACCCTGCGCGCGGGGCTCGGCGGGGAGGCGGGGCCGGGCCCGGGAGCGGCCGCGGGGCCGAGCTGGGGTGGCTCCGAGAGGAGGGGGCCAGCCGGGGACGGGCTTCACTCGGTCGCCGCTCCTGGCACGGTCTCTAATCTGGGTGATGCTGAATACTTGGGGAGGGTCAGTATTTCGCAGCCCCAGGCTGGGAGTTACTGCAAGAAATGCAGATTCCGAGGCTCGGAAAGTTTGTGTTTGGTTACCCCCTCCAGCTCTTGCTGTGGCCTCAATTGTCTCTACTTTCTTTGAAAGCATTCCGATTTGAAATGGAATTGGATTCTTGGCTCACTCGTGCCCCCATCACTCAGCGGAACTCCTAACTTGGCAAAGAAGCGCGCGCAGGCTGTGGGAAGCCGCGACCCTGCTGCCCAGCCTGTGCCCGCTGTTGTCAGCGCCGGCGCCGCACGGTGTCAAGGGCAGTGACGGGTCTACCCTAGTTGGCTCATGAAGAAGGAAGCAGAGATAACTGTACCGTGAGCTTAAATTTCTCTGGAAAGGGAAAAGAAAAACTCCTGAAGCCAGGCTTTTTAACCCTTTCAAGTTGTTATTTAAATGTACTGAACCACAAAATAATACAGGCAAGCTTTCTTTGCTGCCTAAGGTATAGGCAAATTCTGGGTTCTTCCTTACAGCCAAGTTACGTCCTTTCCAAAATCTGGCACACATCTGTGACAACATTGAATGGCTGGTGTTGCAAGGACTGCAGACTAATCTTTTTAAAAAGGGAATGTAATTGTAGAGTAAGCATTTTTATAGGTTGAATAGTCTGACTTCCATTTTCTTCATTTTCCTTGTTGGTGTGGGAGATATTTATTTAATGTTTTCCCCCCCAATTTACATTGATAGTCATTGCCAGGAAGATACCTGTGTTAATTTCTTGTACTTACTTTGGCGCATCATAACCCCTGGTCATTCAGCGAGCTGTTTATTAAGCATGACTATTGTAGCATAAGGGCTAGCTAGTTAATAGTAAGCTAGAATTCTTTGAAGATAACGTCCCATTTCTTTACCAGGTGATATTTATTCTGCGGCATTACCATGGACTGTACACTGTAATGTCACTAACAGAGGTGGTAGTGTTTTGTCAGCCTGGTAATCTGTAAAGTGCTTAGAACCTGGCACGTAGTTCTAGGTTAGTCTAGGCTAGTATTAGCCTTTATTTGTATTAATATGTGTTTTTGTTTGTGTGTGTTTTGATTTTTTTTAAATCCAGATTATTTAAATCATGGTATATTTTAAGTCTGTGGTTTAACTTTATATCAAGATGGAGGTGGGGTTGTTGTTTTGCTCATGAATGACAAGCTTCTCTTATATTCTTATGCACATGAGGGTTGATTTTAGTCTATCTTATGCAGTAGCTCTGTCTTACACCCAGACATGTCCTAGGTGTAGGAGACCTAATTAGCCTCAAGGACTTCATTGTCCAAAAATAGGCCCAGACATTAGGGAACACCTGGGCTCTGAACCCCATCTTGACCCCCTGCCACTCTCTTGTTCTTTAGGTTTATTTAGATACGTATTTCCAATTACTACCTGAAAGAACCGTGTTGGCATGGCAGAGTTAAGTAACTCCCACTATGTTAAAAAGTAATGAACGAGAAATATATCTACGGTATATATATCAACCAGAGCATATAATTCTTTTTTTTTTATTACACATTAGATTTACTTTATTTTTTTTTATTGTTAAATCATAGCTGTGTACATTAGTGCAATCAAGAGGTACAATGTGCTGGTTTCCTATACAATCTGAGATATTCTCATCAACTGTTCAACGTAGCCTTCATGGTATTTTTTTAGTTATTGTATGTAGACATTTGTATTCTGCATTTAGTAGGTTTCGCCTGTACCCATTCTAAGATGCACCATAGGTGTGGCCCCACCCACTACCTTTTCTCCACCCTAACCTCCCCCCTCCCTTCCCCTTCCTTGGCCCTTTCCTCATAGTCTTGTGCTATAGTTGGGTTATAGCCTTCATGTGAAAGCTATAATTTAGCTTCATAGCAGAGCATATAATTCTTAATGGTACTTTAAAGTCTTTAGAGTGAGATTTATAGTCTTAAGAAAAATTAAAATATTGTACTTACTTGCCATGTGTCAGTAACCAAAAGGTTGTGTCCACTATTTAGATATTTTAAATGATTGTCAGGAGTTTACTTTTATTTCAAGTTTCCCCTACCCCCTTTATCTTTGAAGTGACATCTTTTTTCCTTCCTGAATAACTTAGCCACAGGCAGTGGGGGGAGGGGCGTTGCATTAACTCTGTTGTGGTGTAGACACAGTGGCTTGGCAGTAGGTGGTGCTGTGGATAACACTGGCAGAGGAGAGGCTTATATGGTCAAGGAGAATCAGAGGGATTGATTTAGCAATCCCATTGTTTGCCCTCCCCAAAGCCTACTCAACACCCAGACACTATCAATAACTTTTTAGAAATAAAGGTTTTGTTTGCTTTTATTTAGGGAAAAAGTTTGCCCTTTATATTTTCAACATTTTTAGACGATTTACCACATGATCCCGGGTGTTAGACAATAATAACTTTGCAAGCAAAGTTAGTCAACTGTACTCTTTATTTTTATTTTCCCCTACTAGAGCCAGATGAATCTATCGAGCCTAGAGGATCTCCAACTAACCTGGACTTTTTTTTTCAGTACTTTTAGGAGAGGAAAACAAATGATAAGAAACCTACTTAGATCATAAATTTATTTATGAAAACAACTTCTGAGGCTTAATTCTCATTTATTCTGATGTTCATCACTTTTCTGGCTCCTGATATAAGGCAGTGAAAATTGTTATTGAGGATGAAGACTCTGAGGCTTTTCAATGTCATGACGCATCCAAGAAAAATATATTCATTCAGTGCAGACACCAAGGCTAGAGAGTGCCCTCAGAAAAAGGATTTTCTCGTTCATAATAACAGTTACCTCCAAGGATGGGCTTTGGGACAGGTGTGGTCCTAGGCAGTTGAGAGCCGGTGCCTTCTTCCTCCAAGACATGCCCGTGGGAGGTGAGGTGAAGTGACTTGTCGGAGTCACCCAGCTGGTAAGTAGCTCTCTGTGTGTGTGCACTGGCACTCTGCTCACACCTATGCACGTGGATACGAGTTTCCAGAACCCATGGATCCTTTTACCGCTTCATGAGGAATAACTTCAGCTGCGGGAGGTGTTGGCGTTGGCTACATTCTTTTCGGCTTTGGTACCAACAAAACTCTTCTATATAACTCAGTGGCCTGCTTGAGTATCAGGGTAGCATTTGGTCATCAGAGAGTCCAAAATAGAAGAAAGTAAGCCACTTTTGATTTTCAGAGGAAACCTCTTAAGATTTCACAACCCCTTTTAAAAAATGTTTTGTGAGTGTTGAGTAGAGGGATGGTGAGTTTAACTCTTTGAACTGTGTGCAGTTTGATAAACCTGGCTTAGATTTTAAAGTAATAAAGAGTGCTGGTTTTGGCTCCCTTACTCAGGTGATTCTGGGGACAGTCACAGCTCCCTCTATGACCTTTGGGTTAAAGGAGGTTTATTCATTTTGACCCTTAAATACACTCGAGGAGATTATGATGGTTAATGAAACATTGGCTCCAAGCCCCATTCTGTATATTCATTTTTTTAAATTTTATTTTAATATTTAGCTGGAGCTTAATTTAACTTTTAAAAACATGGTCATTCTTTTCTTGTGTTGAAAACATTACAGAGATACAAAGAAATAATTTTTGGAATTGTTAAGAGGAAAACAATTTTTAAATTGCTTGTTAAATTAGAAGCTTTGCCTGTATCTTAATTATCTGCAGTTAACTGTCTGGGACATTCACCAACAATGAAAAACTAAATTTCCTATGACTATTCTTTGTGCCCAAAGCGTTTATCAAAGAATCTAAACATAGCATTGATTTTGGACTTTGAAAAGGATAAATTTGTCTTTTCACTCTGAGATATCATCTAACCCCAGTAAGAATAGCCCATATCACAAAATCCCAAAGCTGCAAATGCTGGCGTGGATGTGGAGAGAAGGGAAATCTTTTGCACTGCTGTTGGGATTGTGAACTAATGCAGCCTCTATGGAAAGAAGTATGGAGAATCCTTAAAGAGCTAAAAGTAAATCTGCCATTTGATCCCAAAATCCCATTTCTAGGCATCTACCCAGAAGAAAACAAATCACTTTATCACAAGGACATTTACACTATAATGTTTATTGCAGCTCAGTTCACAATTGCCAGAATGTGGAATCGACCTAAGTGTCCATCCACCCATGAGCAGATTAACAAACTGTGGTATATGTATATCATGCAGTACTATTCAGCCGTAAAAATATGGAGACTTTGCATCTTTTATGTTTACCTAGATGGTGTTGAAGCACATTCTTCTTAGTAAAGTATCACAAGAATGGAAAAACAAGCATCCAATGTACTTAATACTAATATGAAACCAACAGAAAAACAACTACACACCTACACAAGAGAAAAACACAAATATATTCAAGTGAGGGGGATGAGGGGAAGAAGAAAGGCGAGGAGGTAGAGGGCTTGGGAAACTCACCTAATGTGCATAGTGTACCTTCATTTAGCGGGTACACAGCACACCCCCTAAATGAAGAGCTCAACCACAGCTTGAACTTTGCCTTAGAAATGCAAACAATGTAACCTAATCATTTTTACCCTCCTACTAATCTGAAATAAAAAATAAAAAGGATGGCTCAGCTCCCCTAGCACAGTGGTTACGGTGCCAACCACATGTACTGAGGTTGGCAGTTCGAACCTGGCCTGGGCCAGCTAAACACTAACAACAACACCAACAACAAAAATAAATAATTGGGATAATTTACATGGAAGATTTTGGAGAATAGTTGTAGGAAATTTGGTTTTTCATTGTTGGTGAATGTCCTAGACGGTTAACTGCAGATAATTAATATACAGGCAAAGCTTCTTCACTGTTGTAAAACTTATCCTGTTCATCTTGTTTTTAAACAACTTGAATTTGTTTCTGAAAAATCCTTTTATGATATAAAATTAGTGAAGTTAAACCATGCATACAGCTATTTTGAGACCTTACGTTTTCTCCTACTTGTGAAGAGAAGAACCGAGTGGGATTTTTACATTTTTAACATTTTGTAGTTTTAGTCCCAAAAGGAGACTGACGTAAGAACCCGGCATTCAAAGTTATAAGCCTGTGTGTGTGTGTTTCTTTAAAGGAAGGCTTAGAAAGTGAAGCAGATTACTTCCTCTTTTTCTAGTATATTTGGTGATAAAAATGCTGAACATGGAGATGATTAAACACTTTTAAACCGGTGCTAAAGATAAGATTTAAAAATTGTAAACACTGTAGAAAGAAGTTCAAAAGTGAATACCTAAGCAAAAAGAAACTGTGTCATTTGGCAGACAGATTTCTGGAAGAATTATAAGAATCCTGTGGTATGTTTTATACATCAGGGCAAGATCAATTGGTTTTGAAGTTGTGCAGTTCCAGATAAGGCTTTTAAAAATGCAATTCACAGGCATACAGGAAATTTTTGAGTGGTTATGTTGTAATACAGAACATTTTTTTTCCCCTCATAGTTCCACTGGAAGTTTGTTTCATCTTTTCAATTGTCTTTTTCAGGAGGAATCACAGATATGCTTCAAAATGATCATTTTTGCGAATGATTTTTTTTTTGTCCCATTAACTAGAACTTAGTATACAAAAGAATGTAGTTTAGTAATTTCTTCTTTTATAATTATTATGTTAAACAGGTATTTCTAGAGGACTTACTGTGTGCCAGGTACTTTGAATAAAAAATAATGGCTGGGAAAGCCACAGTCCCTTTTTTAAGGCTTTAAAGTGCCAAGTAGGGGAAAAAATGGGTAATAAGATATGAATAAATTAAAAGCTAATTTAAACCAGTTATAAGTGCTGTCAAGAATGGGGGCCACTTTCCCAACTAGGCCAGGTGGTCTGGGAGGGCCTCATGGAAGACATTACAGCTGAGACTTGAATGAATAGAAGGCAACCTCTACAAGGTCTCTGGGATGGCTCATGCAAAGGCCCTGTGGCAGGCAGATCCTACCTTTTCTAGGAGCAAGAGATAGCAGGAAAGGAACCAGGTTAGCACAACTTCGTAGGCTGTGCCGGGAGATTTCATTTATCCTAGGAGTAGTGAGAGCTGGTAAAAGATGTGATACAAGGATGGCCAGGCCCTGATTTGCAAACTGATTTGGAAACTCACTCAGCCTGCTCTGTGGAGAATGGGTCACTGTGGAAAGGGAGCTAGTTATAGAGCTGTTGCGGAGATCAGTGCTGGTTGGAGTGAAGGAAAGCAGAGAAGATGGAGGGAACCCCTTGTATTCAGGGCCGGGGTGCAAGTTGGGTCTCTTGCTGTCTCACATCCTCCCTTTGCCCTTGTGCTGTGGGATGATGCCGCAGGAAGGCCCTGCCAGTTGCCAGAGCTTCAATCTTGGACTTCCCAGCCTCCAGAAGTGTGAGAAATAAATTCGTTACAAATTACCCAGTGTGTGGTATTCTGTTGTATGTATGTAGTAGCAGAAACAGACTGAGATGCACATGCTTCTTGTTTTGCTCTGGCTTTTTAGAGGGTGTCACTTGTTTTGTCTTCAACTAAATGTCAGCTGAGGCCTAATTAAAGCCAGAGATGCCAGTTCATAGCACTGAACTTATTACATAAAAACCATGGTAGTACACACAGTAGGGAATTACAACCAGTATAAAAATGACCCGTGACTTGGTAAACTGTGCTGTGCCTTGCCCCCCACCCCCAGAAGCTGGAAGCACTGTGTTCTCCTGGCAGTGAACTTGGGGTGATCTCTGGCATCTTGATAGACAGTGCTTAGTTGACATGCCAGACTCTGGGTTATTCTCGTTTCTGCTCCATTGTGTTAGTTATGGTATCGAATCTCATTGTAATGACTTTGGTTGGTGCATTGATTTTGACGCTATTTGTATTTTTCAAAAGAAAATCATACTCATTTTAGAAATAAGAAAATTTATGTATTCTTTTCCAAGCTTTTATTCTCCCTCAGTGTTCTATGTATTGACTACAATCTTTAGTCAGTAAAATACAAAGACTTACCTTTAAACTCCATCATCGTGGATATTATGTGAGAATATTTAGTCACACATATTTGCAAACTTGTTGGTCCATTTCCTTTCCCTGGCTACCATAGGCCACCATTTAAAAATAGTAGGAAATTGGGCACTCAGTAACGCTGGGAAATATTATACCAGTGAATCCTGATGGCGCTTCTGTGCTTTGAGTACACAGTTAAAAGTAGGTGAATTGGGAGGTCCATTGTACACTTAACCGTGACTTGGAGATTTTTAAAAATCCCTTTAATCTATCCCTGGCTTGTGTCCTTCCAAATGATCATTAGTTAGAATGTTGTCATTTTTAAGAGTCTGATGTGTTTTTTCCCAGTAAATTTTGTTCTGGGTTAGTGACCAGGAGAGAAGAGGAGAGGCCATCATATCAATATTTAGTATGACTGGTCACGAGTGCGCTTCACAGCTTCTGCTGTTTGGTTCCAGCCTGCAACCGGAGCCAGGTCTGTGACTATAAACTGTTTTATGATGCTTTGGCTAAAGTGGCCACCATCTTTGAGGGGGGAAACTGTCTGGTTACTTAGTTCTTTAATTTAATGAAGTTTTTTTTTTCTTGTTCTTGTTCATGAATCTATACTTACTACTCTTATGGGGGGGGAGTCATATAAATAAATATATATCTATATATATATAGGGTAGCTGAAATTTCTTTTAGGTCGTACTAGAGATGATTGACAGCCTGCTTGTATTGTTTGGCTTTAAATTAATTTTCTGTAGAAGAGATAAGAGTGCCACTCGTGTCACAGACCGTGTGTGTGTGTGTGTGTGTGTGTGTGTGTGTGTGTGTTAAGGGCCAGTGTGAAGTATAAGCATAGCACTGGCTGTGTTTTTCCAGTTAGAAGTGGCTCTGTTCTCACTTTTGGGACATGTTTAAACTCACATGGCCTGACTTGCATATTTGAATTCTCCTTAGAGGTATTTTTCCTTTTGGAATTCACTAGGACAGGACTGAACTGTTTTGATTGTTAATCTCCTGTTGTGGAGTAATTTCCGTGTGGAGCATTCTGCTGTGTAGGTGTGTGAGCGCGCCCGGCAGGGCCTTGCAGCACCCAGCACCACCTTAGCAGATACCTTTCTACATCGGTGTCTGACAGACTGAACCATCTTCGTTTTTCTTTAGATTTTTCGTTTTACAAGATAGTTTTAATTATTTACTTATACCTTGTATTAGTCTGGGTTCTACAGAGGAGCAAGACTAAGATATACATGTAAAAAGAGATTTTATTATAAGGAATTGGCACACGTGATTCCAGAGACTAAGGATACCCATGATTGCTGCCTCCAGGCTGGGGACCCAGGAGGGAGTCCCCATCTGTTTAAAGGCGCTGACTCCAGAGTGTTAAGACCTGGTTCTCCTTCTCCAAGTCTGGCTTCTCCGGGAAGTCTTTCTCGGACTTGCTAGCAATGTCACCCTTCTTCCTTCCTAACCTTCCTTCATTGATTCCCTGATTGCTGCATCTTATGATGTATTCTTGGTTCTCTGAGTGTCTTTTCTGTTAGACAATATCCACAAACACACCTGAGAGATAGTGTGCTTTGATTCCAGACTACAACAGTAAAGCAAATATGGCAATAAAGTGAGTCACGTGAGTTTTTTGTTGTTGTTTCTTGGTGCATATAAAAGTTATGTTTACTGTACTATAGTCTGTTAAGTGTACAATAGCATTATGACTAAACAATGTGTGTACCTTCCACAAAATTTACTTATTGCTAAAAATGCTAATGATCATCTGAGCCTTGGGTGAGTTGTAATCATTTGCTGGCGGAGGGTCTTCCCTCAGTGTGGATGGCTGCAGCCTGATCAAGGTGGTCATTCCTGAAGGATGGAGTAGCTGTGGACGTTCTTAACGTAACACAACAGTGAGGTTGGCCTCATGGCTTGACTCCTCCTTTCACAAAGATGTCTCTGTAGTGTATGTACTATTGATAGCATTTTACTTTAGAACGTCTTTCAAAATTGGAGTTAATTCTCTCAAACACTACTGTTGCTTTATCAACTGAGGTTATGTAATAGTCTGAATCTTTTGTTGTCATCCCAACTATGTTCACAGCATTTTCACCCCCTAGGAGTAGTTTTCATCTCAAGAAACCAGCTTCTTTGTTCATCAGTAATGAGAAACTCCTCGTCCCTTCCAGTTTTATCATGAGATTGCAGCAATTCACTAAGTCTTCAGGCTCCACTTGTAATTCTAGTGCTCTTACCATGTCTACCACCTCCGCAGCGATTTGCTCCACTCGAGTCTTGAACCTCTCAATCACCCATAAGGATTGGGATCAATTTCTTTGAAACTCCTGTTAATGTGGATATTTTGACTCTCTCCCATGAAGCACAAATGTTCTCAAAAGCATCTTGAATGGTAAATCCTGTCCAGAGGTCTTGAGTTTACTGTGCACGGATCAGAGGAATCACTGTCTATGGCAATTACAGCCTTTCCAAAATGTATTTCTTTAATATTAGGTTATTAAGTATGCAGTGTCTGATTTCTTGAAGTATTAAGTTTGACAGTTAATATCCGTGACATTTCACTTTGACACTTCTTGTTTTATTTTTATTATGAGGGTACAACCTCATTCTTTTAAGTGCACATTTTGGCTTTATCTTTCAACACTTTTGTAGAGCAATTTTTGAAAAACCATGAATAAATCAAAAACTTGCGTTATTTTCAAATATGAGTTCCATGGTTGAACCAAGGCGCGCAGACAGCTTGGAACATCACCAAAGTGTTTGGGAAAGATGTGGCTGATGAATGCACCGTAGGACGATGGTTTTAGAAGTTCTGTTCTTGGGATTTTAACCTTGAAGATGAGCCACATGGTGACGTGAGACCAAGGTGGATAATGACAAGCCGAATGCTATGGTGAAAGCAAATCCATCCCAACCTACTACACACGAGTGAGCTGGTAGTAAGGCCTGGCGTCATTCTTCCAGCAACCCTGGACCATTTGAAACAAATTGCTAAGGTAAAGAAGCTGGATGGATGGGTTCCACGTGAATTACTTAAATAAGCTTCAGAAGAGAAATCTGAAAGCTTCCTTCTGAAAGCTTGCCCTTCTTTGCTGTCACAATGTAAAGGCGAACCAGTTCTAGACCATATTGTTATGTGTGATGAAAAATGGATTCTTTCTAACAAGGATTAGGTAAAGATGAAGTGCTGAAACAAAGTCCCGGACTGAATATGCATCAGAAAACACTCCAAGTGTCTGTTTGGTGGTCCAACACTGATACTATCCACTACAACTTCGTGAAACCTGTCGATTTTAGGAAGTTGATAATGGCGGATGTCTACTGCAACCAGATGGATGAAATGATGAAGATGCTTTTGATTAAGCTGCTGAGATTTGTCAATGGAACCAGACCAGTCCTCTTGCAAGACAATGCTTGATCACAACACTGTTGAAACTACAGAAGCTGGATTTGGAAATTCTTTCATCCACTGTATTCACCAGACCCGGCACCAATTGACTACCACTTCTTCCAGGCAAATTCCATCTGTGGAATTTGGTTTTTGCAATTTCATCACCATTGTCTCTCCAGGCTTCTTCCCTGCTGGCATAAACAAGCTCATTAAGATGACAGAACTGTGTTGATAATTTTGGTGCATAGTTTGATTAATTGTACTGTTTCTTGTTTGAGGTGTAATAAACTACACTTTTGGTTCAAAATTGGATGTTTCCTATTTAATGACCTTATAAGTAAGGTTTCAAAGTAAACTTTACTTCTTGCTTCTTGGGCTGCAGAATGGATGCCGTGTTAGAAGGCATGACAAGGACATTAATCTCCCAGTACCTCTCCATCGGAGCCCTCAGGTGAGTAGGTGCATTGTCATTGAACAGTTAATAATATGAAAGGAATCTGATTTTCAGAGCAGTAGGTCTCAACAGTGGTTTAAAATATTCAGTAAACTATGCTGTGAACAGATATGCTGTCATCCTCTTAAGAACAAAGGCAGAGTAGATTGAGCACCATTTTTAATGACTCAAGCATTTTCAGAATTGTAAATGAGCATTGGCTTCAACTGAAAGTCACCAGCTACTCTAGCCCCTAACAAGAAAGTCAGCCTGTCCTTTGAAGCTTTCAACTTCTTCTCTCTAGTTATGAAAGTCTTAGATGGCCTCCTCTTCCAGAATAAGGCTGTTTGGTCTGCATTGAAAATCTGCTGTTTAGTGTATTCACTTTCATTAGTGACCCTGGCTAGGTCTTCTGGATAACGTGCAGCCTCCTCTCCATCAGCTCTTGCTGATCACCTTGCACTTGTGGAGAGAGTGTTGTGGAGAGAGCTTCATTTCTTATCAGCCAGCGTCTGCTACCTTTGACCTTTTCTTCTGCAGCTTCCTCACCTCACTCAGCCTTCATAGATTTGAAAAGAGTTAAGGCCTTACTTTGGATTAAGCTTTAAGGGTCTGTTGCAGTTGGTTTGATCTTTAATTCAGATTGCTCAAACTTTCTATCAGCAGTAAGGGTGTACCCCTCCTTTCCTTTCCCTTCCCCCCCCACTTTTTTTTTTAAGTCTCATTCTGTTGCCTGGGTAGAGTGCACTAGCCTCATCATAGCTCACGGCAACCTCAAACTCCTAGGCTCAAACTAATCCTCCTTCCTCAGCCTCCTGAGTAGCTGGGACTACAGGCGTGCACCACTACGTCTGGCTAATTTTTTTTATTTTTTGTAGAGACCCCACCTAGTCTCCCTATTGCCTGGGCTTGCCTTGAAGTCGTGGCCTAGAATGATCCTCCCACCTCAGCCTCCCAGATTGTAGGATTTCAGGCATGAAAATACAACACCTGGCTTTGCTTTCTTATTCATTTTTTATTGGAGTAGCACTTTTAATTTTCTTAAAACTTTGCATTCATTGACTAACTTTTCTTTTTTTTTTTTTTTGAGACAGATCCTTACTCTTTTGCCCTGCGTAGAGTGCCTTGATGCCATAGCTCATAGCAACCTCAAATTCCTAGGCTCAAGCAGTCCTCCTGCTTCAGTTTTTCTATTTTTAGTAGAGATGGGGTCTTGCTCTTGTTCATGCTGCTCTCGAGCTCCTGAGCTCAATCAATCCACCTGCCTTGGCCTCCCAGAGTGCTAGGATTAGAGGCGTGAGCCATTGCCCCTGGACTACTTGGCTAACTTTGGCACAAGAGGCCTACCTTGTGGCCTATCTGGGTTTGAGCATGCCTTCATCGCTAAGCTTAATCGTGTTTAGCTTTTGATTTAAACTGAGAGATGTGCAACTCTTTCTTTCACTTGAATACTTAGAGGCCATTCTAGGGTGGTTAATTGGTGTGATATCAATATTGTCGTGTCTTAAGGAATGGAAGACAGAGAGAAAGAGAGAGACGGGGAAATGGCCAGTGGATGGACCAATAAGAACACACACAACATTTATTCATTAAGTTTGCTATCTTGTATCATGTGATTTGCTATGCCCCAAAACGACTATAGTAGTAACATCAAAGATCACGGATCACAGATCACGATAACAAACTCAATGTTAGGATTAATGAAGAAGCTTGTAATATTGTGAGAATTGCCAGTGACACAGAGACCAGAAGTGAGCGCATGCTGGTGGAAAAATGGTGCCAATTGACTCACTTGAAGCTGAGTGGCCACAGAACTTCATTTTGTGAAAAACAGTAATTTTGAAGCAAGATCAAGCAAAGTGCAATAAAAAATGAGGTTTGCTTGCATATTTCTCCATGGTGAGTATTGTCTACAGAAGGAAAATGGTGCTATCATCGGGACCCCTTCCTCTCTACTTTGTGTGGTCTCTGTAAGGTGCATGTGGAGCCCACCTTGGTGTCCACGAAAAGCTCTTCCGTAAGGACTGAGTCTCCACTTTATGGTTTCTCCCCAGCACAAGATATACTCAAGCTGAAAGTCATTGCAGTTACTTTGTATAATTTCATCTGCATTCATCTGATGTATAATTTCATCTATTTGATCTTCAGATTTCAACCAGGTAGGGAAGCGTTTTGAAACATGAAAATGTACATTTTTTGGTTTCAACAGAAGATATTTATTTGATGGTAGATACCATTTATTCCTTAACATGGTGACTCTCAGGAGGCAACTGAGCACTCTGTCATTTTCCCAAAAAACAGCTATTCACCCCTGATTTTCCCACCGTTAGCACATGTAATCAATCATAATAATAATAATAATAATGATATTATTGAGAGGCACATCCTTACATAGTGTTTACTGCGCCCTCAGCACTGCTCTCTGTTTGCGTGATGTCTCTGCAGCCTGTAGGTGACATAGTTGCTGCATTTCTGCTCATGTGCTGCTTTAATTTTGCTTGATGAGACAGTCGGCTTCCAGTGCTAAGGAACTGAGCAGTGGCATGTAACTAACTGACTTATTTCTCCACGCGTTCACTTTTAGACTTCCTTGTCTGTCTTGTTCAAAATGCCCTAGGGCGGGCCTTCCTCTGGTCTCCTGTGTCTCCCGCTCGTTGGTTTGAGACTGGGACTAGAATCACTCACAGGCAGCAGCTTGGTTCAAGGCCCAGGGGGCCGTGGCAGCATGGGTGGCCACGTGATCAGAGGGGTGGCCAAACCCCTGGGAAGAGTTTTATCTAGAAACCTGACCTTCTAAGGTGAAACTGGCTGAGTCCAAGAGTATGTTAGAACTGTGCCAAGGACATTTCATGACAAGGACGTGACCTCAGCACTCAGTTCAACTTCTTCCCTGCCCCATCAACTCGTGCTAGGGTCACTCGAGAGACATGGCCATGACTTGCAAGGCAACTTTTGTCTGTGTGCATAGATTTTTTTTTAACAGATTAGTTGAAGCTCTGTGGTCTAATGAAATAGCAGTTTACGAGTCATGGAAAGCTTGCATTTGTTAATTGTAAATGAGACGTAATAAATGTACGTGTTTATGGCATATAGTATGACATTTCCATACGTGTATACAGCGTGTGATGATCAAACTAATTAGCATCTACATTACCTCCAACATTTACCTTTTCTTTACATTGGAGACCTTCAAAATTCTCTTTTCTAGCTGTTCGAAAATATATAATAAAGTATTGTTAGCTGTAGACACCCCAAATGCTATAGAACACTCCTTATTTCTCCCGTCTAGCTGTAGCTGTCTAGGGAAAGGGTGAATTCTTTCCCCTGCAGCTGAGCTCAAACTAACACTGGCTTTGGGCCCAGCAAGGGGGAAAGGCCTCCTCACTGCAGGGGGAAAGGCCTCCTCACTGAAGGCAGAAGACAGGCCCACGTCCCGCAGCCTGTGCTCCTCCCTGCTCAGGTCAGCAGTTCACTAGAACCTGAGTCCTCTTTGAAGGCCCCTCATCTATCTGATGCTGAAAGGTCTCACCTGCCCGGCTCCACTCTGGATTCCTGGCCTAGCTCCTCTAAGCTCAGGCCTTGGTCGTTTTTTCCCTCCTCTCTGCTCTCCCTACCTCTGCCTGAATAAAAAAAAAAAAGCAGAAGACACCATCGTATCTTTATGATGGTGATGCAAAGGCATCAAATGTATCTCTGCTGACCACGAGACTGTGAGACTTGATGGAGGGACGTAAATCACCTTCCCAGCAGAGTCTTGGGAATGTTTGTTTTAATCTTAAAGCTGTCTGCCACTCCAAGAGTAGTTTGTATTTAGAGATAGAAGTGAATGGTCTCTCAGGCCCTGAAGGAGTTTGCAGATGGAATTGAGCTTCCACAGTTGGTAATGTTCCGAGAGAGTGTAGAGAATTCAGGAGGTTCTGGAATCAAGGTGAATGTCAAGGCACCCAGAGACACTAGACCTGCCTAACGTGGGCACCATGTGGGCAGAGTGGGTGCCTGTGGACACAGTGTGGACGCGTGTGGGCACAATGCGAGTGCGTGTAGGCACTGTGTGGGCACAGCATGGACACGTGTGGGCACAGTATGGAGTATGGATGTGTGTGAGCATAGTGTAGGTGTGTGTGGGCACAGTGTGGGTGTGTGTAGATGCATGTGAGTGTCATGTGGGCACATGTGGCTGCGAAGCTCTGGAAATGTGACTGGTCTGAACTGGGATGTCCTCCTGCAAGTGTTCCTTTTTGAAGATTGAGTTTGAAAAGAGAATCATTTTTACATTAATTATACGTGGCAAGGATAATATTATAGATTAGTGGTTTAATGTAAATATATTATCAAAATTAACTCTGCCTGTTCTTTTAATTTTTCATATGGCTCCACAAAACCTTAAGCCAGCGGTTCTCAACCTTCCCAATGCCACGACCCTTTAATACAGTTCCTCATGTCGTGGTGACCCCCAACCATCAAATTATTTTTGTTGCTACTTCGTAACTGTAATTTTGCTACTGTTATGAATCGTAATGTAAATTATCTGATATGCAGGATGGTCATAGGTGACCCTTGTGAAAGGGTCATTCGACCCCAAAAGGGGTCGCGACCCACAGGTTGAGAGCCACGGCCTTAAGGTAATGTACGCGGTTCACATTGTAGCTTCTTGTGCCCTAGTTCCATGGGATGGCACCATTCTAGACTCCAGAGTTCATTGATTTCGCTCTATCTCCTGGCAGCGTTCTAAAATGATAAGTAGACGGTTGTATACTGGCAGAAAAGAGGGTAGTAATTACTAAAGACAAGAATAATTTCACTAAGAACAGACATGATCTCATTGTTTCTTCTTTTCATAAGGTTACTTGGCTAGAAGATGAGATCGCTCTTATAGATTTATACGTGGATTTCTTTACTGCGTTTGAAATGTGTCCTCTGATCAGCCCGAGGACAGTTTAGGAGGACAGAGCTGTAGTTGATGGTGTGGCTGTGTCTGTACCTGGTCAAACTCAGTTCTCACTGTTTGATGGTTTTGTCGGAAACAGCCTGGGGGACGTTGTCTGGTTTCCTATGGAGCTTATTTTATTTCCAGGACTTGGAGGAACAGAAATGAACCACATTTGTGAAGAGGTCAAGATGGTCAGGTTTTAAAAGCCCAAGGAGAAGGCTATGCCCAGGGAGGCATGCTCTGCTGAGCATCTGGATTTCATTCCTTGAACACATTTATTGAGCACATTTGTGCCCAGGCCCTATGCTAGGTGCTAGGAAGAAAGATACTAAGATGCTGTCCCTAACCTCACAAAGCTGTCTGGGGGGAAACAAAACCGCTTAAATAAAATCACAGTCCTTGGGGTAACAAACCAGTAGAGCAGTAGTTTTATCTCATGGCACACGTGAATCTGTAACAGGGCACACTTAAATTATGTTGACCAGAAAAAGAGTAGAAAGAAGAATATACTTCTTTCTTCTTTTTTATTTTTATTTTTTAATTGAGACGGAGTCTCACTTTGTGGCCCTCAGTAGGATCATAGCTCACAGCAACCTCCAGCTCTTGGGCTGAAGCAATTCTCTTGCCTCAGCCTCCCAAGTAGCTGCAACTATAGGCACCTGCCCCAACTCCCAGATTTTTTTTTGTACTCCATCTCACTCTGGCTCAGGCTGGTCTTGAACCTCTGAGCTCAGGACATTCCACCCGCATCGGCCTACCAGAGTGCTAGGATTGCTTTCAACTTCTTTCAAAAATAATGTAATTAATCTGTAAATTTTTTCACGGCCCACCTAAGATCCTCTCACGCACACCAGTGTGCTGTGGCGCACTAGTTGAAAATCACTGCAGAGGCTCCTGTGTGCAGAGTGCTGGGCCAGGCCAGAGACGTCGTCCCCAGATCTGCTGGTTTGACAGCATTCCACTTGATTCCAATTTCTAACTCTTTCCACAAAGAATTGCTTAGTCTGACTTGTTCTAAAGCCCAAATCATCATCTGTCATAGTTCATACCCAGCAAATTAGTATATAATAAATTAATTTATGTGAGGTTTTTCTATAACTGTGGTAGAAAGCTTCACAATATCTGCTCTGGAATGTTTCCAGGACAAAATTGTCTTGACAGTGTACTGTTGGGAGCTTACTAGACACGTGTGCGAGAGCAGCCTTCCAACTATTTCTCAAAGAACATTCGAGCTTTGCCCAATAGGTGTGTCTTTGCCTGCAACCTGACAGAAGGGAACATTCTACCTTCTGGTCAGGCCTTTTGAGCTCTGGGTGAAAGTGAGGAATCTACTGAGCTCTTTGTTACCAATCTAAGAGGTTTAGTTGTTCTGGAAGATTCTTCCAAAGGTGTGGGCAGCCTGTGTGTGGCTTTGCTTCTGTCAGATTTCATCTTCCAGGTGTGCATTAAGTGGTTCTAACGTCATGTAGGTTCAAGGAAGACCCTCTCAGAATCACCTCTAACTGAGTAGTCCTCACATCTGCCATGGGCTTTGCTTTGGCGGAGGAATATTCCAGAGACAGCCACAGGACGTCTCCCACTGTATTTGGTAGAGAGGGTCTGAGGACCCTCATGCATTATTGCCCAGTGTGCTCCACATTTCACACAGCTTTAAAAATCTGTCAACAATGTACAAGGCAAGTAATTTGATTAAAAAGATAAACAGTAAACTTTAGGCAAAGTTGGGTTACAGCTGCAGGGAAGTTAGTAGGAAATGCTTGCTGATCTCTCTCTCTCTTGACCTCTGTGCTTCCTGCTTAACTTTTCTCTAGGTCCGGAAATTTTTATTTTCTGTTTTCCTGGGATTGTACTCCATTTATATTTTTTAAAAAAAACTCACATATTTTTGTGAAAGAAGGGAAGATTTCAGGTAAAACTGAAGGTTTTCTTCACGTCTGTTTTGGTCTGTAGTTGGTTCCGTGTGAACTTTATGATGGGAAGGTAGAAGTTATATATGTAACCTTGTTCAAACTTTCATATTATTGGTTTAAATTAGGAGTGGGCTACATTTTTATTTTTTATTTTGTTTGGGTTTTTTTTTTTTGGTAGATGAGAAAAATATATAGAAGCTGTATTTTTTTTCCCCATTCAAATGTAAAGTTTTATGGAGTCCTAGGGAAAAAGATAAGTTCTCACTAATGAGTGATCTCTTGAGTAGAAAGCATCAAAGGGGCCCTTGGTGCCAGTGCTGGATCATGAACATGGTGCTCTGTGTGTGTGTGGGTGGCCTCAGTGGTTGCGGACAGACTGTTCATTCTGTGTGTGCCTGTGCAGGACTCTGGAGGATATTTGGATCATTCCCTTTCTTCCTCAGAACAACCCTGCAGAGTTGGTGTTGCTATGGCCACACTTTGGTAATCTGCATATTGGGGCAAAGAGGTGAGATGGATTCTTCAGGTCATCTGGGGCGAGGGTGGAAGAGTCCCAGGGCCTCAGCTTCCTCTGCCCTCCCCAGCCTGGTCTTCCCTTCCCTGGGTCCCAGGTCTCATCCGACCTGAGCAGGGCCGGATGGAGTGTGCATTCCCACGGGGGGCTCTCAGCGCCCCAGCTTCACCCCGGCTGACCTTTCTGTCTGCCCCACCTTCTTCTCCCCAGGCCTGAGATATCCCTAAAGGACCCCCCATCCCCACCCTCGCCCTCAAAGGCTGTGTTTGGAATTGGGTGCTGTCTCTGGAACTAAGGCAGCTGAGCTCTACTGACCAGCAAAATGTCTCTCAGTACTGGACTAGATGGCAAAGGCCTAATGTTTTAGAATCTTTTGTCCAGGTGGACCGAAGGTGGGATATTATAGCATGAAATGTCAAGGCCAGAGTAAGAATATGAAGGGGAAAGTGGGGATTTGGGTGCTGTGCTGTCCCCAGCAGCAGTCCCGGCCCAGCACGCTCTGGGGAGCAGTAAATCATTCTTTATGTCTTGGAAAGGGCTTGATGGGCAGAGGGATCGGTGAGCTGTGGGAGAGTGGTGGGGAGGTGGGCACCAGCTCCAAATGCTGGCGGAAGCTACTCACATGGGATGGGCTGCCGTGTAGAGGGGACCCTCTGTCGCTGCAGGTTGGGGAAGTGGGGTCCACAGGCATCTTCTGTCCTGTGTGCTGAGGCCGAGATTTTTTTATCCTGGCACATACCATGCTCACCCGTAACCGGCAGTTTCTGTTGCTATTTCTAGCGCCATCCTTTTTACTTCTCGTTTTGGGTTTATTTTATCATTCCTTAGGAGCTCGGAGCCTGCTCCATGGTGGATTTGATGGAGTCTATTCAGGGCATTCTCTGGGGCACAGTGTTGGAAAATAAGGTCACTTCTCTCTTTAATCCTGAAATAAACTGCTAAATGCTTGCACGCGGAGAACAGGGGGCTGCAGCAGTCGGCCTTCCCTGTGGGTGTGGCCCCTCACAGTCCCGCGAAGGTGCGGGCTCGTCCGTGCACGAGGCCCTGGCATCTGCTTGGGAGGGTGTGTTTTGCCTTCCATTCTCTGGTTTGAGAAAGGCTGAAGAGAAACTAGAACTGTCAGGGCTAAATTGGCATAGCAGATACCAGTTCTTCCTGGAAAGGCCCTTTCCCAGGACCCACTCCACTGGCCCAGACTGTTGACCTAGTGAGGACACTTGGATCGGGAGCTCTCCTGAGCGGGGACTGGCAGAGTCTTCCTAGGGGACACTGCTGTGCAGGTAGCTTTGGGAACCCTTGATCGGGGTCAGTACTTGTAGACGGGCACATCTGCGTCAGCTGGAGGGCCCCCCTGAACAAACTGCCAGTAGGTCACCGTGATACCATAATAGGTCTTCAGTAGGTTCTTGGTCTCAGTCATTGGAAGATTGAACCCACGGACCACAGATCAGATTTAAACATCAGAGCTCCTGGAAGAGAGAAACAACCCAAATTGGGGTGGGGGGGGGAGGCTCTCTCCCTGCGCTTTTTGTCCAGGAGTATATATATATAGTTGCCTGAGTCCTCTGTAGTTACATTTAGAGCACATGGGTCCTCTGTAGTCACATTTAGAAGCACATGGGTCCTCTGTAGTTACATTTAGAGTGCATAGGTCCCCTGTAGTTACATTAGGCCAGGACTAGGTAACAAATGAATGGCTACAATCCCTTCCCAGGCCTAGGAAACCTACATGAAATTGACCAGGCCTGGGAAATGGGGGTTCTTTGTCCCCCTGCAAGTGCAGGGGGAGGGAGACACTAAGATGCTGGTGTCTCCCCTTCGGTTCTCTGGCCTCTCTGGCTACTGGAACCTCCTGTGCTCCCCCCAACCCCACCTCCAACCGGCTGGTTCCTCTGCCGAGGTCACCTCACCCACACCACTGTGGAGCAGGCGGCAGGTCCTCCCCTCAGCTCCGCGGAGCTGGATTGGGCGCTACCTGTATCACCAGTTGTATCACCAGTTTCTGATTCACAGTGTCTGAGGAGGGCCTGGAAATTTTCTCAAGTTCCCTGGACATGTTGAGTCTGTCTGTGTGAAGTCCTCTGTGGTAGGGCTGAGCACCGAGGCACAGTAAACTTTGCCCAATCCTAGACAGGAAGGGAGAGTTTTGATGTCTTACAGGAAAAACACAGCAAAGGGCAGAAAGAATTGTAAAGGTTCTTCCAGAGAAGACAAACTAATGTCACAGCTTTAACCTCCTTACCAAGAATCTTGGCCTGGCGTGATGGCTCATGCCTGTAATCCCAGCACTTTGGAAGGCTGAAGTATGAGGTTCCCTTGAGCCCAGGAGTTCAAAACCAGCCTGGGCAACATAGTGTGACCCTGTCTCCAAAAATAGAGAAAAAAAAAAAAAATGGAAAAATTAGCCAAGTGTGGTGGTGTGCAACCTGTAATCTCACGTACTTGACAGGCTGAGGCAGGAGGATTGCTGGAGCCCGTGAGTTGGAGGTTACAGTGAGCTGTGTATGATCCTGAAACAGAACTCCAGCCTGAGTGACAGGCCAGACTCCTGTCTCAAAATAAAGAAAGAAAGAAAGAAGGAAAGAAGGAAAGAAAGAAAGAAAGAAAATCTTCAGTGTGGTCCCTAATTTTTATTTATTTACTTTTTAATGGATAGAACGTAAAGTCCTTAATTTTTAATACACTTCTCCTTAATAAGCCATATATGTGTATTTTTTGCCCTAATCATTTTATATTTCTCTTTATTTGTATAGATTTCATATTTAAATATTAATTTAGTTATGATTTACTTTGGGGGGGTTATCATTTATTAACCATATTAGATTCTTGGAAGCAAACCTGTGACCTTCATTTTTCATTTTCAAAAAAATGTTTTTGTCACATTCTGCCTTAGTAAAATATTTTTAAATGTAGTGGTTATAAGAAATTTTTAGTACCATCAAGATTTTAGGTCATGAAAATGCACTTAGATTTAAAAAGTGTTTTCACAAAATAACTTCCTTTTCTTAGCAATAATGAGTCCTTTCACACCATTTAGGCCGTTTTTGTTTTAAATTTTGTTTTAGTTCTTGGAACTTTTTTTTTCATATTTCAACAAAAGTTGATGTAGATACTTATTAAAGTGATTAAAATTGTAGGAATGTAGTGAATGAAATTTCTAAACTTAGTCTTAGGTCCTCAAGTAAAAATGCCCTCAGTGAACTAAAACATGTTCTTCAAAAGTCATGAGTATTTCCAGTAAAATCTAGTGAAGTGTGTATTCTATAATTAAAATAAGTCCTGTTTGGTACCAAATTAACTCCTAGAATACTGAACTATTTCTTTTTATATCCTTCAACTCATTCTATTTTTATGGTTTAATTATATGGTTGACCCATTTAATCAGAATACCTCACAAAACAAAACTAACTAGGGCTTCTTTCAATCAGTTTAGCATCTGAGAAGTCTGATGTCTCGTGAGTGTGGCCAGAAGGAACTAGAACACTTACTGTCTATTCTGCTGTGATGACTTCTTTAATCTGTGAAACAGATACTTTTAGATCATGATTATACTGGGCAAAGACAAAGCTAGGAGTTGAAGTACAATTTGTATTACCTATTGTTGCATCACGAATAACCCCAAAACTTAGCAGCTGAAATAATAAAGATTTCCTGTCTCCTCATGCTGTGGCCTTTGGGAGTATCTTAGCGGAATCTGGCTCAGGGTTTCTGGGTGGTTCTCGACGTGGCCGAGGCTGCAGTCATCCGCGGGTTCCACGTGAGAGGCCTTCCCCGACAGTGCCTGTGGGGAGCTTATTTCCTCCTCCTCATCTTGGGCCTTTCCTGGTGCTGTTTGAACGGTCTTGATTGTAGGTCAAATTCTTGGCCAGGCAAGAACCTGAAGGGGGATCTTTTTTAATGCCCCAGATGACTCGCTACCTGAGTCCAGGCGTTCAGCAAGTTTTCCCTGAGGTGCGGCCTCCTGCCATGTTCTGCCCCCTCCTGAAGCTCACAACCCACCAGAGAGAAAGCTGAACCCAGGCATCAGAAGAGTGTACAGTGAGCAGAATGGGCCCTGTGTAAATAAGCGAGGGACTGTGCCCACACCTTCCTGAAGGTCAGCTCTGAATTCAATTGGGTCCATCCACCTTGTAAGGAAAGGCAGGTGTTAGGTAGGTGAATGGCCTGGAGAGGCAAGTCTGGGGAGAAATTCAGAAGGGGGAATATGTTAGGTGGCTGGGAAGGGAGTCAAGGGACTGAGGCATGAAACAGCGCTGACCTTTGCAGTGCCAAGGGCAGTGTTTCACTTCGGGAAGGGTATGAGGAACAGACGAACCTGTTCTGTTTCAGGCTCTTGGTCTCGGTGATTTGAAGAATGAATCTGTGGACCACAGATCAGTGGTAAGACAATTTATTAACAGAAAAGAATACAAAAACAGTAAAGCTCCCGGTAGGGAGAGAAAGCCCAAGTTGGGAGAGAAAAGCTCTCTCTGTCTCTCTCCCTCTCGGGGTATATATAGGTGCATGGGTTCCTTCTGTATGAGGCCAGGAAAGGAATGGACGCTGTCCCTTCCTCTGGGGCAGGTGAGTGAATGTACTGATGAAAAAAAAGGAAACTTGAATTTCATCAATGATATGCTTTAGAAAGGTGGAAAATTGTCTGTTTATAATTATAGCAGAATACAGAAATTTGTTGACATAATTTCTTGGCATGATATCCTAGAGTTACACAAATAATATTACCTTATTTTTATTTTTCAAACATAGTGACTAATTCAATAGTCACTTAAAAATAATAATTTAAAATATTAGCTTCCAGATAAGGTACATGTTTTCTGCTTTAAGCTGTTGTGAATTCCTTACTTACTTTTTTTCATTAAAGAATTATTTTCTGTAATGTAAGTTAATAAGAGATTTTGTGTGTAAAAATTTGAGTAACTACAAAATAGATGTTTTTTGAAATAGTTTTTGCAGGACAAAGAAGTACAGTGACTGTGGAAGAACGGGGCTGGCCAAAGAGTAAACATCTCTCAGTATGTTTTAGATTTGGGACATATCTGGGGATGTACAAGTTCAAGAATTTTTAAGGAAGGTGGCTTCCCTCTTCCTTCTTCCAGGGTAGTCTGATAGTCCCAAGGGTATATCAACGCCATGTTCTCCTATATTCATATATCTGAATCTAAATAGCATCTTACCTAGCTGGGGCTGATATTTGGCTGGAAACCTAATAAACTGTTACGTTTGCTTTATACTTTCATTAATCTTTTCTACATGAGTTAGCTTTTCCAGGTACTCAACACACAACCATCAAAACCCTGGAAAATGACCACATTTTGAATTGGATCATATCCAGTTAATGTGCTGGCTTTAAAAACATGTATTTGTGTAGTAAACTCTTTGAGATGTGTAGCACTCTTCTTAAGAAATGTATTCTTTGCAACCAGGTGTATTTTTCTTTAACTTGCAACCTAGGTATGTTTATCCTTAAAATTTTGTGACTGTGACACTGTAGTAAGCATTTGTAGGTTTTTGTTTTCATCATGTAACTTTTCAGAAAGTTCTGTCTTGGTCATACATTTCTTTGACCATGTGTGGGTTTGCTAAACTTTATTTGTAGAGAATCGATGAACAAAAGTGTTGGGGTACATTTGAGTAAATTTAATGAAATTTTTTAGTGTGCCTTTTCTTTTTTGGTAAAGCCCAGAGAAGTATAGAGATTTATCCCAACGTAATTCAAATAAATTAATTATTATAATATAAAAAGGGCCTCTTTTAAAAAAGTGTCTTTGTACCGTGTGAGGGACGTTACAGAGAGGTGACTATGGCCTTTTTAATTTGAACCTGAAGAAGATGTCTCTAATTGTGTAAGCTTGACTTTTCATGGGAAAGAAAAGGAAATTTTCCAGATTGTTTGGAAATCAGTGACCCATAACCAAAAAAGGGGATGGCAGGAACCTTTTATAAAGTCACTACTATTTTTACATACATTATTTTGTTGACACATATTCTTCCAAAATAGTTATTATTTCCATTTGTTGATGAAAAAAACGAATTGCCTCACCCGAATTGGTAATAGTGGCCATGACTTACCTCTAGCTCTGCTGCTGAAAAGCCAGGCACATGCTGATTTCTTTGTTAAGTCCTCATACTATGTTATTATGGGATCCTCACAGTGATCCTGTGGGGTTAGAGCTATAAATATCTTCATTTTATAGACCAGGAAACTGGGCCTTTGAGAGGTTAAGTTAGTTACTCAAGTGACACAGTGCCACGGAGGGAGCTGACTTCAGAGTGCCCAGTAAGAATGTCCACTAGGTCATCGTTTTGGCTCCTGTCCTATATCCCCACTTCAGACAGCCCGAATCCTTTAGAGGCTTGCCCACCTTATATCTTCTGGAGCCTCTGCCTGGGCTTATGTGCCTGCTGCATACCCCAAACTGAGACACTGTTGATGGGTGTAGGATCAGACAGGACCTAAGCAATATGACTAACTGTGTTACCTGTATCTTGGAATCCCTGACTCATTCAAAAATACCCATAAAATGTCACATCTGGAGTTAGGTCCTAGGGACTAAGATAACCAGGCAGGTGTTTGTGCGTTAGTGGGGAGGCACAATTCTTAACTACTCTTTATATCTGGGGTGAATGTTTGCTTGGAGATAAGCAAGGCTTGTGGAGAATCATGCAGAAGAGAAAAGGACTGGAACTTGGAGAGGGCCAGGAAATACTTCTCAGAGGTGGGACCGTCTGAGCTCGGGATGGCTGGGCTGAAGTCTCTAGACTCACATTGGCAGACGAGGTGTGAGGGGGAGTATTTCAGACAGAGAATGGCGTGTGCATAGTGTAAGGGCAAGAAAAAGCAGGGCCCAAGGGGAGGGCCCTGCCAGGATTTTGAAGAGCTGGGCTGCAGCCTGTGAGGGATGCTGGCAAATGCAGCCCAGTCCACAGGGTGCCTTGTCGTTCTAACGGAGAGTATTTGGCCTTGCTCCTGCAGGTGGCGGGGAGCCCTGAAGGGGTGAGGAGTGTAGGTTCTGGGGGCAGGAGAGCATCGTCACAGCTGGATGTGAAAAAAAATCAGTTTTTCTGAAGGCTCCTGCTGGGAGACAGGTTGGGAGCTGGTGGTGATGATCCAGGTAGCACATTAAGATTAAATTAAGAGTCGAGTGTTACTAAATTTGGAGTTGCTTCCAGGTCTTCCCGCCTTATGGGCAGTCCATTCAAGTTTGAGATTATTGAGTTGCAGGAAATGTGCTTATCGTGAGCCACGTTTACCTCTGTACGAGTTCCACTACTCAGAATGATGTCCCTTCCTCCACATAACAGCCCACCTTCCCCCCCGACGCCCAGGTGCACTTCCCTCTTTTTTTTTTTTTTTTGAGACAGAGTCCTGCTGTCATAGCTCACGGAAAACTGTGACTCTTGGGCTCAAGTGATTCTCTTGCTTCTTTCTCCCGAGTAGCCTGGCTGTTTTTAGAGATGGGGTCTCCCTCTTGCGAGGCTGGTCTCAAACCTGTGAGCTCAGGCAGTCCACCCTCCTCCGCCTCCCATAGTACTGGGATTACAGGCGTGTGAGCCACTGTACCCGCCTCCCTCTTTGATGTAAGTATTCCCGGGTCCCCTTCCTGTCTACCTATGCCCAAGCCCGTCAAGGTCAAGGTCTGGTTGTCCTCAACATTCTCGTGAGCTTGGATTGTAAGGGAGATGCTGAGTCGTTCCAGACTCATGTGTATTACCCTAGGAATCTAGTAGCGGAGGGACCTTATAAAAGGTCCAGGCCCCTTGGCTGAGCCCTGGGAGGCTTGCAGTGAGTGCATCTAGCATTTAACAGATCGTTACCTCCACCCCTGTCTGCGTTTTTTAGAGTAAGAAACTAATAAGAGACAGTGCTGAGACAGATGCAGGGACCTCAAGACCGGGTGCAGGTATTGAACAGCTCTTTAGCTGCAGTTAACCGAGGCGCTTATAACCACAGGCAAGAATTAGCTTCCATTAGCCTGTCAGCTCTCTCTGCCCTCTTACTTGAACTTTTGTTAATTACCATATCATTTACGTTGTGTTTTTAAAATTTCTCTGCCCTTGAAATCACCATAACAGCTCCAAAACAACCATTTAAGTATGAAAATGAGAAGGTATCCAGTCTAGGAATCATTACCCAAATTCTTAGTAAAAGCCAACCCTTTGGCCTTGAATAGCCTCCCCTCAATTTGTAAGACTACTAAAGATTTGAAACCACTTCCTCTCAGTACAGCTGCTGTCTTTCCTTTACCTATTTCCATCCTGTGTAGTATTCAACACATGTTGGCCTCTAAGGAAGTATTTGTTGAATGAATGTAATTTTGATTATGAATGAATGTAATTTTGATTATTTTTTAACCTAAATTTGACAGCGTTCACACATGTTGAGAACCATCCTGTGTAGTGTTCACACAAAATATTTCAAGCTGATTTTCCACCCTGACAGTGTACTTTTCATTTTCAATAAAAAGCTGTCCTTGCTTGGTTTTTGTGGTGTATCCTGAAATTCTTTTTCCAACGAGCACGAGAACTTGGTAAAACCTGCACCCAAAGGCTGGTAGCAGACTGGCCGGTAGTACTTGATGGGTACTGGACACAGTACTTCCATCAGTATTTATGCCATAGGTAATGGTTGAGTGATAACTCAAACGTGTAGGGTTCTTTTCTTTTTTATATAAATTTGTTTATAATTTCTACCCTGGAATGCGTAACTGACTTCTTTTTTTGGATGGTGAACTTAGTCAGGGCAAGGACTCTTTTTTACTTAATCTTTTTTTTTTTTTTCATAGAGACAGAGTCTCACTTTATAGCCCTCGGTAGAGTGCTGTGGCATCACACAGCTCACAGCAACCTCCAACTCCTGGGCTTCAGCGATTCTCTTGCCTCAGCCTCCCGAGTAGCTGGGACTACAGGCGCCCGCCACAACGCCTGGCTATTTTTTGGTTGCAGTTAAGCCGGGGCTGGGTTTGAACCTGCCACCCTCGGTATATGGGGCCTGCGCCTTACCGACTGAGCCTCAGGCGCCGCCCTTTTTTACTTAATCTTAGTATTATTTCCATCCTGTGTAGTATTCAACACATGTTGGCCTCTAGGGAAGTATTTGTTGAATGAATGTAATTTTGATTATTTTTTAACCTAAATTTGACATGAATACTATAAAATTGTTCCAATTTAGCATACTTAGAATTATGATTCAATGGTATGATAGTTTAGAGATTTTCAACCTTGAATCACCTGTAACGTTGGTAAACTTTTCTTATATCTTTGTTTGCATTGCAGATAAGCATGCTTGGGACCAGGCAGGACAAAGCCTTGCAGATGCCTGCGGGGTGTTTCCCATGTAGTGTATCAAAGTGTTTTTAAGAATAGTTTTGGAGTTGATTTACAGTGTAGCTCACATTTTTTCAAGATTCAATACTTGTTTTTTTCCTACGTATTTCTTGGTAAGTCTTCTCTGTGTTCCATGTTACCCTCCATAGATTTGCCATCGTTTTAGGAAGTTTACCCTTTTACATTTAAGAGGTTTAACAGAGACTTATTATTATTAGGCCAACTATAAAAAACTTTTATAAGGCCACAGGTTAGAAGTTGTAGAACGTGGGATAATTTATTTTCCCTGTAAACGGTATTATTAACTGTTTTTTTTTAATGGTTCCTAGATACTTAGCCATCATCAATTGCTGTAATCCTTATTTGGAGAGGTAGAGTACTAGCCACTGAAGGGGTTTCAGATCATACTGATTGACTTAGTGAATTTTCAGGTTAAAAAAAGTTGGCACTGAGGTTTTTTTTTTTTTTTAAGTCACTTTTGTGAGCTACAATGGGTATACAATTAAATGTATTGATTTTAAATATACAGTTGAGAGTAATTTCAGAAATATACACAGCCTACTACTACAGTCATGATCTACAACACCTCAGCCAGCCCCCGTGTTGTCTCTGCCCTTTGCAAATCAGTCCCTTTTCCCCACACCCTGACCCTTGGCAAGCCTTGATCTGCCTCCTGTGGCTATAGTTTTCCTTTCTCTAACCTGGGAGAAAGATCCCATGTAAATGGGATCATCTCTTTAGTCTTTTGTGTTTGGCTTATTTCCCATAATATAATGCTCATGACATTTTTAGTTGTTGTTTGTATTAGTAATTCATTCCTTTGTATTACTGTGTAGTATTCCTGTCTGTGATATACCACAATTTGTTTATCCATTCACCAGTTCGTGGACATTTGGGTTCTTCCAGGGCTGTCATGAATAAAGCTGCTTGCTGTGAGCATCCTTGTTCAAGTCCTTGTGTGGAATCTGTGTGTTTAAATTTCTCTTGGGTGTTGGGTACCCAGGAGGATAGCTGGGTCATAGGATAAGTCTGTGCTTGGCTTTGTAACAAGCTACAAAGTGTTAGTTTTCAGAGTGTCTTTAACGTTTCAAATTTCCCACCATCACTGTATGAGAATTTCGATTGCTTCATATCCTTGTAAACATTTGGCCTTTTCAAACTTGGCTGTGTAGCGTTCACACATGTTGAGAACCATCCTGTGTAGTGTTCACACAAAATATTTCAAATTGTATATAAAACCAACACATTGTACCCCATGATTGCATTAATGTACATAGCTATGATTTAATAAAAAATTAAATAAATAAATAAAATATAATTTAGCCATTCTCCTTGGTATGTAGTGGCTTCTCACTAAGGTTTCATTTTGCATCTCCCTAACTATGTTGAACGCCTCTGCTCACTTGGCATTTATCTATTTTTGTTGTTGTTGAAAATATGTATTGAAACCTTTTCCCTTCTTTTTTTCTCCTTCATTTAGTTATTTGGCACCAGGTTTTAACACTATTACTAAGTTTATGAGAAAAAATAAGTATTTTGTTGCTTTCATAGTTTCAAGAAAGGAATTCCTCTTAATGGATATTTTTTCTGCCCATTCAATATTATTTATTTTTTATTACGAAATATGACAGGGGTACAGGCATCTTTGGTTATAGCGATCACGTTTATAATATGTGCTCATTGTACTCATCAGGTAGGTTTCCGCCTCTCCTCTCCTCTCTCTTCTCCCTCAATGGATATTTTTACCCTTAACTCTTTTTTTACTCTTTTGGGCTCGTGTTGAGGGGTTCTTCTGGCACCCGTAGGCCGTTTTCATTTATCTCACCTTACTTCCTGGCATCTCCTGGTTACTTCAGCTGAACCTGTCAACTCACATTCCATGGGAAATGCACATGGGGCTTTGCTAAGTGGCCCGTTAAACACACACTCATAGGTGCACACTCATCCCGTAGACCCTTGGACCCCAGAGCCACTGGAAGGCCTTGATGTCCTCAGTCATCAGCCTGCTGTAGGCAGGGCCACCCTCATGCTTTTTGGTTCCTGTGCACCCAGCAGTGTGCGGCATCCATAACGGGGGAGTCAGCGAAGGGCCATGGACCGATGGTAATAAGCTGCTGCTCTTGCTGAACCGCGTGCCCTGCCCAGGACCCCAGAGTTTAGGAGAACGCAAGTTCTGTCCTATCTGATGCGTATGATACTAAACCATTTTGAAATTCTTACTTTAAAAACGGCTTATGTAATCTTGGACTATGGAATACTTACATTTTGCTCAACAGATTTTATAAATCTACTTGAAAATGGCTTATAGCATACCTATGATTATGACTTGACTATGAATAAGAGAGGGAGATTGTATTTTTAGAACAGATGTACAGAGATCGGACAACTTGAGAGTAACCCAAATTGCATGTCATGTTTCTCATGGGCGTTCATGATTTAATCTACCTTTATCAGTGGAGCAAAAGCCAACGTATGGTAACTTTGAGCACGGGTTTATACTGACGAAAGGTGAATTAACTCATTTAGTGGTCATGCTATGTAGATGGCTTCTTTTTTTGGTTTAACACTAAAATAAATGAAATTGTAAGCTCTTAAGGTGTCTTTTATAAAAATTAAAAATTTGTTATAATCTAATGGAGTGATACATTAACACCATGGAAATCGGGAATCTAGGGCTGGCTTAGCTGTTTGACTTTGAAAGGGTCACTTAACTACTGAGTTTTCGTTTCCTCATCTGTGAAATGAGTCAACTGGGGCAGATGACGACAACCTTAAATTTCAAGCATGCGTACTATGAATTATATATATTGGTATGGTTTAGATTTCTTAATCGTCAGGTTCTTCATATGTGCAATTGTTCCTTATTCAAGTCAGAACTGTGTGACTTTTATATCTGAATCATTAAAGAAAGTGCTCAGCTCTTTATCTTCAAAAATGTGAGGAGGAAAAGGCAAAAGTAATTATAAAAATGAAAAGGAACTTTTGGGCGGCCCTGTAGCTCAATAGAGTAGGGAGCCGGCCCCAAATTCCAGAGGTGGCAGGTTCAAACCCAGCCCTGGCCAAAAACTGCAAAAAAAAAGAGGGGGGGTGTGTGTGTGGAATTTTTAGTACAATTTTTGGGCAAAAAAATAAACCACAGGCTGCAAATGTTAAAATATACTTAGAGACCTAAAATTAGACCTGCCATTCGATCCTATAATTCCTTTACTAGGTTTATACCCAGAAGACCAAAAGTCACAATATAACAAAGACATCTGTTCCAGAATGTTTATTGCAGCCCAATTCATTATTGCTAAGTCATGGAAGAAGCCCAAGTGCCCATTGACCCATGAATGGACTAGCAAATTGTGGTACAATGTATACCATGGAATATTATGCAGCCTTAAAGAAAGATGGAAACTTTACCTCTTTCATGTTGACATGGATGGAGCTGGAACATATTCTTCTTAGCAAAGTATCTCAGGAATGGAAGAAAAAGTATCCAATGTACTCAGCCCTACTATGAAGCTAAATTATGGCTTTCACATGAAGACTATAACTCAACTATAGCACAAGACTATGGGGAAAGGGCCAAGGAAGGGGAAGGGAGGGGGGAGGTTTTGGTGGAGGGAGGGTAATGGGTGGGGCCACATCTATGGTGCATCTTAGAATGGGTACAGGCGATTGCACTAATGTATGCAGCTATGATTTAACAATAAAAAAAAAATACAGACCTTTTAAATTTGTTAGTCACAATAAATTTAAATTGGTTCCAAACATTTTAAATCAAACTTTCACTAATATAATGTTAAAAATTATATCATTTTGTTAATTTGAATTCCCAGAATCATGTATGTTTTAGCAGGAATATAAAATCTCATGTTGCAGGTACTAAGATAATGGAAAAGAGCCATGGAACTTGCGAGTTTCTAGTTCTGTTTTAACTAATACGTGTTCTAATTTTTACCTTATGTCCTTGTAGCACACCCTTAGCTAATGGAAGAGAGAAAGGTAGGCGGTTTTGAAAGTTTGGAAAGTGAGAGTGGGAAATATCAATCATACTTGTTATTTTATTTAAATAGACACTTTCAGCCTTTTCTTTTTCTTTTTCTTTTTTTTTTTTGATGTTTTATATAATTATGTAATCCAGGTCACAATTTGCCCCTTCACTAATAAGCGTTTAGCTTACTGTTCATTACTATCACTCCAGAAAGGAGATGATGATAGTTAGGAAGCTGGCATAACCCTAAATGAAGTGGTTTTTAGCCATTGTTTGTTGGAGTTCCAAGTGCCTCTTTAAAATATTTTATTATTGCTTACGCCTGTAACCATGTACAGTAAATCTCAATAAAGAAGATCCTGTTGCAGGCAGAACATTTTCCTTCCCTATCAGTTGGCTCCCACTTTCAAATAAACAAGGATGCAGTCTTTTGGACTGATGGTATCTGAGAAAAGCAAATGATGGTGGAGAAAACCATTCACATTTTCACCACAGTGTATTCTTTTGAGTTGCCAGGTGTCTGGATAACAATCCCTTTCATGATTCATCCAGTATCTTTAAAGACAGTAAAAGCAGTTACATGCCCAGCAGAGCTGGGGAAGCAGTTTTTCTCCAACAGCCTCATTTTCCTTCTCCTTTTTTAAAAGGAGTCAGGTTGTTGTCTGGGACCAGTCGATGTTAATTTTTTTTTTCTTTCCTGAAGATGAAGTATTATATACTCAGAACTGGGGATATTGTAGCCTTCAAAAAAGCCTGGGGACCAGCAGGAACGTGTCCTTGTCTGAGTCAAGGTGGAAGGCGCGTTGAAGGATAGGGCACACTGCAGTCTGCCTTGGGATGGCTGCTTCCCTTGCAGACATTAGCAGAGTTTATGAAGGACGATGTATCCACTTCCTTCCTGCTTTTGCTGTTGGTCAGCCAAGTTCCAGCATTTCCTACAGAATTCTGTGAGCTAGCGCAGGAAGGATGAGCCCTCTCTGGGCATGTAGAATTTGAAACAGCGCAAAGCTGGGGGTCTCCAGGCTCACAGCAACACACAGGCCCACCCTTGGGTTTATTTTCTGGTGAATACCCACACAAAGCCGACCTCATAGTTGATTTTCATTTTCCTCTGGAATCAGTTTAAAGTTTGCTAGAGAAGCTAAATTAGAAAAGGGCTTTGAAACCAACTTTTCCCTAGGTGTATCAGGAAATACCATGTCTTTCATTCAGTGAAAAATTAAAAAGTACCAGTTAAAAAGCCTAATCACTTTTATTCTCCAGCATAATATTTTTATTTGTATAAATTTATGGGTTGCAAGTGCAGTTTTGTTACCTGAATTGATTGCGTAGTGGTGAACTCAGGGCTTTTATGAGATCCTACTCCCCAATAACATGCCCTGTTCCTCAGGGCTTTTATGAGATCCTTCTCCCAAATAACATGCCCTGTTCCTCAGGGCTTTTATGAGATCCTTCTCCCAAATAACATGCCCTGTTCCTCTTCCTCCTCCCCTCCCGCCCTTCCTGGTCTCCACAGTCTGCTGCGTTTCCACCTCCGTGTTCCTGTGAATGCATTTTTAGCATCCACTTGCGAGTGGTATTTGTCTGTGTCCGGCCTGTTTCACTTAGGATGACGGCCTCCATTTCCATCCAGGCTGCTGCAGAAGACGTGGCTTCATTCATTTTTATGGCTGAATTGTGTTCCCTTGTGTACGTGGACCACATCTTTTGTACCCAGTCATCCACTGATGTACACTTAGGTTGATTCCACCCCTTTGCTATTGTGAACAGTTCTCCATCATCATTTTTAATCAGTGTCCTTTTCCGTTTTAGAAATCCCCAAATTGGACATCAAGAGCACCATTCTCATTCTCATTGAATCTTGAATTGGAAGCTACTAAGACTCTAAGTCCTGAAGAGGAAATAAAAGGTAATTACTTTTACAAAATATAGTATTAAATTTATGTATAACTCTGGCCCTAAATTAAATGTACAATGTAACAGTGTATGTTGAATAGACTTTAGATATTTTTCACTTTTCTGTACGTTTTCCATTCTTATTTACTTCCCTTATCTCCTCCCTGGCTCCCACTTTCCTCCTTTTCATAGAGTCAATCTGATACCGGAATTTCAGGTTCTTGGTTTCAGTGATTTGAAGAATAAATCCGCAGACAACAGATCGGTGGTAAAACAGAATTTATTTACAGAAAAGAATACGAAAACACTAAAGCTCCCGGAGAGAAAACCCAAGTGGGGGGAGAAAAGCTCTCTCTGTCTCTCTCAGTCTAGGGGTATATACAGGTGCACGGGTTCCTTGGCCAGGAAATGAATGGACACAGTCTTCCTCAGGGACAAGGTGAATGAATGTATTAATGAATGGACACAGTCCCTTCCTCTGGGGCAGGGTGAATGAATGTATTAATGAATGGACACAGTCCCTTCATGGAATTGAGGCCTAGGAAACTTACATGAAATTGACCTAGGCGTAGGAAATGGGGGTTCCGCTTTCAGTCCTAAGTGTAAAGGGAAGGAGACACGGAGGCGCCAGTGTCTCCCCACCAGTTGTTATGCTCCTTTGACTATTCGAGCCACTGGTGAGGTTGGGAGGCCCCCTGCCCTTGCCTACCCTCCAGCTTGCTGGGTCCTCTGCCGGCTGCCACCACACCAAAACAGCCAAGGCGGAGGCGGCAGGTCCTCCTGGGACGCCACCACGCCACCCGTCCTGTATCAATTCAGCAAACTTTTTTGGGGGGGACATCTGTACTGGTCACTATTCTGAACGCACACGGTCTCCCTGCAGGAATGGCAAAAAATGCCTTTGTGGAAGTAGCTGCTGCCAGCCCGTGCCTGCCAGGCCATTAGTCTGCCTGAGAGGCTGGTTCTGCAGCTGCCCCATCCTCGTGCCCCCTGGGTCCTGAAATGCATGCTCTTCTCCCATCCCTCTCTGCACTGGCCTGGGTGTTTGCGTGCAGTTGGCCTTTGCTGAGATTCTGGAACACCCTGTGAATATTTAGCCTCCCTGATTTGAATTGTTACCATCAGAATCACTCCTTAGAGATAAATGAAGAAGCAACAGTGTACTGTTCCCCAGCCAGCGAGTGTGTGAATGTTCTTACTGAGCATGAGACCTGCTTTGTTCTTCTTCAATCATTAATGTACTATATAGGTATATATTGCAAAAAAAGTGTCACAGATGTGACGTGGATCTGTTCTCTAGCTACTTCCCAGAGAAAACATGATGAGATTTGGGTGCATATTTCTTGTTTTTCGATCTGTGCACTTAACGAATGTCAGCACAAACTTTCAGTCTGTGATAAGTGACTTAACCCTATAAGTAAAGATATTTAGGGTAGAAGTGGTTTCATAATTTCTGCTGAATGTTATGCTAATCTAAATGGTGATTTCTGTGAGTGGAGGCCACTGGCATTCCCGTGCGCCTGATTCATTTTGATGGTGATTTGTGGTCATTTTGTAGTCCAGGGGCTCCAGCTCTCGCTCTGATGGTGCGTTAGCTATTCTGGTGTTCCGCAGAGGCCAGGCTCAGTGCTGCCCAGTCAGGGGGAGCACCCTATCCTGAGTGCTGGGCAGGAGCAGCAGCTTCTCCCTACGCTGGATACTTCTGCAATGTGTCCGCTCCAACATGGCTTTTGAGACGTTAGTTTTATCCTTCACAGTGCCTCTGTCTGTCCTGAAGTTGACCACTGTGCATTGGCCAGCCGATGGCCAGCACAGTGTCTTCCTTCTCCTGCAACTGTTTCTGATCGTAGCTTCCTGTCCCCCTCCTAGAATTCCGGAGCACGGTCTCCCGACCCACTCTCAGCCTCCTATTACTTTTTCCCTTTAGCCTTTGTTAACCTCCCCACATACCCGTTAATTGCCCACCCCCATCATTTGGTGGCCCTCAGTATAGCCAAAAACAATTTTGCCCTAATCGCAACAGTCCTTATTCTACTGATTTGTTCCTGTGCTGATTCCTGGGGAGGTGGCCTCTGCCTTAACAAGCCCAGTAACCAAGAGCCTACTTTGGTCCAGGCACACGGAGGGCCATGGTAACTAGTGACTCACGACCAGTGAGTGGGTGTGGAGCGTGCGTCCAAATCAAGACTCTTTATTCTGGAATGCCTCATGCTCTAGCCGCTCAGAAGCCCTGACCTTGGGTCACATGCTCTGAGGACTATCGAACTTTCCCAACCCCAAGGCAGGACTTTGTTTTCTCAGGGTGATTTCTTCAGGGAAACTCAGTGGGGCATGTCCCAGCTTTCCAGTTGGGGGGCTCCAGCTCTTCCCAGTCCAGTCCTGTCCCTCTTCCTGTCTGTCACTGCACCTTTTCTTGCAGGTGGGGACACAGAGCAGGCCAGGAGAGCAAACTGCAGGTGCTGGTGGGTGGGAGTGTGGGCCTGGGCGTCAGGAGAACCTATGTCAGCGCCTGGATTCTGTGCGGCTCTGTAGGTCCCGGCTCTTCACTTGTCCAGTCAGGGACCGGTCGTGCCCAGATCATAGGATTGCTCCGAGGAATAAGCGAGTGAGTTGGTACGTGGGAAATGTTTGGTACACGCCAATGTCGTGTGTTACTATGATCTTCTGCAGAATGGAAATAATACCTCCTTCTCAGAGTTTCCATAAGCATTAAATGAGGTGGTGTGTGTAGCATACATTGTGCTGTCCTCACGCTGCACACTCTTAAGTGACAATGGTAAATATGTAAAAACAGCATTATTAGCTGATTATGTTCGGAGTGTAGCTGATTATGCTCAGAGTGGTACAGATCCTGATACCCTGAATTCTGGCTCATATCTAATAGCAGGAGGGAGGAATGACTACAGGTTCCGTAATCTCATCGTTGGTTTATGAAACTGTTATCTACACTTAGGTCATGTTCATTCATAAAGGCTTTGGTTATGATTGGCTATTCGAGTTATATGCTCCTAAAATCTTTTATTTTTTTTTATTAGTGCCCACAGTTTTAGATTCTTATAGATTCTAGTCTACAAGATTCCAATCAAGTAGATTCTTAGATTTTTATGAAATTTAAAAATCTTAAGAATAAAGATACTGGAACTTTAATAACATTAGAATACATTAGCCTATATGTGTCATTGTTTGCTGTATATATGGAATTATTTTGGTTTCATTAGGTAAATCTTTCATCATTCTTAAATGTGAAGTATACTGAAGTATTATCATCTGTGTTGTTAAAAACTATAATGGGGGAACAAACTGAAACCTAATAGCATTCGACTCTCCTATGTGTCAATTAAGTAAGACTTATTTAACAAACTTCGACCTTTTTTTTCCTCTACTCTGAACAAAAACTACATTTGAATCCTTGGTGTATTAGATAACTTTTTTACAGGGTTTTTTTTTTTCATGTTCGCTTTTTCTTTGTTTTTTTTTTTTTTTTTTTTTGCAGTTTTTGGCCTGGGGCTGGGTTTGAACCTGCCACCTCCGGTATATGGGGCCGGCGCCCTACTCTTAAGCCATAGGCGCCGCCCCATGTTCGCTTTTTGTATATTTGAAACAAATGACATTACTGGGTTTAAAAAATGTCTTTAAAAGAAAAGAGTATATAATTACGTGGTTCTCCGGGAGCCATCCCAGAGAGTGCATGTCTGTCACCCTCCCGGCTGTGGACACCTGTCCTGTTACCTTTGCCCCTGGGCTTGTGTTGGGTATCCTCCCTGCTGCTGAAATGACAGTGCAGCAAGAAGCTGAAAAAGTGAAAACCAGTTTGTTAGTATGCAGAGAACGTGGTGACTTTCCGAGTTTGCTGTTGGTATTACAGTGACACAGCTTGAACTGTAAAGAAAGGCATTTCAGGGAGAGTGACGGTTGTGTGAGTGCTGTGATACCTGCTTTTCTGCGTTGAGGATCCTGATGGGCTGGCTGGAGCTAGTTTATTTTTCATCTGCTCTCTTGCCCTGCCTGTCCTCACTTTCTTATTTGTGTCCCCTCCCCTCTCCTGTTTTCTTTAGAGGCAGACCTCGCACACGGTTCGTCCATCCCAGCTCTTTCCGAGTTCCCTGTGCAGTGGCCTGGGCCTCTTCAAGGGAGGTCCTCATAGGAATTCTGTCCCAGCAGTAATTAGCCTTCAGCAGTACGGTCACTACCTGACGGTGGTTTAGTCAGAGCCCTTTGCCATATCTTTTCTCAGCCAATTTGGGAAGGCAACATTCTGTCTCTATTAACTTCACTGTATTCTGGCAGAAAACAGTATTATAGTTGAATATCTACAAGTCTGTTTGCATTTCTCAGGAAAGACTGGGCTCAGCCAAAAGTTTTATATTGTGTTTGAAATCAAGACTTATTATTTTACATGCTAGTGATCTTTCTTCATGGTAGAAAATCTAAAACTGAACTTGCTAAGTGTTCTTTTTCCACCCAGTAGACATCAGGCCTTTTCATTTTAATTTTTAAATAAATTTGTGTAACTATAAAACTTTTCATTGCATGGTTGCACATAGGTTTGGGTTGTCCTGAGATTAAACAGGTAAGAATGACACAGCTACCTTACAAAATTGTAATAGCGCCAAGTGAAAATTTCTAAAAACCTGGGAGTAGTTAAGATGCTGCTCTGAATGGTATAGGTTGGCAAGACACCCACCCCCTGCACCTGCTCACGGATGCCCAGCTGCACACATGCAGAGGAGCGGAACTCGGATTCCAGCTCTCACTGAGTTTGTCTCTGCTTTTCCTTTTGGTATTAATCTGACCTGAGTCCTGTCAAAAGGTAAATTATTTAAGCATGACCACAGGCAGTCCACTGGTTACAGATGAGATAGGTTCTGTGGGTTTGTTCTTAAGTTGAATTTGTATGTAAGTTAGAATGGGTTCATTTACCAGTTACCTATAATAGCCTCTGTTCATAAGTACAAGTTGTGTGTAAGTTGGATATTTATAACTTGAGGACTGCCTATATATGTCAATATGTAGTCCTATGCATTTCTTTGAATGTGAAGAATTTGAATTTTTCTTCTCCAGGTACAGACTGTATTGCTTATTTGAATTTCTGTAATGTAAACTTTTTCTTAGACCGAGTTCCCGGATTAATATCCAGTCATGCTTAACTACCATTATGTGGTTGTTGTTTACCTTACTTTGCTGTTTGATTAAATAAGAAAAACACCTGGTGATGTGTTTTGGTTATTCAGATTTTTTGAGACCATTAATGTTTTGATGGACCTTTCATAGGTAGTAGTGGCATCAAGGCACAAGTACATTAGATTTTTTTTCCAACATAGCTTATGATGTAGGCTGATCAACGGTTTTCACGGCCTGCTATCTGTGGTCAGTGAATTCTTACTGCTACAAGGGATTCTTTTTTTAAAACAACTACATGTTTAGCTTTTTCAGATTTTTATACACAAATGTGTAACTTTGCTTGTCTTCTCTAAAGGGAATTTATTGATTGAAGATGTTTCCAATTTAAGTTGCACTCATCAGCCATGATGTTGAGGTTCTCTTTTTGAGGAATATTGTTGGTAATACGTTTAATTATTTTGAGTGGCCTCCCTTTTCAGTGAGTATGGCCCTTGGCAATGTTTTCTGAGGTGCTCCCTAAGTTAATTAGAGTTGGAAAGCAGCCTTTTCTCTTCCCTCTTTCTCACTGTGTCCAGGGCCACCAAGCCTGGCTATCTTGATCTTCCCTCCCCACTGACCCCCACTGCAATTAGCATTTTATCTCTGAGGGAGCTCCTCTTGCTTTGGAGTCTGTTAACCCAACAGATAGGCATCGCCAAAGCGTGGCATAAGCCGGGACTGTCTTGGTCTGAGATGCACAGTATATGGGACCAGATGAATTCTAGACTGTCTTGCTTAGTAGCTCACCTAGTTTTTGTTTCTCAAAAGGTATTACTAGGAGGAGAATTGCATCTATTGAAAAAGCATGCGGACCTCTCCCTGGGTGATGCTGATGACATATAAATGCACTGTCGTCTCTTCTCTAAATAGTGACTCTCAGGTGTTACTCACTCTGGGATCAGAGGCCAGAGCTACCATCCCTCCTCACCATCAGCCCTGGGATCATTAACTATGACTGTTCTCTTTACTCAGAACTGTCCCATTTTGCATGAGAAATCAGTGACGTTTAAGACAGATATTGCAGATTTAACTTTAATTCCTTGATTTTACAGAAGAGAAAGTTGAGATCATTTCACAGTTGCCTTTATGTAGCATCTCTGCAAGGATGAAGCACAAGATATCCTTAATGCAGATACTCTTCATGTAATAAGAAGAGGAACGAGTACATCAAATTCTGTTAGCAGTGATCAGCTCACTATACCTGTCCTAGGAAGGGAGGAACTTGCTTCATCCTGGACCTGCAGACGGGCTTGGCATCCATTCAGGGGCTTCCTGAAGGGGCACGCGTGTGTGTTTGCTCACTCATTGGTTCAGGGGTACCAGGCATCCACACCACTGCGCTGAGAGACGTGGCTCTTGTCTTCAAGAAGCACGCAGCTAACAGGCCAGAGTTGCTACTTGATCTCATATTTCTTTAAATTTAGCATTCAACTGAGCTAACAAGACTTTTTTTGACAGCAGTTCCCTGGGGGAGCTGAGGAAAGCCTGTGGGCTGCCCCCACCACGGTGGAGTCTGTGAAAGGGCATTTCCCTGGGCTCAGGTTACAGTTGCTAGGAGTCACCACATTCTGAGAACCTCCTGCTTTGGGCCATGCTAAAAACACAAGTAGCTTTCTTAAACCAGCCTTATTTTGACTGGAAGAAGAAACTCTTTACTCAGAGTGCACGTCTGTCCTGTGTCCAGTCCTTATTTGACTTTTACTGGCTGGCCCAGGCAAGTGGGCAGGGCGACTTCCAAGCATCATAGGCCTATTCTTTTGCCAACAGCTCCATTTTCTTTCCCCTTCCCTTTTGAACTTCTCACTGTTGGTGCAGAAAAAGTTGTATACATGGAGGATTTCCCTGAGATTATATGAAGTTTCATTCACTAGTGCTAATCTCACAATTTTTAAAATAGTCATTGAAGAAATTACGTCTGCTTTTTAGGCACCAGACCTGTCTGTTGGATAGAAAAAAGTTCAGCAGGCATTTTGGAGCTAAATCTGCAGATTTGCCCCATGATAGTGGTTTGTGTCATAGGGGGGTGGAGGGGAGACAGCTTCTCCCTTTGAAGATCAGCTGTTCTTCCACATACTGGATCCACCCCAGCTCTCTGTGGGTGAACCCCTTTCTTTTTTTTTTTTCCCCTGCAAAATAGTTACCTTTTCTTCTTAAGTTAAGCCACTGCCATCCAGGTTATCTCCCTAAATTAGTGCTCAGGAAGCAAGTGCCCTAATCTTGGTATTGGTGACCATGAGACCACTTAGAAATTTTATACCAGAGGACAGATGCATTCACATTTTAGGGAATAGTGCCTGTTTCCATACTTCCAACACATACTTCTTTTTTGCTAGCACTTCAGAACTCTAGTTGCATTTTAATTTGAAAATCTAGAGACATTAACATAAGTGGAAAGTGAATTATAACAAGGCAGGACTAACTTTAAAAAAAAAAAAACACTCACTTTTAATGAGGCTGAATATGTCCACTTACGGTATTTTTTCTTTCTCTACTCTTATTTTAGCAGTCTTGTTGGCATATGATGGTTGATTGCTAAAAAAAATGGTGGTAACAAATGCATACTTTTTTTTTTGAAGTAAAGGTTTAAAAATCAGAACATCTCGGTTACTCGTGCACGCTGCACCAACACAACACACTAGTGAACATTAGTGAGAGCGTTTGTTCATTCCAGCAGAAAACACGACCACCTTTTTGATCTGAAATGGGGCCATGTTTCCCGCTCTTCTGTTCTACCCTCTCATCCAGGGGGAAACCTCCTCTTAGGATGACATATCATTGGTGGTCCCTATTCAGTAGTCGATGGTGACATTTCAGCCAGCATGTCAGCAAATTGTCCTTTTTGATTGTGTGTTTGTCCCTCCCACAGTTTGATTTGTTCTTATTCTGAAGCTGTTTAGGGTAAGCCACGGTCAGAGAAAATCCCAGCGGCGCACTGCCCAGTTCCTAGCTGTCACCAACATGTGACGTTGATGTTTTCTGCTGCATGACCAGGAGAAGGAACTGGGCCGAGAACTCTTGCTGGAGTTGACCGTCTGGTAAGGACTTTCTTTCCCTGAACTAGCGCATACACCTCCACTCTCTCAGTTCAGCCGTCAGGACTCAGTAACCTGCACTGCTGAGGGGTCCGCAGCTCACTCCTGCTGTCGACCAGAAAGCAGCGCTAAGAATCGAGATTATTTCCTTGTAGTCTGAGCAGGGTCTTGCTTCAGTCCTTGGTGGACGTGGCCTCAGGTATGCTGTGTAACCTCTCCAAGCCTCCATTTCCTCCTGCTTATCTTGACGAGGCTGGATAAGATACTTCTCATTTCTCTATTTTTCTAAAACATGCCGTTTTTATTCGACTGTTAGAATCAGGCAGGAAGTTAGAACAGGGAAGATCATTGGACTGAATATTCCTTCACAGATATTACACACATGATCCAATGTATTGCACTGATTGTGTTTAAGATGCAGAGGTTCTAAAATCACAGGTGTTACTCTAGAAATAGAACATACTCATTTTTATTAATATGTTGAAATGCAGGTTTGGATGCTTCCTCCTGATATTGTGGCCTGGCCCAGCACTAATGAGACTTGTGGGTGTAGCGTCAGCATCCTGTGGAGAGGATATTGTGGGACCCATTCGTCTGTGGCTGCTTTTGCACAGCATGTCTGTTTGTTGTATGGATTTCCATTTTGCCCAGTGGGATTTCCCCATCTGATTTCTTCAGATAGAAGGAGTCAGGAAGGTGATCAGTTGTAAGAGAAACTCTGTACTTTCTCCATGCAGTTAGAGCAGTGTTTTTCAACCATTTTTATCTCATGGCATTTTTGAACCTATAGTTAAACTTCCATGGCACATTTAAATAATGTTGATAAAAAAAAAAAAGACGTAAAAAAGGAATATACTTATTGTGCTTAGAATTTGTGTATTTTCTTTCGAAAATAATTTAATTAATGATCTTTAAAAATCTTCACTGCCCTGCTAAGATACTCTTACGGTACACCGATTCAAAATCACTGAGTTAGGTAATGTCTGCTCCTATGGGTGCCAGCCTTTTATGGGCAGGACTACACTTTCCTAGTATGCTAGGTGGAGGTGTTAGCGAAGCTTAAATTGTTACATGTATTTAATTCTTTAAAAAAAACGTTTCCCGTATATGTTTTGTTTTCTATTATCTAAAAGTAAGAGTAATATCAAGTCCAGTTATTGAGTCTTTGTAGAAGAGCTGAAGTAGATAAAAGCATCTTGCAGAAATTTTTCTGATTTCTAGCAGCTCTACTTTACCTTGTGGAAATCGGCCCAGCTTCTTCTGGGCCTGGGAAACTTGGCGTGATGCTTTCGTCTCTGTCATAGGTCCTTCTCCCTATGGGCACCAGGCACAGGGCTGTTTGCACTGCAGTGAATGAGATGATTTTCCAGGGGAGGAGGGCAGAGCACTGAGGATTGGCTGATATTTAAACAACTTGAACAAAAGCAACAAGCATCTCACCAGGGCAGGGCATGAGAGCCTTTGGACGGTTATTCCCTCCTAGGATTTAGAGATACTGTCAGTGAGGTTGTTCGTGCAGTGGGTGTGGAGAGGTGGCCCAGGAAGCTGAGCCCAGGTCCTGGTGGCAGCTGTGCGCCAGCCCAGGCGCTGTGTGGGGGAGCCGTGCCAGCTGCAGGGGAGTTTGTTTTGCGTAACTTGTATTATTACCTCAAGTCACGACTTTCACCTTTGCCAGAAAGGTGGAAGCCTGGTGGCATGAACACTTTCCTGTCAATCAAGAGCTTTCATTTTCATTTTGTAATAAATCACTGATTAATTCATAAACCCCTGACCTGCTTCTACTTTGATTTTCTTACCCCGTAGTACTGAAAGGAAATCAGAACACTTAGCGCTGGCCAGGGGCCGTTCCAACTACTTTGCGTGTATTACATTCTTTAACCTTCATAACGGCTCTGAGACGGTCCGTTGTTATTCTCATTGTATAGGTAAAGAAACTGAGACCTAGAGAGGCGAAATAACTTGTCCAGGGTAAACTCCGTTAATAAGCAGTGAAATAGACTTGGTACCGAAAATGGCTCTAGAATCCTATTCTCTCGACGGCTACGCTGTATCTCTGGAAAGTTAACATAAAGCCTGCTCAGTTCTCCTGGTTGGTTTGATTGTGTGAATATGCGTACATTTCCCCTTTTATGGGAGAGATTTGAACCCATGAGTATCAGTGCTGTTACTGATACTTTGGGGGGCATGCATGCAGCACCTTGTTGGTGCTACTTGGGAATTAACTTTTTATAGCAGCGTGAGTTCTTACCTAGACATCTGTGGGCTCCGAGGTGTCACATACACTTACACAAGGGAATCGTGATAGTCCCAGGAGGGCCCCTTACATAGATGACCAAGGGCACGATGCTCCTGCGATTGTACAGGGCGCAACTCATACAACTATACATACAGCCTTTCGTAAGCTGACCACCTTATTTAGATAATTTTCATGAACATGTAGAAAATGAATATACCTGTGGTAATATTAATAGTTCACGTTCTACAAGCTCACCTCAGAGCATCAAAGGTATCTTTTGTTAAAAATAATATGAATGAAAATAGAAATATTTTGTGTAGAAAACTTGCGTGTGTTTAAATGTCCATCTAAAAGCAATACATAAGAAGCTGAATGATCAAAATAATAGATGGACATTTGTCAGCCAAAGTGTGCACATTACACTTAACAGAACAGTCTGCCTGGTAACTTTGAAAATTCTAGACTCACCTAATAGAATCACAGAATGTAAGCCAATCTGAGATATGTCAACCAGTATTTAGCTTCAAACCAATTAGACTCACCCATGCTGCCGATTATAGGGATTTGTGGATACTCTTTAATAAAATCTGAGTTGTGGCTAAAAAATCAGGCAGCGCTTCATTAGACAAGACCAGACCACTTCATGGATGATTGACACATGTTCACTGTTAAGTAGGTCATACAGCATTTATACTGTTTAGTTTTAGGAAATAAGGAGTTAACTGGCTAAAATAAAAAGCTGTCTTCTTAAGCAGTTTTGATTAGTTAAAAGTCAAACCTAATAGTTTGCAAACGTGTTACTTTAAAAATTAGTGAAGTGAAATGGATTGTAATCTGACAGTAAGTCTATAAACTGTAGCTCTCTGCAATTAGGCTAGTTATTGACACATTTATTAAGGGAGGCGGCGGTAGCAGGTGTCCTGACATGGGGTTCAGAGCATGCTTGAACTCTGTTCTCTCAGCTGGGGGAAGCAGTGCTCAGCTTGTCAGCAGGCCTCCTGGCTACACATCGGGGGTCAGTGGTGTGACAGCATCATCACACTGTCCCGGCTACTAGGTCACTCTTCAGCTTGAAGGCCAGCTAGTGGAATGGCAATTTGAGCATCTTAAGGGCAGGAAGTTTTTTCTGTTTATTGACTACTCTGTCCCTAGGGCCTGGCACCTAATGGGTGCTCAGAAAAAGTCATAAAATGAATGAATTGAAGCCAGGCGTGTTGGTTCATGCCTGTAATCCTAGCAGTCTGTGAGGCTGAGGCAGGTGGATTGCCTGAGCTCGGGAGATCGAGGCCAGCCTGAGCAAGAGCAGACTCCCATCTCTACTAAAAACCAGAAAAACTAGCCGGGCGTTGTGGCAGACATTTATAGCCCAGCTACTTGGGAGGCTGAGGTAAGACCATTGTATGACCCGAAGAGTTTGAGGTGGCTGTGAACCATGATGCCGCAGCACTCTACTCAGAATGACAGAGTGGGACTCTGTCTCCAAAAAACTGTTTGTTAATCTGTGTGCTGTACTCGCGAAGCATAGGTCTTAGATGTTTGCATGAATGTGAACATCTTTATTATAAGCGATGCCTTTAAATTAAGTGGCTTTACTTTGTATGGTGCCTTGAGATCTCATAGCCCTGAGTTCTATCCGATAGACATGTTTGTTAGTTGATTATAGCGATTCAGGATTTATCTATTGCAAATTTGGGGGCCATGAGCCATCTGTGAAAACCACTACAGTACAGAGCACCGTCCAAGGAGTATTTTCACCTTATGAAACCGTAAGAAACTTTATTGAGATCATAGTACCAGGAGGCAGACCTGCCTTTAAGGAGAATGTCTTACTCAGACCATTCAAGCTGCTGTGACAAAATTCCTTAGACCAGATAATTGAGGAACAACAGAAATTTATTGCTCACACCTCTGGAGGCTAGCAGACATGGTGTCCAGTGAGGGTCCATCCTCATAGATGCCACCTTGTGTCTTCACATGACAGAGGGGAACAGCAAAGGAGCAAGGGGAGGTTTTATTAGGGCATTAATCTCATTCATATGGGTGGAGCTCTCACAGCCTAATCATATCCCAAAAGCCCACCTTCTACAACCATTACCTCGGGGGTTAGATTTCAATATAAGTGTTTGGGGGGACCACAACTATTCAGACCACAGCAGAGAATTTTTTCTTTCAGCTAAAAGCATTTTCTTAACCTAAGAAAGATAAAATATGATATTCGTTAAGCATGATGGCCAAGTTAGCATTATTAGCTACGATTGAATTTTTATATTTTACACAATTAAATTATTAAAACCAACCCTTTTTGTATATGCTAATACACAACTGTGGACTTTAAAATATCTTAACAATTCGGTCTCCTAGGACTTTTTTTTTTTTTTTTTTTGTGAGATGGAGTCTCACTTTGCACCCCTGGTAGAGTGCCATGGCATCACAGTTTACAGCAACCTCAAACTCTTGGGTTTAAGCAATTCTTTTGCCTCAGCCTCCCAAGTAGTTGGGACTACAGGCATTCACCACAGTGTCCAGCTATTTTTAGAGACAGGGGTCTCACTCTGACCAAGGCTGGTCTCGAACTCGTGAACTCAGGCAATCCACCTTCCTCAGCCTCCCAGAGTGCTGGATAACAAGCATGAGCCACTGCACCCGGCCTTCTAGGACTTCTAGATTCTTAGAAATCCTTTGCACATTTTTTGGTCATGCCAAAGAGTGCCCAGTTCAAAGATAAGGAAACTGAGTCACAGAGAGATTTGTGTGGGGCCCAGGCATTAACTATCAAACGTAAACTCAAGATTCATGATTCCATATCTTGTGTTCTTTCATTATATGATACCCTGTACACCAAAAATCCTCACTAAATACAACATAGTCATCCATTAATAAACCTGGGATAACAGAAAGTCTTGGTACTACTTCCCTATATATGCATGTAATTTCTTCCTTGCCAGTTAAACTTTGAGAACTCCCTTAGATTAGGTATCCAAAGAAACCATAGATAAAACTGCATTTCTTAATTTTCTGCTTCTGTCTTCTGCACTCACTTAGTGGCTAGTTTTAATTGCTGTATCTCCAGTCTTAACACCTGACAAGGCTTGAGGGGGTCACAGTTTTCTGCAGTGACTGTGGTCCAATTGAGTGTGCAGTGCCTCGTGGTTTTTGCAAATGCTGGAGAGAACTCGTGCTGTGGTACGTAGGGTGTTAGGGTTTTATGTCTCAAACTGAGCAGCTTGTTGTATGTACAGCAGATTTCTAGAGCTGATTTTATTGATGGCCATAATTTTCTCTGAAAGTTCTCACACTTTAAAAGCAAAGACAGTTGGGTGGAAGCATTATGAAGGGGGCATTTCCAAAAAGTACTGAAAATAGTATTCCGGGAGTGAACCTGGTTACGTAGGAAGTGCACACTCAGCAGATTGCTTTCCTAGGAATACAGTAAAGACTGTATGAAACATGAAATAGTCCACATTTTTTTCAAAGCAATGGCATGAGCTTTCGGTAGAATTTCAAAAGATGAAATAATTTTATGCCTTAGGCCAGACCATCACTATAGAGAAGAGGTAAATGGTAAATACCTGAAATTTTGGCTCTGCGGTCTGTTCTTGGGGAGGATGTTGGCAGTAAGGTTTGGGGTCACAGGTGTATTCATAAACTATAATGATCTGTGCCTGGAAGCTGCTGTTTTTGTTTCCTACAGAAGTCCCAGGGTAGAAGGAAGGAACCTCGGGGCATTCACGGGGGCCACTGGGCCTGTCTGAGCTTCTGGTCCCTGGTACACAGCAGTCAACCAGAGGCATGCCGGCCTTCATCGGGTGGTGATTAATTTTCCTATTTTCTTTTCTCTCTTTTAGATTTAACATAAATCAAGTCATTTCTACTTAGCAAATATTTGAAGAGGTGATTTCCTATCAAACAGTAATAGAGAAATTCTTTGTTTATACTTGTTTTGGTAAAAGACTAATCTCTTGTAAAACTTGAAAGCTTTAAATTGGCTTAATGAATATGGATGTTTTGGAGTCTCAAAAAATAGCTTCTTTATATAGGAGTTAAAGTGCTTGATGGCCAATTTGAGAATTTTGAAAAAAATAAATTTAATGTCTATGTAGGACTTAACTTTAAAAAACAAAGAAAACTTTAGCTTCTTTGACTCTTGCCTTCTCCAGCACACTTATTAACATAAAAGCTTAATGATCAGATTTCCTAGGGTATGTGTGTGCTCAGGAAACTTGAGTGTTGATTCTAAGCGTTTCTTAGTCATCCTTCAACCCAGCTTGAAGCTCTGGGGTGCTCAGACATAGTTCAGTATTAAGAAAATAAATCATCAGTGAATCCTTTTAGCAAACAGTGGTTTGTGGTGGTTTTATCTAACTTAGTCTCTTTCAGAACATCTGCAGACTTTTTCAGGAAAATTATCTGTTCGTATTTTGAGGATAAAAATAGCATTGAGTATTTCAGTGTAGATTTTGTGGGGCTGTTTTGGTGGTGCTGAACATATATGTGTGTGTGTGTGTGTATTTATTTATTTTAAAAGGAATGTCACTGTTGATCTCAACATTGTACTGCTTGGAATTCTTGACCCTGTTGTTTGCTGGCACCCTTTGCCAAGGGGGGAGTTTACTGGGGTGTCCTAGCTGTGCTCTGCCACCCACTTGATCCATCCTCTTTCACTGTGGTAGAAAACGTAATATAAAATTTATCCTCTTAATTATTTCTGTGTATACACATCTCAGTGGTGTTTTATTTTACTAATTTAAAGTTTTTCTTGTGCTTGTTAACTACATCTCTACAGATGATATCTGACCTCCCTGGTGGCCCGGGCCACCTGTCGTCCCTTTACCGCAGTTCATCAGTTCATTCCTTACCTCCTCTTATTCTGAGCACTGTGTTTTGTGTCCCTGGCTCAGCTTCCTCACAGCTAAACATCTGATGACTGAGTTCAAGGAATTTTTTAGGAATAAATATTCAATGCTAGAATTTGAAAATAGCTTGTGTGAGGAGTTCATCGTTTTAAAAATAAATACCCAATAAACTATGAATTATCATGGGGACATTTCTCACTCAGGAAAAATCATTGTAGCGTCATAGGGATTAAGATTTTCGTTTCCTCCCAGTAGGACCGTATGATAGATTCTCTGTGTGTTTGTATGTGCGTGTGTTTTCTTAACCTATAACATCGAGTGTTTCCTTTGTTAATTACTCTGTCTTCTCAAGAATACATTTATTGTCATTTTTCACTGCTGAGTCAGGAAAGGCAGGTGTGGTGTGTTTGATTTAGGTCCTTATTATTTCTGGGTCGTCAGCTTGATTTTAATGGAACTTTCTATTTGGAGAATTTGGAAAGTTAGTGTATAAACTAGTGTTCCCTTCACGTGGATAAGAGAAATACCCTGGTATTCAGACTATTGTATTAGAGCTATGAAAGCCTAATTATAACAGATTAAAAATTGTCAGCCACCTTTCACATTTAAGCAAGCTACAATGGATAGAAATGTTTCTTGAAAAGTTAGTCTTCTTTTTTTAAAAAAAATGTAGTTTTTCTTTCTTTTTTTTTTGCAGTTTTTGGCCTGGGCTGGGTTTGAACCTGCCACCTCCGGCATATGGGGTCGGCGCCCTACTCCCTTGAGCCATAGGCGCCACCCCAAAAAATGTAGTTAATTTTTCATTGTGCTTAGGCACACAGTAAATGCCAGAACTGCCTTTAATTAGGTCAGATGTTTTTCTCATTAATTTATAATGTTGGATTGAGGGATTGATGAATGGACGGACCCACCTCTTCAACTGACCCCCTCAACACTGTCGCACCAGACCTGCTCCCAGGCTACGATGAATCTTCAGCATTACACATGCCAGTATGATTGCACTGATTGGAATTGCTTGTTTCAGTTCCTCACGAACTCTCTTCCCTTTTTCTTTGTAGTCTGTGGGTGTCTGCACAGGTGGGGGTGGGGCTGATTACTCTCTGTGTTTGGTTAGTGCCCAGCACAGAGTAGACAGGGGACAGCTGTCTATAAATTGAAATGACAGCAAAACCACTTATAAAAGTAAAATGGGATGCAGAATATTTATATATACTTTTCAGAATATTTATATTTTAACATGTTTATTCTTTTTTTAATGTTTATTCTATTTTAATGTTTATTCTTAAGAAAACTAGTAGGTAAAATGTCTTCCAGTACTTACTTTTTCCTGTAATAATCTGTGGCTGGTATCTTGGAATTACTCAATAAGCATGTGTGGAGGATCCTGTATAAAGTAGATAATCACATAATATTTTGTTGAATTAAAGATGAACACTTTTTCTAATACACCTTATAGAAATGTAAATTAATTGTATTATTAATGTTCCTATTGTTGATATTACCATTAATAAAATATGGAAGGGCTGATTTCTGTTTTCTATTCTGGCAAGATTCATAATGATCTTTAAGACAATCACTGTCTTTAAAGATTTCTATATTCTGCTTATTCTGATATTTCATGGTTTTGTAGGAAAGATAAGAGCATTTTTCAGAAGACTCTTAACACTTTTCATTTTCACTTGTTGGTTCCATGGTTGTGCCTGAGAGGACAGTTGATGCTGCAGGCTCCTTTTAGGATAATGCTTTCTTTGGTATGAATAGACAGAGGCTAAGCTGAAGGAAAGCATATTAGTTCTTTATGGTACTAAAGCACATTTTCACTGATAATACCCATTTCTTAGCTCACAGTTCTGTGGATCCACTGTCTCTGAAAGAGTCTGGCCCTCCAGGTGTTAACTTGACTGCAGTCTCACCTAAAGCTCCAGAGTCTGCTCCTAAGCTCATTCCTGTTGTTGGCAGGGCTGAGGGCTGCCTTCACTTTCCAGAAGTTTCTAGAAGCCACTAGAAGGGCCGAGGGGCTGAGGACTGCCTTCGCTTTCTAGAAGTTTCTAGAAGCCACTTGCCGTTGCTTGCTGTGGGCCTTCTTAGGAGCGTGGAAGCCCATAGCAGGATCTCTCATCTGATCCCCTTCAGGCTTCAGATCTCTGGTTGCTCTTCTGTAACCAACCAAAGAAAACTCTGTTTTAAATTATTCATGAAATTACGCTAAGTCCATCTCCCTCTTACAATTCAGTTGTAAGTTCAGTTAAGATGCTACAGAAATGCCAGGTTTGCCCAAGTGCTGGTAGCACTTCTGCTTTGAGAGACCGGAGTCCGTATTTTATAGGCTTTCCTCTTGCTTTACCTTACTGTGTGTTTTTCTATGGGAAAGAAAAGCAGTTGTGTCCTTTGCACGCGGAAATGTTATTAATTTGCAGTCAGCAGGGCTGAAGGTTTGGTGATTTGATTTCCATTCATTGATCTGTATTTTTTCAGCCAGTCACCCGTGGGCCAGCGGTGGCCAGATGAGGACTGGAGCCAACTGCACAAGGTTGCTGTGAACACAGAAGCCAAACTGACCCATGTTAAGGGCTTAACCTGGGTTAAAAACTTGACAAGCTGGGCCATAGGGAGCCATCCTGAGTTCATGACCAGAGTTCATGACTTGCTAAAAATCACTGTTTTTGGCAGATTAACCTGGAAACTATATGGATGGCAAGAGGCCAGAAGCAGAAACCAGCCAGGAATTTAGAAGTGAGTGCTCATTTATCAGTGGCAAGGGAGATTTAGAAATGTATTGTGTTCCTTGAACTACCTTAATAGTAGTAGCGCTAGTAAAATAAAAAAGAATGGGGAAGTGGAAATAAGGTAATAGGGAAAATCAGGCTGCTTCTTAGGATCACCTGGGCAGCTTGTGGTTCCTCTGCAGGAGACCACATGCTTGCACAAGTGACTTTTCAAGGTGCATTGTCAGGAAAACCATCAATTTGATTTGGAACTCACTGTTGCAGTTGGGCTTATGAGTGTTGTTTTAAGTGCATATGCATTTGGGCTTTTAAAAAACGACCTACAAAAAGTGTTCACCAGAGTCACATGGGTTAGAATGAATACCAAATGTGTGTTTTACTTGGAGCTGTAGTTCACATTTATGACATTTGGCCCTGCACTCTCCCCTGCCTCTTGCAAAGAGAAGCGTTCCTCGAAATGAGGTGGATAATGGATCCATAACATTTATTACTCGGTGATAGGGTGTTCATTGCTTCTGAATGCCATATTTCTCTTTTTGAGTCACTGATTTTTAATACATACGCACAGTTTTCTTGGAACTTGGTTTTTTACTTTGTTTCTTCCACTGTTTGAATAATTTTTAAAATTAAAAAAAATTAAATAATCTGTGGGCCTGGACCCCAGACAGTGAATACATCTGTTTTCACATAAATGTAAAATGCTGGGTTTTACAAATATTCAACGTGGAGTTTTCACCACATAATTGCCTGAAATTTTCCATGTTTGCAATAGAACTTGAAATGAAAATAGAACTGGCTGGCTTTGTTACCATGGGGAAGATAACATTTAATTTCATCTCTTGTGACTCAACAAAGTTCTGATGCAATGTAAGGACAAGAGAAAGAGGTCATAGAAATCTGTGGCTTCGCAGTACAGTCAGAGAAACTGAGATCCTGATGTTTTAAAAGCAGACCTGTATATTCTGGGTGGCAGAGACGGGTGGATTGCTTGAGCTCAGGAGTACAAGAACAGCTTGAGCAAGAGTGAGACCTCCATCTCTTAAAAGAAAAAAAAAAAATAGCAGGCATTGTGGCAGGCACCTGTAGTCCCAACTGCTCAGGAGGCTGAGGCAGGAGGATCACTTGAACCCAAAGGTTTGAGGTTGGGGTGAGCTGTGACGCCACAACACTCTACTGAGGGGTGACAAAGTGAGACTAAAAAGCAGACCTATATAGTAAATAATACACCAATTCAGTGCATATTTCCTGATAACCTAACTCTGAACAAGGCACTGTAGTCTGCAGATATAGCAACAATAATAATAATACAAAAAAAGAGAGATAAAAAGTTTGGTCCTCCTGAGACATGTAGTATAGTGTGATGAAGCAGAGAACACATAGATAAACATAAAACATATTTGGTATTTCAAATGGCAAAAAGTAATGTCAAGGAAAATGAAGCAGGTTTGGGATAGATTATAAGATAGAGGAGGGGGCAGAGTAGAGATTTTAGAAAGTGTGGTAGACTGATTCTGAGATGAGTGTGGTCAGGGTGATGCACTGTCACTGCTGTGATCAGATTGGGTTTGTAAGGTCACCGTCTCTGCAGACTGGGATAGAGTGGCCTTGAAGAAGTGAAATGCCTTGTTGGCAAGAGCCTGGGAGAGGCCACGAGGCAGGGAACTGGGAGCAGCCTCCAGGAACGGAGAGTGGCCCCAGCTTACAACAGCATAAGGGACCACATTCTACTAATAGCTACATGAACTCTGCCCTTTATACTTTGCTTAGGGACCTGAGGGCCCCTAAGTGAGCTGTGCCCAGGCCGCGACCTACTGAAGCTGTGAGATAATAAATGGGAGTTGGGTTACGCTGCTGAGTTTTTGCACAGCAATAGAAAACTAAAGCAGGTGAGGGTCAGGGAAGGCCTCCCAGGAGTGGGCGTTTGAGTCAAGAACAGAAGCAGATAGAGTGCTATATACTTCACCCGAGTCCTCAAGTTCATTGCCAGAGAATCCATCATTAGTCAGTGTGAGTTTTCAAAGTAGGATTTATAGAAGACTCATTGCCAGCTGGGTACAGTTTGTTCTATTTCTTCAGTTGCTGCTAAACCAAGAGATACACAAGAACCGGTGGGCAGGCAGTGGGTTTGGAAGGTATGAAAAGATTGAGACTGCAGGACCTGAGCATTTGAGAAGAGGCGAGAGCAGGGTCTGACCCCTGGGGAATCTACTGTTAGATGTTTGCGGTTAGGGGCTCAGGGTCTATTGTGAGAAAAGAGGGAACCCTGTCGCTCAAAAGCAGAAGACCTGTGGATAGACCTGGGCTTTTGTTTGTTTGTTTGTTTTTGAGACAGAGTCTCAAGCTGTCACCCTGGGTAGTGCTGTGGCATTGCAGCTCACAGCAACCTCCAACTCTTGGGCTTAAGCGATTCTCTTGCCTCAGCCTCCCAAGTAGTTGGGACTATAGGTGCCCGCCACAGCGCCCAGCTATTTTGTTTTTTTAGCTGGCCCAGGCTGAATTCGAACCCACCAGCCTTGGTATATGTGGCCGGCGCCCTACCCACTGAGCTATGGGCACCACCCAAGTAGACCTATTTTTATATAAGTAATCCTTTTGATTCATAAATTTCTTTTTCAAGCTAGTTATAAAATTACTCATGTATCTTAAAAATTAACAATTTATAGCATGCTTTTCGAGTCCTTTTCTCTTTCTGTTTTTTTACATGATGCTATGGGATGGCTATTTAATCTAGCATTCACTTGTTTTCCGATGATAAGTACTTCTCAAAGTAGTACCGTTTTTAGAAAGAGTCACACAGAAGGAGACATATATTTGGGAACTGAGATAGTTACTCATGTCCTCAAAGGACTCTAGGCAGCCCCCTTTGACAGTTTGGGTTTCCAGTAGTTTGCCCACTGTAATGAGGACACCAGTCCAAGGCAGCTGGGCCAGCCTTGTCACCAGGGGATGGTTAGCAGCAGGCCCAGGGAGCAGCAAAGCTTCACTCCATACACCCTGATTTACTATGTTGAAAGTCCAGAATAACTGTCCTCTTGACCTACAGGAGCGTTTGCTCAATCTGAGCAGCAAATGGGCAGTGCTGAGCTTTTTTTGTTTTAGCAGACTGCAGTTGAATGGATTTTCTCTTCTTGTACCCTGAGACAGAATCTTTCTGTCCTTTGTTTTGTTTTGTATGGGATTATGTTCCTTTTTGGCATTTAAATAGTTACCATGCCTGATCTAAAGATGAGGTTTTAATTTAAACCAGTGGGCACAATTCTTCTGTGTCACTTAAGAAAGATGCATTATGCTTTTCTTTGCTCCTCTTAACTGTGGTTTGTGTGTTTTTCAAAGCATTTTCAGTGCTCTTTTGAAGTTGAGTGAATCAATTGAGCTCTTAAGTGACAGAACTGACTTTTTTCTTTTTAAGGTGCACTGGGCCTGGTGAGAGCCAATCCCGGTCACATGAAGCCTCCTCTTGTAAGTGGAACACTTGAGCTCTCCAGAGTCACGCATGGGGCGTGCTTGCTCTATTTGTAGCTGTGATCAGCTTTAATACCTGTTTCTGTGCTTTGTGTAAGAAAAGATAAACACCCTCAAATTTGAGTTTGAGGATAAAAATTAGCACCTTCCAGAAACACAAGAGAAACATTGTCTGAATCCAGCATTGTACAGTTGGAGATTGGAGGTTGTATATTACAGTTCTTTTTTGCTCTGAAGTTTCTGTTTCTAATATGTATTAAAGACCAGATGCTACGTGATGTCTTCATGTAGATCAGGGGGTGGGCAGACTACAGTCTGTGGGTCAGATCTAGCTCATTATCTGTTTTGTTAAAAAAAAAAAAAAAAACAAAAACACACACAGCCAGAATCATTTGTTTATATGTTGACTGCAGCTGATTTCATGGTACATTGGTGGAGTTGAGAGGTCGTGAGAGGTTGTGGGGCCTTACCTGGTCTTTTGTGAAAGAGTTTGCCAACCCCTGGTCTAGAATATGTGTTTGTGTGTCCCACTTATATGTGTATATATGTCACTAAATAATTTTGGAATAATCGATATTTTTATTTTTTTAATTTATCAAGATGGGTCCATCTAGAAGATAGCCAATAATTTAAATAAGTAAAATTTAAATATTATTGTTTGCCCGAGATGACATATTTGTGGTGTAAGGTGAAGATTGCACTTGCTTTGACTACAATCAAATGAGGGCTTGGTTTGTTCAGGTTCACCCAGGCGTGTGTGCGGAGATTTCAACACTTCTTCTGATAGGTTCATTGTATTGTCATACTAGTGCGTAGTTTATTTGGACTGATGGATACGCAGTCATTAGAGACTTTCGGTTATTGATGTGTGCTGCAGCGTGGTGATGAGGGGTCGGGCCCCTCTCTCCTTTCCTTTCCCTTCCCCGCGCCTTCCGCAGTGGCAGGGCACTGTCCCAGGCTGAACCTCTGAGCTCAGCGGGTTACTTGTCCATCGCGCTGTGTCTCTGCTGCCTCTCACACTGTGGGTGCTCACGTGGGGGAACAAGGCTCAAAGGGAAGAAGGATGCGCTTTTAGTGGGAATGGTCTGCCTTTCTCTCCTGTCGAGAGCCAGTAAATGAGGGCAACACAGGGATCGTGTTAAATGCCGCCGTCTAATTACCACTTGACTTATTTATAATTCTTATACCATGGCTGAGAGGTGAGTTTGCAGCCATGATGGCACACTCAGCTGGGGGATGGCCAGGCGGCTCCACTCCCTACTGCTAGTCACCACTGTTTTGGTGAGAGCACCGGACGGGCCGCCTCTTCAGCAGGGGCCTCTGGAGCAGGTGCTGTGGGCACAGATATGGGAGTTCTGGGCTTGTTTGGAGAGTGTGAGAGCAGCCAGACGCACCTGCACACACGTGCACACGCTCATGGGGCACACTGGGCAGCTGAGCACAGCGTTTTCAGCAGGGCTGCTCTACTCTACTTGCTGGACATTGGGAAATTAACCTGTAGTCTGTTTTCTTTAGGGATACATAAATGACTTTTATTTTTTAATTTAAATTTTTCGTAGTTCTTATATTGCTATGGATCTTTATCTGCTATACAGGCTGTTTTAAATAAAGAATTCCCGTGTGCTCATCCCCCCATGTTCTACCCAGTCACTTTCTTAAGCTCCTGGGAAGGCAGACAGTTCAGAAATAGTCATGTGGCTCCTGGGTTCAAAGGCAATTCTTAGGGTGCATTGCCAGCACACTCCCGGTTCCACTTACGCCGGCAACCTCCAGAATGTTAGTGGTTACTCACTGCATCAGTTTCCTCAACTCTAAGATGGTGACAGCTGTATCTGCTTCATGGACTGTCTCAAGGGCTGACTGATGAGTGTGTTTCACCGTGCGGCCAGGCACATGGGAAAGTATTCCGTAAAGGCTGGCTAGTCCCGGGCCTCCTGAGTGACTCACCTGGTGCACTTGTCACTCTGCTCCCTCCTGTGCTCTGCAGGGGTGGCCACCAGCCTGCTTTGCTCTGAATTGTCCCATGTAATGTTATTGAGGCTTGTTTTCCCCATGGGGAGGGTATTTTGTTACTGACATGTTTTTGGAATCGTCTGCCTGTGGCTTTATTATTGTTTTCCCAGTACTCCACAGACAACAGCCCTCTTATGGGGTTATTTGTTGGGAGAAAGGGAGAAACTCTCCCCTCCCCCTTTAAAGCTATGAAATAGCTATTTTCACAACCACTTTTATTTAAGATGAAGAAATTTAACCTAAATTTATACAGCTATAAGAAACAGAAGAGATGTTCAAACTCAGGACTGTTTTTTTTTTTTGGAAACTTCAAAGATGCTTAGCTATGAATTTAAGAATGATGTTGAAAGGCGGTGCCTATAGCTCAGTGGGTAAGGCTCTGGCCACATACCCAGCCCAGCCTGGACCTGCTAAACAACAATGACAACTGCAACCAAAAAATAGCCGGGGGCTGTGGTGGGCGCCTGTAGTCCCAGCTGCTTGGGAGGCTGAGGCAAGAGAATCGCTTTGGCCCAAGAATTTAAGATTTGAGCTGTGACACCACGGCACTGTACCAAGGGTGACATGGTGAGACTCTGTCTCAAAAAAAGAATGATGTTGGGATTAAGAAGAAAAATAGAAGATTATATGCATGTGTATTACATTCGTATAAGATATGGATTAATTTCCTCCAGAAAAATTGCCTTATTACAAATCTGAGACAAATAAGAGAAAAAGTTGGCTGGTAAAAGCTGAAAAGGCAAAAATATTAGTTGACAGTATGCAAGGTGTTTTAAACTGATGTTAACTATGATTAGCTTTAAAATAAGGTCTACGTAGGAATAGGAAAAATTATTCTCAGGCCTTTATAACATAATATCAATATAAAGGCACAAAGTGTAAAAACGTTAACTGTCATAACTACATGTGAGATTGAGTCATTGTTTTATCCATGTGTATACATGATGTGCTAATGTAAACACAATTAAATTTTCTATTGTAAAACAAAATTAGAGGTTTGAAGGTTCATTGGAACCTAAAAATAATTTTCATGAAATCAGTAATACAACCTTTTAAAAACTTTATAGTAATATCATAATGGTAATTTTTTGTGCAATAGAGTATTTTTTGTTGTAAAGTTTACTGATCTTAACCTGTGCAACAGTTTGATAAGTTCTGACAAACATATACACTCAGCTAATCATTCTAATAACGATACAGAACGTTTGCATCATCACAGCAGATGCTCTTCTGCCACTTTTCCATTCAGTCCCCCTTTTTCCACCTCCAGAAGAAGTCATTCTGATTCCTGTCATCTCTTTCTAAATTTATATAAGTGGGATCATACAGGCAGCACCCTCTGTACTGGTTCCTCAGTGGTCAGCCCTCAAAGTCGCCCTCCGTGCTGGCTCAGCAGACCCCGCTGTGTTACTGCTGAGTGGCGTCCCATTGTGTGGATGCCCCGCAGTTCATCTACTCTCCTGTTGATGGTTACTTGCGTTGTTTTCAGTTCTGCGTTTGAATAATGTTGCTATAAATATCATTGAATAAGTCTTTTTTGTGGACACATGTTTTTACATATGTTGGGTAATATCCATACTTGGAATTACAGGGTCGTAGGGTAAATGTTTAGGTAACCTAATAAGAACCTAAAGACAATTATCTCCTTACCAACATTTGGTATTGTGTTTTGTTTTTAATGATTTGGGTGGCTATGAAATTGTGTCTTAACTGTGGTTTTAATTTGCATTTCCCTGACTGCTCATGGTGGTGAGTACCCTTTTGTGTAAGAAGTGTCCATTGCTCTTTGGTTGAAGTTGGATTGTTGTCCTTTTGTTTGTGATCTGTCAGAGTTATTTCTGTCTGGCTAAAAGTCTTTTGGAGATAGTTCCTACTGTTGGAGATAGTTCCTACTGTTTAGTGTTTTTATTTTTTTTTTGCCTTTTCATTTTCATGTCAGTTGATAAGGAGACATTTTTACGTTTTATGAAGACCAATTTATCAGTTCTTTCTTTTTGCAGTTGGTCTTTTTGTTAAAAATTTTTTTATCTATTTCAAAATATTCTCTTTTTGTCTAAATGCTTTATAATTTTAGTTTTTAACTTTTGTTCTCTGTGATCTGTCTCAGGTTGATATTTGCAATGTGAGGTAGGGGTCAGAGTTTACTGTTTCTTCCAAATGGATAGCCAATTGCTTCATCATCATTTGTTGAAAATACTTTCATTTTTCATTGAATTGGATGCCCATGTTAATTTTATATATGTGGATCTATTTCTAGACTCTCTCTTCTCTTTCATTGCTTATTCTTACTAACACCGAAGTGTTGGCATTACAGTGTGTTTATGGAATAGCTTAGCTGTCCTTCTCGGGGAGGAGGATACTTTCTTAACAGTGGGAACACAGGTGACCTAACTGGGTAGCATCTAGGCTCTGTAAGGGGCTCACATTTCCACAAAACGTGAAACATCACTAGTACATGACTCTGCCATTGAATTCTGTAGGTGGAATATGTTATGCAGTTGGATGACTACAGTTTGCTCATATCTGAAAAATTGGGTGCAGTGCATTCATTGTCCTGCCATGTAGTCTGAGAATAATGCTGAAAAGAAATACGGGTGAAGGCATGAGTGGGCCCAGGCTAATAAATCAGAAAGGAAGACAGATTGCCTGAAATTCCGATTAATGTCACACAGCTAAGACCAACTACCCTGTTTCCCCGAAAATAAGACAGTGTCGTATTTTAAGATGTGCTCCCAAAGATGCGCTAGGTCTTATTTTCAGGGGATGTCTTATCTTTCCTGTAAGTAGGTCTTATTTTCAGAGGATGTCTTATTTTCGGGGAAATGGGGTAGTAGCTTAAATAACGGTGCTTTCGTATTGCCTTTTCTTGGTTGCCACTGGAGTATTGTTTCTCCCCGCCACCTATGAAATACAGCCTATCAGAAGGTACATGGCATGCAGTGAATTTGGGGCGAAGGGAAGTTTTTCTGCAAAAATAAAAAAGACAGAGAAGAAATTCTGTGTAAGTTTCATTGCTGAAAATGAGGAAATTTTGAGAAAAATGATAATGACATATCAATTTCTTCTCTGTTCTCCCTCCACCTGCCCATGACTGGGTGCACTGCGTCTATCCCTGGTGGTCTCTTAAGGGGAGCGTGAACTCTCATCTGCTGCGCCACCCATCTCTACTGATGGAGGGCAAGGCCTGTGAGATTTCCCACTCTCTTCACTAAGAGAAACCAGGATCTACTCTGTTCTGTGTGGATGAGCTACACCCACTATAGACAAAATTAACTAAAACATCCCCCCCAACACAGAATAATGTCTTCAATAGAACAGAACACTAGGTACCATCTTTTTAAAGCCTCACATATTCAAATTGATTTTGTTCATTAACAACAATAGAACTAAATGTAAAGATTGGGCTTATTACCTTTCAGGAGAAGATGGTTAAAATTATAAATGCTTCTTTAGTCTGCAAATGTGCAAAATACCATCACGGTATCAGGTGGGCAGCTCCTGACACTGCCCTCTGAGCCCGGTGGGAGCTTTCCTGCTCATCTGTTAGGTATTTTTGTGCCATTCCATATAATGGCACAAAAAACCTTCCATATAATTTAGCATGCAAACCGCTTGCATTAGGCTTGACTCAAACTTTATGATAGAAAACATTCATCATCTCATAGCCCATGTAAGAGGAATTTAAACTCTCCTCTTCATTTGAAGCCCAACCTGCAGTGGAGTTAAAATAGCTTCTTCTGAATTAGAGCACAGACTTGGTAAAGATCATCAGCAGTCATTTAAGAGGAATGTAATCAAATACTTGAAATTTAAATTAGCTTGTAATCTGACTTTGAAAATAAAGAGAAACTCAAGAAAGTGTCCTTAAGGTGAGTTAATGTCCTTCAAATCACATACAGTTTCAATGCTAGTAGCAAACGTGATAAAAGTAACACGGCAGTGCAACTTACTTTCCCATGTACATGTTCTTTCAGATACACTGACACTGTTCTTAGGAAAATAAATAAATAAATAAAAGGTGCCCTACAAAGACTAGAGAGCCCACATCTGCAAAAGTGGCTTTCAGGTATCACCAGGGATTTACAAACTGTTGCAGTGATGTTTGGAGGGATAACTGTTTTTGTATTGTGTCCACAAAGCATAAGTGGTTAACCCAAGAAAGAACCTTAAATAAGTGACACAGATACTCTTCTTTATTTAGAAACGATTCTGATGTTCATACTTTTAAAGAATTCTTGCTCTTCAAATAACATTTTCTTCGTTCTTGAAGGACATGCTGTTTTTTTCTGTCAGAATCACTGAGTGGTAAATGCTTCAGGAGAATGACACTTCTGCAGTGAAAAAAGTGCCATATTTATTACCCCTGCCTTTACCACGATTATGTTTTTTTTGTTGTTGTTCTTTTATGGCAAGAAAACAGAAAAAGAACTCTACGTATCTTACTATGTAAATAGACACAAGAGAAATACAGAGAATCTAGATACAGAAAAGCAGTCACTGTTGATGAAAAACTTAACATTCTAAAAGCACCTACGGGGTCATTATTTTCAGTAGGAAAAAAAAGAAGTCGTAGGTAACAGGTAATTACATACTTAACGGTATAGATGGCATGGAATTCAGTTTGCTTCAAGGCAAATTTCTGTTAAACAAATCCCATTTGCACATTAATTTCTATTTAGTTCCTAAATATAATAAAAGTACTTTTAAAACATGTACCTATAAGTGGAAATCTCTTTTTAACAAACCTATTGAACCATCATCTGCTATTAACTGAGCCACAATTTGCAGGATTTTTAAAACGATGGCAGTGAAAATACAGTCGGTATAGGCAGACACACTGTGAAAGATGATTGCTCCATTTTACCATATTTCAAACTGACTCCCCACTATGGTGGGAACAATCCACAGAGGTTCAGAAACTTGCCCAGGTTCCAGTCAATCTTGACTCATGCTCATGTTTCTAACTTTGTATTCAAAAACATTATTTTTCATTCTTCATAGCACGTAAACCTATTGGCTACTTTTCAGACATTAGAATCTGGCCAGATCTTCCAAGTGTGTAAGAATGTTTTTAGATCAAAGGAAAGAATTGTCCAAATAACTTAAGAAATGAAATATCTAAGCCCTCCTTAGCAATCAGGACTTGCACAAATGCCAACAGAGTCTTGCTCTAATGTCTAATAATAACAGGTAAATCGGCTGACAATTCCAAACTGAACTTTTGGTTCACGGTCTAATCATTTGACTGATGGTTGGGAATGGTTAGCATATCATGACCCTGTTTGCTGAGGCTGCCACTTACTAGCTGGTTAACAAGGCTAAGCTATGCCCTGTAGACAGGCAATAGGGCAGATCAAATGACCAGGGCCTGGGGCAGCAAGAATCTCCAAGAATGAGACTTCAGAGGGACATTCACTAAAAATTAGCCATTCACAGTTTTTTTTATCTTTTTCTTGAGTGGGAGTGAGAAAAAAAACCATAAAGTTTTTGTAAACAATTTATGTTCAGTGTTAGTAATGATATAGTAGAAAAAGTAAAACAATTCAGACACAGGTCACCCATCTCTATTGTGTAGAGACAAAATCTGTTAACATTTAGCATTTGCCCCTGGATGTTTTCTATGTGTGTGTTCAAAGAGAAACAGTTTATCAAAACTGTTTAACAAAAAGAAGAGAGTTGACAAAAATGGAATCTTCATACAGGGTGAGTATCCTGTATCTGACATGCTTGGGACAAGACGAATTTCAGATTTTGGAATATTCGCAGAATGTATACCAGTTGAGCATCCCTAATCTGAAAATCCAGATCTGAAATATTCCAAGGAGTAATTTCCTTTGAGTGTCAAGTTGGTGCTCAAAAAATTTCAGATTTCAGAGCATTTCAGATTTTTGGATTTTTGGATTGGGAATCGTCAGCCTATATACCTTGACGTATGACTCTCATCTAAAATTCAGCTATATTTCTATTTAATAAATATAACTTTATAATATCACTTCCAAATGACTGCATAATGGTCCATTAACTTTATCTATGCACCATCATTTGTTTAATCAATTGGCTACTGTTTAATGCTAAGATTGAACATTATCGTCCTCCAAATATCACAGATAAGAAAATTGAAGCATAGAGAAGTTAAGTAAATTGATTAATGGTTACCAGCTAGTTTGGGATGAAATATAATGGGGTAGGAGAGAAGTGTATGGTAATACTGTTCTAACAACATAATTTCTCCCTAGGGGTTTCATTTAGGATATAACCTGCAAAGTATTAATATGACTTTTCTCAAGACAGCTATCCTTTGGCCTGTACTGACTTTAAAAGTTGCAGAAAGGCCCTAAATGAATTTCATAACAAAGGATGTTGTATAGTTTCACATTTGTCTGGATAAAAGTCTAATCTTTCAAAGTTACTAGTGTTAAAATATGGCTATGGACCTTCATGCCATGAATACTTCAAGTTCTTCCATGAAGCTTTTTCTTAAAATAGCAGCATGCATTATTGTGCAAGATTATATGTAGTGTGCCACTTAAAATTATAGGAACCTTCATGTAACTGAAATATTTAGGCATTCCACTCTAAGAGACCATACTGAAATTTACCCATTTACTGTAATTTAAATTTTTTTAGGAATTATCCAGTGGTCAACATAAGAGTCCAACCCTAGATCCTTTAGGTAGCACAGAGATTATCAATGAGGTAAATAAACACTTTCACATCCTAGAAGATGCCAAGTTAACATCCAAAAACCATGGTATGATTTGAAAACAAGCTAAAAGCTTGGGATGGCTCCTGCAACTAATTCATAGTTCTTATTAAATAATACCATCTATTTGTTATTGTAATCCCCATGTACTATTAGGTTATAACATCTGTTATGATTTTATCATATATTAAACTATCATATCTAATTGTTATACCCTTGGGATGATTAGTTTTTCCTGTGTAGAAACAAACATGGTGTTAGGAACCAACTGAGTCTGGAGGTCTCAGCAAGTCTTGTAACTGCCCCGGCCCATTCTCTCATCTCGAAATGGGAAAATCCTTATCTGACAGCATTTGGGGGAGGATTGTCAAAGCAGATGCTGTATGTGAAGTTCCCTGGACGGCGTTAAAGCCCTGTTCAGGTGCGTCAT